>NC_135339.1:15604529-16227029 GCF_023851605.1 Tamandua tetradactyla | reverse complement strand
TCAACTTGGATGTCTACCCTAGGAAATTTCCAAACTAACTTTGGAAAATACAGCCTAGTTTATTCTTTCAGCTTTGAATAAAATGTAACATGAAAGGGATGAGCTGAAAACTGAACTCTTGTAGAGAATACAGAAGGTGATAGTTTGGAAATTTATGATAGTTTGGAAAATGAGACCACAGGGAATATTTTTCCATGTGAGGATTTAACCAAACATGGAAACAGGCAGCCATTTCAGAAAAAGCCAGGATTGCAGATGGATTTATCTAAAAAGGATTCATGGAAAGACCAGTTGTCTGATGGTTGTCATCCTTGTGTGTTGCATGGAAAACCAACAAGTTTCTTATGAGATCTGTATGTATGGAACCACTGCCAAATATGGAATAAAAGTGAGATAAAAGGGACAGGTAGAAGGAAAAATGACTTCAAAGACAGAACCATGGAAGCTAATGTGTAGGGCCAGGAAATCTCAGGCAGATCATGGAGATAGTCACGTCTCCCTGAAGACAGAAGGCCTGCCTTCTACTTCACTGTTCAGGAAGAGTTTTGGTGCACCAGGCCACAGACAGTGTGGAGCACATTCCTTGGTGATTAGAAGGAACCTAGCAAACATCCCACGGTTAAGAAGGGGTTAAGTATATGCCTCAGAAAGGCAAGAGTACAGGTGCTGTCAAATGTCTGGAGACCAAGAACAAGATTGTCTGCCAATGCTTGGATATGTTAAAACCCTCACCTCAGTGTTTGGAGAAAGTAGGCTCCTGTGTGCATCCTTGGCAAGGGTGGGATTGCTGCTTTTCAAAGCCCTGAGGAGAAAACATCATTCTATAAATGACTCTTAGACTTTGAAATCTATTGGAGTGTGCCCTGGAGGTTTTGGATTTGTTTGGGTCCAGTGACCCTTGTGTTCCTTTAAAATTTTCCCTATGGAAATGTAAATATTTTTCCCATGACTGTCACTCCTTAGTGTATTAACAGAAGATAATTTTTTATGAGTTTCTTAGGTCCACACCCAGAGGAGAATTTTGCCTTAGGAAAGACCATAACTTCACCTGACTTCAATGAGATATTGTACTGTTTTTGACCTTGTGTTGCATTTGTGTTGTTGCAGAAATTCTTTAAGGCTTTTGTAATATTGTAATAGAATGAATGTATTTCCCATTTTGAAGTAACACAGGTGGAATGTGCTGGTTTGATACTGCTATGTATCCCAGAAAAGCCATGCTCTTTTAACCAAATCCTCTGACTGTAGACTTACTGTGGGTGGTATCTTTTGATTAGTCTGTTTCCATGGAGAAGTGATCCAACTATCTGTTGGTGGGAACTTTTTTTTGTTTGTTTGTTTTGCATGGGCAGGCACCAGGAAATGAATCCGGGTCTCTGGCATGGCAGGTGAGAATTCTGCCACTGAGCCACCATCACACTGCCTTGGTGGGAACTTTTGATTAAATAATTTTAATGGGATGTGATCCCACTCATTCAAGGTGTGTGTGCTTGTTTTTTTTTTTTTTTTTTTTTTTAAATTTTTTTATTAATCAAAAAAAAGAAAAGAAATTAACACAACATTTAGAAATCATTCCATTCTACAAATGCACTCAGTAATTCTTAGTATCATCACATAGATGTATGATCATCATTTCTTAGTACATTTGCATCGATTTAGGAAAAGAACTAGCAAAACAGCAGAAAAAAATATAGAATGTTAATATAGAGAAGAGAATTAAAATAATAATACTACTAATATATATATATATATATATATATATATATATATATATATAAAGGAAAAAGAAAAAAACAAAAACAAAAGATACAAACACACCAACAAACAAACAAAAAACCATATTTCAGGTGCAGCTTCATTCAGTGTTCCAACCTAGTTACATTACACTTAGGTATTATTGTGCTGTCCATTTTTGAGTTTTTGTATCTAGTCCTGTTGCACAGTCTGTATCCCTTCAGCTCCAATTACTCATTATCTTACCCTGTTTCTAACTCCTGCTGGTCTCTGTTACCAATGATATATTCCAAGCTGATTCTCGAATGTCGGTTCACATCAGTGGGACCTTACAGTATTTGTCCTTTAGTTTTTGGCTAGACTCACTCAGCATAATGTTCTCTAGGTCCATCCATGTTATTACATGCTTCATAAGTTTAGTCTGTCTTAAAGCTGCATAATATTCCATCGTAGGTATACGCCACAGTTTGTTTAGCCACTCGTCTGTTGATGAACATTTTGGCTGTTTCCATCTCTTTGCAATTGTAGATAATGCTGCTATAAACACTGGTGTGCAAATGTCCGTCTGTGTCTTTGCTCTTAAGTCCCTTGAGTAGATACCTAGCAGTGGTATTGCTGGGTCGTAATCCATTCTGCCATTCTATGTCTTTTGATTGGGAAATTCAGTCCATTAACTTTTAGTATTATTACTGTTTGGATAATATTTTCCTCTACCATTTTGGCTTTTGTATTATATATATCATATCTGATTTTCCTTCTTTCTACACTTTACTCCATACCTCTCTCTTCTTTCTTTTCGTATCTGACTCTAGTGCTCCCTTTAGTATTTCTTGCAGAGCTGGTCTCTTGGTCACAAATTCTCTCAGTGACTTTTTGTCTATAAATGTTTTAATTTCTCCTTCATTTTTGAAGGACAATTTTGCTGGATATAGGAGTCTTGGTTGGCAGTTTTTCTCTTTTAGTAATTTAAATATATCATCCCACTGTCTTCTAGTTTCCATGGTTTCTGCTGAGAAGTCTACACATAGTCTTATTGGGTTTCCCTTGTATGTGACAGATTGTTTTTCTCTTGCTGCTTTCAAGATCCTCTCTTTCTCTTTGACCTCTGACATTCTAACTAGTAAGTGTCTTGGAGAACGCCTATTTGGGTCTATTCTCTTTGGGGTGCGCTGCACTTCTTGGATCTGCAAATTTAGGTCTTTCATAAGAGTTGGGAAATTTTCAGTGATAATTTCTTCCATTAGTTTTTCTCCTCCTTTTCCCTTCTCTTCTCCTTCTGGGACACCCACAACACGTATATTTGTGCGCTTCATATTGTCATTCAGTTCCCTGATCCCCTGCTCAAGTTTTTCCATTCTTTTCCCTATAGTTTCTGTTTCTTTTTGGAATTCAGATGTTCCATCCTCCAGTTCACTAATTGTAGCTTCTGTCTCTTTAGATCTACCATTGTAGGTATCCATTGTTTTTTCCATTTTTTCTTCTTTGTCCTTCACTCCCATAAGTTCTGTGATTTGTTTTTTCAGATTTTCTATTTCTTCTTTTTGTTCAGCCCATGTCTTCTTCATGTCCTCCCTCAATTTATTGATTTGGTTTTTGAAGAGTTTTTCCATTTCTGTTCGTATATTCAGCATTAGTTGTCTCAGCTCCTGTATCTCATTTGAACTATTGGTTTGTTCCTTTGACTGGGCCATATCTTCAATTTTCCGAGCGTCATCCATTATTTTCTGCTGGTGTCTGGGCATTTGATCAGATTTCCCTGGGTGTGGGACCCAGCTGGTTGAAAGGTTTTTCTGTGAAATCTCTGGGCTCTGTTTTTCTTTTCCTGCCCAGTAGGTGGCGCTCGTGGCGCTCGTCTGTCTGCACGGCAGTCGGCCCGGGAAACCGCGCGTGGAGGCGGGGGTCGCTGGCCGCTGCGGCTTGGGAGAGTGCCGGTCCTAATTGCCCAGCTGGCCCGAAACGCCAAGCGTGACGGGAGGGCCCCGCTATCCAACGTTCCCAGTCAGACCGGGGAGCCACGTGCGTGGAGGGGACCCCAGTCGCCAGCCGCCCCGGCCGGGAAAACGCGCGCCCCTCGGGTATCTCACCGCAGCAGATTCTCCCTGCCCGTTCAGCTGTTCCAGAATGGGGTACGCTGTCTTTTTGGTCTCTGTCGTGACTCCGGGAGCTGTTTCGTATTGTTTCTGTTTCTTTAGTTGCTGTTCTGGAGGAGGAACTAAGACCCGCGCGTCTTACTAAGCCGCCATCTTCTCCGGAAGTCCTGTGTGCTTGTTTTAACCTGTTATGTACCCCAGAAATGTCATGTACTTCTCCTGATCCATTCTTGTTGGGGGAAGCAATGTTTCTTTTAATCCTGATTCAATATTGGGATGTGGAAACTTTGACTAGATTGCTTCCATGGAGACTGACCCATTAAATTATGGGTGTGAGCTTTTGTTTAGATTACTTCCAAGGAGATTTGACACATCCAATTGTGGGTGTGGACTTTTGATTAGATGGAGATATAACTGCACATTCAAGTTGGATCTGGGTTAATGGAGTCTTTTAAAAGAGGAAACATTTTGGAAAAATACTCAGAGCTGACACAGAAAGAGATCTTTGGAGTCACAGAAAGAAAATGCCCTCAGAGAAGCCACTTGAAAGGAGAAGCCAGGAGAAAAAGCTAGCAGATATCACCATGTGCCTTCCCATAAGATGCTAAGCAAGCCAGAACCCAAAGTTGTGTTACAGAGGACCTAAATGAAGACCTACAGATGATGAGAGAGGATGGAAGCTGGAAGCAATGGAACCAGAAACAAGGAGCAGCAGATGCGAGTCACATACCATATCATGTGACAGATATCAACCTTATTTGAGTCAAGGGATCTTGCTCTGGATGCCTTAGTTTTGACATTTTTATGGCCTTGCAGCTATAAAGTTTTAACTTATTAAATTCCCTTTTAAAAGCCATTCCACCTCTATTATATTTAATTCTGGTAGCTTTAGCAAAATAATACAGTGGGTCTTAATTAGTTTACTGAAGTAGTCCTTAAAAGAGCTCACATAAAGAGAGAGAGAGAGAGCTCAGGACTGGTACAGAGAGCAGAGGGACACAGAAACTTTGAGATGCTGAGAGAGCCATTTGAAACCAGAAACCTGGAGAGAATCATAGCAGATATTTGCCATATGCCTTCCAGTTTAACAGAGAAACCCTAACTCAATCAGCCTTTCTTGAATGAAGGTATCCTGTTTTTGGTGCCTTAATTTGGACATTTTCACAGCCTTAGAATTATAGCTTATAGCTTAATAAATTCCCTGTATAAAAGCCCATCCATATCTGTTATATTGCATTCCAGCATCTTTAGCAAACCAAAACAATTTTATATTAGTCAAATACAGAAGAGTAAATAAGCCATATTCATCATATCATTGAAACATTAAGATGAAGAAATGCTAATTAAAATATTGTGATATTGCAATAGAAAAATAAATGTATAACTGATTCTAGATGGAGACTCCAAAATTAATATATGTTGAAATTTTGTACAAGATCACAAATCTATTCTCAGATGACTCTGGAAATAATCTCATCTCCTTTTTTTCAAAGTTTTAACATTTCTCTTTGCCCCCATCATGCAACCCTTATCAAATTGAGCATTTCTTTTTTTATTTCATGAAATCTGAGATAATTTTTATGAAAATTACCTGTTATAAGTGATACAGAAGAATGAAGAAAGATAATAGCAACCACCTGTATACCTACCACCCAGACTTTAGATATGCCAATATTCTGCCATATTTTACTTACACATAGTGAAGTTATCTTGTGCATTACTTTTCTATGGCTGCTGCAGGAAATCACCACCATCTTAGTGGCTTAAAACAACACATCTATTATCTTAAAGTTGAGAAATTGGGCAATTGATGGTCCCTTTTTTCTTGACACATAATTTTCATTTTGCTTTTGGTTCATTTATCTTCCCTCCTCTCCCTCCCACTTTCCTACATCATTGATTTATTCTTTTCAATCTTCTTAATGGATTCTACATGTTTGCAACATCCCAGATAAGTTCTCGTCTCTTTCCCCTATTAACACTCAGTTGATATTATTAACCCAAAGGCTTTAGCACTCATATAGAACACATGACCTCCAAGTTATATCAGTGACCCTGATTTTCACTTAATCTTCAGTATTATAGTGATTACACTTAACACTTGGATAACTCTTATGCTCAATCTGAATCCTTTTTGCCTTTAAATTTTTTCTCCAAAAATTATTATGAAGATATCCTGTCAAACAGAAGTTAGAAAATAGTACAATAATCATATGCATATCATTCCTTTAGGCCTTTTCCTTTATCATATTTTATTCATCCTTCCTCTATGTTGAAGAATTTAGCAGTAAGTTGAAGAATCACACTTTCCTCCTAATGCCTCAGTAAGTATTTCCTAAGAACAAGTAAAATAACATATGAAAGCACAATACTATTCTAATATCAATAAAGCAATAAAATTTCTATGACATAATCTAATAATCAAGTCATATACAAATTCCCTTACTTTTCATAAAATGTATTTTGTAACTATTTATTCTATGTCAAAAGCCCAAGCTCATGAATTGCATTTGGATGTTATGATACTTTAATTTCTATTAATTTACAGAATCTTTCATCACTACTTTCTAAAATGAACTCTACATTCAATGACACAAACTGTCTCTTTCAGTATACTCTTTCTCAATAGATAGCAACCCAAAACTTTGCAGTACTGCTTGTCTCCTTTCATTTCCTATTGAATATTATTTCAGCTCTGCCTTCAAATATGTACCTTAAACTGTTCACCATCCTTGTCTTACTAGAAAATAATCATTTCTGAATATTTCTTGCATCTTTTAAGGTGCTACAATTGTTACTTGACTGTTCACTTGATATAATAGTTAATATATCTCACTCCTATATTATTTTTATAGTAATTCTTTTACCCCTTTTGTCAAGTAGTGTTTGAGGGGAATTAACATTTAAAAATCATGTATAAATTGGACAGTCAGAATATGGCTATATTTTAGAAGTATGTAATGGAAGTATTGAGACACTAAATAAGAAATTTAGATGAAAGACAGATGTAATAACTGAGCCTTACACAAGCATACCTAACATTAACATTCAATGGGCAATATAACTGGAGTGGTATATTTTACTTTTGCCAAGTATCAATTTCATCCAGTAGGTTAGTGTGCTGATAACTGGTTTATGAAATGTATTGATGAATTCATCAAATATTTTAGATAATTTAGGATCTGTGTCAGTCATGTTGGGAGCTTAGTTTCTTCTATCTGTAAGCCTCAACACTGTTTGAAAGCTTCCATTTCCCTAACTCAAATATAGAGCAATGTATACTTGAGAAAGAAGCATTCATTAAAATCAGACAGCTAAAGAAAATTAGAACCAAAGAGCTATTATCAATGAATAACTAGTGATACAGAGAACATAACCTGCATTTAAAACACTTTAGTAAAAACTGTGGCACTTATATAAAATGTCCATTTGCAGGTCAAATAAAATACATTTGCTTTCCAATAGATCCTAAAAAAAGGAAATGAGAAATCTTGTTCATGTAATGGGGAACAAGATGAAGTTTACAAGTACAAAAGTTGGTCAATCAAAGCAAATTGTAAAAATTTAAGTCCAACGTAGTGTAAAACAGAGAAGATTTCCTTAAATATTTTTTCATGTAAGGATTTATCAGATGATTAGTGGGAGTATTTTTTATCAAAACCTCATGATTGTGATTCATTAAATTTTGTAATAAATGTGTATATTCATCCATTTCAAATGTGGCTTAGTCAATTGTGTTTCATAAATGTTTACTTTTTCATACCTGATGCTTTAATGAATAAATATTCTTAATTGGGTGGCATGTAACACTCTACTTAATAATCTGCTGATCAAATTGTGCAAAACAAGGCTAGCAATATTTCTTAATTTTAATTTTAATACTGCAGAATTCTATCTTTGAGGCCATATAGATATATAATTTAGATATATGTAAAGTGCAGTAAAATTGTGATTGCTAGTATAAAAATGTTTTTAAAGTTTTCACTTTCTTCCTTTGTTTTGGCTTCTATAAAGGGGATCTATTAAGTTATAATTCTAATGCCATGAAAATGTCCAAATTAAGGCACCAACAAGAGGATACCTTCTCTCAGGAAAGGCTGATCATGTCCAGGGTTTCTCTGTCCCATGGGAAGGCACATGTGAACATCTGCTGTTCTTCTTTCCCAATTTCTGCATCCAGATGGCTCTCTCAGCACCTTCTGGATCTCTAGACATCTGCCCCTTGGTTCTATCTCTCTGCTCTCTGTCCCAAAACTTTGCAGTACTGCTTGTCTCCTGAGTTCTCTCTCATAAAGTAGGATTTCACTTTCTATCATATCCTTTCCAGGTGATAAGATCAATTGCTTTTTACATTGTGTAATATCTGAAAGTGGGACATTTTTGTTAGATTACATTAGATCAATAGAGCATGTAAGCTTTTCTCACTGACTTTTTTTTTTGTATTCTGTATGATGGGATCACATTTCCTTATTTTTCCATGTGAGTATTCCATCATTGCAGCACCACTTGTTGAATTTTTGTTTCTTTGTTTGTTTTGCTTGTTTGTTCTTTGGGAAGTGCATGGACCAGGAATTAAACCTGCATCTCCCACATGGCAGGTGAGAATTCTACCACTGAACTACCCTCGTACCCCCTTCAACTGTGACTTATTTTATATAAGATTTTACTTAGTGAAATATATTAATCTTAAGCTAACGTTCAGTAACTTTTGAAATTTATAAACTCCTCTAACCAACAATCCAGTCAAAATGAATAAAGTATATGCATCAACCCAGAAAATTCTCTTGTCCTTTGTTCTTGATAGTCATCCATCACACCACAAAAATATCACTGCTCGTATTTCAATCATCATGGGTTACTTTGCTGTTCTTGAAGCTTTTCTCTTGCTCCCTCTCATACACAAAGTGTACACATAGAATTTGCACTTTTTATTTCTAGTTCTGTTTGGTCAACGTAATATTTTAGAGATAATGCATGTTTTGCATGTATCTATAATTGATTCTTTATATTGCTGAGTAGTATTCCATTAAATGAATATTCCAGAATATTTATCTGCACCCTTTTTTGATGCACAATTCTGTGGTTTACAGTTCTAAACAATATAAATGAAGCCACTGATTGATTGTTGTATGTCCATTTTCAGAATAGGTTTTCATTTTACTGGGATAAATATCGAGGAGTTGAGTTTCTGGTTCATATGGCAGGCAATGTTTAACCTGCTAATCACTTCCCAAGTCTGCTGGTTCTTTCATATCACCTCTCCATCAGCAATGTGTGAGTACACCAGTAGCACCCGATCTTCAAAAGCATTGGGAGTTCACAGTCTTTGGAATTTATACCCACCCTAGCATGTGGACAGCTATATATAATTTTTCCATTTACATTTCCCTAGAGGATAACAGTGTTGAACATTTCTCAGGCATTGATATTTTATTGATTTACCTACTGTTATGGCAGGTATCTTCAAGTCTTTCACTAAATTATTGTCTGTGTTTATAATGTTGTAAACATTTTAATGTATTCTGGAATATACTACCTTGTGAAGCATATATATTGTAAATATCTTCTACTGCAGTGACGGACGTCTGTTTATCTTCTTAAATTTAGTGACCTGTAGTTTTTTTCTGAGCACAGGTTTTAATTTTGTTAACGTTTAATTTATATTTTGCTTTCTTTCATTATTAATGTTTGTGTATGTGTGTGCTCTCTAGGAAATCTTTGTGTATGTCAAGGATATAAGGACAGCATCCCAATCATTTATTTGAAGATATATATACTTACAGTTTAATATAGATTAAATGAGAGAGAATTATAATCTTAAGTGAAATGAGTTGCCTTTTCAATAAGTCTCTTATGCATCTTCATTTTAAATAAAATTCAATTTTATTTGATTTCACTAAGCTTATTATGTAGTTTCAAGTGTAGATCTTGCATAGTTTCTTTATATTTATTGTTATGTATTTTTGTGCATATTAACAATTTTACTTTTAGATATCTAAATTATGTTATCAGTTATTTACTGTAATTATATGTATTAGTTAAGGTTCTCTAGGAAGACAAAATATAGAAATTATATAAATATAAGAAAAATATAGATATTATATAAATATTATGAGATTTATTAAAGGAATTGGGTCTCATGAATTTGAGGATGGAGAAGTCAGTATTCTGTACTGCAAGCCACAAACTGGGAACTCCAAGGAAGGTTTCAATGAATTCCCCAGGCTGGCTAAAGTAGAGATGAAAATTCTTCCTCTGACTCCTGAAGTCATCAGTTCTCCCTTTAAGGCCTTCAACTGATTTGGTAAGGCTTTCTTCATTGTTGAAGGAGACCTCCTCAGTTGATTGTATATTTAATCAGCCATAGCGGTAATCAGCTTACCTTAGGTCACCTCCATCCATTGCAAACCAAAAACACCGCCACCACTCTAATTCCTGTCCCCACTCTCAATTCCTCCATATACACCGAACTGCAGGGTTGCAGGGTCATATAGCAACCCCACCTCTAGACTCCTGTGGTGCCACCACCACTTGGAAGGAAAGCCAAAAGAGAGACTGCAGCTCTCTACTTCCCTGCCATCAGTTAATAGGTATACCTCTCTCCACATTGCCTGCAGCACTTGTATCTCTCTTTTAATCTTTAAACAGTTTTATTCACATTTCATACAATCCAACTTAAGTAAAAAGACAATGATTCTCAGTATAATCACATAACCATGCTTCATCACCAAAACCTGTATGAGGTTTTCAATTACTTCTGCAAAGAATCCCGTACCATTTCACAGTAATCCTCACTTATTGATATTTAGCTTTGGTATATTGCCTTCCTTACGTTCAATGGAAGCATATTACAATGTTATTGTTAATCATAGATCATAGTATGCATTGATTATATTTTCCCAATATACCATTCCATTTTCAACACCTTGTAATGTTGACATTCATTTGTTCTACCCCATATAAAAACATTCTTATACCTGTATATTTAATCACAATCATTGTTTACTCTAGGCATTGCTAAATTATAACATCCGTTTTTATCCTCTGTCTCTTCTTCTGATGTCATACATGCCCTCTGCCCTCCTCCCACAAACATTCTCACATTCAGCTTTGTTGAGTGTACTCACAATATTGTACTACCATGAGATAGTATGTGCTATCCATTTCTGGATCTTTACAATCAGTCCTGTTGAACATTCTGTACCTCTTCAGCATCAAAAACCCAATCTCTACCCTCTTCCTATATACTGATAAATATGTTCTCAAGTTGCACACTTAAATTTCACACATTACTGTTAGCTCATATTAGTAAGACCATACAATGTTTGTCCTTTTGTATCTGGCTAATTTCATGCATCATGATGTCCACAAGGTTAATCCATGTTGCTACATGCGTCATGACTTTATTCTGTCTTACATCTGCATAATATTCCATCATGAGTGTATACCATGTTATGATTATCCACTCATCTGTTGATGGACATTTGGGCTGTTTCCATCTCTTGACAATCATGAATAATGCTGCTATAAACATTGGAGTTCAGATGCCCTTTTGTGTCCTTGCCTTCATTTCTTCTGAATATATACCTAGTAATGAGATTGTTGGATCATAAGGGAATTCTATATTTAGTTTACTGAGGAAGAGCCAAACTGCCTTCCAGCATGGTTGCACCATTGTACATTCCCATCAAAAGTGAGTATGTGTGCCTCTTTCACCACATCCTTTACAGAACTTCTTGTTTTCTGTTTTTTTAATAAGAGCCATTTAATAAGTATGAAATGATATCTCATTGTTGTTTTGATTTGCATTTCCTTAATAGCCAGTGAAGTTGAACAATATTTCATGTATTTTTGAGCCATATATGTTTCCTTTCAGAAAAGTATCTGTCCATGTTTTTACCCATTTTAAAAATTGGGTTGTTTGCCTTTTTTGTTGTTGAGTTGTTCGAAATCTTCATGTATTCTGAATACTAAGCCCTTATTTGTTATGTGGTTTCCAAATATCATCTCCCATTGAATAGGCTGCTTTTTAAATTACCTGACAAAGTTCTTTGATGGTCCAAAAGTTTCAGTCTTGAAGAGATCCCATTTATCTAGTTCTTCTTTCATTGCTCATGCTTTAGGTGTAAGGTCTAGGAAGCCACCACCTATCACAAGATCATTAAGACACTTTCCTATATTTTGTTCTATGCATTTTATAGCCTTAGCTCTAATATTTAGGTCTTTAATCCACTTTTAGTTTATATTGTATAAGGTGTGAGATCAGGTCCTTTTTCAAATTCTTTGGATATGAATATCCATTTCTCCAAACAGTACTTATTGAAGAGGCTGCTCTGCCCAGTTGAGTTGACTTGACCTCCTTATCAAGATCAATTGGCTGTGGATGTGAGGGTCCACCTTGAAAACTCAATTTTATTCCACCAGTCAGTATTTCCACATTTATGCCGGTACCATGCTGTTTTTTTTTTTTTTTTCAAAAGAGATTTTGGGTGACTATATTAATATCAAACAAAATGGACTTTAAGTAACATCTATTACAAGAGAAAAAGAATGGCATTGTGTATCAATAAAAGCATTAATTCAACAAAGAGGTTTAACAATTACAAACATAAACACCTAACAGTAGAGCACAAAGTAAGCTGACAGAATTGAATGGAGAAGTACACAGCTCTACAACAATAGTTGGAAATTTCAATACTGGATGAACCTTTTGTATATGCTAAAAGAGAAAAATCAGCATAATATGAATGAACATAATATGAATGAAACTGGAAGACATCATTTTGAATGTAAAAAGACAGAAACAAAAAGACAACTATTGTATGATTTTGCTCAAATTAAACACCTAAGATAAGCAAATTTGAGAGACATATAGCATATTGAAAGTTACCAAGACCCAGGGGTGGAGATTATTGCTTAATGGATTCAGAATTTCTGATGGAGATGATTGAAAATTGGGGAACATGGTTGGTGGCTATGGTAGCACAGTATTTTGAGTGTGACTAATATCACTGAATTATACACTTGAAAGTATACAATAACAGTTGTATACTTATTATTACAATAATTTTTTTTAATGAGGATCTATTTCAGCATAAATGTATTGAAAATTTGGAACAAATTTTTGAATATTATGAATGTAAGAAAACCTTCTAGGAGGAGGAAGACTTCTTTACTCATCAATAGGGAAAACCTGTGAATGAAATTAATATATCAAATATATGAAAATATATAACTTTCCTATTATATCAACATCAGTGAGCTCACTCAAGGTAGAATCACTATGATTTAGTGAATGTGGGAGAATGCTTGGTAGCAGCTTTATTAAAACACCATGGATTGCTCCTGGGTGAAATCTCTGAGTGTAATGAGTGTAAGAGTATATTTATCAAGATGTCACTATCCACTCAAACTCAAATAACTCATAAAGAGAGAAGTAACTTTGTTTTTGCCTTTAAAGTAGCATTTATTTGAAAGTACCTATAATTTTATTCTTGTTTTTTGTCTTTTTTTAATCTACACTTTTTAAATTTTAATTCTGCATAAATTAAGCATCAGCTCCCCATTCTCTACTCTTATTCTATCTCCTAGTAAGCTATATTCTGAATTCTAACTCTATGAGCTTACTATAATGAGCTCATATTAGTGAGATCATACAATATTTGTCCTTTTGTCTTGCTTATTTCACTCAACACAATGTCCTCAAGGTTGATCAATATTGTCACATGCATTAGGATTTCATTTCCTCTTACTGCTGAATAATATTCCATCATATGTATGTGCCACCTTGTGTTTCTCCATTCATCAGTTGCCGGACGCTTGGGTTGCTTCCATCTCTTGACAATTGTGATTAATGCTGCTATGAACATTAGTGTGAAAATATCTTTCGTGTCACTTCTTTCAGTACTTCTGGGTATATACCTAGGAGTGGGATTGCTGGATCATATGGCAATTCTATACTTAGCTTCCTGAGGAAGTGCCAAACTGTATTCCACAATGGCGGCACCATTTTATATTTCCAGTTGCAATGAATGAGTGCAATTCCCTACTAGCTAGTGATGTTCAGCATCTTTTCACGTGCTTTTTAACCATTTATGTCCTCTTTGAAAGAGAAATAACTTTTGAATATACTGAATATGGGAAGAATTCTTCAAGAAGAAAAATTCCACTCAGTATCAGCAAATACAAATAGGTAAGAAGGCATTTGAAAATAATATATGGAGGTCCATTTTTCAGGATGCCAAACATTCTACTAGAAAACAAATATGGGAGAATATCTCTTTGAAATCACTCTATGCAGGAAAATCTTTAGCCACACATTATCTCTTATCCTACATCAGAGTATGCACAGAGGGAAGAAAGCTTATGAATGTTTATAATATAGGTAAGCCTTCAAATATACATCTAACCTTGCACACAGGAGAGATATCCTATGATTTTAATGAATGTTAGTCATAGGTCAGCTCTCACAGTACACCAGAGAATAAAACTGGAAATGAAACCATGGGCAGGAAAAAACCAGTTTGTGGCAATATTGCAACTGTTGACTATCACTAATTTGTTTCTTATTATAATTTATGTTTACTGAAGGATTTATAACATTGCTATAACAGATGCCTTTCTTACCCCCCATTTAAAGCCAGTTTGTTCTGCTTATTTCCTCTCCTTTATTTGTCTTTTTATTTTAAATGTATTCCTGAGTTTATTAAAAAAAACCACAGAAAACCCATTTATTTATTAAAATATTACATATGTTAGGCACCAGATAATTAGCAAATAGAAAAAGTGAAATGCTCCTGTCATTAAATTTAGGAAGCTATAATGAAAATAAAGTTAAAGTTTTTTTTTAATTAATTAAAAAAAATTAACTAACACAACATTTAGAAATCATTCCATTCTACATATGCAATCAGTAATTCTTAATATCATCACATAGATGTATGATCATCATTTCTTAGTACATTTGCATCGATTTAGAAAAAGAAATAGCAAGACAACAGAAAAAGAAATAAAATGATAATATAAAGAAAAAATAAAAATAAAAAATACAAAAAAATATAAAAAAACAAACAAACAAAAAAAACCTATAGCTCAGATGCAGCTTCATTCAGTGTTTTACATAATTACTCAAAAATGGACAGCACAATACTACCTAATTGTAATGTAATTATGTTACAAGTTAAAGTTTTTAGAGTGTATTGTGAAGGGGCTTTATTTCTAGATTATACCAACAATCTTTTTGGAACATAGCTTATTTGAGTAAATATTTTGAGAAGTACCTGCTTTGAAAAAGATTTCCCACCTGGCCAAGTTAATAAATAACAGTTATGCAAGAATTAAAATTACTTTTCAAGTATTTCTTACATAATTGAACTTATGTGATTGTGGAGATGACTTTTAAAATTTGTGCTTAGGTGATCCAAAGTAAACTTCAAAGCACTGTCTATAACCAAAAGGAAATAAGGAATTCTATAATGGGCATTTAGCAATTAACTGCAGCTAAAAATATTGTCACTGTGAAAAAGTTGAGAATATAAGCTCCTTAAAGGCAGGTATTTTTGTGTTTTGTTCACTGGGGCCACATTTAGAAAAGTACTCTGTACATGGTAGACTCTCAATATATTAATTAAGGAATGAATCAAAGAGACCATTCCTGGTATATATTAGGAGTTAGCTCAAATTCACTTCATCTATCAATACTTCATCACCCATCAATCTGAGACTCTGTTACTGATGACTAACATATTATGAAGTTAATTATACTATACTGTATTTATTTGCGCAAAATAAGTGATAAAAATGTATGTTTTTTTTATTCTTGAGGAGCCTGGACCCTAACAATTTTGAAATTTGTATGGCTAGTACTAGGGAAAGAGCATGACATATCATTTCATATATTTCCACCTTAAAACTGATAATAAGAAAAACAGGTGCTAAATGTACAGGTGCTGCTTCCTTCAGACACTGGGGCATCACTTAAGGTACTTGTGCCAGCATCTACCTAGCAGTGCTAACAGATGGAAGACATTAATCATCTGTTTGGTATTCCCACCTTGCCCAGCCAGCTTCAAATATAAGTACACTGAGCTAGATGAGTCCACATTTGGTCTTCCGAAAGCTAATGCATGGGTCTCAAAGAAAACAGTAAAAAGTTCACACTTCAGAGGCCCGAATCAATGCCAGAAGCATCCATGTTGCCTCAAGGTTTTCCAGAGTCCTTTATGATCTTTAGCTCTCTGGATACCAAGACATAAACAGATTTGAAAACTGCAGAAAAACAAGTATGTTGCCATACATAAGACTGCAGCCCTAGGCAATATAAGTGGTATTTATTTAAATCATGGATTAACTGCATTAAAGGCTCAAAATGCAGAAGACAGCCACATTCAACACTGAAAAAAGGTTTTTTTTAATAATAAAGGACTAAAACACGTGAACATGACATTTTTATTTTTCGTAAATGAAAATGACAAGACAATGACTTGTCTTTGGAAAGGACGCTAAAGAATAGCGGGGTAATAAGCTGTCTTATAAAGACAGTAGCCTCAGAAATACTCCATATTCATACAGCTCTCAAAGAAAATCCTATTAAATAAATCTCAGAATAATATACACTAGCTGAAACAACAAAATAAAAATATCAACAACAAAAACAAAAGCGAATTGAACCCATACATAAAGTGGTATGTGAAGAATGAAAAGGAAAATGTGAAAATTCACACACTGGGAGTTCCTTATCAAAATCAAGGGCTCAAATCTGTTTCTTTTTAAAAATAGTTATGGATATAATTGCATTTTTCTAAATGTTTCATTAAGAATACTCAGTCTTATAAGTCTGGTTTCATAGTAATCTATAATGTAACCACTTCCATCTGAAGGTCCAACAAGCTGCATTGAAATAAGAGTGAAATAAATCAGGCTCCCAATTCCACAAAACCCTACAGTGCAAAACTTTAACAAACCCAAGGCAGGGTATCCAAGGTAAAATAAATTCGCTCCCAACCATCCAAGGAAAAGAGACAGCGCAATTGCTACTTTGTATGAATAGCCATTTACATTTTGGCAAGATAGAGGCTAGTGGTTGTCTTATGTTAACTGAGTAATATACAAGTCTATTGTAACCTGTAACCAAATGCTTAATCTATCTGACCTTTCTCCATTTCCATGGACCTTGCATTAAACTCTTCTTTTCTTAAAATTCTGTTATCATGGCATTGACTTCTGTGAAAATCAGGTAGGGAGGCCTTGCTCAGTAAAAGGGAGAAGCCCTAAGAATAAAATGAATATGAGAAAAATTAACTTCAGATGTTAGCCTTCATCAGTCATCAAAGAAATCAAAGAAGAGAAAAAAAAAAACCTGTTAATATAATGCATGTGGAAAATCCTCATTGAAGTAAGAACTAAAAGAACATCCAGGGGACTCACAAAGGGGAGAAACCCTATGAATGTAATGAATGTGGAAAAGCCTTTCAACAGGAATCATCCTTCACATCTCATTGGGAAAATATAATAGAGAGAAACTCCATGAGTTTAATGAATATTGGAAAACCATTCAAGAGAATATAAACTTCATGAAACATCAATGAAATCACTCCAAGTATTAATCTCTGTTGACATGCTGCAGGCTCAGAAAACTTCACACTTTTCATACTGGTAGTGTAGATGCGGCACTCCCAAATCTGGGTTATTGCTTGGTGCAGCTAAATGTGTAGACACAGTGAATGTCTGAGGAGGAAAAAGAGTTCATTTATACCGGTGGAAGGATGGGAAATTTCCTTCCTAAATCAGCCTCTCCATAGTGACTTTTCAATTGGCTTCTATATCAATCAGAGACGAAAAGAGATAATCTTAGTTAATAGATAACAGAGATCTGGAGAACTTCCGTAGTTTATCTCAGTTATTTCCTACTCCCTCAAGATTTACATCCTCTGTGACACCTAGGAATGGTGCCTCCAAGTTTAGAGAGATTGATGAAAAAGCTTATTCATCTGGAGCAATAGATAAAAGCTTATTCAAATCTGGGTGCAGACTTTGCATTTAGATATTGCTCCCTTGTGAGACTCAGCGCTCACATCCATATCTTCCTTACATTTAAAGGCTACTATTGCAATTTCCAACTTGCTTTCAGTTTTAAGATGTACATTTAATATTTAGAATTAAAAAGTTACTGTAACAGTAGCACAGCAGAAATGTCCCCGATGGATACCAAATATTATGGGAAATGTTTTCCCAGAAATGATAATTCATTGAATAGTAGATTATTGACACAAGGAAACACTTAGGAATATATGGAAGATGTTACAGCCTTGTATAAAACTTTACATTTCACCCTGTATCTGATATTGTAATGAATAGAAATACGTCAATTTTGGATTTGTGAATTAATGTCATCTTGAAGTATTTTACAAGAACTCCTGTTTCATTTGTTTGACTAGAATTTCATTAACAATGTTTGGTTAGGGACATTGTCATTATGGGAGAGGAACCTCTTTAGAAGGACAAGTTTAATTATCACTTATATTCAAGAAATATATCGACACACTTATGTAGTTGCATCCAAATGATTAGGCTACATAAGAGAATATATGTCTATTAGGTTTGCCTGTTGAAACCCAACATATGTATATTATATATTGCTTAATAACTGTTATAAAATGCATGTTCTATAATATAAAAACACAATGTGGAATTTAAATATTATATTTTTAATATTTATGAGCTTAAGTAACATAAAAAATAATAAATCTACTTTTAGAGACAAAAGTGAATCAATAAAAGATGAAAAACTGTGGAAGAACATAAATAAATTAAATAACATGAAATAACAGATATATAATTTAATATTCTATTCCAAATGCTGAAGGAAAATAATCAATAACCATTTAATTAACATCTATAATGGGGGTAAGAACAAACACATTTTCTAATAATAAAAATTTCAAAACAGTGTCACATCCACAGATACTATTTCAGAAAATGAGAAGATGCTAACTTCACTATGGAGAAGTATGAATTCAAGGGTATGAGGGATGCCAAAAAATTGTGAGCATGGAAATGGAATAAAATTGGATTAAAATTTTTTAATGACTGAAGATAATAATACCTATATTCTGTATCTAAACATAACCACATATCTTCTAGCAGTGATTTTGTAGTGGATTTATGTAATTGTAAATAAGTTCTGAGCATACACCTATTTTTGTTTTTAAGATAAAATTAATTTAATTAGGGAATAAGTAAAAAGACTACTAGAAAATATCAGCAGAAAACTTTGTAGTGGAATAAAAAGTCATTCCACTATACAGAAGGAGTATACATACAAAATCAAGCCATAGAGCACTAAACAGAAATACAAACTATGTTGGAAGAAATAGGGGAAATATATGTACAAACATTCCCATCAATTACAACTATTGTATCATATTAATACATGGAAAAATAGGCATTAAGGACACCATTACACAACAGTAAAGGAAATAATCCAATAAGGATATATAACATGTAACACATAACAATCAAGAATCAAGAATCAAGAATTTTTGCCCCTAACATAACTTTAGAAGATTTAATTGTGAGAAAAAATATTTTAATGATTATAAAAGCTTGTGCTCCTAAACATTGTCAGCTCATCTTTCTCTGAAATCAACTGACCACTTAGAAATCTTGTGATTCAACTTGGATTTATATTTTATAGTTATAGTTATTATTGTTATTTGCTATATGTATGATGATTGAATCATGTCCTCCACAAAAGTCATATTGTGGTTCCAAACTCTGGTGGTGTGGGTGTAAAACCATTTGTAACTGAGCAATGGGATTTTAAAGGATGATTTTTTATCATTATATAGATATTCCTTTTTGCCTTCCGGTTTATTGGAAATTCAGAGGGAAATTTCTGAAATGTCTAAATTGTAATTCAGCTGCATTGATCTCTGACAATGATTGTGTAGCCCTTATCTTCTGCCCCTGTGATTGTAAAAACCTTGTGACTAAGCTTCATCTGTACCTAGTTATCCAGTTTTTCAACTTTAAAGTCTTGTAGTCTCTAAAGACAGCCTTTACTGTTTGTTAATGAAGGGTCTTGGGTCCACCTGGAACTCACCCACCTTGAGTACAAAATTATCTTGATGATGGAGACTGGATTTAACCAAAATGGGTCTGCCTGACATGTGCAGTAGTTTAGACTTTAACCTACAAGTCACCTACACCTCATTCTGCCATTTCCTGTCATACATTCCATGACTAAGCATGCAATCAATCTGTGCTTGCCCAATAATCAGATCACCTCTAATTACATCATTGTGGGCCACTGTGCTCATTATCCTAAACCCTGCCCATCCTTTCTCTAATAAAACTATACAAATTACTGCAGCTCAAGAGACAGATTTTGAGCTGCTAGATAATCTGTTCTCTCACTATGTTCCTAGTAGTAAACTCTTTCTCTATTTGAAACCCTGGTATCTGGTATCTCAGGAATTGGTAATTGAGTGCATCAGGCAAAATTATCCATGGGCTTTGTCTGGGAACACGTTTGTGAAAGGTCCTTTGAAATGTAATTTGTTAAAGTGAGTCGAAAACAAACAAGCATTGTCCTTAATCCAATATGGCTGACGTCCTCATTAGCAAAAGAAATTGAATGTAGGTCAATAATCCATGGAGAGCAGTTAGAAGATGGAAGAAAGCAGAAACTGGAAAAGAAATGAGAAGACACTGTCATGTGCATTACCATGTGTCAGAAAGCCAAAGATTGTTGACCAGCCAGACGATATCTACTCCAGAGGGAGGCAAGCCTCATTCTGAAGCAGTTAGCCAGTAAATTTCTGTTTGTTAAGTCTACTTATTGTGTGCTTTTGCTTTCGCATTTAGAAAACTAAAACAGTGAACTTCTTATATTCAGGTGATTATCATATGGAAATATGGTTATTCGTGTTGAATAACAGCCCCATGTCTGGAACTCTGGTCACAAATATGTATCTCTGCAATTAATGGTATATTATTACAAGCATTTGTGTACAGATCATTTGGAAATAAATAAGATGACAGCTTTCTTATGCTCTATAATTGCGACCTCACCCACCTTACACTATGTTCTCAAACTAGTATGTTCTCAAACTAGTATGAGTAGTTATTTCACATTTCTACTCACAGAAAATTCCTGTGCTCACAGAAGATTCCTGTAGACTGGATGGGATATTTTTATTTCCCTAGGCCCCTCCCATTATGTTTCACCAACTTATATTATTTATTTTAAATTTTTACAAACACTATCCCTTTTTCCTCCCCATTCTCCCTTCCTTCCACAATAACCTATAATCTGCTTTCACTTCTGCACATTTGTTCTTTCTATACATCTAAGTGATATAAAAGTTTTGTCTTTATGTCTTCCTTATTTCATTGACCATGATGCTTTCAAATTTCTGTGATGTTGTAGCATGTCTTCATTTTTTTGTTATGGCCAAAAAATATTCTATTGTGCTTATGCACGACTACTTCACATTGCTAAAGTTGTCAGAATGCAATATATGAGAAATGAATTGGCACTTAGAAAGGGGATTTAAGTTACAAGTTACAATTCTAAGGTCATAAAGGTGACCAAACTAGGACATCAACAAGAGAATAAATTCATTGAAGAAAGGCCAATGGCATCCAGGGTTCCACTCTCCAATGGGAAGGCACATGGCTGTCCCTTCTCTCCTGTATTGGTTTCAAAATGGCTCTCTCAGCACCTGTGGCTCCTTCTCACTTCTCCTGTGGTGGTTTCATTCTCTCTGAGCCTCTCTTGACTCTGAGATCTTTCCAAAGCATTTCTTCCTTAAAGCACTTCAGTAAGCAGTTTAGGGCCCTCCTTGATTGAGTGGAGCACATCTCCATGAAAACAAGCTAATCAAAATTCCTCACTCAAGTATATGCCTGCCCCCTCGAGATTGTATTAGA
Organism: Tamandua tetradactyla; assembly: GCF_023851605.1. NCBI lineage: Eukaryota > Metazoa > Chordata > Mammalia > Pilosa > Myrmecophagidae > Tamandua > Tamandua tetradactyla. The sequence goes on along the minus strand of NC_135339.1, from coordinate 16,205,271 downwards.
ATAACATGGCTTTTCTCAGGTAACACAACAGTTTCAAACCAGCACATTCCACTATCTGAACACCAAAAAGACATGTTCTTTCCATATACATTCATTCTATCACAATATCATAAAAGCCTTAATCCATTTCATTAACAATACATTTACAATACCAAGTCAAAAACAGTACAAAGTCTCATCAAACTCAGCTACAGACATTGTCTACCCTAAAGCAAAATTCTCATCTGACTGTGGAAATGTGAAATTCAGAACAAGTTACATGCTTCCAAAATACAAAAGTGAGATAGTCATAGGATAAAAATTGTCATTGCCTTAGGGACAAATTGCAGGGAAACCAGTTATCACTGGACCCAAACAGTTCAGAAAACCTTCAGGGCATATTTCCTTCGATTTTAAGGTTTGACTGAGAGTCATCTATAGAATGATGTTTTATCCTCGGAGCTTGAGAGAGTGGCAGTTCTGCCCTCTTCTGTAGCTTATGCAACTTCCCTGCTTACACCAAACATTTGTGTGAGGATTTTAACATATCCAAGAAATTGGGAGACCATTTTGTTCTTGGCACCACCCTCTTAAAGCATTGGGGTGGCACTGGTACTCTCTGCCATTTCTGGGGCACATACTGAACCCCTTCATAACAATGGGATGTTGGCCAGACTCTTCCCAATCCCCAGAATGTGCTTCACCCTTTCTGAAGCCTGGGGCACCAAATTCTTCCCAAATATTTACTAAGCCCACCCTCTGCTCTTGGGCAAACTTTCCATGTGCATGGATGGGTCAATTCTTCAGACCCAAGATTTCTTGACTCCAGACCTTAGCTTCCATAATTCTACTTTTGAAGTCATTTTTCCTTCAATCTGTCCCTTTTCTATCATTTTTCATCCAGACTGGCCATGGTTTCATTCATCTAGATCTTGTAAAACATTTATTGGCTTGGTATGCAGCATACAGGGATCACAACCATCAGACAAAAAGATTTCCCAGAAATCCTTCCTGGATAACTGAAATTCCAATCTTGGCTTTTTTTCTGAAATGGCTGATTGTTTCCATGTTTGGGTAAATCCTCATGTGGGGCACTACTGTCTGAGGTCTCCCCTTCCAAAAACTCAGGATTTAACAAACTATCAGTTTCTGGTTTCTTTGGACCCAAGAGTTCTATTCTTAAACTATCCCTTTCTTCTCACTTTTTACTATAGGGTGCAAAGAGAAGCCAGGCTGCATTTTTCACATTTAGTATGGAAATCTCTTCAGTTAGATATCCCCACTGTCATGGTTAGGGACAGGTGTCAACTTGGCCAAGTTGTGGTACCTGTTCATCTGATTGGGCAAGCGCTGGCCTGTCTGTTGCAATGAGGACATTTCATAGGATTAGGTCATGATCACGTCAGCTACATCCACAGCTGATTCCATTTGTAATCAGCCAAAGGGGAGTGTCTTCTGCAATTAGTGATGCTAAATCCAATCATGGGAAGCCTTTTAAGGAGGACTCAGAGGAGACAGGTTCCATTCCTGCTTTGGCTGGTGAGCCTCTCCTGTGGAGTTCGTCCAGGCCATCCATTGGAGTCATCGGCTTCGCAGCCTGCCCTGTGGATTTTGGACTCTGCGTTCCTACGGTCACGTGAGACACTTTCATAAATTTTATATTTGCAAGTGTTCCCTGTTGGTTCTGTTTCTCTAGAGAGCCCTAACTAATACATCTTGGTACCGGGAGTGGTTCTTAAGGAACAGAATCTTAAAAATGGGTTTTTATGAATGGTTTTCTACTCTGACTGGGCTCAGAGACACTAAGGACTCTGATTCCTATAATCAGAATGACACTCCCAATCCATGGACTGAGTTGGCAAAGGAGATAGTCAAAATATCATCATTCGATTCTCCTAATGCTTCGCTTGTACGAAGCCAGACTCTGGGGGATAATGTTTTTGACATCTTTACAGAGTTTTGTAGGAATAAGAGTTATAGAGATGTTGGTTGGTTGTTGTTAGATACACTGTCTACATTAAAGGGTGAAAGGGATGGGCTTAAGGCTTCAAACAAAAGGCTTAAGTGCCATCTGAAAGATGTAGAGGTTTCTATGAGTATCCTGAAGGAAAATTTTATTTCCTGTAGCCGTAGACTTGAGATCTCTGAAAATCAGACTCAGAATCTTATTGTTAGAGTAGCAACTTTACAACGTAAACTGAAATCTCAGTCTTGCATGGTGTCTGCCGTTAAAGTGAGGCCATTGATTGGAAAGGAGTGGGACCCTGAAAAATGGGATGGTGACATATGGATTGATAATGATGTTGGGGGTGAGGTTGAAACCCTAGACCATGCTGAGCCTTCTTTAGATAACCCTGTAATAATCTGCCCTGAGGACATAGCCGCCCCACCTCCAGCCTGCCTTGAGGAATTGGCCACCCAACCTCCTCCTGAAGGGATTAGCGCTAGAGTTATTAATCCTGTTTCACCAGATGAAACTGCAAATGAAAGCCCTGAAGCAAATGGCTTGGAAGATATTTCTAATTCTTTTCATGACCCACCCCCACCACCCCTCATTTCTTCAAGACCTATAACTAGACTAAAGTCCCAACAGGCCCCTAAAGGTGAGGTACAAAGTATCACACATGAGGAGGTACGTTATACTCCAAAAGAACTGTGTGAGTTTTCCAATTTATATAGACAGAAATCAGGGGAATATGTGTGGCAATGGATTTTAAGAGTGTGGGATAATTGTGGGAGGAATATAAGGCTGGATCAGGTTGAATTTATTGATATGGGCCCACTAAGCAGAGATTCTGCATTCAATGTTATAGCTTGAGCAGTTAGAAAAGGTGTTAACAGCTTGTTTGGGTGGTTGGTTGAAACATGGATCAAAAGGTGGCCAACATTACCTGAGGTTGAAATGCCAGAACTGCCCTGGTATAATGTAGATGAAGGGATCCAGAGGCTTAGAGAGATTGGGATGTTAGAGTGGATTTATCATGCAAAGCCTGCTCTTACACCCCAGGAATGTCCAGAGGATGCACCTTTTACCAGAACAGTGAGAAATAAATTTGTGAGACTAGCACCATCATCCCTCAAGAGCTCTGTGGTTGCACTTCTCTGTAGGTCAGATATTACTGTAGGAACTGCTGTCACTGAGCTGGAATCCTTAAACACAATGGGGATGACAGGATCCTGAGTTGGCAGAAGCCAGGTGGCAGCACTTAATCACCAAAGACAGGGTAGACGTGGTATTATAATAGACAACAAACTCAAAGGAGGCATCAAAATTATATGACATGCAGAGATTTGTGGCATTGGCTAGTAAATCATGGGGTGCCTAGAAATACAATAGAAGGGAAGCCTACTAAATTCTTGTTGGAGCTGTATAAACAAAAGAGTTCTAGGTCAAGGGAACAGAAGTCTAACCTGAATTACAAAAACACAGAGTCACGGCCCCTTAACCAATTTCCAGACTTGAAACAGTTTACAGACCCTGAGCCCCTTGAATGAAGGGGAGGCCAGGTCCCTATGGGGAAGAAACCTGTTACACTGCCACAAATTTATACTGTTAACCTTCCTCTAAGTCTTCCCCAAGGAGACCGATGGCCTTTTACCAGGGTAACTGTGCATTGGGGAAAAGGAAATGATCAGATACTTTGGGGATTATTAGACACTGGTTCAGAAGTGACATTAATTCCAGGGGACCCAAAACGTCACTCTGGACCACCAGTCAGAGTGGGGGCTTATGGAGGCCAGGTGATCAATGGAGTTTTAGCTCAGGTCCGTCTCACAGTGGGTCCAGTGGGCCCCCGGACCCATCCTGTAGTTATTTCCCCAGTTCCGGAATGTATAATTGGCATAGACATATTGAGCAACTGGCAGAATCCCCACGTTGGTTCTCTGACTCGTGCAGTGAGGGCTATTATGGTGGGAAAGGCCAAGTGGAAGCCACTAGAACTGCCCCTACCAAGCAAAATAGTAAATCAAAAGCAATACCGTATTCCTGGAGGGATTGCAGAGATTACTGCCACTCTTAAGGACTTGAAAGATGCAGGGGTGGTGATTCCCACCACATCCCCATTCAACTCTCCTATTTGGCCTGTGCAGAAAACAGATGGGTCTTGGAGAATGACAGTGAATTATCGTAAACTCAACCAGGTGGCAACTCCAATTGCAGCTGCTGTTCCAGATGTAGTATCATTGCTTGAGCAAATCAATACATCCCCTGGTACCTGGTATGCAGCTATTGATCTGGCAAATGCTTTTTTCTCAATAGCTATTAGTAAGGACCACCAGAAACAGTTTGCTTTCAGCTGGCAAGGTCAGCAATATACTTTCACTGTCCTACCTCAGGGGTATATCAACTCTCCAGCCCTATGTCATAATCTTGTTCGCAGAGACCTTCATCGTTTCTCCCTCCCACAAGACATCACACTGGTCCATTATATTGATGATATCATGTTGATTGGACCTAGTGAGCAAGAAGTAGCAACTACTCTAGATTTACTGGTAAGGCATTTGTGTGTCAGAGGATGGGAGATAAATCCAACAAAAACACAGGGGCCTTCCACCTCAGTAAAATTTCTAGGTGTCCAGTGGTGTAGGGCATGTCGAGATATCCCTTCTAAGGTGAAGGATAAATTGCTGCACCTGGCCCCTCCCACAACCAAAAAAGAGGCACAACGCCTAGTGGGTCTTTTTGGATTTTGGCGACAACATATTCCTCATTTGGGTGTGCTACTCCGGCCCATTTATCGAGTGACCAGAAAAGCTGCTAATTTTGAGTGGGGACCTGAACAAGAGGAGGCTCTGCGACAGGTCCAGGCTGCTGTGCAAGCTGCTCTGCCACTTGGGCCATATGATCCAGCAGATCCAATGGTGCTGGAAGTGTCAGTGGCAAATAGAGATGCTGTCTGGAGCCTTTGGCAGGCCCCTATAGGAGAATCACAACGCAGACCCTTAGGATTTTGGAGCAAAGCCTTACCATCTGCTGCAGATAACTACTCTCCTTTTGAGAAACAGCTTTTGGCCTGCTACTGGGCCTTAGTAGAGACTGAACGCTTAACCATGGGCCACCAAGTTACCATGAGACCTGAGTTGCCTATCATGAGTTGGGTGTTGTCTGACCCACCAAGCCATAAAGTTGGGCGTGCACAGCAGCACTCTATTGTAAAGTGGAAATGGTATATACGAGATAGAGCCAGAGCAGGTCCTGAAGGCACAAGTAAGTTACATGAAGAAGTGGCACAAATGCCCATGGTTTCCACTCCTGCTGCCACATTACCTTCTCTTTCCCAGACCAGAGCTATGGCCTCTTGGGGAGTTCCTTACAGTGAATTGAGTGAGGAAGAGAAAACTCGGGCCTGGTTTACAGATGGTTCAGCACGATATGCAGGTACCACCCGAAAGTGGACAGCTGCAGCATTACAACCCCTTTCTGGGGTGTCCTTGAAGGACAGTGGTGAGGGGAAATCCTCCCAGTGGGCAGAACTTCGAGCAGTGCACCTGGTTGTTCATTTTGCTTGGAAGGAAAACTGGCCAGAGGTGCGTTTGTATACTGACTCATGGGCTGTTGCTAATGGTTTGGCTGGATGGTCAGGGACTTGGAAAGACCATAATTGGAAAATTGGTGACAAAGAGGTCTGGGGAAGAAGTATGTGGATAGACCTTTCTGGGTGGACTAAAAACATGAAGATATTTGTGTCCCATGTGAATGCACACCAGAGGGTGACTTCAGCAGAGGAAGATTTTAATAATCAAGTGGATAAGATGACCCGTTCTATGGATACCAGTCAGCCTCTTTCCCCAGAAACTCCTGTTATTGCCCAATGGGCTCATGAACAAAGTGGTCATGGTGGTAAGGATGGAGGTTATGCATGGGCTCAGCAACATGGACTTCCACTCACCAAGGCTGACCTGGCTACAGCCACTGCTGAGTGCCCAATCTGCCAGCAGCAGAGACCCACACTCAGCCCCCGATATGGCACCATTCCCCGAGGTGACCAGCCAGCTACATGGTGGCAGGTTGATTACATTGGACCACTCCCTTCATGGAAGGGACAGCGATTTGTTCTAACTGGAATAGACACATACTCTGGATATGGGTTTGCTTTCCCTGCACGCAATGCTTCTGCCAAAACTACTATCCGTGGGCTTACAGAATGCCTTATCCATCGTCATGGTATTCCACATAGCATTGCTTCGGATCAAGGAACACACTTCACAGCAAATGAAGTGCGGGAATGGGCACATGCTCATGGAATTCTCTGGTCTTACCATGTTCCCCATCATCCAGAAGCAGCCGGATTGATAGAACGGTGGAATGGCCTTTTGAAAACTCAATTACGGTGCCAACTAGGTGGCAAAAACTTGAAAGGCTGGGGTAATGTTCTCCAGGAAGCTGTGTATGCTCTGAATCAGCGTCCACTGTATGGTGCTGTTTCTCCCATAGCCAGGATCCATGGGTCCAGGAACCAAGGGGTGGAAATGGGTGTGGTGCCACTCACTATTACTCCTAGTGATCCACTAGGAAAATTTTTGCTTCCTGTCCCTGCTACCCTGAGTTCTGCTGGTCTACAGGTTTTAGTTCCAAGACGGGGTGTGCTTTCTCCAGGAGAAACAACAGTGATACCACTGAACTGGAAGTTAAGATTGCCACCTGGCCACTTTGGGCTACTTATGCCTCTGGATCAACACACCAAGAAGGGGATTACATTATTGTCTGGGGTAATTGACCCTGACTATCAGAAGGAAGTAGGACTGCAACTACATAATGGAGGTAAAGAAGAGTTTTCTTGGAATATAGGAGATCCCCTGGGGCATCTATTAGTACTGCCATGCCCTGTGATTAAAATCAATGGAAAACTGCAACAACACAATCCAGGCAGGACCACTAATGGCTCTGAGACTTCAGGAATGAAGGTTTGGGTCACCCCACCAGGCAAAGAACCACGGCCAGCTGAAGTGCTTGCTGAGGGGAAAGGGAACATGGAATGGGTAGTGGAAGAAGGTAGTGATAAATATGAACTTCGACCACGTGATCAGTTACAGAAACGAGGACTGTAATGCTGTTTTGTTTGTGTTATACTATTTAAGTTGTAAGATATCAAGTTTAAGAATGAATGTTGCCCAAGGATTTGCATGCTATTCTGGAGAGATTTAATGTGTTTCCAGTTATATGCAGGACAGTTGAGTATTGTCAGGTAAAAGAAAAAATGTGTGCTTATTTGTTTTCATTTGGAAATTAAGTATGGTCTAAGGTGATATATATATATGCCAAGTTGACAAGGGGTGGACTGTCATGGTTAGGGACAGGTGTCAACTTGGCCAAGTTGTGGTACCTGTTCATCTGATTGGGCAAGCGCTGGCCTGTCTGTTGCAATGAGGACATTTCATAGGATTAGGTCATGATCAAGTCAGCTATATCCACAGCTGATTCCATTTGTAATCAGCCAAAGGGGAGTGTCTTCTGCAATTAGTGATGCTAAATCCAATCATGGGAAGCCTTTTAAGGAGGACTCAGAGGAGACAGGTTCCATTCTTGCTTTGGCTGGTGAGCCTCTCCTGTGGAGTTCGTCCAGGCCATCCATTGGAGTCATCGGCTTCGCAGCCTGCCCTGTGGATTTTGGACTCTGCGTTCCTACGGTCACGTGAGACACTTTCATAAATTTTATATTTGCAAGTGTTCCCTGTTGGTTCTGTTTCTCTAGAGAACCCTAACTAATACACCCACTCATCAATTTCAAATTCTCCCTCTCATGGACCATCAGGATGCAATTTTGCCAAATTCTCTGCCACTTTAGAATGGGAGTCATCTTCTTTCCAGTTCACAATGGCACATTATCATTTCTGTCTAAGGTCTCGTTGGAAGTTGTTTTAGAGTCTGTATTTCTATCAACAGTCTCTTCAAAGCAATCTAGTCTTTCTCTATCAAGATCCTCACAATTCTTCCAGAATCTTCCCAGTGTCAATTTTTAAAGCCATTCCAGAATTTTTAATATTTTCAAATGGCAGTACCCTGTTTCTCTTGTACCAAAATCTTTTTCAGTTTGCTAAAACTTCCAGAGTACAATATAACAGATATAGATTGGCTTTAACAAGAGGAATTCATTAAGTTACAAGTTACATTTCTAAAGTGAAAAAATGTCCAAACTAAGGGCTCAACTGGAAGATATTTTCAATAAAAGTGTCTGAGGTTCAACTGTTAAATGGGAAGGCACATGATGATATCTGCTGGCCCTTTTCTTTTGGGTTGGTTTCAAAATGACTCTCCCAGTCCTATGAGTCTTTGTGATGTCCTTTGAGCATTTTCTTTCTTTCTTATCTTATCTTGACTCTGAGCTCTCTCCAAAATATCTCCCCCTTAAAATACTCCATTAAGCAGATTAGGACCACCTTGAACGCTGTAGCGTACATCTCCATGGAAACAATCTCATCAAAAATTCCCACCAAAGAATAGGTCCATCCTGACATGACTAGATTAAAAGAACATTCCTTGCTTAAAAAAAAAAAAAAAAGAACATGGCTTTTCTGGGTTCTATAACAGTTTCAAATCACACAATCACAGTTTGTTTATTCACTCATTCATTTATACATACACAATTGTGTTGTTACCAGTTTTTGAGCATTGTAAATAATTCTGTTATAAGCACATATAAATATCTCTATGTAAACTAGTTTGGGTATATGCTAGATGTGAGGTTGTTGGAACAAATAATCCATTTTTTGAGGGATCACCATAATGATTTCTGCAGAAGTTGCACTATTTCACATTTCCACTAACAACCTAGAGTGCCAATTTTTCTGCATCCTCTCCAAAACTTTACTTTCCATTTTGAATCACTTTTTAATAAAGAGGTTAGTGGTTTGCAGATAAATCATTCATAAAATACAGAACTCCCATATACTGCCCTATTACTGACACCTTGCATAGTGTGCCACATGTTACAATTGATGGAACAATATTTTTATAATTGTGCTATTGACTATAATCCATGGTTTACATTAGAGTTTCATTTTTTTTTGTAGTAGCCATCTCTGTGTGTGTAAAGTGGTATCACATCCCTTTAATTTTCATTTTATGAATGATTAATGATATTGAACATCTTTTCATGTGTTTATTGGCAATTTTTATGTCTTCTTTGGAGAAATGTATATTCAAGTCCTTTATCTATTTTTTTTAATGAGATTGTTTGTCTTTTCTGGTTCCTGAATTATAAAATATTTATATATTTAGCTATAAAGCCCTTATTTATTGTATGGTTTGAAAGTGTTTTCTCCCATTCTATAGGTTATATTTTCACTGTTTGATAATGTTCTTCTATGCATAAAAGTTTCAAATTTTAATCAAGTTGCATTTATCCATTGTTTCTTCTGTCATTTTGGAGTCATATGTAAGAATCCATTGCAAGTTCCCAGTATATGAATACTTTCCCATATATTATCTTTTAAATGTTTCATAGTTTTAGCTTTTATGTTTAATTTTTTCATAGACTTTGTGTTGATTTTTGGATATCTTGTGAAGTAGGGGTCTCCCTTCATTCTTTGTGCATATAGACATTTAGTTTTCCTAATACTATTTATTGAAGAGGCATGCATTTATCTCCTTCATCAATAACCAATTCACCATATATGTGTGGGTCTATTTCTGCACTTTAAATACTGTCCTCTTGATATATTTGTCTCTCTTTATGCCAGTACCACACTGTTTTGATTACTGTTACTTTGTAATGCAATTTGAAATCAAGAAGTGTGAGTACTCTAACCCTGTTCTTCTTTTTCAAAATTATTAACCCTATTCATTGTCAAATGAATTTATAGTAACAAAGGAATTTCTGGTTCAGTTTCCCAATTTCTGCAAAATTAAACCTAAAAGGCTGCTGGAAATTTAATAGGGATTGTACTCAATTTGCATGTTACTTTGAGTAATATTGTCATTTTATAAATGTTAATTCTTCAATCCATGAGCATGGTATGTCTTGCCTTTATTTTGTCCTTCTTTTAGCAATTTTGTAGTTTTCAGTATAAAGTCTTTTTTATCTTTATATAAATTTATTCCTAGATTTTTTTTGTTTTAGATGTTATTGTAAATTAATTTTTACCCTTTAATCTCCTCTTTGGATGGCTTCTTGCTAGTGTGTAGGAATAAAAATGGTGGTTTGTGTGTTGGTCTTGTACAACCTTGCTGAATTAAATTATTAGCCCTGTTCTAGGTTGCTAATGCTCCTGGAATGCAGTATACCCTAAATAGTTGGCTTTTGTAAAGGAGGCTTATTAAGTTACAAGTTACAGTTCTAAGGCTATAAAAATGTCCAAACTGGGGCAGCCAGAGAAAGATACCTTGACTCAGGAAAGATGCCTTGATATGATGGTGTCAGATAAACCTTTTTCAGCTGGGAAGGTACATGGCTGGTGTCCGTCCATTATTTGGCTTCTGGTTTCCAATGACTTCCCCAGGGGCATTTTCTTTCTGCATTTCCAAACATCTCTGTATGTGTTGGCTCTGAGCTTTTTCCAAAATTGCTACCCCTGAAAGGAATCCAGTAAGTGGGTTAAGACCCACTTTGAATAGGCCGAGACACACCTCCATGGGAACCACCTAATCAAAAGGTCCCAGCCACAATTGGGTGGGTATCAGCTCCAAGGAAATAACTTAATCAAAAAGATCCCATGCAAACCATGTCTGGCCCCACGAAATTGGACTAGGAAAAAAACACTGGTACACAACATCCTCAAACCAGCACAAGCTCTAATTATTTTCTTGTGGATTCCTTTGGATTTTTTATACATAAGATTATATTTTCTGCAAATAGAGATAATGTTATTTCTTCTTTTCCAATTTGGATCAATTTTGTTTATTTTCCTAGATTATGTACAACTGCATCTATCCATATATATTCACATCAAATAAACATAACTAAATTGGAAATAATAAATTCAGGGTAACAATGAAGCAATTTGACAGATTAAACTGAAAATATTATTAAATGTATGGAACAACAATATGACAATATTAGAAACCACACATAAACACATAGTAAATTAATATAGTAAACTTAAATTATTTTCAGGTTCACAGATAGAATGCAATATTTGAAAATAAAAAATAATGAACAAAAAGCAGTAAATTGCAAGTAATTGATAAATGCAGATATTTTCTGATAATGTAATTAAAATCTATAATAAAAAACTGAAAAGAAAATGGTTAAGGGCTTGGAAAGTTTAAAATACAATGCTAAATAACTCATATATTTTTTTTACATGGGCAGGCACCGGGAATCGAACCCGGGTCCTCTGACATGGCAGGCAAGCATCCTTGCCTGCTGAGCCACTGTGGCCCGCCCAATAACTCATATTTTGAGAAGGAAATTACAATTTACTAAACATTTAAACATGACTCTGTTTTAATATTAAAATGATAGAGATAAAAATTAATAAAGTAGAAATTAATAGATGGGATCAACAATGTTAAAATAAAGTTCTTGTCAAGTGTTTGCAATGGAATTGTGCCTTTAGTAAAACTGATGAGGCAATTAGAGGAAATATAGACTACATTGGTGCACGTAAACACATACACAAATCAAAAGTAAATGGCTATAAAATTCAGGAGAGTGCATTTCTTAAAAATTGTAAGAGAATTTGCTCAATTATTTTTGCTAGATAGCTTAAGACCAAATAAATTGATAATATTTTTCTAAAATTAGAAAAATACAAAATGTACTCAAAGTGTTATGGAAAACAAAAAATGATCCAATCACTTTTAAATGAATTGAATAATCAAACTATTCCACTCCAGCAGACATGAGGCTCAGCTGATTTTACAACATGTTCTTAACAAAAATGAGAACTAATAAACTCTACCTCTACCATAAATTTTAAGGGAGTAGCAAAAGAAGAAATCTTTGTCACATTAATTTGTGTGTATAAATATATTTACCTTTTTTGAAAAATTTTATGGTCCTAGCTCTGGGTTTTAGATATAAATGATCCATCTTGAAATAATTATGTTGTGATTAGGTATGAGTTTTATTTTTATATCGATATTTAGTTTATCCGGTCTCTCCTATACTTACATGAAGCATCAGAATTCCATTCAATATATTATATCATATTAAAGAGATTAAGTGAAATCATGAAAAGCAGAAAAGTGCATTCATGAAAATTCAACTCAAACGTAATGATTAGCCAAGTACAAGAGAAGTAAACTTCTTTAACATAATAAAAAAAGATATATAGCTAACCTAAAGCATATGAAATTTAGAGGTTTATTTCAGTGCAATTAAAGTGTTAATGATATAAACAATTTGATTTTAATCTTTTATTTAGCATTGCATTTTGGTACTGAATATTGTTGTGGTTTGACAAAAATAAATATATACAATTATTGTAAATAAGGCAAAAATCCTCTCAACTTGTGAAGATGAAACGATTAACTTCACAGAGAAAGTAATACAAATCTATAGGAAATCCATTAAAACATAACAAACTCATCCAGTTATTTGGATCCAACCAGAAAATGTCAGATCAATATCATTTGCATTTACTAGAAAATATTTGGCACTTTATAAACACAATTAATAGAAGGGGAAACAAAAACTAATACATATTTTGGAGATGCTTCCTTTCAGTAATGGTAGGAAATATACAAATTAGATACCTAGAGACTTGCATAAGAAGATTCATGCAATCTGATGCTTGCATTGCTTGTGGGAATGGCCCAAATGCCTATTAACAGAAAGATTGTTAAATATATTACAATAAAACATTTTAAATGATATATAATACAGCAACTAAAATGATTGTGTACAACTATATCCATCCATATATATTCACATAAGATAAATGCATGAAAGTGCAAGCTGAATAATATGTATAGCATATATATAATGCTCAAGTTTTTAAAATATTTTATTAATATGAAGGAATCTTGTGGATATATACATATTTAGCCAAAAATTACACAATTCATTTTTTTTTTCTCAATCGTGCTGCAGTACAGCAAATTGAATGGGAAGGTTTTCACTACGGGAATTTGGTGTTGGGAATCTAAGGGTTCTTCCCAGGCCCTCATTTCAACATAATTCAGAACCAATCCACTTTGGGAATTTTTCCTACAGGAAAGGAGAAAACGAACACTAAAAAGATACAGAAGATATAGTGGACTACTCTGACTTTCATTATTTTGATTCATACCAGCCACTATCAAATGGAGACAGAAGTGATGTTAGTTCTCCTTCCCCCGTCCCCACTTCAAATCACAGGAGTGGACCTCCAACTGTATGAACGACTAAGACATGTGGAGTACCAAAGAAAAAAGAGAATCTAGACATCATGTTTGTAGCTTTCTAATTTGAAGGATGAGAGAATGGGGTTTGAGTAAGACACACTTAGTATTCATCACACATAGGGACTGAATAATACTGAATTTACAATGCTTTTGGTTATTGCTAAAGCAGTAGAAGGAGGGAGAAATAAGTATGGGGCTAAGAAAAGCATCAGAAAAGCATTTTTTTGTGTCTGTATTTCATATTTATTTTAAGAAAAACACTAGGAAAAGCATAATAAAATTTTGAGTATGATAAACCTAGATGTTAGTTATTATTATATCATTGCTACTCTTATCTGTATATTTGAAATATTTGAAGATAAGTTAATTATTCATTATTTTGATGAAAATATTATGACTTTAAAAATATCATTTGTGTCTAATTGAAGATTGATAAGACACTGTAAAATTGAGTATAATTATTAATTTGGATCCTTGAGAGTATCTGAACCCAAAAACGACATCTATGCATGTATATAATGACCCTTCAGAAGGTCTCATAATAAAATAAATTCTGACAGCATATTCCTAGAAGGGGTATATCTACCATATTTCTTTCATAAATATACCAGTCCCTTACAATTATTAACTGTGATTGTATTTTAAAATGGATATTTGCAATTTTTATTCAATACCCATAAATCAGTCTATCTTCTGCATGAATTTGAGTTAACCCAATTTGACTCTATTTCTTTATCTTAGGAGACAGTGTTTTATTTTTAAAAGCTTATCATGTAACTGGTAACCATTGTGCAAATAGGTGGGCTACAGTTAAGTTTGTTGTATAATTTAGAAGGGGTTAATTTTACTGCTCTAGGACTTATTTCTGGTCCAGGCATCACCACAATGACCACGCAACTTTGTCTCCTTTGAGTTTGTTACTAAAGGGCTCTTATTGATCCTTGACAATTTCCCTCATTCCCTTTAATAGATCAAGGACCCAATTAACTGCAAGCTCCAAGGGAAATAATCATTTAGCCCATGTTAATTGGGAGGTTATTTAACAAGACTCTTGGGGTGAGCAGCTTTGCCAAAGCTTATTAAAAGTTTTCTGCCACAATCCCAGACACCTGATTTAATAAGCCCCTGAACATTTTTCTTCCAACTAACATCCTCCCCTGCCCCCACACTTGGACCAGAGACACATAATTGCAATTGATCAGTACTTTTATCTCTTCCTTAGTGGGCATCCTATTCCCTTTGGTTTACAATTGTAGAGGCTTCCAGGTGGTTAAAAGTTTAAGTGCCCTTCGACTTACTTCTACGAATTCCATTAAACATGTATTGAGTAACAGAAGATAACACAAGTTCCCTCATCGTATTTCAGAATGCATTTAAATTTAAATACACATAATTGTAAGTTCCAAGAAGCCTACTGGTGATTGGGCAGAATCATGTGCCAACCTTGCAAACCTAAAGTGCTAGGGGTAGGGTGTTATTTCTAGTTTCTCTTTGCATATTAATAGTTTAATATAAAAGCATTAAAAAAGTAAACAATAACCCATTAGCCAATCATTTTACTCAGTTATTATATTTATAAATTAAAGGTTGTGGTTATTGGACTATTTAATTTCTGAGATCATTTTCATCTTATAATTTAATATACTTATTACATTTCAATGATAGATTTCCAATAAAGCATTGGAGAGCTATGTCAGTGTGGATTAGTGTAAATGATGAGGATAGTTATCCAAGGACTCAGAATCTCAACATCTCTGCTTTCATTCTTCATCAACCCCCATCTGATGGTCTTCCTGTGAGAAATACATACAGTGGGAATACAGGAAAACAAATCATTTTCAAATACATGATTTATTTCTTTGTTCCTGACCAAACCCCAATTTAGTTCTTAGCTATCTAGACGATATGCTGACCATGCTAAATTACCTCTTTTTCCTTCTCTGACTAAATTCAGAGCCAAGCTCAGTTCTTACATATATCTCCTAGGATCCAAGTGCATGAGATTTATTATTCCTTATAACAAAAAAAATGGAGATTAATTTGTCAGATTTAACTGTGTATTCAGGAGACTAGTGGTTCATGCAAGCTCATCTCAACAGAGCCTAATCTCATACCTGCACTGTATTCCTCTTGCCTCTCTCCCTGGGCTTCTCTTTTCATGCTGAGATATCAAACACATTGGATATGTTTGGCATCCTTATATATGCAACATAGAAATGAGGATTTAAGAGATGAGATAATATGGATAATTGCTTACTTCTGCTCAGGAGAATACTGTTACATGAACATTATATGCGTTTGTGGAAAATAGTAACATGAAATGAAGCTATTAGTTATCAACTGGGAATGGACTTCTCTATTCATGCTCCTTCCTTTCTTGCCTTGTTCTACTTTTCCCCTACTTGATTATATGGTTTCCTCTAATGAAGTAGTCATGCCTGAGTCTTTCCCTCAAACTTTGCTTCCTGGGAATTCCAGGACAATGGGATCTGTTACAAAGAATGGCTCTGAGATCAGACTCTCAAGATGAACCATCGTTACTTTTTTAAGTGCCATTTTATTGAGATACATTCACACAGCATACAATTCAGCCAAGGCATGCAGTTGAAGGCTCAGAGTATCATCACATAATTCATTACCACTTTCAAGTTTCTTTTATCATCAGATAACTGTGTATACATCGCTACAGTCATTTTTAGAACATTTTCATCACCTGAAAAAAAAACAGAAAGGAAAAACACATACATCCCACAATCCTTACCCTTCCCTCTCATTGAAACTAGTATTGTAATCTACCTAACATTGTTTACCCCATATTATTCCCCTATTATTTAATTATTTTTTGTCTTTATATTTTTCCTTATCTATTTGTACTCTGGATAAAGGGAGTGTCAGCCACAAGGTCTTCACAATGACATGTTCACATTGTAAAAGCAATATACTTATACAATAATCTTCAAGACTCAAGGTTACTGGAATACAATTCAACAGTTTCAGGTACATCCCTCTAGCCATTCAATACACCATATACTGAAAAGGGATATCTATATAATGCATAAGAATTACCTCCAGGACAATGTCTCAAATCTGTTTGAAATCTGTCAGCACTAAAATTTTATTTTGTCTCATTTCTCTCTTCTCCCTTTTGGTCAAGAAGGATTCCTCAATCGCATGATACCAGGTCCCAGCTTATCCCCAGAAGTCATGTTCCTTGTGCCAGGGAGATTTATACCTCTAGAAATCATGCCCCAAGTAGGGGGGTGGGCAATGAGTTCAACTGATGAGTTAGAGAGACAGGCCACATATAAGCAACAAAGGAGGTTCTCTGGGGTTGAGTCTTAGGCATGATCATAAGTATGCTTAGCTTTTCCTTTGCAGGTGTGTCAATTTAAGCTATATTTACCCCAGAAAAGCCATGTTTTAATCCTGATCCAATCTGCCTGATGGAAGGCAGAATTTGAGAAGAATGAACTTGGATGTTCAGCAGAAGAGACTTTCAAACTAAATGTGGAAAATGTAGCCTGGTTGCATCTTGCAGCTTACAGTAAAATGCAAACGGAATTAGATAAGTTGAGAGCTGAACTCTTGGGTACAAAAAAAGCAGAAATTGATGGTCTGGAAAATTCTGGGTTTCAGAAAGTGAGGCCCCAGTGATTAGGTCCCCATGCAATGATTTAACCATGGAAGCACCCAGCCATTATAGGATAAGCAAGGATTGTTCATGGAGTTACCCAGAAAGGATTTGTGCAAAGTCCCATTGTCTGATGGCTTTGATCCTTGTGTACTACATAGAAAATCAACAAAAAATTTCCAGACCTGTATGAATGGACCCACTACAAGTCTGAACTAAAAGGGTCAGAAAAGGGAAAAATCAAAGGAGAAATGGTTTCAGAGGCAGAATCATGGAAACTAAGCTCTGGAGCCAGGAAACCTCAGGCCAGGAAAACAAATCAGACACATATGTAGAGAAGATGAGTTTGTTCTGGAAGCAGATGGCGGGCCTTCTGCTTCATTGATCAGGATGAATTTTGTTGCTTCAGGCCTCAGAGAGTTTGGAGCACAAAAATCAGAGATTTGGGGAAGCCTGGTTGCCACCCCATTGTTCTGGGGGGGTTGAGTATGTGCCCCAGAGATCGCAGAGATCCCAAGTGAGGCCCCAATATTTAGAGCGTGTCGAGCTGAGAAAAAGGCAGTTTCCCCAACACATCACACTCACCCTAGCATTTGGATAGAAGCTAAGGCTGCTGCATAAATTGTTGGAAAAGGTGGAACTGCCACTTTCTAAAGCCCTGAGAAGAAATGACTTTCAGAGTGGGAAATCCAATGGAATTTGCCATGCAGGTTTTCAAACGTATTTGGGTTCAGTAACCCCTGTTTAACTTTCAATTTCTCCCTGTGGCAATGGAAACATATATCATATGACTGTCCCTCCTTTGCATCTTGGCAGCAGATAACTTGTTCTGAATTTCAGAGGTCCAGAGTCTGGGGAGAATTTTGCCTTAGAACAGACCATGCCTGTGGATAACCTTGATAAGATTCAAAATTTTGTATGGTATTTGTGTTGTTACTGAAAAAGTTTAGGGCTTTGTGATATTATGATGGAATTAATGTATTTTGTATATGGAAGGTACATGTATTTTGAGGGGTCCAGAGGGTTGAATGTGCCAGTTTAAAGATGTTATATGCCCAAGAAAAACTATATTTTAATCTTGTCAAACTTGTGTGTGTGTGTGGGGGTGCAGCAATTTCTTTTAATCCTGATTCAATAGTGTAGGGTGAGAATTCTGATTAGATTATCTCCGAGAAGATGGTGTGCCTAACTGAGGGTGGGGCATTTTGATTTAGATGGAGATGTGACTCTACTGATTCAAGGTGGTTCTTGATTAGTTTACTGGAGTCCTTTAAAAGGGGAAACATTTTGGAGACAGCTCAAATGCAGACCTAGGCACAGACATTTGAAAGAGCTGATATGGATGCTTGGACGGCAGAAGTGACAGAGTCCACACAGCCTTTGGAGATGAAGGATGGAAACACCGCTGGGGAAGCTGTTTGAAACCAGAAGCCAAACGCCCTGGCAGATGCTAACCATGTGTCTTCCTAGCTGCCACAGGTGGGTTCAAGACCCACCAACTTTTCTTGAATTAAGGTATTTTCCCTACATGCCTTAGTTTGGACATTTTTATAGCCTGAGAAATATAAACTTGCAACTTATTAAATTCCCTTTATAAAACATTCCATTTCCGGTATATTACATTCTGGCAGCTTAACAAATTAATACAGGAGGAATAAGAGGAGCAAGCTATAAGATCGGGTAATGATTGCAAAATTACTGATAATTTTGCAACCATTGGGGGCAACCATTGGGGGCAACCATTTAAATAGTGGTTAAACATGAGAAGAATTAGGTGAAATTCTTTAGGATATGTGATAGCTGTAGCAATTTAATGGGATGGGGCAATGAAAATTATAAGGTTTTCCTCGTAAGCTTGGTCTTGTTAAGATTTATCAAATATTGAAAGGAGGAAAACATTACTTTAAAGCAGCCAGTTGCTAAGCCAATTCTAGACATTCTGAAAAAATAGAAGGCCACTTCATCAGTTGTTGGAAGATCACCATATTCAGTGACAAAGAAAAGTAGGCTAAATATTATTTCTAGGAGTTGATTGTGACTTAGGCATTGGAATTCATGTTCCAGTCAGGTTTCTTGTATCAAAACCAGAGAGATGACAGGAAAATAGTAGAACCATAGACACATATCAGTAGTATTTGGGTGGGGAGAGAAAATCTGAAAGTCTTTAAATTTTTTTTCTCTTAACATTAGAGACAGCCATCTTCCTTTGTCAAAAAAAGTTTCACATTTCCTGTGATTTATGCATTAGTTCACTTGAGGCAGCTGTCACAAAGAATGACAATTATTCATAAATCTTCCTGTACTTTTCCTTATTGAGCCAGGCTGTGGTCAATTATCAGCAAACTTGAGAAGAAAATGATGCTGGAAAAAATGTGCTCCATGATCAATCCTGAGACACCCAGATTCCAAAAAGAGTATGTGCTTTTATTGTGATTCTGAAAGCAAGGGGACTAGAAGGTGGAGACCTCAGAGCTGACTCCCTAAAACTGCTGGCAAGTTTAGAGTTGTACAGCATTCAGACAGGTCTAAGATAATGAGGATAACGGCTCTAGATGATAAAATTAAAGATAATCTAATTACTGGTCATTCATGGATTGTTTACATGTTTAGTCATACAACGTATGCAAGCATATGGTGAACTTAACATAATTCTGGACATGATTTTTAGTATTACAATAAAGTATAGACCACTTATAGTTTAAGGTTTAAGCTACTGTACACTTAGGTGTTCCAATTGTGATTTGAACCAGATTTTCCTGGTAAGATAGTTTAGTAATTGAAGTGGGTTAGCTCTGGCTGACTCAGATTTCTTCACTAATAAGCTTAAGGGGCTCTTTACAGGATCACAAGACTTTAAAGTTGTAAAATGAGATATGGTGTTCTTTTATGGCCAGCCATGAGTTATCATGAGACCTTACAGTGACAAGCCAAAGACTATACAGTTATACAATAAGGCATCATCATCAAAATATCAAAGAATCTTGGTTACAGCTGCATGAGTTATGAATTGCAAGTATTTTCTTTTCACTACTCCAAAAGGTTATCAGACATCAAGACTATAGTTTAGTGGTTTACAATGATTATATTTTTTCCCTCTGACTACCTCAAAAGGTTAACATATATTTATTTTATAGTTCAGTAATTTTCAGTGGTTTAGCTATTTTACAATATACTAAAAATTAAGAAAACATTTATATAAGCAAAAATTCAGTGGCTATAATTGTTTGCTAATTCCTGTATACACAGAAACAAGAGTTTTTTAGAGTTGCTACAACAAATTCCATATACTGCCTGGATTTAACAAGAGGAATTTATGTTTTCACGGTATTGGAAGCTTGAAGCCCAAAATCAAGGTGTTGGTAGCATCATGATTTATCTACTGTCTATAATGTTCTGATAGTGGCTTGCAGGCAATCTGTAACTCATTCTCCGCCTCTGTTACATGGCCATGGCTGTCCCTATATCTCTGTCTGTATCTACATTTTTTTCTTTTTGTAAGGAGTCTATTCATATTGGATTAATATACATCCTGCTCTGTTTTGCCTTCCCCTTAATTTATAAAATCTTCAAAGATCCTGTTTAAAAATGGATTCAAGGGTGCACGGGTGGTTCAGTGGCAGAATGCTCACCTTCCATACAGGAGACCTGTGTTCAATTCCCAGACTATGCACCTAAAAAAATGGATTCAAGTCCATTGGACTAGTGGTTAGCATGTGAACTTGTATTTATGGAGGGTATGGTTCAATCCATAACATCCCTCCAGTGCATCACCCTAAGAGCCTATGAACCCATTCTCACAAGCACTCTTGAGCTCATGCACCCACTGTCCAATCTCTGTGCTGACCAACCCTGATGCTCTCCACATACCTGGGCCATATATCTGGCCTCCTTTAAAAGGTCTAAAATGTCGGAGAATACGATGCCTATGAATGTGCAACCAGAAAGTGTGGGGAGATGATTTCTTACAGGATATATGTTGGATGAGATAAATACAACATAGACCACTTGAGTTTGCTAAAGCTCAATAGGTTTGCTTTCTTTTTAACATTTTTTATTGTGAAATATAACATATATAGAAAAAAAGTAATAAATTTCAAATTACACTGTAACAAGTAGTTACAGAACAGATTTCAGAGTTTGGTGTGTATTCAATTCCAAAATCTTAGATTTTTCCTTCTAGCTGCTCCAAGACACAGGAAGCTAAAGGGAATATCAGCATAATGATTCAGCAGTCATACTTATTTGTTAAATCCTTTCTTTTCTGTTTTAACTCCTTATTCTCCTTTGATCCTTCTCCCAATCTTTAGGAGTATTTGGGATATGCCCATTCTAAATTTTTCATTGGAAAAGGGATGTCAAAGGTATGGGATAGGGGGATGGAACTAGTTGATATTCTTGGAGAGGCTGGCCCCTCTGGATTTCAGACTTATCTGGCCTAGGAACACATCTAGAGGTTGTAGTTTTCTGGAAAGTAATATTAGTTCATGAAATTTTGTGGAGTCTCAAGTAGAGACCAAGGTGTTCTTTAGGGTTGACAGGAAGGGTTTTGGCTAATAGTAATTAGCCACATCTAGCTGAAGCAAGCATAAAAGTAGCTGCCAGAATAGTTTCTCAACTTTACTGGAACTCTCTTAGCCACTAATATCCTACTTTGTTACACTTTTCCCCCCTTTTGGTCAGGAGGTCATCTGCTGATCCCATGGTGTCAGGGCCAGGCTCATCCCTGGGAGTCATATCCCATATTTACAGAGAGAATTTCACCCCTGGATGTCATGTCTCATGTAGGGGCTAGGATAAAGATTTTACTTGCAGAGTAGGGCTTAGAAAGAGAGACCACTTCTGAGCAACAAAAGAGGTTTTTCAGAAGTAGCTTAGTCACACATATAGGAAGGCTTAGTTTCTCTGCTACAGAAATAAGCTTCACAAAAGCATGTCTCAAGATCAAGTACTTGCAAGCCCTCAGTCTTAGGGTTTGTCCCATGAAACCTATCCCTTCAAAGGATAGGCTAAGCCTACTTAAAATTATGCCTAAGAGTTACGCCCAGAGAACCTCTTTTGTTTCTCAGATGTGGCCTCTCTCTCTCTCTAAGTTGTCATGGCAAGCAAACTCATTGCCCTCCTCCTCTACATGGGACCTGACTCCCAATGGTATAAACCTCCTTAATAATGTGGGACAGAAATCCTGGGATGAGCTGGGACTCAGAATCAAGGGATTGAGAAAATCTTCTCGACCAAAAGGGGGAAGAGAGAAATGACCAAATAAAAAGTCAGTGGCTGCAAGATTTCAAACAATGTCAAGAGGTTATTCTGGACAATATTCTTATGCACTATATAGATATCCCCTTTTTAGCTTATGGTGTATTAGAATGTACCTGAAACTGTAGAGCTGTGTTCCAGTAGCCATGTTTCTTGAAGATGATTGTGTAATGATATAGCTTTTACAGTGTTACTGTGTGATTGTGAAAACTTTGTGTCTGATGCTCCTTTTATCTATGGTATGGACTGATGAGTAAAAAGTATGGATAAAATAAACAAATAATAGGGGGAACAAAGGTTAAAATTAATTGAGTAGATTGAAGTACTAATTGTCAATGAGAGGGAGGGGTAAGGGTTATAGTATATATGAGTTTTTTTCTTTTTAATTTTATTTTTTTGCTAAAAAGATGCAAATGTTCAAAAAAAATGCTCACGGTGATGAATGCACAACTATGTGATGATATTGTGAGCTATTGATTGTACACCATGTATAGAATGTTTGTATGTCAAGAATGTTTGCATGTTTTTTGTTAAAGTTTGCAATAAAAATATTTAAAAAAAAAAGATCAAGTGCATGGCCTACTGACTTGGAAATCCTTAATATTTGAGATGGTATCAGGGGTTTCTATAGTGGTAGAGCTTAATAGTTCTATATGTGTTCTCCCATCCCTCAAGGGACTTTGCCAATACTTTTCAATTATCTGCTTAACACACTCTGATATGTATCTGGGTATTACATTAAGCTATACAGAATTACAGGCCTTCATTCCAATCCTAGGCTCCATGTCTTTGGGTTGTTTAAATGAGCTATCCAGATAGGTTGAGCTAAATTATATACTAGTTTGTGACAAAATAAACCTCCCTTTCTTTGGTCTCATACAGTAGGTGAAGTTCTAAAATACCAACAATATCATCTTTGCCTTGCATTTTGATTTACCTTAGTCCCAACCTGATTGTCTTGGTTCTTATCTCTAACTGAAACTTGCTATTTTTTTAGTTTATTTAACAGTTGTTGTATGTAGCAATGCTGACTTTCAGAGCTGTAGAACTCCAACTCTGAATCTTAGGTGTCACAGAGGTAGACAAAATTCCTGGGAGATTATATATATATAGCACAGCATTTTAAACTCTAGAAACAACATTTTCAACTCCGGACTAAATGTGTTTGCTACAAGAGCTTACCAACAAGGCACCAGTTTTCTTATAAGTATTATCTAAAAGAGACCATACAATATTTATTATTCTCTTTCTGGTTCATTTTGCACCACATAATATCCCCAAAGTTCATTCACTTTGTTACACGCCTCATGGCTTGGTTCTTTTCTGTAGCCACGAACTCCATGAGATGTATACACCAGAGTTTGCCATTCTGCTTCTCAGTAAATGTGTCCTTCAGACATGTTCTTCCATTGGGCATCATAGATAATGTCCACAGTCAACAATCTATGTCTCACATCATCCTCCCATAGTTGTACATTCATTAACACTCTCAGTTCCCAGCATATTTCTTTCCTGTCACATTTCACTAGAAGCTGCAAGAAGAAACCAGGCTGCAATTTCAACATTTAATTTGGAAATCTCTTCATCTAAGTATCCAAGCTCACGGTTTTTAAAATTTGCCTTCCTGCCAAAATTAGTAGTCAATTTTGCAAAAATTCTTGTCACTTTCAAACAAGAATCACCTTCCTTCCAGTTTACAATACCACATGCATCTTTTCTGTCTAAGGCCTTATTAGAAGAATCTTTAGAGTTCACATTTCCACCAACAGTTTCTTCAAAGCATTCTAGGCATTCTCTATCATGTTTCTCACAATTCTTCCTTAAAATTCCCCCTATCCAATTAAAAAGCAACTCCAACATGTTTGGTATTTGCAATCCAAGGCAGCAACCCATTTCTTTGGCATCAAAATCTCCTTTGGTTTGCTAAAGCTGCTGGAATGCAATATACCATAAACAGAATGGTTTTTTAAAAGGGAATTTATTAAGTTGCAAGTTTACAGGCTTAAGATTAGGAAAATGTCCAAGGTAAAGCACCAACAAGAGGTTACTGTCACTTAAGAAAGGCTATGCCATCTGTAAACACTCTATCAGCTGGGAGGGCATGTGGCTGGCATCTACTGGGGTCTTTGGCTTCTGGACTCCTCTCTCAGCTTAGGTCTTAGGTTTCCCCTCGATATATTGGGTGCTTTGTGTGGGTGACCCAAAGGTTTCCACAGGTCTTGTTTCAGAATTGAAGATCTGCTGTGCTGTGAGGTGCTGGAAATTCCTTTCTATTCCCTAAGTATCCTTCTAGCAGAGAGAGTTTGGTCAGATTTTTGGTCATAGAATGTAAGGTGGCACAGAGCCTGGCAGGGCACTGGACCCAGAGTATGAGATGCAGGGACAAGACCCCTTTCAGGGAGCCTCAAGGTGCTCCTTTGGAGGTGAGTCTATATCATTGTCATGACTGGGTGAGCAAGCCCATGAGAGAAATGGCACCCATAGCAACTGGAGCAAAGAAAGTGGCAAGGGGAACTTCCATAGGGTGTCTGATCCTGCTACTTTGCTGCCTACGTCTTTGATGTCAGAGTTACTGTCTGGATGGTAACAAATACATGTGGATGTTTTGTTTGGGGGTTAGTTTTCCTGCCTAGGTATGCTACCACGAACCACCAGGGGCAGAGGCCTTCCCTCCTAGCTGAGCCTATGTGCTTTGTGGAGACACAGAAGCAAGAGAAGCATACACAAGCCATGTCCCTGCCTCAGGCTTACACCTTGTATTATTAGCATCAATCCCCCAAAGCTGAGCTTGTCAGAGGCAAGTATAGAGTCTGTGTGATCATCTCCCATGTTCATTCAGCATCTATGATCCTGTGCGAGGTGCCAGGTTAGGCCATGTTTCCTCAAAATGATGGGAGTTTCCTGCCTCTAGGAGTTCAAAGTCTGGACAGGATATTGATAAAAGCATGAAGACAAACACTTATGCAATAAAAGAGCAAGTGCTGTGGTGGAAATAAAGCAGAGTGTTGTGAGGGAAGGTGGGTGGCTAAGGTCAGAGGTCCCCAAAGGCCTCAATGAAGTTAAATCTCCAGTGAAAACTGAATGGCCAGAGGAAGCAAGCCCTGCACAAGTTGGAGGCAGAGTGCAGGGGGAAGGTGCAATTGTGCAGAGATCCTGAGGGGATAAGGGATGTGGCAAGAGGGAAGGTGAGAAGGGCAGAAGTGTGGCTGTAGTGAGCTTGGGCATGGAGGACTGTGATAAGTGGGGGAGTGCAGGACTGAATCCTGTGCCCTGCTGGACTGTAACCATGTTAGCTGAAAACTTAGCATCTGACAACAACCAACATTGATGATCTCAGTTTCTGCAGACCATGAGTGTATTAGTTAGGGTTCTCTGGAGAAGCAGAATAAAACAGGGAACACTCGCAAATATAAAATTTATAAAAGTGTCTCACGTGACCACGGGAACGCAGAGTCCAAAATCCTCAGGACAGTCTGTGAAGCCGATGATTCCGATGGAGGGTCTGTATGAACTCCACAGAAGAGGCTTGCCAACAGAAGCACAAAGAGAGGCTGTCTCTTCTGAATCCTTCTTTTAAAAGCCTTTCAGTGATTAGATTAAGCATCATTCATTGCAGAAGACACTTCCCTTTGGCTGATTACAAATGGAATCAGCTGTGGATGCAGCTGACATGACCATGATTTAATTCTACAAAATGTCCTCATCGCAACAGACAAGCCAGCACTTGCCCAACCAGACAAACAGGTACCACCACTTGGTCAAGTTGACACATGAACCTGACCATGACAATGAGTCTAGACAAGGCTTACCTGTGTGCATCTGTCTCAAAGCCTCTCACCAACCTGGGAATTTGTTCTCAATGAGGCTCCACTGGGAGGATCCTGCTAGGATTCAGTGAAGTCCTTCCTGTCTGTTGACCAAGCTTCCCTCAGTCTCTGCCATGGGTTCCTAATTAAGTCAGTCCATAATATCACAGCATGTTTCCCTAAGAGATGGAGGAGAGACAGAGAGAGAGGGAGAATGCAAGACTAAAAGAGCTAGATGAAAGTTGCAGACTTTCTGTAACTAAGTCTTGATGTGGGAAGCCCATCAATTTTGACATATTTTACTATTGAGAAGTAAGTCACTATGTCCAGTTAAACCCAAGACAGTGGTATTACATAAAGGTGTGTTGTCCATGAGGGGGCTATCCCTGGAAGGCATTTGGATGCTGCCCACCACGTGGATTAAAAGCTGGTTCTTGTATCTGAATTCAAAAGATAATGGGAAGCATTTGAAGTGTCTTAAGTCACAAGGTGACAATATCTGATTTTCATTGAATTGCAATCCCCTCATGTTGTGGAATGAGAAATAAAGCCAAGAGAAGAGGGAAAATTCCCAAGATCACCCTGCCAGAACTCAGCACTACTGTGAGTTATATTCTAGGCTGCTTAGTACCTCTTCTTTTTATACCTCATCTAAGTTAGTGCATTAGACACATGGGACATTAGCCCATGATTTTTATAGGTATTATCTCATATCCACATGATGACATCTGTGTCGATTTGAGTCTGTTGTGTACTGAGAAAAGTCACATTCTTTAATCCTTATTCAGTGTTGCTGGGTGGGATGTTTTTAATTTTTTCCAGGGAGCTGTGATCCACCCAATTGTAGGTGGTAACTTTTTATTAGATGGTTTCCATGGAAATATGTCTCCATCATTCAAGGTGGCATTGCTTACTGGAGCCCTTTCATAGAACCATTTTGGAAAATGCTGAGTGAGCCCACAGAGCTAGAGACCTTTGGAGATGCATAAAGAAAATGGTCCTGGGAAGAAATAAGCCTGGAGAGAAAGCTAGCAGAAATTGCCCTGTGCCTATGAGAGAGAAACCCTGAATGTCCTCAGTCTTCTTGAGCCAAAGTATCTTTTCTTGGATGCCTTAGTTTGGACGTATTTATAGCCTTACCTTAATTTGGAAATTTTCATGACTTTAGAAAACTTGCAACTGAATAAATTACCTTTTAAAAAGTTATTTGATTTCTGGCATATTGTGTTCCAGGAGCTTACAAACCGAAACAGTTCTTGGCACCAGAGAAGTGGGGTGCTGCTGCAGTTTGCAAATAGCAAACTTGCTGGAATGTCTTTTTAAATGGATAAGGAGAAGAGTCTAGAAGAATTGGGGGAAGCATGACAGAGAAGGACCAGAATGCTTTGAATAAACTGTTGGTAGAAATATGGACTCTAAAGATACTTCTGATAAGGCCTTCAACAAAAATGATGAATCTATTATTGCAAACCAGAAGGAAGGTGATCGTTTTTAGAAATGGCAGATAATCCAGCCAAATTGACCACTGGCTTTGGCAAGAAGGAAGATTTTAAAAGCCATAAATATATAGCAGAAAATATTTCTAAAGTAAATATTAAAATTGCAACCTGGTTCTCCTTGCAGCTTATAGTGAAATGCCACAGGAAAGAGATAAATGAGAACTGAACTCTTGGGTACAAAGAAACCAGAAATTGATGATCTGGAAAATTCTAGGCTTCTAGAGAGGGAGACCCCAGACAATAGTACCCCACATCAGGATTTAACAGAACATGAAACCAGTCATCCATCTCAGAAAAACCCAGGATTGGAGATGGAGTTATCCAGGAAGGGTTTGTGGAAAGGCCTTTTATCTGATGGGCATGATTCCAGCATACTGCATAGCAAACCAATAAGAGTGTTGTGGGATAAGTGGAACCACCTTTTAATCCAAACTAAAAGGGACAGTGAAGAGACAAATTGAAGGAAAATATCTTCAAAGGCAGAACCATGGAAGCTAAGATCTGAAACCAAGAAACCTCGGGCCAGGAGAGTGGTCCCAACCATGCACTTGGAGAGAGTGAGTTTGCCCCAAAGGCACAAGGCAGGAGTTCCACTGCTCCAGATCTTGGAAAGGGTGGAACACATTCCCTTGAGGATTGAGGAGAGCCTTGTTGCCACCAACTTTTTCTGGAGAAGATGAGTATATGCCCCAGAAACGGCAGAGAACTCCAGCGCTACCCCAAAGCTTGGAGAGGGTGGTCCTGAGAAAAAGAGTGGTCTCCCTCCAAGGTCCTCTAAGGTTGCAAACTCCACACCAGCATTCAGAGAGAGTTCCACCACTGCATAGGCCCTTAGAAAGTGTGGGACTGCCACTTTCTAACCCCAAGGATTAATGAGTCTCAGATTTTGAAATCTAATGGAGTATGCCCTGCAGGTTTTCAGAACTGTTTGGGTCCAGTGTCCCTTGTGTTCCTTCCAATTTCTCCCTATGGAAATGGAAAAATGCATTCTATGACTGTCCCTTCTTTATATGTTATTCTGAGTTTTAAAGTTCTAGAAGAGCTAGGGGAGAATTTTGCCTAAAACAGCATGCCTATAGCTGACTTCGATGAGATTTGGTACTGTTTCTGATTTTGTATTATTGTATTTGTAGTTTTATTGAAATGGTTTAAGGCTTTATGATATTGTGATGGGATACATGTATTTTGAATTTGGAAAGAATATGTCTTTAGTGGGTACAAAAGGTGGAGTATGCTGGTTTGAATTCTGTTGTATACCCCAGAAAAGCTGTGTTATTTATTCAATAGTGAGGGTGGGACCTTTTTTATTGTTCCATGGAGATGTGACCAACCAAATTGTGGGTGTTAACTCTTGATTAGATGGTTTCTATGGAGATCTGCCTCTACTCATTCAAGATGTCGTTGCTTACTGGAGCCCTTTAAAAAGGAACCATTTTGGGGTGGGCAATGGTGGCTCAGTGGCAGAGTTCTTGCCTGCCATACCTAAGACTCAGGTTCAATTCCTGGAGCCTGCCCATTTCAAAAACAGGGGAACCATTTTGGAAAGTGCTGATAGAGACCACACAGCCAGAGATGTTTGGTGACGCATAAAGAAAATGCTCCCAGGGAAATCACTGAAGAAGCCTGGAGGGAAAGCTATCAGACATCACCATTTGCCTTTCCCTCTGGGGGAGAAATCCTGAATATCATTGGCCTTCTTGAGCTAAGGTATCTTTCCATGCATGCCTTAGTTAGGATATTGTTATAACCTTGCCTTAATTTTACCACGGCTTAAGGGGTTAAGTGACTTTACCAAATTCTCCATGCTGGAAAGTTAGGGAACAGTGCTGGAAACCAAGGACTAGAGTTCCATTCAGGGCCACATATCTGTAGCCTGGTCCACTCACATGTGGCTGGTACCCTCCTGTCTTCTGCCCATGGCCTACCACTCAACCCTTTCCCACATTATCCAGTTTTGTCAGAGTCGGTCCAGCAGTTGATTTTGGTTTGGGGGACATTCCAGTCATGGACCATAACTGAGGGTTTGGCAAACGGCTTCTCTCTGTCATCCTGAATGGTTCCACACGATGTCCACACATTTGGCAGGTGGGACTCTGGGAGGAGTGGTGGTAGCAGGTTGTTGTAGTTCTCAGCATTTCTGATGATGAAAGGTGAGATCTCCCACTTCTGCCAGGCCCTCACTGAGGGCCACCCATCTCAGAGAAGGATGTGGGAGGGAGTCACAGCAGAGCATGGAGCTGTTTGGGTAATCTCACAAGGTTTACAATCAAAATGATATTCTTAAACCTGGGGACAGGAAGACCATATTTAATATTTATGGGTCTTATATTTTAATCATACTTATATCATACCTCCAAAAATATTTTGAGGCATATTCCACCTCTTATTTAGTTCATAGAAAGATTGTTTTATCTCCAAGGAATTTATATTCTTCATTCAGTTGGATAAGGAGTATGCTTTGAGCTGTTTCACGTTTCACCTAGATTGACAGGAAGCAGAGCTAAATGGTCTCCTTTCTTGCTGCAAAGCTGCATCCTAGATTTCAAACTATATTAGAATCTTCCTAAATTTTAAATATTTACAACTTAGTTATAATTTGACTAAAAATCTTTATCTGGAGTCTTTTTAATGAAATCATAGTTTTAAGATCTTTTGCAAGGAAACAAATTTGAAGGCTTAAAGAGTCATTAAACAGTGAACATCACACAGTGTTCCCTCCATACTTACAGGAAGATAAACTGTAAGTATGGAGTTGGACTGGATGGGTTGGACTGGATGATTTGGGAGGGAGCATAGGGCTGGGTGGGGCAGCAGGTCCTGGAAGGGTTTTGTAAGCTTGAGTGTGTCTCATCAGGCTTAGGCAAATTGGATCAGGAGGTGATATATGAGAACATGTGCTAGGTTAGCCCAGACATCC
The DNA here is from genome assembly GCF_023851605.1 of Tamandua tetradactyla. Classification (NCBI taxonomy): domain Eukaryota; kingdom Metazoa; phylum Chordata; class Mammalia; order Pilosa; family Myrmecophagidae; genus Tamandua; species Tamandua tetradactyla. The sequence goes on along the minus strand of NC_135339.1, from coordinate 16,174,913 downwards.
AAATTCTTTTGAGGTGCCTGCCACCTTATCATTCCTGGGACAGAGGGGAGCCTGTAGAGACAGGAGTGCATCCCTTAGAGCTGGACATCAGCTGTGTTTGGGAAAAGTGATAAACACAGTTCTGGTTAGGGTGAGTGTCCACAGACAGGCAAATGCAACTCCCTGGTGGGTTCCCAGCAGAAGGTGGAGAATTCAAATTGGGTGGGAGTTTCTGTCGAGACACTGTGTAGCCCTGAGGTGCAAGAGGAAGATGTCTAGAGAAATCTTGGTGAGTAACAGGGGAGAGCATTAGGCCCTTGGCTTGGGATATGGTTTGGAAACTCAGGCCAACAGGTAATGGAGGACTTAGCTAGGAGTTTCAAAGTTCAGCCCCAAGAACAAGGGAGGAGCCCAGTTATTAGGAGGTAGATACAGGCATGTGAATGCCCCTGGCCATGCCTACTGTGAGCTGAGCCTCCTGAGATTCTGGAAGAAATGAAATAGGATAGGGGTAAGAAATAGGGAATTTGATGCCTGGACTATATTAGAGATCTCAATGAGGTATGAAAATATTTATTTTCTTTTATCTGACACCAGAATAGTTTCAAACATAAGATTTTACTTAATTCAGGATGAATAACTTAAGCACCAGGTTTTGACAGACTGTTGAACATCCCATCCTTGCATGGAGTATTTAATTTATAAGATATCACATTTAAGAATGAATATGACTCAAGGAGTCATCCTTATCTTAGGAAAGTGTTAATGAATTTCTGGTTGTACACAGAACAGTTAAATTATATTAGAAGAAAGTACAACAGCTATTGTTTTTATATAGAAATTTAGTATGCCTATAGAGATATGTATAAGTGCCAAGTTGACAAAGGGTGGAATGTGATGGTGAATTTCAAGTGTCAACTTTATAATGTCCAGTTTTGGTTAAATAAGCAATGTTGTTGATCATGAAAGTATTTTGTGGGTTTAAATCATTATTCAGTTATTGCATCTAAGGCTCACTACATCTACAATAAATAAAAATGATTGCCTTCAGCAATAAGACAAGTCTCACCAAAGCATTTGAAGGTCATGAGAGGAGAACTAATAATTTCTAGTCAGAAAAATATGATTTTTTTCTGTATTCAGCCAACCAGCTTCTCTTGGGAAACTCTTCATCACCTTCATCACAGTCCCCAAATTTAGCCTTCTCTACCGAAGTCTTTATTTTTTAAATTTTTATTGATAAAACAATGTACAATCACATACATTCTTAACATACAAATATTTCATACATGATATACAATCAATGGCTCACAATGTCATCACCTAGTTGTATATTCGTGACCATGGTCATTTTTTTTATTTATTTATTTATTTTTTTTTATTAATTAAAAAAATTAACTAACACAACAATAGAAATCAATCCATTCTACATATGCAATCAGTAATTCTTAATATCATCACATAGGTGTATGGTCATCATTTCTCAGTACATATGCATCGATTTAGAGAAAGAAATAGCACTACAACAGAAAAAGAAATAAAGTGATAACACAGAGAGAAAACACAAATAAGAATAAAAAGTACAAAAATATATACGAGAAAAAAAAACAAAACAAACAAAAAAAAAACTATAGATCAGATGCAGCTTCATTCAGCGTTCCAAGATAATTACATTACAATTAGGCAGTATTGTGCTGACCATTTTTTTTTTTTTTTAGACGTCATACCATTCTACATATGCAATCAGTAATTCTTAACATCATCACATAGATGCATGATCATCGTTTCTTAGTACATTTGCATCGGTTTAGAAGAACTAGCATTATAACAGAAAAAGATATAGAATGTTAATATAGAGAAAAAAAATAAAAGTAATAATAATAAGAACAAAACAAACAAAACAAAACAAAACAAAAACCTATAGCTCGGATGCAGCTTCGTTCAGTATTTTAACATGATTACTTTACAATTAGGTATTATTGTGCTGTCCATTTTTGAGTTTTTGTATCTAGTCCTATTGCACCGTCTGTATTCCATCAGCTCCAATTACCCATTATCTTACCCTGTTTCTAACTCCTGCTGAACTCTGTTACCAATGACATATTCCAAGTTTATTCTCGAGTGTCGATTCACATCATTGGTACCATACAGTATTTGTCTTTTAGCTTTTGGCTAGACTCACTCAGCATAATGTTCTCTAGGTCCATCCATGTTATTACATGCTTCATAAGTTTATCCTGCCTTAAAGCTGCATAATATTCCATCGTATGTATATACCACAGTTTGTTTAGCCACTCGTCTGTTGATGGACATTTTGGCTGTTTCCATCTCTTTGCAATTGTAAATAACGCTGCTATAAACATTGGTGTGCAAATGTCTGTTTGAGTTTTTGCCCTTAATTCCTTTGAGTAGATTCCCAGCAATGGTATTGCTGGGTCGTATGGCAATTCTATATTCAGCTTTTTGAGGAACCGCCAAACTGTTTTCCACAGTGGTTGCACCATTTGGCATTCCCACCAACAGTGGATAAGTGTGCCTCTTTCACCGCATCCTCTCCAGCACTTGTCATTTTCTGTTTTGTTGATAATGGCCATTCTGGTGGGTGTGAGATGATATCTCATTGTGGTTTTGATTTGCATTTCTCTAATGGCCAGGGACATTGAGCATCTCTTCATGTGTCTTTTGGCCATTTGTATTTCCTCCTCTGAGAGGTGTCTATTCAAGTCTTTTTCCCATTTTGTAATTGGGTTGGCTATCTTTTTGTTGTTGAGTTGAACAATCTCATTATAAATTCTGGATACTAGACCTTTATCTGATATGTCGTTTCCAAATATTGATTCCCATTGTGTAGGCTGTCTTTCTACTTTCTTGATGAAGTTCTTTGATGCACAAAAGTGTTTAATTTTGAGGAGTTCCCATTTATTTATTTCCTTCTTCAGTGCTCTTGCTTTAGGTGTAAGGTCCATAAAACCGCCTCCAATTGTAAGATTCATAAGATATCTCCCTACATTTTCCTCTAACTGTTCTATGGTCTTAGACCTAATGTTTAGATCTGTGATCCATTTTGATTTAACTTTTGTATAGGGTGTGAGATATGGGTCTTCTTTCATTCTTTTGCATATGGATATCCAGTTCTCTAGGCACCATTTATTGAAGAGACTTTTCTGTCCCAGGTGAGTTGGCTTGACTCCCTTATCAAAGATAAAATGACCATAGATGAGAGGGTCTATATCTGAGCACTCTATTCGATTCCATTGGTCAATATATCTATCTTTATGCCAATACCATGCTGTTTTGACCACTGTGGCTTCATAATATGCCTTAAAGTCTGGCAGCGCAAGACCTCCAGCTTCGTTTTTTTTCCTCAAGATGTTTTTAGCAATTCGGGGCACCCTGCCCTTCCAGATAAATTTGCTTATTGGTTTTTCTATTTCTGAAAAATAAGTTGTTGGGATTTTGATTGGTATTGCATTGAATCTGTAAATCAATTTAGGTAGGATTGACATCTTAACTATATTTAGTCTTCCAATCCATGAACACGGTATGCCTTTCCATCTGTTTAGGTCTTCTGTGATTTCTTTTAGCAGTTTTTTGTAGTTTTCTTTGTATAGGTCTTTTGTCTCTTTAGTTAAATTTATTCCTAGGTATTTTATTCTTTTAGTTGCAATTGTAAATGGGATTCGTTTCTTGATTTCCCCCTCCGCTTGTTCATTGCTAGTGTATAGAAATGCTACAGATTTTTGAATGTTGATCTTGTAACCTGCTACTTTGCTGTACTCATTTATTAGCTCTAGTAGTTTTGTTGTGGATTTTTCCGGGTTTTCGACGTATAGTATCATATCGTCTGCAAACAGTGATAGTTTTACTTCTTCCTTTCCAATTTTGATGCCTTGTATTTCTTTTTCTTGTCTAATTGCTCTGGCTAGAACCTCCAACACAATGTTGAATAATAGTGGTGATAGTGGACATCCTTGTCTTGTTCCTGATCTTAGGGGGAACGTTTTCAATTTTTCCCCATTAAGGATGATATTAGCTGTGGGTTTTTCATATATTCCCTCTATCATTTTAAGGAAGTTCCCTTGTATTCCTATCCTTTGAAGTGTTTTCAACAGGAAAGGATGTTGAATCTTGTCAAATGCCTTCTCTGCATCAATTGAGATGATCATGTGATTTTTCTGCTTTAATTTGTTGATATGGTGTATTACATTAATTGATTTTCTTATGTTGAACCATCCTTGCATACCTGGGATGAATCCTACTTGGTCATGATGAATAATTCTTTTAATGTGCTGTTGGATACGATTTGCTAGAATTTTATTGAGGATTTTTGCATCAATATTCATTAGAGAGATCGGCCTGTAGTTTTCTTTTCTTGTAATATCTTTGCCTGGTTTTGGTATGAGGGTAATGTTGGCTTCATAGAATGAGTTAGGTAGTTTTCCCTCCACTTCGATTTTTTTGAAGAGTTTGAGGAGAGTTGGTACTAATTCTTTCTGGAATGTTTGATAGAATTCACATGTGAAGCCGTCTGGTCCTGGACTTTTCTTTTTAGGAAGTTTTTGAATGACTGCTTCGATTTCTTTACTTGTGATTGGTTTGTTGAGATCATCTATCTCTTCTTGAGTCAAAGTTGGTTGTTCATGTCTTTCCAGGAACCCGTCCATTTCCTCTAAATTGTTGTATTTATTAGCGTAAAGTTGTTCATAGTATCCTGTTATTACCTCCTTTATTTCTGTGAGGTCAGTAGTTATGTCTCCTCTTCCATTTCTGATCTTATTTATTTGCATCCTCTCTCTTCTTCTTTTTGTCAATCTTGCTAAGGGCCCATCAATCTTATTGATTTTCTCATAGAACCAACTTCTGGCCTTATTGATTTTCTCTATTGTTTTCATGTTTTCAATTTCATTTATTTGTGCTCTAATCTTTGTTATTTCTTTCCTTTTGCTTGCTTTGGGGTTAGCTTGCTGTTCTTTCTCCAGTTCTTCCAAATGGATAGTTAATTCCTGAATTTTTGCCTTTTCTTCTTTTCTGATATAGGCATTTAGAGCAATAAATTTCCCTCTTAGCACTGCCTTTGCTGCGTCCCATAAGTTTTGATATGTTGTGTTTTCATTTTCATTCGCCTCGAGGTATTTGCTAATTTCTCTAGCAATTTCTTCTTTGACCCACTCGTTGTTTAGGAGTGTGTTGTTGAGCCTCCACGTATTTGTGAATTTTCTGGCACTCTGCCTATTATTGATTTCCAACATCATTCCTTTATGGTCCGAGAAAGTGTTGTGTAAGATTTCAATCTTTTTAAATTTGTTAAGACTTGCTTTGTGACCCAGCATATGGTCTATTTTTGAGAATGATCCATGAGCACTTGAGAAAAAGGTGTATTCTGCTGTTGTGGGATGTAATGTCCTATAAATGTCTATTAAGTCTAGTTCATTTATAGTAATATTCAGATTCTCTATTTCTTTGTTGATCTTCTGTCTAGATGTTCTGTCCCTTGATGAGAGTGGTGAGTTGAAGTCTCCAACTATTATAGTATATGAGTCTATTTCCCTTTTCAGTGTTTGCAGTGTATTCCTCACGTATTTTGGGGCATTCTGGTTCGGTGCGTAAATATTTATGATTGTTATGTCTTCTTGTTTAATTGTTCCTTTTATTAGTATATAGTGTCCTTCTTTGTCTCTTTTAACTGCTTTACATTTGAAGTCTAATTTGTTGGATATTAGTATAGCCACTCCTGCTCTTTTCTGGTTGTTATTTGCATGAAATATCTTTTCCCAACCTTTCACTTTCAACCTATGTTTATCTTTGGGTCTAAGATGTGTTTCCTGTAGACAGCATATAGAAGGATCCTGTTTTTTAATCCATTTTGCCAATCTATGTCTTTTGATTGGGGAATTCAGTCCATTGACATTTAGTGTTATTACTGTTTGGATAATATTTTCCTCTAACATTTTGCCTTTTGTATTATATATATCATATCTGATTTTCCTTCTTTCTACACTCTTTTCCATATCTCTCTCTTCTGTCTTTTTGTATCTGACTCTAGTGCTCCCTTTAGTATTTCTTGCAGAGCTGGTCTCTTGGTCACGAATTCTTTCAGTGACTTTTTGTCTGAGAATGTTTTAATTTCTCCCTCATTTTTGAAGGATAATTTTGCTGGATATAGGAGTCTTGGTTGGCAGTTTTTCTCTTTTAGTATTTTAAATATATCATCCCACTGTCTTCTAGCTTCCATGGTTTCTGCTGAGAAATCTACACATAGTCTTATTGGGTTTCCCTTGTATGTGATGGATTGTTTTTCTCTTGCTGCTTTCAAGATCCTCTCTTTCTCATTGACCTCTGACATTCTAACTAGAAAGTGTCTTGGAGAACGCCTATTTGGGTCTAATCTCTTTGGGTGCGCTGCACTTCTTGGATCTGTAATTTTAGGTCTTTCATAAGAGTTGGGAAATTTTCAGTGAAAATTTCTTCGATTAGTTTTTCTCCTCCTTTTCCCTTCTCTTCTCCTTCTGGGACACCCACAACACGTATATTTGTGCGGTTCATATTGTCCTTGAGTTCCCTGATACCCTGTTCAAATTTCTCCATTCTTTTCCCTATAGTTTCTGTTTCTTTTTGGAATTCAGATGTTCCATCCTCCAAATCACTAATTCTATCTTCTGTCTCTTTAAATCTATCATTGTAACTATCCATTATTTTTTCTATGTTTGCTACTTTATCCTTCACTTCCATAAGTTCTGCGATTTGTTTTTTCAGTTTTTCTATTTCTTCTTTATGTTCAGCCCATGTCCTCTTCATGTCCTCCCTCAATTTATCGATTTCATTTTTGAAGAGGTTTTCCATTTCTCTTCGTATATTCAGGATTAGTTGTCTCAGCTCTTGTGTCTCATTTGAGCTATTGGTTTGTTCCTTTGACTGGGCCATATTCTCAATCTTTTGAGCGTGGACAGTTATCTTCTGCTGCTGGCGTCTGGGCATTTATTCAGATTTCTCTGGGTGTTGGACCCAGCAAGGTTGTAAGATTTTTCTGTGAAATCTCTGGGATCTGTTTTTCTTATCTTGCCCAGTACGTGGCGCACGTGGCACACGTTTGTCTCAAGTGTTTGGAATGGGTCTCCCCCAGTCACCGATCTCCGTGGCCTGGGGCTTTCGGGTCCAAATCTCTCCGTTGGTTCAGGGGCCGCGCGTGGTGGGGGCGTCAGCTGCCGTGGCTTGAGGGGACCCTGTGGCTGGTTGCGGGCTGCAGCGGGCCTGGGGAATTCCCCACCGGACCAGGAAGCCTCCCGTGGGGGGGGGGCTTCCGCGGCTTGGATAGCCCTCCTATCTGAGACTCGTATCCGCGGACTCGAAGCAGAGACTCGAAGCCGCCCGCAAAAGAGGGGTGCCACCTGCCTCGGCTTGGGAAACTTGCTTCTCCAATACTCTCAGCCGGCCCGGAAAGGGGGGAGGGAGTAGCTCGGACCACCGCAGCTGCCGCTGATCGGGAGATCGCACGCCGCTCGGGGGTCTCACTGCAGCCGAGTCTCGCAGTCAGTCTAGCCAGCCCAGACTTTGGATAGCCCTCTGATCCGGGACTCGTAGCCGCGGACTTAACGCCGAGACTCGAAGCCGCCCGCAAAAGAAGGGCGCCGCCTGCCTCGGCTTGGGGAACTTACTTCTCCGATACTCTCAGCCGGCCCGGGAAGGAGGGAGGGATTAGCTCGGACGCCGCAGCTGCAGCCGCTCGGGGGTCTCGCCGCAGCCAAGACTCGGAATCAGACTTGCCAGCCCAGACTTTGGATAGCCCTCTGATCCGAGACTTGTAGTCGCGGACTCGAAGCCGCCCGCAAAAGTGTGGCGCCGGCCGCCTTGGCTGGGAAGCTTGTCTCTCCGAGTCTCTCAGCCAGCCCCGGAAGGAGGGAGGGATTAGCTCGGACCGCCACAGCTGCGGCTGCTCGGGAAATCGCCCGCCGCTCGGGGATCTCACTCACCGCAGCTGAGTTTCGCAGTCAGACTAGCCAGCCCAGACTTGGTTACGCTGTGTGTCCATTCCCTGCTGTAGCCCCGGGAGTTGTTTTGTACTGTTTCTGTTCACCTATTAGTTGATTTGGAGTCGGAGGAACTAAGACGCATGTACCTTACTAAGACGCCATCTTGGATCCCTCCATGGTCATTTTTTAGAACATTTTCATCACTCCCCCCCAAAAAAAACAAAAAGAAAAAAGAAAAAACTCATATATACCATGCCCCTTACCCCTCCCCTCATGACCACTAGCATTTACATCTACCCAATATATATTTTTAAATTTTAACATTTGTTCCCCCTATTATTTATCCATCTTTAATACATATGTTTTACTCATCTGTCCATACTATCTCTACAGAAGATTCACTTGTCAATCCCCGTGGTCACATGAGCCAATTCCTATTATAATTCTCATGATGTTTACATGTCCACACATATATGCATACACACACACACACACACACACACACACACACACACACACTTAGCTATATCCTTTCAATCCTGTGAGTTCTGTTTCCCAGGAGAACCCTGACAAACACATTGAGTGCCTGAGAAACCCAAAATTTCCTCTAAGAAAATTAATTCTTTGAGCATAATGTATACCCAGAGTATGAAATAAAAATTCCACAGTCAAACCAGTTGCCAAGAGGCTCAATAACAGGGGCATGATGGAGAGCTGGTGGTATCTTGAGAAGCTGATACATTTGTAGGGTTTACACAAGGTCATTAAGATGAAGGCCTTAAATGGAGAATAGAAGTTTCAGCAATCAGAACGAAGAATTTCTATCTGTATTTCAGTCATCTAGCTTCTTCTAGGGAATTCAACATCACCATAGAGGTCCCAAGCTATAGCCTGCCATAGAGAATTCAGACTTGCCAATCCTCAAGTTCACATAAGCTGATTCTTATAATAAATTTCTCATATTTACACTTGCACACACATAAACAGACACACACACACACACACACACACATCCTATTTCTCCAGAACACTGATTAATATTTCTACTAATATATGTGGCTAGGTTATAAGGATATAAAGAAGAGTGGAACAATGTCTCCAGATTCTGATGAGTTTACAGGATTTATATTGGAATGTTCTTAAGGCCAACCGTAGACCAAAGCACAAGCCTTACCCTGCCATTTTGAAAAGGCCCACAGCAGACACTTGGTTACAATGTGGAGGACCACATCTCCTCTCTCTTCCAATTCCTGGTCCTTAAGGGAATGTCTTCAGCAAGTCCAGCCTATGACTGAGCAGGGCAGGAAATGCTGAGAATGGCCCCTGCCAATAGATTCACTCTGTACATATGCACAAAGCAATTACCAACTGGGAACTTCCCAAACCACCCCCTGCCCACCTCTCCAGTTTCTTCACAATGACTTGTTTAAAAGGCTTTGGTTCTGAGAGACTTTTGTTATGGCTTTGATCAAAGTGCACTTAGTTCCTGCTTCACGGCAGAGATTCAGGGAGAGGGATGTCATCTCCTTATGAGCTCCAATTTGAGTGTGTTTCTATTCTAGTGTGCAAGCTGTCAGACTGCAATATATCAGAAATAGGATGACTTTTAAAAAGGGAATTTATTTAGTTGCAAGTTTACACTTCTAAGGCTATTAAAATGTCCAAATTAAGGGACCAACAAAAAGGTTACCTTCACTTAAGAAAGGTCAATGAAGTTTGGGGTTTCTCTCTCAGCTGGAAGGGCACAAGGCAAAGTCTACTAGCTTTGTTTCCTTATTTCATAACGCTTCCATGGAGCCATTTTTCTTCTGCTCCAAAGGCCTCTGGATCCACAGGTTCTCTTGGTCCTGCTGGCTCTAACACTTTTTCCAAAATGGTTCCTTCTTAAAGGACTCCAGTTAGCAACCCCACCTTGAATGGTTGGAGACACATCTCCATGGAAACCATCTAATCAAAAGCTACCATGCACAAGTGGGTGGGTCATATCTCCATGGAAATAATAAAAAATATTCCACCCAGCAAAACTGAATGAGAATCAAAGAACATGGCTTTTCTGGGGTACACAATAGCTTCAAACTGGCACAATCTCTTTCTTCCATTCTTTCTATATCTAACTTAGTTTCTATTTCTTTCTCAATGAGTCTGCTGCACCAGGAAGTGAGCTTCTCTGCAAGGAAATAATCACTTGTGTGTGCATGTCTCAGGGACAACTCTCTCCTCTGTCCTGTATCTTACTGTGTACTTCAGAATCTCATGACCCCAGTTAGAGAACGTTTGTCATGTGTTCTTCCCCATCATTTCTTTCTCATGTACTCCAGTCTCATTTGCTTCATGAAATTTAATGGATCCCTAAAGCTTAATTTTCCTTTTTATTGAGGTAATTGTAAACTCTTCAGTCATCTTTCCAAATGAAGAACTTCTAGTTCACTTGCATAACATACTCCCTTCTAATATTGGCTCAAGCAAACATAATTTCTCTTTAAGATAAGCCTCCTTTACACAGGAAAGCCAAATCACATATTGTACTTACTTTAGCTTTGTGCCAGTTTAAAAGTGTTGTGTACCCCAGAAAAGCCATGTTTTAATCATGATCCAATCTTGTGGGTGCAGCCATTTCTGTTCATTCTGACTCAGTACTGTAGGCTGGAAACTTTTGATTAGATGACCTTCACAGAGATGTGGCATGTGCAATTGTGGGTGTGACCTTTCGATTAGATGGAGATGTGACTCCACCCATTCCAAGTGGGTCTTGATTTGTTTACAGGAATCTTTTAAAAGAGGAAACATTTTGGAGAGAGCCAGAAATGGCATAAGCCTCAGAACTGAGAGAGATAATTGACACAAAAGACAGAGCAGAGATGACACAGATGCCAACACTTGGAGAACAGAGACATGGATGTTTGGAGATGCTTGGAGTCTAGCAGATGCTGCCATGAGATGTTAAGGAAACTGGAACCTGGAGAAAGCCAAGGGAAGCCCTTGAATAAAAGCCAGTCCCACAGAGAGGCAAAGTGAGGAACCCCCACGGGAACAGAGGCTGAAAGCGACAAGCCCAGTAGCAGGGGACCAGCAGTACCAGCCACACGACTACACAGATGACAGAGGTGTTCTTGATCTATCAGCCTTCCTTGAATTAAGGTATTTTTCCCTGGATGCCTTAATCTGGACATATTTATAGGCTTAGAACTGCAAATTTGTAACTTATTAAAATCCCTTTTTAAAAGCTACTACATTTTTGCTATAACAGATTCTAGCAGCTTTCAAACAAATACAAGCTTCAAATACATTTCCCTATATTATACCTAATTGCTGATCCAATTTCAAATATTCAGTGAAGAAACTACACATTTTTTTCCATTTTTTCTAGTATAACTTGTGTTTTCAATTTGTTTTTGTATTTTAGAGAAGTTGTCATTTGACATAATAGCCATGCATAAAAAAGCAGTATTCCCATACACCACTCCAATAAAATTACCTTGCCTTGCTGTGGAACTTCCATTATAAATGATAAGAGCATATTTTTATAGTTGTTTTAATTAATTGAAATCCATAACTGCATGGGTTTAACTGTTTTTGCCAAGTAGTTCCATGGATTGCTTTAAGAATTATGTTATTACCATATATATAATTGAACATTTCACCTTTTAGTCATAACCAGAGGTTTATTTCATTGTTAACTGTTTTCACATTTTAGTTCTACATCACAACTATCCATTATCAAAACATTTCCACCATTCCAAATAAGAACATATTGCATTCTAAGCCCTAACTTCTCCTTTCCTTTCTCTACCATATGCCCTGTCAACTTTAAAAAAAAAAATTTTTTTTTAACATGGGCAGGCACTGGGAATCAAACCTGGGTCTCCGGCATGGCAGGTGAGAACTCTGCCTGCTGAGTTATCATGGCCTGCCCTGCCCTGTTAACTTTTGGTTTAAGATTATGAGCCTATGAGTTTGGTTATTCTAGTTGTTTCAGTTCAGTGAGATCATACAATATTTGGCCATTTTTATCTGGCTTATTTCAATGAACATAAGGTCATCAAGGTTCATCCATGCTGTCATGTATTGTCAGAATTTCATTTATTTTTATGGTAGAATAATATTCTGTTATGTGAATATATCACATTTTATTTATCCATTGTTGATGGACACTTGGGTTACTTCTATATTTTGGCAAATGTGAATAATTCAATTATGAACATTGGTTTGCAAATATCTCTTTGGGTACCAGCTTTCAATTCCTTAGGGTATAAATCTTGTAGGGGGATTGTGAGATCATATGGTATCTCTATACTTAGCTTTCTGAAGAACTGCAAAACTGTCTTTCACAGTGGCTGCACAATTTTACATTTCCACCAGCAGTGAATGGGTATACCCATTTCTATGCATCCTCTCCATCTCCAGTTATTTTTAACATTTTTAGTAAAGCCCTGCCAATGGGTGCAAAATGTAAACTCATTGTGGTTTTAATTTGTATTTCCCTGATGGCTAATGATGTAGAACATCTTTCTATGTGTTTCTTTGGAAAGATTTCTGTTCAAGTTTCTTGCCAACTTTTAAATTGGGTTGTTTTACTTTTTGTTCTGACATTGGAGGATTTTATATAGATTCTGGATATTAAACCTTTATGAGATATGTGGTTTCCAAATATTTTCTCCCATTGGGTAGGTTGTCATTTTACTTTCATGATAAAGACCTTTGTGAAGCAAACGTTTTTTAATTTGATGATGTTCCATTTATACATTTATACATTTGTTGCTTGTGCCTTGTATATCATGTGTAAGAAACCATTGTCTAACACAATGTTTTTAAGATGCTTCTCAATGTTTTCTCCTAGGAATTTGATAGTCAAAGCACTTATATTAAGGGCTTTGATCCATTTTTAGTTGATTTTTGTACTGTGAAATAGGGTCCTCATTAATTATTTCCCATAAAATGAGATAATTTTCCCAGCACTATTTGTTGAAAAGGCTATTCTTTCCCAGTTGATTGGCCCTTGCTCATTTGTCAAAAATCAGTTGGCCATAAATATGGGGATTGGTTTCTGAGCTCTCAATTCTACTGCACTGGTCTATGTCTCTGTCATTTGGCCAGTGCCATGTTTAATGGCTCTTGCTTTGTAATGAGATATAAGACTGCACAGTGTGAGAAGTTCACTTCATTCTTCTTAAAGATGGCTTTAGCTATTTGGGGCCCCATACCCTTCCATATGGATTTGATGATTGTCCTTTTCTATTTCTGAAGTAAAGGTCGTTGAAAGTTAGACTGGGATTGCATTGAATTTATATAATATTTCATTTGGTGGTATTACCATCCTAATTATTTGTAGCCTTTCAATTCATTAATGTGGTATATCATTCCATTTACTTAATTTCTTTCAGCAAAGTTTTACAGTTTTCTGCGTACAAATCCTTTACATCTATGCTGGTTTGAAATGATGTTTGTACCCTAGAAAGCCATGTTTTAATCCGAATCCCATTTTGTAAAAGCATTCGTTTCTTCTAATCCCTATTCAGTACTGTATATTTGAAACTGTAATCAGATCAACTCCCTGGAGATGTGATTTAATCAAGAGTGGTTGTTAAGATGGGTTAGATGGAGGCGTGTCTCCACCCATTTGGGTGGGTCTTGATTAGTTTCTGAAGTCCTATAAAAAAGTAAACATTTTGGAGAGTGAGAGCTTCAGAGAGAGCACAGCATAATGATGTAGCCACAAGAAGCAGAGTCTACCAGCCAGAGACCTTTGGAGATGAAGAAGGAAAATGCCTCCCAGGGAGCTTCATGAATCAGGAAGCCAGGAGAAGAAGCTAGCAGATGATGCCGTGTTCACCATATGCCCTTCCAGATGAGAGAGGAACCCTGACTGTGTTCACCATGTGCCTTTTCAGATGAGAGAGAAACCCTGACTGTGTTCACCATGTGCCCTTCCACTTGAGAGAGAAACTTTGAACTTCATCGGCCTTCTTGAAACAAGGTATCTTTCCTTGGATGCCTTAGATTGGACATTTCTATAGAACTTGTTTTAATTGGTACATTTTCTCGGCCTTAGAACTGTAAACTAGCAACTTATTAAATTCCCCTTTCTAGAAGCCATTCTGTTTCTGGAATATTGCATTCCGGCAGCTAGCAAACTAGAACAACATTCTTGGCTAGATTTATCATAGGTATTTGATTTTGTTATTTGTTATGTAAGTGGAATTTTTTTCTTTATTTCTTCTTCTAACTGTGTATTTCCTGTGTGTATAAACAGTATGATATACTAGATGTTCAGCTTGTACCCCCTACTTTGCTGAATTCATTTGCTAGCATGAGTAGCTTTATAGTAGATTTTTGATCATGTCGTCTGCAAATAGTGAAAAATTTACTACTTCCTTTCCAAATTCCATGTTATTTATTTCTTTTTCTTGACTGTGTGCTCTGACTAGAACATCTAGTACTATGTTGAACAGTGGTAACTGTGGTCTTCCTTGACTTGTTCCAGATCTTAGAGGGAAAGCTTACACTCTGCCACTGTTGAATATGATATTAGGTTTGGGTTTGTCTGTGGTAGTCTTTTCTCATGTTGAGGAAGTTTCCTTCTATTCCTATTTTTCTAAGCCTTTTTATGAGGGAAAGATGCTGGGTTTTGTCAAATGCCTTTTTTGTGTTAATTGAGATGAACATATTTTTTCCCTTCCTTTTATTAATGTGCTATATTATATAAATTGATTTTCTTGTGTTGACCACCCTTGCATAACTGGGATAATACCCACTTTATTGTGGTGTATAATTCCTTCTTTTTATGCTGCTGGAATCAATTTGCAGGTATTTCCTTCAGAATTTTGTGGTGTATGTTCTTAAGAATTCTTTTTCTGTAATTGTCTTTTATTGTAGGATATTTTCCTGGTTTTGTTATTAGAATAATGTTGGACTCTGAGTTAGTTGGTATTACCTTCTCTACAATTTTTTGGAACAGTTTGAGCAAGGTGGTATTTATTTTTGTGGGAATGATTGGTAAAATTCAACTGTGATGTGATCTGATTGTGGGCTTTTCTTTTTGGAGAGGTTTTGGATGACTGATTCAGTCTCTTTCCTTGTAATTAGTCTGCTGATGTCTTCTATTTCTTGTAGAGCCAAAGTAGTTTGTTCATATGTTTCTTAGAAATTTTCCATGTGATCTATGTTGTCTAATTTGTTGACATACAGTTGTTCATTGTATTCTCTTATGAATTATTTTATTTCTGTGGGTCCATAATACGCATAGAGAGATTGCATGTTCAAGGATAATGATGCATGCAACTTAAAATGAAATTTTAGATAATAGGACATAAGTAAAATTTGGCATTTTTGGTTGTGTGGGTACAAAGTATATTAGAGTTACCTGTATTTTATTTTTATTATATTTGTAACTGTCTGTAAGTTTTAAATCATATAAGAATAAATATAAAAAGATGAAAGAATCAACAGAATCACATTGATCCATTCCAAGGTGAGGTCATGAAATGGAAGGAAGAGGTAATGAGTAAGAAGTGATAAGAGGGAAATTTGACTGTTCCAGGCTCCAGTCCAGGAGGAATTCCCTGTGTGCTTTCCTATAGGCCCCATTATCATTCCCTTCTCCATATTAAAAGCCACTTGATTGGCAGCCTTTTCCTAGATCTGGGACTTGCTTCTCATCCTTGAGGGCTTCTGCATCTCACAATTCAACTACTTTGCTCTTACCTGAGAGAGCAATGTTTTCTTTCTTGGCAGTTTTTTTCATACGAATTAATCTGGTTTTGTATTTTCATCCTACAATACATGTAAAATTAATATACTATTAACCATGATATTTGTGCAGTTCAGTGGCAATAGGTTCCTTTAAAATGCTACTCTAGCAACACATACAATGGTAGATTCAGCTGCAAAGTTTCTATGCCAGCTCCAGTATCATGTTTAACACTAACTGAAGTACTAGCTCTAGAGCCATAACGTGATACAGCACAAGTCCCTTTGCTTAGTGCAGCAAATCTTGAGCTAATGCCAGAAACATGTATAATGTTAGCTCCAACTACAACTCTAACAACAGCTTCAGAGTTAAAGCCATAGTGAGCACCAGTTCCAAAACCAGCTACAGAGGTAGACCCTACTTGGGTATCAGATCCAGAGAAGAATGCAACATATATTCAAATGATAAAGCCAGCTCAGAAGCCATTACCCATGCCAGTTCTAAAAATTATAGTCAGTGAAAGCTCTACTAGCAACTGAGAGTTAGAGTCAGCTCCAGCATTTTAACCACAGAGAAGGCACCTATAGCACCAACTCCAGAGATACAACTATCTCCAGCACCATTTGTTGCATAAGCTCCTAAGTGAGAAACATCTTCAAGATGGGTTTTACAGTAGTTCTCTCTAAGTCTCAGTTTGTCTGCATTCCTTCCATTCATTTTTATTTTGTTATGCCTCCCAAGGACTTCTGCATCTCACAATTCAACTCCAGATTCCTGGTTCTAGAAATAGCATTCTGGAGTATAAGTAGTTGTTTAGGAAGAGAAAAACTAAGGAGAGTCACTCTGCTGGATTCACAACTCATGGGAGAGAATTGTGCCCATAAATCCTCAGAGAGGTACCCCAAGGAACTGCCCTGCAACTAGCTTGGGGAATACTGTTAGTGCTTCCCTCTACTCCCCTACTTGTCTCTGTTCTGATGTCTTGAAAGTGCATCTTTGGAGCCTACTTCCACCACAAACAAGTCAGGATCTAAGACTCTGGCTGCTGGTGGGGTTCCTGCAGGTGTTTACTGTTGGAAAGGCATAAGCAGGTGTATTAGCTAGGGTTCTCTAGAGAAACAGAATCAGCAGGAGGTATCTGTAGATATCAAATTTATAAAAGTGTCTCATGGAACTATGGGAATGTAGGGTCCAAGGTTTGTAGGGCAGGCTGCAAGCTGATAACTCTGATGAAGGTCCTCAATGAACTCTCAGGAGAGACTGTCTGGGCAACTGTGGGAATGCAAGGGTCCAAGGTAGATAGAGCAGGCCACAAGCTGGTAACTCCGATGAAGTTCAGGGTTTCTCTCCCAAGTGGAAAGACACATGGTGTACATGGTCAGGGTTTCTCTGTCATCTGGAAAGGCACATGGCGAGCACGGCATCTGCTAACTTTCTTTCCATGCCTCTTGCTTCATGAAACTCCCTCAGGGGCATTCTCCTTCATCTCCAAAGGTCACTGGCTGGTGGACTCTGCTTTGTGGCTCTCATCATTCTGTTGTCCTCTGCTCTCTCAGAATCTCCAAAGGTCGCTGGCTGGTGGACTCTGCTTTGTGGCTCTCATCATTCTGTTGTCCTCTGCTCTCTCAGAATCTCCAAAGGTCACTGGCTGGTGGACTCTGCTTTGTGGCTCTCATCATTCTGTTGTCCTCTGCTCTCTCAGAATCTCCAAAGGTCATTGGCTGGTGGACTCTGTGGTTGTCTCAACCTTGTGGCTCTGCTGTGGCTTTCTCATCACTCTCAGAAGGCATTCTCTCCAAAAATGTTTCCTCTTTTATTGAATCCTAGTAAAGTAATCCAGACCCACATAGAATGGGTGGAGACATGCTTCCATCTAAACAAGTTTAATACCTACAATTGATTGAGTCATATCTCTGTGGAGATAGTCTAATCAAGTTTCCTGCCTATAGTGCTGAATAGGGATTAGAAGAAACCATTGCACCCACAGGATTGATTAGGATTAAAACATGGCTTTTCTAAGGTACATAAATCCTTTCAAACCAGCACAGCAAGTAAGCATGACTCTGATTTCTGTCCTAGGGCCCAAAGATATGGAAGCCCAGGCAGTCCTCATTCACACAGATTTTATCCGTGGCCATGGAAGCCTGCAGATGTCACTTTTTGAAGTCCTGCTGATGATAGAATGGTCTGGGGTGAGAACACTTGCAACGCCAATCCCAGTCACAGAGAACTTCCAAACACCACCGGCTTATACCTTGTCAGTCATGGGGTATTCTGAGGATTCTTCAGGACTTGGAAGAGATAAAGAGTGTCATAAGTCTCCCAAACATGAAGTTCTTATTAATTCCTCCAAGCAGTCTCCTTCTCTGAGTAATACTTTCATATTTGAGTGAGACATGGTGGATTAGTGTGGGCTCTGGGATGATTGTGAGTATTAGAAGGGTCACAGGAACAGTTCCTGGGATCTCCAATGTTTCTCCAGGGATAGAAGGAAATTTCTGGAATGGGGGACTTGAATGAAAATCTACATTATACAAAGGGCAAAGACCCCTCCTGCATGCCCACATAGCCTGCAGAGGTGGTTTATTGTCTCTGTCCTTCCATGGAAGTCCTGCTTACTGAACTTCAAAGAGTCAACCAGTGTTGTCATTAATGCAGGGTCTATGAAAGCCAGGATAGATCAGTGGAAATTTGAGATCCAGTGTGGCCAACTGCCTCTGACTTAATCTGTTTCTTCATCTGTAAATTGGGCAATGCCACCATCCACCTGAAGGCCTGTTTGTCACTTGGTGTGAGGCTTATTAAGTTCTCTGCAACAATAAATGCTTAAATTGAACTGGCTGAAGGGACTGAATGTTTGCTGTGAAACCAACCATGAGCTTCCTAAGAAGAGGAATTGTCTGGTAGTTTCATTCTGTAGGTACACCAGAAAAAATGTTCTTATATATAATTCATCCTTGTGGGTGTGAAACAACTGCAAGTAGGACCTTTTTTGAGGCTACTTTAGTTAAAGTGTAGCCCACCTCAATCAAGATAGGTCTTAAACTTACTACTGTAGTTCTGATATGGAGTGAAATTCAAACAGGGAAAGAGAAGACTCAAAAGAAGCTACATCAATAGAAAACGGAAGAGAAGAGAGTGACAGGAGATGTAACATGTGCCTTGGTATGTGACACGCTAAGGACCAAGGACCACATGCAGCCAGCCCCAGAATGCCACATTCTTCAGAGAGAAAGTACCACCTTGATAGCACTTTGACTTGGCCTTTCTCTTAGCCAGAAACAATAAGCTAATAGATTCCCATTTTAGAACAAAATCATTTCATGCTATTTCCTTCTGCAGCCTAGAAAATTGAAACACCTTGATTCTCCTTCACTCTCATTTGTAGTTGAAGTGGCTGGACAAAGAATTGGTGGCCTGATAGCCAAGTCTTCCCAGCCCCAATGTTGTCTGCTAGAAAGTATCTGAGAAAGGCAGTTTCCCCATTCCTGACCCTAAATTATCAGAACTGCTCTGGTGCATCCACTTGGGAATCTGGGCTGATGTTACTAATGTTAACACACCCAAATCGTACAAGTGTCTTGGATATTGGTGTTCTTTTCTGAAGGTTTTCTGAATGAGGTGCTAAGACTCACACATTTTCTGTTTTTTGACTCAATTTCTTGAACAGATATAGGATTTTTCAAATTATCAATTTCTCTTTGATTATACAAATAATAGTCTATTCAAGAAATGGGAGTAGAAAAGTGGATATCTTCATGCACAAAAGTGGAACCCCATAGCAACCATATGAAAATTAACTCAAAGTGGGCCAATGCATTAGTTTTCAAGATGCCAGAATGCAATATACCAAAACTGGAGTGACATTTAAAAAGGGGAATTTAATGAGCTACATACAGTTCTAAGCCTATAAAAATGTCCAAATTAAGGCATCTTGAGAAAGATTCAAGGAATGTCTATGGGTCAGGAACACCTCAGTCAGCTTGGAAGTTACATGGCTGTCATCTGCTAGTCCCTTGCCCCTGGGCTCCGTTGTTTTCAGCCTCTGTGGGGGTTCCTCACTTTGCTTCTCTGGGACTGACCTTCAACTCTTGGTTTCCCTTGGCTCTCTCCAGGTTCTGGCTCACTTAACATCTCATGGGAATGCATACAGCAATGTCTGCTGAACTCCAAGTATCTGTAAACATCTGCATCTCTGCTCTCTCTGTTGACTCTTGTCATTTCTGTAGGCTCCTGTTATTTCTGAATTTATCTCAAATGTTTAAACAATTTCAATAAACTAATCAAGACCCAGTGGGTAGAGTCACATCTCCATCAGATCAAAATTAACACCATAATTGGGTGTGCCACATCTCCGTGGAGATAATTAAATCAAAATATTCCAATCTACAGTAGTGAATCAGGATTAAAAGAAATTTCTGCCTTCACAAGATGGAATCAGGATTAAAACATGACTTTTCTGGAGTACATAATTTCAAGCCAGCAAAGTCAATAACATAAATATAAGAGTGAACATGTAAAAATCTCTTAGAAAAATCATAAAAGAAATTTTCATAATCTTAGATTTGCCAATGATTTAAAATATGATAACAAAAGCAGAAGCAAGAAAATAGGTAAAATGAACTTCATGAAAATTAAGCAATTTTGCATATCAAAGGACATTATCAAAAAACTGATGATGCATGATGATGAATATACTACTATGTGATGATATTGTGAGCCATTGTTTGTACACCATGTATGGAATGTTTATATTTTAAGAATATTTGTGTTTGTATGTTGTTTTGTCAATAAAAATATTTTAATAAAAGAAACTGATGACAACAGTGCCAACATGGAAGAGAAAAGTCATGTTCTTTAATCCTGATTCAGTATTGTTGAGTGGGATCATTTTGATCAAATTATTTTCACAGAGATTTAACCCACCCAATGTGGGAGGGACCTTTTGACTAAGGTGTTTCCAAGGCGATATGTGTCCACCAATTCAAGGTGGATGGCCTACTGGAGTACATTAAGAGGGAACCATTTTTTGAAAATGCCACAGTGCTGACACAGAAAGAATGTTTGGATATGCAGAAAGAAATTGTCCCTGAGGAAGCCATTTGAAATAAGAAGCCAGGAGAGAAGGCTAGCAGACATCTCCACGTGCCTTCCTAGCTGACAGTGAAACCCCAAATGTTATCACCCTTTCGTCAATCAAGGTATCTTTCTCTGGATGCCATTGTTAGGATGTTTTGCTGCTTTAGAACTGTAAATTTGTAGCAATAAATTCCCCTTATAGAAGCCAAATCATTTTGGGTATATTGCATTTCCAGCAGCATTAACAAACTAAAACAACAACCTAAAGAATGAGAGAAAATTGCTCTAAATTTTATACATGCTAAGTATTTAATTTATCCAGGATATATAAAAACTGCCACTACTAAAGAACAAAAGGACAAACAACTCTATTAATAATGGGCAAAGGACATTTCCACACAAGAAGGTAAAGACCATTAAGCACATGAAAAGAGGCTCAACATCATTAGCCATTAGGGAAATGTAAATCAAAACCATGGAACATGAAGTAATGAATAAAGATCATAATGGGATACTAAGAAGTACTGTATGCTAACAATCTAGGCAACTTAGATGGAATGCACGATTTCCTAGAAATGCAAGAACAGTCTACACTGAATTGCAAAGAAACAGAAGACCTCAAAAACTAATAACATGTAAAGAAATGACATCAGTCATAAAAAAATATTCCCACAAAAATGTCCAGGTCTAAATGGCTTCACAGGAAAAATTTTTCAACCATTCCAAGGACAATTAATATCAATTATGCTAAAACCCTCCAAAAACATGAAAAGATGAATCTATATAACTTATCCTATGATACCAACATCACATAAATCCCAAAGCCTGCTAAAGATATTACAAAAAAAGAAAACTAAAGACAAATCTGTCTAATGAATATAGCTACAGAAATTGCTCAACAAAATACTTGGAAATTGAATCCTCCAACACAATAAAAGATGTATACATACCATGACCAAGTGGGTTTTATTCAAGGTATGCAAAGTGTTTCATGAGAAGAAAACCAATTAAGGTAACACAACACATCAACAAATCAAAAGGAAAAAACACATGATCATCTCAATTGATGCATTTGACAGCATCCTTTCTTGAAAAAAAACCAGAGAGGCAAGAGTCAAAGAAAACTTTCTGAACAATATAAAGGGCATATTTGAAAAACCTAAAGCTAACATTGTATTCAACAACAGTGAGAGATTGAAAACTTTCCCTTATAGATCAGGAACAAAACAAGAATGCCAACTTTTGCCCCTGTTATTCAGCATTGGGCTAACCATTCTAGCTAGAGCAATTAGGCAAGAAAAAGAAATAAAAGTCATCCAAATCAGAAAGGAAGAAGTAAGTTTCTCACTGCCTGCAGATGACATCGTTCTATTGAGAGAATGTCATGAAAAAAATGATAAAGCTACTTGTGCTACTAAACAATTCAGTAAAGTGGCAAGGTAAAAGATCAACATGCAAAAATCAGTAGGGTTTTATACACTAAAATGAGCTATCTGAGGAGGTAGTCAAGAAAAAAAATTCCATTAACAATAGCAACTAAAAGAATTAAAGATCTAATTATAAACTTAACTAAGGAGGTAAAGGACCCATACAACACATTGCTAAAAGAAATCAAATAAGACCTAAATAAATGGAAGACTTCCATTTGGAAGGCCTAAATGTCATTAAGAACTCAACTCTACCCAAATTGATCAAAAGATTCAATGCAAAACCAATCAAAATTCTCATATCCTATTTTCATAAATGTAAAAGCTAATTATCAACATTATTTAGAACTGTAAGAGGCTTAAGTAGCCAAACACTTATTGAAGAAGAATGAAGTGAGAGGACTCATACTGCCTGTCTTTAAAGGATATTATAAAGCAACACTGGTCAATACTGCATGATACTGGCAAAAAAGCAACTTTGTTGTTCAATGGAATTGAATTGAGACTTTGGGAATAGATCATTAGATCTATGATCAATTGATTTTTGACAAGGCTCCCATATCCACTCAAGAGGGAAGAGCAGTTCCTTCAATAAATTGTGTTTGGAGAGCTGAATATCCATATCCAAAAGAGTGAAAGATGACCCTATTTCACATCCTAAACAAAATTAAACAAAATGGATTAAATTCTTGGCTATGAGAGGCAGTAACACAAAACTCTTATAGGAAAATATAGGAAAAAATGTTTAGGATCTAGTAGAAAGAGGTAATTTCTTGGACCTTGTCATGGTTATGGACAGGTGTCAACTTGGCCAAGTTGTGGTACCTGTTCATCTGATTGGGCAAGCGCTGGCCTGTCTGTTGCAATGAGGACATTTCATAGGATTAGGTCATGATCACGTCAGCTACATCCACAGCTGATTCCATTTGTAATCAGCCAAAGGGGAGTGTCTTCTGCAATTAGTGATTCTAAATGCAATCATGGGAAGCCTTTTAAGGAGGACTCAGAGGAGACAAGTTCCATTCCTGCTTTGGCTGGTGAGCCTCTCCTGTGGAGTTCATCCAGGCCATCTGAGTGATCGGCTTCACAGCCTGCCCTGTGGATTTTGGACTCTGCGTTCCTATGGTCACGTGAGACACTTTCATAAATTTTATATTTGTAAATGTTCCCTGTTGATTCTGTTTTCTCTAGAGAACCCTAGCTAATACAGACCTTACACCCAAAGCACAAACAATGAAAGAGAAAATAGATAAATGGGTCCTCCCCAAAATGGAATACTTCTGTATTTCAAAGGACTTTGTCAAAAAGATGAAAGGCAGCTAATGCAACAGGAGAAAATATTTGTAAACTACATATAATAGTTTGATACCAGAATATATAAGAAATCCTATAACAGAACAATAGAAAGATGAAGAGTCAAAAGATGAGCAGGAGACATTTCTCCAAAGAGGAAATACAGATGGCTAAAAAGCACATGAAAAGATATCCATCTTCACTAGCTATTAGGGACATTCAAATCAAAACCATAATGAGATATCATCTCACACCCACTAGAATAGGCATTAAACAAAAAGGAATCTACAAGTGTTGATACAGTGAAAAGGGAACGTGTTCACTGTTGATGAGAATGTAAAATGGTATTCTGTTCTAGTTTGCTAGCTGCCAGAATGCAATATACCAGAATCGGAATGGTTTTTAAAAAGGGGAATTTAATAAGTTGCTAGTTTATAGTTCTAAGACCAAGAAAATGTCCAATTAAAACAAGTCTATAGAAATGTCCAATCAAAGGCATCCATCCAGGGAAAGATACCTTGGTTCAAGAAGGCTGATGAAGTTCAGGGTTTCTCTCTCACATGAGAAGGCACATGGCAAACACAGTCAGGGCTTCTCTCTTAGCTGGAAAGGCACATGGCAAACATGGCATTATCTGCTAGCTTTCTCTCCTGGCTTCTGGTTTCATGAAGCTCCCCAGGAGGCATTTTCCTTCTTCATCTCCAAAGGTCGCTGGCTGGTGGACTCTCTGCTTCATGGGGCTGCAGCATTCTCTGCTCTCTCTGAATCTCATTCTCCAAAATGTTTCCTCTCTTATAGGACTGCAATAAACCAATCAAGGCCCACCCAAATGGGTGGAGACATGTCGTTACCTAATCCTGTTTAACAACCACTCTTGGCTAGATCACATATCCAGGGAGATGATCTGATTACAGTTTCAAACATGCAATATTGAATAAGGATTATTCTACCTTTATGAAATGGGATTTTGATTAAAACATGGCTTTTCTAGGGGGTATACTTCCTTTCAAACCAGCACATATACCCACTGTGGACATTAGCTTGGCAAACTCTCAGGAAGCTAAGTATAGAGTTACCAATGATCTGGCAATCCCACTACTGGGGATACACCTAGAGGATCTGAAAGGAAGGACATGTACAGACATTTGCACACTGATTTTCGTAGCTGCATTGTTCACAATTGCCAAAAGATAGAAATAACCCACGTCCCCAAGCAGATGAATGGAGAAACAAAATGTGATATATAAACATACAGTGGAATATTATTCAGCAGTAAGAAGAATAAAGTCTTGAAGCATGCAGGAACATAAATGAGCCTTGAAGACAAGGTTTTACCACTACTATGACCTAATTATAATATGTAAACTCATAGACATAAAGTATAGAATACAGCTTATCAGGATATAGAATGAGGCTAGAGAATGTGGAGTGTTTGCTCATTTTGTGCAGAATGTTTAATTAGGTTGAACTTAAATGTTTGGAAATCAAGGGAGAGGGTGGTAGATCATTTTCGTGAGAATAATTAATAGAACTGAATGGTGTGTGAATGTGGTGGAAAAGGGAAGTTTAGAGCCATATATGTCACCAGACTGAAAGGTAGAGGTTAAAGCAGGGGACTGTAAACACAGTGAATCTTGCAGTGGACCATGAGTGTAATTAATTATACAACTGCAAAAATATAAAAAGTTCTTTCATAAATTAGAGCAAATGTGTGACACTATGACAAGGAGTTTATAATAGATATATATGGCAAGTGTTTCTATTGAAAACTATGAACTAAAGTTGACAGAAATATTTTTATGTTCCTTTATCAACCTTAACAAATGAACCACACCAATACCAGGAGTCACCAATAGGGGGGATAGGAAGTATGGGAGGATTTATTTTTTATTCCCATTTTTTTCTGGTGTAATTGAAATGTTCGCAGGGATGTGTGCAAAACTATGAGATGATACTGCAATTCACTGATTGTATCCTTGGATGGTTTTTATGGCATGTGAATATATCTCAATAAAATTGTCAAAAACAAACAAACAAACATATAATGAGATACCACTACACAACTTTCAGTATGGCTATAATTTTTTTAAAAATTTAAAAAAACAGAAAAGTAACAATTGTTGGTGAGGATCTGAATGATTTCAACCCTTATACATAGATGATGAAGATGTACATTGGTGCAGTGTCAGTGGAAAACAGTCTGATGTACTTCAAAAATTTATCAGACACCATGTAACGTAACAATTCCCCTTTTAGATATGTATGCAAAAGAAATGAAAGCAGGAATGCAAAGAGACACATGCACACCAATGGTCAT
The DNA here is from genome assembly GCF_023851605.1 of Tamandua tetradactyla. NCBI lineage: Eukaryota > Metazoa > Chordata > Mammalia > Pilosa > Myrmecophagidae > Tamandua > Tamandua tetradactyla. The sequence continues at coordinate 16,149,164 of NC_135339.1, read as the reverse complement.
AGCAATATTATTTAAAATAGCCAAAAAGTGGAAGCAACTCAAGTGTCCGTCGAAAGATGAATGAGCTAAAAATAATGTGATACATTCATAGAATGAGCAGCAAATAAGTATGAAGTTCTAATACATTTGAATACATGGATGAACCTGGGATATATTTTAGTGAGTGAAACAAGCCAGAAACAAGAGAATAACATTGAATTATCCCACTTATGTGAGATACCTAGAATAGGTAACTTCATAGAAGCAGAAAAAGATTCTTGGTTACTACGGACTGAGGAAATCGGAATTGGGGTGTCATTGAAATGAACATAAGCCTAGTGTCTGAGTCACCTGAAGGACAGAAAAAAGAAGCAGACTGCACTGCTACCTCTCCCTAACAGCTTTCCCCATTCCTGCCCTTCCTAGTCCCCTGAACCACACTCTACAACCACAAAAGGTGCTGTGTTAGTTTGTAAGCTGCCTGAATGTGATATACCAGAACTGGAATAGCTTTTCAAAAGGGGGATTATATAAATTACGAGTTTACAGTTCTACAGAAGTGAAAGTGTCCAAATTAAGGCACCAACAACAAGTTACCTTCACTCAAGAAAGGCTGATTGACAAGGAACACCCCTGTCAGTTAGGAAGTCATGTGACTGACATCTGCTTATCCCTTGCTCCTGGGCTCCACTGCTTTCAGCCTCTGTTCCGGTGGGGTTCCTCACTTTGCTTCTCTGGGGCTGGCTTTCATCTCTTGGTTTCCCTTGACTGCCTTCTGGTTCTGGCTTGCTTAACATCTCATGATGATGTCTCTTCTGGATTCCAAGTAACCCCACACATCCATGCCTCTATTCTCGGACTGTCAGCTCTGCTCTGAAGTTTCTGTTGGCACTGTCATTTCTATCATTTCCATCATTTCTGGCTCTCTCCAATGTTTCTTCTTTTAAAGGATTCCAGTAAACCAATCAAGACCATGTGGAATGGGTGGAGTCACATCTCCATCTAATCGAATGTCACCCCCAAAATTGGGTGTGTCACATCTCTGTGGAGATAATCTACTCAAGTTTCCAACCTATAGTACTGGATAAAGATTAAAAGAAATGGCTGCTTCTGTAAGATTGGATCAGGATTTGAACATGGCTTTTCTAGTGTACATAATAATCTCAAACCAGCACAGGTGCCTTGAAGCCCACCTCCAGTATCAAGCTTCTAGAGACCCTAGAAGCTTATCAACCAGCTGAGGTACTTAGATCAATTCAGGGTATTTGAAGATTTCACTGTCCCCCAGAGCTCACACAGTCAACACACCTCTTATTCTGGAGACCTCAGGCTAAGCTCACACTCAACAGCAACAATTTATCTGTCTTTAGTGGCCAAGACATGCACATGCTCTTTCTCTTAGGGTTTGTGCCAGACTGAAACTGTTGTGCACCCCAGGAAAGTCATGTTCTTTAATCCTCATTCAATATTGCTGGGTGGGATCTTTTTTTATTGCTTCCTTGGAGAGGTGACCCACTGGTAGCTTTTGATTAGGTGGTTCCCATTGAGGTGTGTTTCCACCCATTCAAGGTGGGGTTGCTTACTGGAGGCCTGTAAGAGGTAACCATTTTGGAGAAAGCTTCAGTGCTGACAGAGCCCACACAGCCAGAGACCGTTGGAGATGTAGAAGGAAAATGCCCTTGTGGAAGTCCTTAATAAGAAATCAGAGGCCCCAGAAGATGATAGCCATTTTGCCTTCACAACTGACAGAGGTGTTCCAGATCTATTGGCCTTTTTTGATCCAAGGTATCTTTCTCTGTATGCCTTAGTTTGGCATTTTTTATAACTTTAGAACTATAAATTCGCAACTTAATAAATTTCCTTTTTAAAAGCCATTCTATTTCTTGTATATTCTGGCAGCTTTAACAAATTGAAACAGGCATCTACAAGGACAACAAATTGCTGCACCTCCACAACCAGCAGGACAAAGACAGCAGCAGCATTCACGGACCATAACCATAGATAAAAAAAGCATCCAAGCAAGGCATGGTTGAGGCATCCACTTGACACCTCAAGATGTACTTTTTGAGTGCTGAATCCTCTTTGACCAGTAGCCCACTCTGGGACTCTACCCACCGTGTTTTCCTCTGGGAGGAGGCAGATGGCCACATGGCCCCATGTCTATAGCCCCTCATCCCTGGCTGATGCATGGGATCCTTTATCTGGTTACATTGGGGTCACTGTGCTCACTCAGTCACCTCCATTTCTGGGAAGCTGTAGCTCTTTAGAACAGCCAACTGGAGCTAGTCCCGCTGTGCACTCCCCAAATATCATAGTCTTCACTTTCTCTTAAGTCAGAACCCTGTGAAATCTGGTCCAGATGTCCATGCATCATGTTGCCCTGACCCCTGCTCCAACCTCATGAGAGCCTCCTTCACCCTGGGACACCAAAATCACTTACCAAAATCACTTGCCAAAATCAGAGCCCCATTGGCTGTAGAGACACTCCACTCAGCCCCTCTCCTCCAATACACTTATTCTCACTTTCATGGTTGGGCTCAGAGGACACCTTCTCAGGTTCTTGTACAAAGCACAGGCATTGTGGGCAGGTTGACCTGGGTTCAAACATTGAGAATCCATGTCACAGATATATGACAGACAACTTTAACATGAATTCTCAGAGCCTCAGTTTACTCCATTGCAAAATCTTTGAGTGACTCCAACTTCTTGAGGGTTTGGAGGGATTAAAGCCAGGCTGATGAATGCTTGCAGTGCCTGAAATCTCAGGAGGGCACTTAACAGAGGGCAAGACCTCTGAGTGTCAGCACAGGGATGGGGAGTGCTCAGAGCAGCGATTCTGAGTCCACAGTTGGTCTCAGCACCTTACAGCTGAGCCCTTTAGTGCTGGAACTTTTGCCTAATCTAAAAAGGAGGGAAATCACTGCTCCAGGCAGGGCTCCCTAACAACAGGAACTGCTCCCCAGTCCTTGGCCTACCTATTCCCTGGGCTCCTTGCCACCTCAGCTTACAACAGCTTATATGGGGGAAGAATATTGGGAGAGAGGACGAGAGGTGGCCTGATCTATTCCCATTCTGGACTCATGGGCCCCCTGCAAGTCCACAATGCCATCCCCTGCCATGGCAGGAGTTGACATGGAGGCCCATAGTGTATTCTGAGGCTCCTTTGTCTCCAGATTCCACCTGCAACTCAACCAGTGTCCTACAGCTCCATCTAGCACTGTTTGGATGTTTGGGATGTTGCCCTGGGGAGAATGGAGGACACAGAGCATGAAAGTGGTTGCTTAATGGGTGTTCATGGAGATCACATGAACCAGTCGGCAGGTGGAGCAGTTGGAGCATTGTGCATGTGCCTGGCAATGCAAGATCGCATTCATGCACTCTCTTCTGTTCCATGAAGGCCTTGTGTGTGTGCAACCAGTTGTGGGCATAAACCTGTCTTACCGGCATTGTGTCCACCATATTCACACCTTTGGAGAGCCATGAGCTCATGAGTGCCCCCTGGTTAACTGCTCGGCATGCACACGTCTCAGTTTTGGGAAAGCTTACATTCCATCCATGCTGAGTGTGCCTTTAAGAAATTTTCTTCCAAACTTTCAGTGAGCATTTAGGAAACTGAGGCCAGAAAGATGCTAGCTGTGATTCAGGCAGAGTTCAGAGGATTTGGAAAGTTGAACCCACCTAGGCCAGGGTTCAACCTTCTCCTATGGGATTTGCTTTGGAAATGAAAGCCCTTAAATTCTGGGAAACTTCTACATGCTCTTGCCACTTTGAGGCCATTTTCTCCGTGTCAACCACAGAAGCATGCACATGAATGCATGCACACACACATGCACACACTGACTGGTAGGGACTGTGGACAATGGAATGGTGGGTAGAGGAGGAACTGACACTAGAAAAGGTGACAAGAAGGAAAGGAAGAGGAAAAGGTTTAAGGCATATTTGCTATGAGGCAGTGGCATCCAGCCTCATAGCAACTTGGATATGGATCAAAGCATAGAAGAGGGGAAGAGGTCAAGTTGATGGGCAGGACTTCCCTAAGTTCCCAGAGCTCTGCATGCTGGGTCCACCCTTAGGGCAGTCTTAAGAGGACAGAGCTGGGGTTCTTGCCTCCACCAATTGGGGATCCATGGGTCTCCTACTATAAAAATTAAAGTGCTTGTGTTGGGGAACCCCAAGGATTCCACAGTCTCAGAGAAGTGACTTTAGTTTTAGTTCCCCATCGATGATGTGCAGTGTCCTCAGGCCCTGGAAATTGCTTTATATTCCTTAAGAATCTTTCTGAGTAGAGAAGTCTTGCAGGTTTGTTGGATGTAGAACATAGGGGGGCCAGAGCCTGGAAGAGCCCTGGATCCTGAGTCTAGGATCTGAGGACAAGAACCTCCTGTAGGAACCTTGTGATCCTCCTTTGGTGCTTCGATTGGGGTGAGGATGCTATGATGAATTGGCACCCAGGGCCAGTGAAGCAAAGAAAGGGGTATGGAGGAACTCTGAATTCCTTCACATCATCCATAGGGTTTCCAGTCCTGCTCCTCCACTCCTGGAAGTTTGCTGCTAGAACTTTTGCCTGGTTGGCACCAAACAAATGTGGTTGGTTTTTTTAACTGTCATTTTTACTGCCTGAGTGTGCGGTGCTAGCTCTTACCACCAGAGGTGGCAGCATTCTATCCCACCTGAGCCTTGTGCTTTGTGGAGACACAAAGAGAAAAATCACACTGGCCATCCCCTATTTTCAGACTTGCACCTTTTGATAGTAGTGTCCAATCCCATAAGCTGAGCTGCTCAGAGGCATATATGGGATCTGTGTGATAATATCATTTATTCTTTCAGTGTCTACAACCCTGTGCATGGTGCCAGGTTAGGCCCTGGTTCCATATTAAAAATAATTCATGAGGTCCCTTCCCCCAAGAGTTCACAATATAGAGGGGAGAAGGGTAAAGAAAAAGGGAAAGTACTGTAGTGAAAACAATGCATCTTATCACTTTACCACATTCTATTTTTCAGAAACTGTAACCTCAATCTAGTCATATCCCAGAAAGGGCCATTTAAACAAGGACTTGTTCCTTAAGACAATGGATTTCTTAGAAGGCATTTGGAGGATGCCCACAACATGGGCTAAGAGGTGGCATTTGATCTGATTCTAAAGATAATAAGCCATTGAAGGGTTTACAACCCATAAAGATGATATATACTTTTCATTGAATTTCAAGTCCCTCATGGTATGGACTGAGAAATAAGGCCAAGAGGTCTGTTGCTTGAGATAACACAGCCAGGACTCAGTCCTGTTTTAAGCTATTCCATGCTGCTTCTGACCTGATGCTGTAACTCCTCCTTCTTTAAGTTCACCCATTTCCTACATGGGATACTATCCAGGAATTAAAAATGTGTTTTCTCCACCCATTTGATGACATCCCTAGGATACATATGCTAGTATGTTCCTCTTGTGCAAGAGTGGAGAATTGGGGTGCCATGAGAGGCTCAAAGACTTGCTCTGGGTCAAAGAACTGGTAAGAAAGAAGAGCCAAATGTGAATCCAGCTGTCTCCTCAAATTAGTTCCTAATGTCCCCTGGTCTTGCCAGAGCAGCATGGAAGGATATATTGGTGGAACAGTGTACAGAGAGTGTGCTGGCTTGAAAGGAAGCATGCCCCCTAAGAAAAGCCATGTTTTAATATAAATCCCATTTCATAAGGGCAGAATAACCTCTATTCAATACTGTATGTTTGAAACTAATGAGATCATCTCCCTGGTTGATGTGATTTAGTTAAGGATGGTTGTTAAACTGGATTAGGGGATGACGTGTCTCCACCCATTTGAGTGGGTCTTGATTGGTTTACTGGAGTCCTATAAAAGAAGAAATATTTTTGAGAATGAGAGATTCAGAGAGAGCAGAACGATGTAGCCATGAGATGCAGAGAGTCCACGAGCCAGCAATCTTTGAAGATGAAGAAGGAAAATGCCTCCCGGGGAGCTTCATGAAACAGGAAGCCAGGAGAGAAAGCTAGCAGATGATGCCATGTTCGCAATGTGCCCTTCCAGCTGAGAGAGAAGCCCTGACTGTGTTCGCCATGTGCTTTCTCACTTGAGAGAGAAACCCTGAACTTCATCGGCCTTCTTGAACCAAGGTATCTTTCCCTAGATGCCTTTGATTGGACATTTCTTTAGACTTGTTTTAATTGGGACATTTTCTCGGCCTTAGAACTGTAAACCAGCAACTCATTAAATTCCCCCTTTTAAAAGTCATTCCTTTTCTGGTATATTGCATTCCAGCAGCTAGCAAACTAGAACAGAGAGAGAGAGAGAGAGATGACAGGGGAGAGGACAGTGAGAAGTTAGCAGCCAAAAAACATATTTGGGGAGTGATATTCAGTGAAAGGGCACAGGGAAGAGAACCCCAGGAAGTGATCTGACTCCCTTGGAGGTAGAGAACAACAGAACCTGGAACCCTGGTAACTAGTTACCCTCATTCCAGAGACAGCCCCCTAACAGTTCACTTCAGCAGAGACAGCCCCCACTAGTCAGCATATGTGTGTGTGTGTGTGTGTGTGTGCGTGCGCGCATGCATTCATGTGTATGCTTCTGGGGTCCCAGTGAAGAAGATTCTTTCTTCCTGTATAACTATTTTGCTGAGGTTTTGTCCTCAAGAAACACTTGAGCAAGAGCTGTTTTCCATTCTTCAGACATTGGTTCAGTCCATTCCCTCAAAGACTCTGGCCATTTACTAGGAAAAACCCAAAGATACACCAGAGAGAAAACAATACAGAAATATAGCCAAGGCCATCCTGTGGTCCTGTCTGGACAGCCGAATCACTTTGCATTCCCATTGTTTTTGTTTTGTTTTGTTTTCACACAGGAGGCCTATGAGCATGAACAGGCCCTGGGCAGGAGGAGGATGTTTGGGGATGGAAGACTGGTGTGGTCATCATGTTCCCTCATATCTAATGGCTAGCAGAGCAGGACAGAAATCCTGGGAGTGGGGCCAATCTGCCAACAGTTTGATCTGGAACCATAGAGATGTTATTTCCTCTCTTTCTGTAAGGTATCTGTGCTGACAGTCCTGTGCCTCATCTGGGAGTAGAACTCCCATGGGTTTACCTCCTTTGGAAATGGCCATGTAGGGCCCTGATACATCACTGTCTGGTCCTAGGCCCTGTCATCATGCTGGAGATGAGGTGCACCATGCTTTCCACAAAGGTCTGCCTGCTCTCTACACCCAAGTCTCAAAATCCAACCCTTGGAGCTCCACAAGGCTCTCTCCAAATGTTTTCCCAGAGTAACCCACTGTCCCATGCCCAGATGAACCTGGGACTCCATGCTGTTCCCTTCCCATCACTGAACCAAACCAGGACATACTGTACATTCATGTTTCTATCTTTACAGGAATATCAGGTCCTGGTGGCCTATGTAAGAAGGAGCTGCAGGGCCACACCCTTCTTTAACAGTCCACCTTAAAAGGGTGAGGAGGACAGGGATGGGTGCTTGAGAGCTCATTAGAAGGTTCACAGCGGGAAGCATAGAAGAAGGAGCCAACAGTGACTGAAGCTCTGGTAGCAGCAAAGAGGAACTTCAGCCCTCTCATCTAGAGTCCATTGTCTGCAAAGTTTTCATAGTTGACCTTTTCAAGGGCAGTGGGATTATTTCTAACTTTGGAAACATACTTGGAAAGGCAGTAATTTGGTGAATATTCTGCCTCTTGCATCCACAGTGTCACCTCCAGTGCCAGCTGCATTACCATATGTCCACCTCTAGCATTCATGTCAGAGAAAGCAACACTGGAAAATCTAGAGCCTCCTCCAGCTCCAGCTTTTGTGCAAACTCTGGAGACAGAGCCATCTGCATTAATGCTCTAGGGCCACAAAAAATAATGCCAGCTTCGTCTCTAGCTGTGGAGTTGGAGTTAGGTCAAGAGATAGAGGACATGACAACACTATGGTCAGTTACAGAGCTGGATGGATCACCAGCCCTAGATCCAGCATCACCTTCCCAAATAAAGCCAATCAAGTCACTGGGTCCAGCTCCCTTCTTTTTTATTGCAAATGAATATCCAGTTTTCTAAATACCATGTGTTAAATAGGCTATTCTTTCCTTCTTGTGTGGTCTTTGCCCCCTTGTCAATAATCAGTTGGCCAAAAACGTGAGCGTTGGTTTCTGAGATCTCAGTTCTATTGCATTAGCCTATGTGTCGGTCCATTGGCAAGTACCATATTGTTTTGTTGACTCTTGCCTTATAATAAGTTTTTGATCAGGCAGTGGGAATTCATTTTCAAGATAATGTTAGCTATTCAGGGTTGCTTACCTTTCATTATAGATTTTTTGATTGGCTTTTCCATGTCTACATTGAAATTCATTGGCATTTTGATTTGGATTACATTGAATATATAAATTACTTTGAGTAATAGTGTTAATTTAATGATATTTAGTCTTTCCATCCCTGAATGCAGAATGTTTCCATTTAGTTAGGTGTTCTTTAATTTCTTTTAACAAGATTTTCTCATCTTCTGTGTTTCAAGACCTTTACCTCCTTGGTTAGATTTATTCCTGGATATTTGATTCTTTTAGTTGCAATTGTGGATGGAATTTTTCCTGTTTTCTACTGAGTATTCATTCCTTGCGTTTAGGAACAGTGATGATTGTTAGCTGTTGCTCTTGTACCCCACCACATTATTGAATTTGCTTATAAGATCCAGAAGGCTTTTAGTATATTTTGGGAGGTCTTTCCGTGTATAGGAAAAGGCACTTTTCAAATAGTGAAAATTTTATTCTTCTTTTCAATTTACAGGCCTTTCATTCCTTTCTCTTGCCTATCTGACTAGAACATATAGTACAATGTGGTATAATAGTGGTGACAGTTGTCATCCTTGTCTTATTCCATATCTCAGGGGGCTGTTTGCCTTCAGTTTTTCAATATGCCGTTTATCATTATAAGGAAGTTTTTTTTCTGTTCTCACTTTCTGAGCATTTTATTTTTATCAAGAGTGCTGGATTTTAGCAGATGGCTTTTCTGCATCCATTGAGATGACCATGTGGTACTTTCCTTTCCATTGATAATGTGGTATATTCTGTTCATTGATTTTCTTATGTTGAACCATTTGCATATCTGTGTTAAAACACACTTGGTCGTTGTTCTTTCCATTTGCTATTGTATTCAATTTGCAATTGTTTTGTTCGAGGTTTTTGTGTCTATATTCATAAAAGATATCGGTCTTTAATTTTGTTACCTTGTACTATCATTATGAGGCTTTGGTATTAGGGTGAGGTTGGCTTCATAAATGTATTAAGCAGTGTTCCCTTCTCTTCAGTTGTTTGGAAGTGTTCAAATAAGATTATTATTAGTTCTTACTGAAATGATTGGTGGAATTCACCACTAAAATCACCTGGTGCTGAGCTATTATTTGTTGGGAGGTTTTTGTTCACCGATTCAATCTCTGTATTTTGTATTGGTCTATTGAATTCTTCTATTTGTTGTATAGTCAGTGTAGGTTGTTTGCACACTTCTAGGAAGCTGTCCATTTCATCTACTTTGTCCGAGTTGTTGGCATAGTATTGTTCACATAATCCTCATGTGATCCTTCTTATTTCTGCTAGATCAGTAATATACAGAGAGCATTTACTTGTTCAAGGTTTATGAGGTGCAACCTACTTTTGCATATATTATAATAATATATTATTATATGCACATATAAAATATTATAAATTTTATAATATATGCATAAATAATTAGATATATAAATAGATGAGTGGTGTATACACAGACATTAATATATAGTTAGAATTATAAAAATGTCAGAAAATATTAAAGGTTGGTTAATAGAGTGTGTAGATACTGGGTATATTGGATTTATTTGTATTATTATTATATTATTTTTGTGTTGGTTAATAGTTTTAAAATGATGTAAACGTAAGTTATTAGAAAAGAACCAAGAAGCCCACATTGATGTATCTCAGATTCCTGTCATGGAGTTGAAGGTGGAGGCAATGACCCATAAATTAGAAGAGGGAACTTGATGGCTCCAGGATACAGTTTAGGATAGTTCACTCCACCCTATAGAGGCCCCCTCCTATCACTCCCCTGCTCCAGCTTAAACCCCACTGCAGGTGGGTTACATTTCCTGTGATGTGGGGTCAGCTTCTATCACTTGGAGCTTGGTATCTTCTATGGCACAGAAAAAGTCACTGCCTCAAAATGTTTCAATGATATTACTTTTCAATTCTCCAATTTTATCACAACCATATACTACAAAGCCCTTGGTTTGATTGTGTGCCATAAATTCTCTCACATATGCCATCTCTCTGAGCTAATCTCTTGAACCTTCCTATTATCTCCAAAATATTATATTTACTTTGTCAATAAGAAACCTGAAATGATGCCCTATTTTCTTATAATAAAACTCTTGCAGAAAGTATAGGGAAATATCCTACAGATCTTGTAATAGGAGATGGTTTCCTAGATCCTGCACAAATTTTTTAAAGCCTGTCTTACTGACCTTCACCACTATGAAGCCATGCTGAAATGCAAATCCTGCTCACAGTGCCAATTTTTTCGCACAGAAGGCAATGTGATACTTATGGCCGTTTAATTTATAGGTTCATATTTGTGAACAACACAGACTTCAGTGACATAAAAACAGATTTTTATTAGGAAAGTAATTAAAGAAAATAATTTAAAGATAGTGATTATAAGAGTCTTCAAAAATAAAGCATAGTTACATCACCAGATAAGATGGACCAGCACCTGAAGAGAAGTGCTGGAGAGTTTCAGAAGCAGCATTCCAACTCTCACTAGTGAAAACTCTACAGTAATCTTGGAGATAGCATTCTATAGTAATCTTGGAGACAGCATTCAGAGTCTCCTTAGTTAAGATCCCTAGCAGAGCATAAGATTCTGATGAGGTGTGCCCTCTCTCGTAAGATTCTTTTCTTTCTCCTTCTCTTAAGTTTCTTCTCTTCCTTTCTCTAACTTCTTGCATGCAGTTTTTTTTTCTTTTTCTTTTTATGATATTTTCACATAATGGTGGCCAAATTCCAATTAGCCTATGTGACTGGGCCCAGTTTGGTCCTCTGGGAACTGGCTAGGGACCAAAAAGAGCTTCCTGGGACCTGGATATTTTCATTAAAGTACACCTGCTTCTGGGAGGATAGCCAATCCTCCCAGCTAGAGTGCACATTTCAGCTGTTTCTTACTAGGGTCATGCAATGGCAACATCAGTTGTACAGAACATACTTTTTAGTACAGAACAGACTTTTTTTAATGTGATAAGTTTTAAAACCCCTACACAGATGTTCTCCTCTTACTCTGTGTCATGGTTAGGGACACGTGTCAACTTGGCCAAGTTGTGGTACCTGTTTATCTGATTGGGCAAGTGCTGGCCTGTTTGTTGCAATGAGGACATTTCATAGGATTAGGTCATGATCACGTCAGCTGCATCCACAGCTGATTCCATTTGTAATCAGCCAAAGGGGAGTGTCTTCTTCAGTTAGTGATGCTAAATCTAATCATGGGAAGCCTTTTAAGGAGGACCCAGAGGAGACAGGTTCCATTCCTGCTTTGGCTGGTGAGCCTCTCCTGTGGAGTTCATCCAGGCCATCCATCGGAGTCGTTGGCTTCGCAGCCTGCCCAGTGGATTTTGGACTCTGCGTTCCTGCGGTCACATGAGACACTTTTATAAATTTTATATTTGCAAGTGTTCCCTGTTGATTCTGTTTCTCTAAAGAACCCTAACTAATACATCTTGGTACCAGGAGTGGTTCTTAAGGAACAGAATCTTAAAAATGGGTTTTTATGAATGGACTCAGAGACACTAAGGACTCTGATTCCTGTAATCAGAATGACACTCCCAATCCATGGAGTGAGCTGGCAAAGCAGATAGTCAAAACATCATCATTCGATTCTCCTAATGCTTCGCTTGTACGAAGCCAGACTCTGGGGGATAATGTTTTTGACACCTTTACAGATTTTTGTAGAAATAAGAGTTATAGAGATGTTGGTTGGTTGTTGTTAGATACACTGTCTACATTAAGGGGTGAAAGGGATGGGCTTAAGGCTTCAAACGAGAAGCTTAAGCATCGTCTGAAAGATGTAGACGTTTCTGTGAGTATCCTGAAGGAAAATCTTATGTCCTGTAGCCATAGACTTGAGATCTCTGAAAATCAGACTCAGAATCTTATTGTTAGAGTAGCAACTTTACAACATAAATTGAAATCTCAGTCTTGCATGGTATCTGCCATTAAAGTGAGGGCATTGATTGGAAAAGAATGGGACCCTAAAAAATGGGATGGTGACATATGGATTGATAATGATGTTGGGGGTGAGGTTGAAACCCTAGGCCATGCTGAGCCTTCTCTAGGTAACCTTGTAATAGTCTGCCCTGAGGACATAGACGCCCCGCCTCCAGCCTGCCTTGAGGAATTGGCCACCCAACCTCCTCCTGAAGGGATTAGCCCTAGAGTTATTAATCCAGTTTCACCAGATGAAACTGCAAATGAACGCCCTGAAGCAAATGGCTTGGAAGACATTTCTAATGCTTTTCATGACCCACCCCCACCACCTCTCATTTCTTCTAGACCTATAACTAGACTAAAGTCCCAACAGGCCCCTAAAGGTGAGGTACAAAGTATCACACATGAGGAGGTACGTTATACTCCAAAAGAACTGTGTGAGTTTTCCAATTTATATAGACAGAAATCAGGGGAATATGTGTGGCAATGGATTTTAAGAGTGTGGGATAATGGTGGGAGGAATATAAGGCTGAATCAGGCTGAATTATTGATATGGGCCCACTAAGCAGAGATTCTGCATTCAATGTTATAGCTCGAGCCATTAGAAAAGGTGTTAACAGCTTGTTTGGGTGGTTGGTTGAAACATGGATCAAAAGGTGGCCAACATTACCTGAGGTTGAAATGCCAGAACTGCCCTGGTATAATGTAGATGAGGGGATCCAGAGGATCAGACTAAAGGGTAAAGGATGATATTGATTTTATTTTAACACTTCCATGTGAAAACAAAGAAGAGATGTTTATTTGGTGCAAAACATATCTTTAGCGGCACCCTGCCTATTATAACTTATATAATCAGCTTATTTGAACACCAAAATTACATGGAAACTTGAATAGGGAGTGAGATCTTATTGGTTTGTACAGGTTGATGTGATGCCCCAATACATCCCAGAGTAATCTAGGCATAAGATGAAAAATATTTGAAAATCCCCTTCAACTCATTGTAACTCTGAGGCCATGTACCTCAAACTTGTCTGTGCTAGAATGACCCAGGCAGCCATTTCATAGAAAGAAGTCTGGCCCAATCTCAGACCAATGAACTCAGAGTCACTGAAGGGTGGAGTTCTGATATGGGCAGGATTAAAACCCTTGAAAGTGGAAATAGAGTTGTGCAGTCCCTCTGGAAGACAGTGTGGCAGTTCTACGGGTCGCTAAATATAGGGTCACCGTATGATCTTGCAATCCTATTACTAAGTATACACTCAGAAGAACTGAAAGCAAGAATGGAAATAAACATTTGCACACATGTTTATGGCAGTATTATTCACAATTGCTAATGGATGGTGGTGGCCTAAGGGTCCATTGACTGATGAGTAGAAACATAAACTGTGAAGTATACATGCCATGGACTATTGTGTAGCTGCAGAAAGGAATGAAGGCATGCAATGAGGTCAATGAACCTTTAGGATATTATGTTGGACAAAATAAGCCAGAAACAAAAGGACAAAATTGTATAGTCTCATTTAGAAAATGTTTATAGGAAAATAAGGCCCTAGAATGTAAGCTCTTATGGCAGAAACATTTATTTCTGAGTTATAAACTTGCTTTAATTGGGACATTTTCATGGCCTTAGAACTGCAGACTTGCAACTTAATAAATTTCCCCTTTCAAAAGCCATCCTATTTCTGGTATATTGCATTCTGGAAGCTAGCAAACTAGAACCAGGACCTAAAGATAGCTCCAGAGAGAATCCATCCTGCACACAGTTCACCATGACCAGCTCTAAAATGGAGAGTCATGACTACCTTTTCTTTGCCAAGTTATAGCACCTGAAGTTCACTGAGGCAGAGAATGTGGAAGGAACCAGTGTTTGTATGGGCAGTGTTAAAGCACAGGAGCTCAGCATCTGCAAGAGTGCCATCAGTGAGCAGAGTGGGAGGAAAGGCCAGACCTTTATACTAGCTTCCTACTTACCTACCTTCACCTCCATCTTGGGCATCTTACATCTCTGCTATTCGGAGGACTTCTCTCTGTCCCCAGACTATCCCTGCATCAAAGAGCTGCTGGGTTACTCACAGCACAACATGCCTGGTTGGAAGTTTGCACCTTGTGTCCACCTTCTTCTTGTCAAGCATGGGCGTGAAGATGAAACTGAGGTAGAATAAGGGAGTGAGGAGGTGAGCCTGTGAGCCTCAAGGAGAGACATGGGAGAAGGACACTTATGTTGGTCAGGAATAATGTGGAATCTCAGACCAGCTTTCTAGTAGACATCTATGTGGAAGGCCTACTGGGGTGGAATTTGGGGGCTTTGGCTTCTTTTTGGCAGTGGGATTGTGCTGGTCTGAATCTGTGGTGGACCCCAGAAGAGCCATGCCCTTTGATCCTCATTCCTATTGCTGGATGAGAGCATTTTGATTGTTTCCATGAAGATGTGACCCACTCAATTGTGGGTGGTAACTTTTGATAAGATGATTTCCAAGAGGTGTGTCTCCACCCACTGAAGGTGGAGTTGCTTGCTGGAATCCTTTAAATGAGGAAACATTTTGGAGAGAGTCCTTTTTTGGAAGAGCCATGAGAAAGCCAGCAGATGCCACCATGTTTGCCATGTGACTTTCCAGCTGAGAGAGAAACGTTGAACATCGTTGGCCTTCTTGAACCAAGGTGTCTTTCCCTGGATGCCTTAAATTGGACATTTCTATAGATTTGTTTTAATTGGGACATTTTTTCGGTCTTAGAACTGTAAACTAGCAATTTATTAAATTTCCCTTTTTAAATGCCATTCTGTTTCTGGTATTTTGCATTCCAGCAGCTAGCAAACTAGAACAGGGATACTTTTGCCTTTGGTAGAACACCTAGAAAAGCAGTCATGTAGGTGAACTCTTGCAGCTCCATTTTCCACAACACAGTTGAAGATAGTGTGACATTCAGAGTTAGAGCCAGCTGTCTTACCAGGTATAATATCAGAGCTAGAGCCAGCAGCAACAACAAGCATCGTCTATAGACCTATAGAAAACTATAGCATCTCCAGCATCAGCTTCTCAGTTATAAATAAATCAAGAGCTAGAGCCAGCTCAGGCACCAGCTACAGTTACAACTTCTAAGTTACAGCCACAGTTGTCTCAAGAAAAGTTTTCTGCCTTCACCTATGATGGAATATTTTTTGGCAGTTTTTTCATTTTTTTTATATGTTTCAATTTATTTTTCATTTACCAAAATGTCCATAAAATTAATTTACTGTTATGACCATTAAAAAGTTTGCATTTCAAAGTCCCCTTCAGGGAATGATGAGAATAGGGGAAAATTCAACTTCCCCAAGTTGAATTCTTGATATTCTCACAAGCAGTGTGGACAATCAAAGCTGTAAGCTGAGCCCCCAATCTTGAAGTTTGTTCATATGAAACTTACCCCCACAAAGGATAGGTCAAGCCTACTTAAAATTAGGCCTAAGTGTCACCTCCAAGAGAGCCTCTTTTGTTGCTCAGATGTGGCCTCTCTCTCCAACCAACACAACAAACTCACCACCCTCCTCCTGTCTATGTGGACATGACTCCCAGGGGTGTGGAACTTCCTGGCAACATGGACCAGAAATCCTAGAATGAGCTGAGACTCAGCATCAAGGGATTGAGAAAACCCCTAGAATGAGCTGAGACTCAGCATCAAGGGATTGAGAAAATCTTCTTGACCAAAAGGGGGAAGAGTGAAATGAGACAAATTAAGTGTCAATGGCTGAGAGATTCCACACAGAGTCGAGAGGTTATTCTGGAGGTTATTCTTTTTTTTTTTTTATTAATTAAAAAAAGAATTAACAAAACAATTAGAAATCATTCCATTCTACATGTACAATCAGTAATTCTTAATAACATCACATAGTTGCATATTCATCATTTCTTAGTACATTTGCATTGATTTAGAAAAAGAAATAAAAAGACAACAGAATAAGAATTAAAACAATAATAGAAAGAAAAAACAAAAACAAAAAACCTATACCTCACATGCAGCTTCATAAAGTGTTTTAACATAATTGCATTACAATTGGGTAGTATTGTGCTGTCCATTTCTGAGTTTTTGTATCCAGTCCCATTGTACAGTCTGTATCCCTTCAGCTCCAATTACCCCTTCTCTCTTTTTTTTTTAATTAACGGAAAAAAAGAAATTAACCCAACATTTAGAAATCATACCATTCTACATATGCAATCAGTAATTCTTAACATCCTCACATAGATGCATGATCATCATTTCTTAGTACATTTGCATCGGTTTAGAAGAACTAGCAACATAACCGAAAAAGATATAGAATGTTAATATAGAGAAAAAAATAAAGTAATAATAGTAAAATCAAAACAAAACAAAACAAAACAAAAACCTATAGCTCAGATGCAGCTTCATTCAGTGTTTTAACATGATTACTTTACAATTAGGTATTATTGTGCTGTCCATTTTTGAGTTTTTGTATCTAGTCCTGTTACACTGTCTGTATCCCTTCAACTCCAATTGCCCATTATCTTACCCTGTTTCTACCTCCTGCTGGACTCTGTTAGCAATGACATATTCCAAATTTATTCTCGAATGTCTGTTCACATCAGTGGGACCATACAGTATTTGTCCTTTAGTTTTTGGCTAGACTCACTCAGCATAATGTTCTCTAGGTCCATCCATGTTATTACATGCTTCATAAGTTTATCCTGTCTCAAAGCTGCATAGTATTCCATCGTATGTATATACCACAGTTTGTTTAGCCACTCTTCTGTTGATGGAGATTTCGGCTGTTTCCATCTCTTTGCAATTGTAAATAACGATGCTATAAACATTGGTGTGCAAATGTCCGTTTGTGTCTTTGCCCTTAAGTCCTTTGAGTAGATACCCAGCAATGGTATTGTTGGGTCGTATATCAATTCTATATTCAGCTTTTTGAGGAACCACCAAACTGCCTTCCACAGTGGTTGCACCATTTGACATTCCCACCAACAGTGGATAAGTGTGCCTCTTTCTCTGCATCCTCTCCAGCACTTGTCATTTTCTGTTTTGTTGATAATGGCCATTTTGGTGGGTGTGAGATGATATCTCATTGTGGTTTTGATTTGCATTTCTCTAATGGCCAGGGACATTGAGCATCTCTTCATGTGCCTTTTGGCCATTTGTATTTCCTCTTCTGATAGGTGTCTGTTCAAGTCTTTTTTCCATTTTGTAATTGGGTTGGCTGTCTTTTTGTTGTTGAGTTGAACAATCTCTTTATAAATTCTGGATACTAGACCTTTATCTGATATATCATTTCCAAATATTGTCTTCCATTGTGTAGGCTGTCTTTCTACTTTCTTGATGAAGTTCTTTGATGCACAAAAGTGTTTAATTTTGAGGAGCTCCCATTTATTTATTTCCTTCTTCAGTGTTCTTGCTTTAAGTTTAAGGTCCATAAAACCGCCTCCAGTTTAGATCCATAAGATATCTCCCAACATTTTCCTCTAACTGTTTTATGGTCTTAGACCTAATGTTTAGATCTTTGATCCATTTTGAGTTAACTTTAGTATAAGGTGTGAGAGATGGGTCTTCTCTCATTCTTTTGCATATGGATATCCAGTTCTCTAGGCACCATTTATTGAAGAGACTGCTCTGTCCCAGGTGAGTTGGCTTGACTGCCTTATCAAAGATCAAATGTCCATAGATGAGAGGGTCTATATCTGAGCACTCTATTTGATTCCATTGGTCGATATATCTATCTTTATGCCAATACCATGCTGTTTTGACCACTGTGGCTTCATAATATGCCTTAAAGTCAGGCAGCGCGAGACCTCCAGCTTCGTTTTTTTTCCCTCAAGATGTTTTTAGCAATTCGGGGCACCCTGCCCTTCCAGATAAATTTGCTTATTGGTTTTTCTATTTCTGAAAAATAAGTTGTTGGGATTTTGATTGGTATTGCATTGAATCTGTAAATCAATTTAGGTAGGATTGACATCTTAACTATATTTAGTCTTCCAATCCATGAACACGGTATGCCCTTCCATCTATTTAGGTCTTCTGTGATTTCTTTTAACAGTTTTTTGTAGTTTTCTTTATATAGGTTTTTTGTCTCTTTAGTTAAATTTATTCCTAGGTATTTTATTCTTTTAGTTGCAATTGTAAATGGGATTCGTTTCTTGATTTCCCCCTCCGCTTGTTCATTGCTAGTGTATAGAAATGCTACAGATTTTTGAATGTTGATCTTGTAACCTGCTTCTTTGCTGTACTCATTTATTAGCTCTAGTAGTTTTGTTGTGGATTTTTCTGGGTTTTCGACGTATAGTATCATATCGTCTGCTAATAGTGATAGTTTTACTTCTTCCTTTCCAATTTTGATGCCTTGTATTTCTTTTTCTTGTCTAATTGCTCTGGCTAGAACCTCCAACACGATGTTGAATAATAGTAGTGATAATGGACATCCTTGTCTTGTTCCTGATCTTAGGGGGAAAGTTTTCAATTTTTCCCCATTGAGGATGATATTAGCTGTGGGTTTTTCATATATTCCCTCTATCATTTTAAGGAAGTTCCCTTGTATTCTTATCTTTTGAAGTGTTTTCAACAGGAAAGGATGTTGAATCTTGTCAAATGCCTTCTCTGCATCAATTGAGATGATCATGTGATTTTTCTGCTTTGATTTGTTGATATGGTGTATTACATTAATTGATTTTCTTATGTTGAACCATCCTTGCATACCTGGGATGAATCCTACTTGGTCATGATGTATAATTCTTTTAATGTGCTGTTGGATACGATTTGCTAGCATTTTATTGAGGATTTTTTGCATCTATATTCATTAGAGAGGTTGGTCTGTAGTTTTCTTTTTTTGTAATATCTTTGCCTGATTTTGGTATGAGGGTGATGTTGGCTTCATAGAATGAATTAGGTAGTTTTCCCTCCAATTCGATTTTTTTGAAGAGTTTGAGGAGAATCGATACTAATTCTTTCTGGAACGTTTGGTAGAATTCACATGTGAAGCCATCCGGTCCTGGACTTTTCTTTTTAGGAAGCTTTTGAATGACTAATTCAATTTCTTTACTTGTGATTGGTTTGTTGAGGTCATCTATGTCTTCTTGAGTCAAAGTTGGTTGTTCATGTCTTTCCAGGAATCCGTCCATTTCATCTAAATTGTTGTATTTATTAGCGTAAAGTTGTTCATAGTATCCTGTTATTACCTCATTTATTTCTGTGAGGTCAGTAGTTATGTCTCCTCTTCCATTTCTGATCTTATTTATTTGCATCCTCTTTCTTCTTCTTTTTGTCAATCTTGATAAGGGCCCATCAATCTTATTGATTTTCTCATAGAACCAACTTCTGGTCTTATTGATTTTCTTTATTGTTTTCATGTTTTCAATTTCATTTATTTCTGCTCTAATCTTTGTTATTTCTTTCCTTTTGCTTGCTTTTAGTTTGCTGTTCTTTCTCCAGTACTTCCAAGTGTACAGTTAATTCCTGCATTTTTGCCTTTTCTTCTTTTCTGTTATAGGCATTTAGGGCAATAAATTTCCCTCTTAGCACTGCCTTTGCTGCATCCCATAAGTTTTGATATGTTGCGTTTTCATTTTCATTTGCCTCGAGGTATTTACTAATTTCTCTTGCAATTTCCTCTTTGACCCACTCGTTGTTTAAGAGTGTGTTGTTGAGCCTCCACGTATTTGTGAATTTTCTGGCATTCCGCCTATTATTGATTTCCAACTTCATTCCTTTATGATCCAAGCAAGTGTTGTGTATGATTTCAATCTTTTTAAATTTGTTGAGACTTGCTTTGTGACCCAGCATATGGTCTATCTTTGAGAATGATCCATGAGCACTTGAGAAAAAGGTGTATCCTGCTGTTGTGGGATTTAATGTCCTATAAATGTCTGTTAAGTCTAGCTCATTTATAGTAATATTCAGATTCTCTATTTCTTTATTGATCCTCTGTCTAGATGTTCTGTCCATTGATGAGAGTGGGGAATTGAAGTCTCCAACTATTGTGGTATTTGTGTCTATTTCCCTTTTCAGTGTTTGCAGTGTATTCCTCACGTATTTTGGGGCATTCTGGTTCGGTGCGTAAATATTTATGATTGTTATGTCTTCTTGTTTAATTGTTCCTTTTATTAGTATATAGTGTCCTTCTTTGTCTCTTTTAACTGTTTTACATTTGAAGTCTAACTTGTTGGATATTAGTATAGCCACTCCTGCTATTTTCTGGTTGTTATTTGCATGAAATATCTTTTCCCAACCTTTCACTTTCAACCTATGTTTATCTTTGGGTCTAAGATGTGTTTCCTGTAGACAGCATATAGAAGGATCCTGTTTTTTAATCCATTCTGCCATTCTAAGTCTTTTGATTGGGGGAATTCAGTCCATTAACATTTAGTGTTATTACTGTTTGGATAATATTTTCCTCTACCATTTTGCCTTTTGTATTATATATATCATATCTGACTTTCCTTCTTTCTACACTCTTCTCCATACCTCTCTCTTCTGTCTTTTCGTATCTGACTCTAGTGCTCCCTTTAGTATTTCTTGCAGAGCTGGTCTCTTGGTCACAAATTCTCTCAGTGACTTTTTGTCTGAGAATGTTTTAATTTCTCCCTCATTTTTGAAGGACAATTTTGCTGGATATAGGAGTCTTGGTTGGCAGTTTTTCTCTTTTAGTAATTTAAATATATCATCCCACTGTCTTCTAGCCTCCATGGTTTCTGCTGAGAAATCTACACATAGTCTTATTGGGTTTCCCTTGTTTGTGATGGATTGTTTTTCTCTTGCTGCTTTCAAGATCCTCTCTTTCTCTTTGACCTCTGACATTCTAACTAGTAAGTGTCTTGGAGAACGCCTATTTGGGTCTAATCTCTTTGGGGTGCGCTGCACTTCTTGGATCTGTAATTTTAGGTCTTTCATAAGAGTTGGGAAATTTTCAGTGATAATTTCTTCCATTAGTTTTTCTCCTCCTTTTCCCTTCTCTTCTCCTTCTGGGACACCCACAACACATATATTTGTGCGCTTCATATTGTCCTTGAGTTCCCTGATACCCTGTTCAAATTTTTCCATTCTTTTCCCGATAGTTTCTGTTTGTTTTTGGAATTCAGATGTTCCATCCTCCTAATCACTAATTCTATCTTCTGTCTCTTTGAATCTATCATTGTAGGTATCCATTGTTTTTTCTATCTTTTCTACTTTGTCCTTCACTTCCATAAGTTCTGTGATTTGTTTTTTCAGTTTTTCTATTTCTTCTTTATGTTCAGCCCATGTCTTCTTCATGTCCCCCCTCAATTTATCGATTTCGTTTTTGAAGAGGTTTTCCATTTCTGTTCGTATATTCAGCATTAGTTGTCTCAGCTCCTGTATCTCATTTGAACTATTGGTTTGTTCCTTTGACTGGGCCATGTTTTCAATTATTTGAGCGTGATCCGTTATCTTCTGTTGGCATCTGCGCATTTAGACAGATTTCCCTGGGTATTGGATCCAAAAGTTTGGAAGATTTTTCTGTGAAATCTCTGGGTTCTGTTTTTCTTATCCTGCCCAGTAGGTGGCGCTAGTGGCACACGTTTGTCTGCTGGTCCCACCAGTAAAAGGTGCTGTGGGACCTTTAACTTTGGAAAACTCTCGCCATCCGGGAGGTTCGCTAGCCGAAGCGGCTTGGAAGAGTGCGAGCTGGCCCGGGGTCCGAACGCGGGTAGGGTTGCTGGCCACCGCAGCCTGGGAAAGCGCCCGTTCGAATTTCCTAGTCGGCCCGGGGCGACAAGCGTGGCGGGAGGGCGCCAGCCACAGTGGCCCGCCCGGGAGAGTGCACGTTCCCGGGGAGTCACGGGTTTGGAAGGGGCCTCCCCCACCCGTCACCGTTCTCCGCGGCCTGGGGATTTCCGATCCAATTCTCTCAGTTGGTCCAGGGGGCCGCGTGTGGTGTGGGTGCCAGCCGCCGCGGTTTCAGGGGACCACCTCTCCAATTCTCCCAGCCGGCCCGGGAAGGGGGAAGGGAGTGACTCCGGCTGCTTGCCGCCCCGCCTGGTGAAGCCCACGCGCCTCGGTGATCTCACCCGTGCGGCTTCTCTCAGCCAGCCAGCCGTTCCAGGATGGGGTATGCTGTCTTTTTTTTCTCTGTTGTGGCTTTGGGAGCTGTTCTGTATCGTTTCTACTCCCCTAGTAGCTGTCCTGGAGAAGAAACTAAGATCCGTGCGTCTTACTAAGCCGCCATCTTCTCCGGAAGTCTACCCTGGAGGTTATTCTTATGCATTAAATAGATATCACCTTGTTAGTCAAGATGTAGTGAAGGGGCTGGAGGGAACTACCTGAAAATGTAGAGCTGTTGCTCCAGTAGCCATGTTTCTTGAAGATGATTATATAATGATATAGCTTTCACAATGTGACTGTGTGATTGTGAAAACCTTGTGTCTGATGCTCCTTTTATCTACCTTATCAACAGACGAGTAAAACATATGGAATAATGATGAATAATAAGGGGAACAAATGTTAAAATAAATTTAGAGTGAAATGAAATGCTGGTGATTGATGAGGGTGAGGGGTAGAGGGCAATGGTATGTATGATTTTTTTTCTGTTTTCTGTTTATTTCTTTTTCTGAATAGATGCAAATGTTCCAAGAAATGATCATGATGATGAATATGCAACTATGGGATGATATTGTGAATTATTGATTATATATGTAGAACAGAATGATCAAAAGTTATGAATGTTTAAGTTTGGGTTTTTTTGGTATTTAAAAAAAATTGTAAAATTAAAAAAAACAAACCCATTGCAGATAACACTTTAGGAAGAATCATATTGAGACAGCTTGACATCCAGTCACTCTGACACTCTGCTTCATTGCCTATGCCATACTGCAAAGAAACTTGTTGCTGCTCTCACTGTGACCAGTGCCATCTGCCATCAGCTTTGGATGTGGTTTACAAGCCCACTCATTAAAAGTATCTACTGCAGCCAAGTAACCCTCAGGTTGATGGACTTTAGAGATGCTCATATCCTTGACCTTTAAATGTATTGCGTGCTCTTGACCTGGATATTGTGCATTGATCATATTGGCAGCATGTGAATAAGCAAGCAAATAAATTGAATTGAGCATCTAAAAAAAGTTTGAATTTCAGTAGCAATAGGTGCCTTTATAGTGCCAGCTTTGCTGCCAAATCCATGGTAGAAGCAGCTGTAAAGCACCTATACCAACTCTATCACTAAAGCTATCACAAGCTGAAGTACCAACTCTAGAGCAAAAAACACATACAACAACAGTTCATGTGCTTAAGGCAGCAAATCATGAGCTTCTGTCAGCACCAGCTTCAGAAGTGGAAACAACTATAGCTCTATCATCAGCTCCAGAGTTATAGCCATTACCAGGTCTAGCTCCACTACCACTTCCAGAGTTATACCCTGCTAAGATATCAGCACCAGAGCTGAAGGCATCATCAACTAAAGTGATAAAGCCAACTCAGGAGACACTGCCATGTGAATTCCAGAGATGTGTTCAGGGCCAGCTCAGATGACATTTGTGCCAGTTTTAGAACTCTAGTCATGGTAGTTCTACCAACAACTTGAGAATTAGAGCCAGCTCCAGTGTCTGAGCCACAGAGACAGCACCCTAAGCACCAACTCAATAGCAGCAAGTATCTCCAGCAACACATGTTTCACTATCAGTCTCTTCCTTATGGGCTTCTGTAGGCCAACTCAAAATATCACTGTTTCCTTCCTTGAGTGAGGGATGGGAGACAGAGAGAGAGAGAGAGAAAAAAAGCAAGATGAAAAGAGCTAGATGGAAGTCGGAGACTTTCTATAACTAAATCTTGGCATGAAAATCCCATAACTTCTGCCACATTCTATTGTTCAGAAGTGAATTTCTCAATCCTGTCCATACTCAAGAATGTGGAGTTACACAGGGATGTGTGTTCCAGGATTGGAGGACCCTTGGAAGGCATCTGGAGGCTGTTCACTACATGGGCTAAGAGGTGGTACTTGGTCCTGATTCTAAAGATAATGGAAAACTATTGAAGGGATTTATATCACAGTGTGATAATTTCTGATTGTCATTGATTTTTAAGCACCTGTAGTGTAGATTGGGAAATAATTGCAGGAAAGGAAAAATTACCAAGATCAAACTGCTGAAACTCGTTTCTGAATCGTGTTCCATGCTTCTTCCCATCCAATTTTGTAATGCTTCCTTTTCTAAGACCTGCATTGGGTCTGTGAGACATCAGCCCATGAGATTAGGATGTATCATCTCGTATCCAATTGATGATATCCATAGGTAATAAAAGCTAGAATGACACCCTTGGCAAGGAGAAAAACTTGGAGATCTTATGAGGCAAAATGGCTTGCCCAAAGTCGAGGAACTGACAGAAAAATTAACTAGGATGACAAGGGAGAGGCATGTGAATGGTCAGCAGCCCAGTACAGTGATTGGGTAGTGTTATCACAGGGTGTGGGAACAGGGAAAGAGACCCCAAAAAATGATATCACTTCCTTGGATACAGAGCCTAGCAGAACCTGAACCCTCGTAATCAGACGCTATCATTCCAGAGACAGATTCCTAACAGTTCACGAAGACAGACACATTTGAGAACACAAGATATTTTCTTCCTGTATACCTATTTGTCATGGCTCTGGCCTTAGGAAACCCCAGTGTGAGGACTTTTTCGATGTTTCAGATGATGGTTCAGTACTTGCCCTCAAAGTCTCAGGCCTTTTAACAGTCTTCCTATTAAAGACTGAACTGTAGACAAGGACATCACTGTGGACCTGCCTGTGCCCCCCAATCCCACTGTGTGTGCAGAGCAGGGTGCCTTGAGCAAGACAGGCCTTGGGTAAGAGCAGGTGGTTGGGAGATTGCCACCTGGTGGACTTGTTCTGTTCCCTCCCAGTTCATGGCTGGAAGTGGGGGAAGGAAGACCTGTCAGTAGGGCCCATCTTCCCATAGGTTGATCCAGAGCCATGGAGCACTCATCAACTCTCTTTCTCTGAGGGTCTGTGCAGGCAGAGTCTTGTACCTCATCAGAGAGTAGAACTTCACTTAGGGACCCTTCCTTTGGTAAAGGCCAGGCATGGCTTTGGTGTGTCCATATCTGGCTACAAGACCCTGTCAATGTAGAGCTGCAACTTGGAGACCAGTAAGGAGCTGGACAATGGGGTCTTGGACACCAGCTCCCTGTTCAGGATGCAGGTGCAACAAGCAGTCCAGAAGATCTGAATCAAGCTGGACATGATCATGGGAGCAGAGCCTTCTCCACAATCATGTCCCAAGACTTAATCCAGCAATCTCCCTTCAGCACCCTCCCAGACTAATCTAGGATTCCACCCCACTCCCTTCCCTCTTACAATCCTTGGTCACCTAAAAACTCACATTTCCAATATTTGCAGGAATATCAGATACTGGTGGTCTATGAGATCAGCATGCCTGCCTCAGAACTAAAGGCCCAGGCCCATCCTGTATGACCCCATCAGAAGAATCTGGAGCCAATAGAGCAGAGCCAGAGGTTGAGGAGGACTGAGGTTGAGCACCTACAGCCCACGGGCAATTATATGGGGGTAGGACACAGGGAGGAGCCCCCAGAATCTGTTGTTGGACCGGAGGCAAAGAGGAACATCAGACCTCACCTAGAGATCCTCTCTCTTCAAAGACTTCCTGGGGTGTATTCTTGGGCTTGATCTTCTGAAGGGCATTGGGATATTTTCTGACTTTGGAAAGACACCTGCAAAGGCAGTTGTGTTGTTAAATATTGTCTCTTTCATCTCCAGAGTCAGTTTCATTACCACTCTCATTGCCAGCTGTATCTTAACCTCCAGCACCACTGCCATTGTGAGCAACATTAGGAAATCTACCCTTCATCTCTGGCTATTCTACAAACTCTGAAGCTGGAGTTCAAGAACCAACTGAAATGTTATCAATGCAATCTCAACCTGTTGATTTGGAGCCAAGTCCAGAGCTGGAGGATGTAACAACACCAAGGCCAGATTCAGGGCTGTATGCAATGCCAGCCCTGGATCCAGCATCACCTTCTCAGGTAGAGCCAGTCCAGGGACCAGATCCAGCTCCCAATTATTAGTTCCACAAAGGAACTGATAGAAAATTGGTGCCTTCTTTCCCTTCTCTTTTTAGGGTATTTCGTTTCCTTTTTGTGGTTTTTACTTCATATGTTATTTTATATGAGTTGGTTTATTTTTCCTTTTGAATTATCCTTAAATTAATTTTATGTTATTACCTTTGGAAGTGAGCATATTGGTGTCTTCAGGTACATTACAATGTTGTGTAATTTTCCTCTTTTTTCTTGTCCCAGAACATTTCTTCACTCCACACAGGACCCTCACATCTCTCACAGCTCCTCTCCATTTCCCTCTTTCAGGTCTGGGACTCACTAATCTGTTTCTGTCTCCTTTCCTTACTGTGGCTGGGTTCACGCTTGAGTAACTGCAGGATCTTAGCTCCTGGCACATATTAGTTTATCCTCATTTTACAGCTATGGACACTTCAGTTCATGGAGGTGAAGATACTTGCCCTAGATGTCACAGGTGGGAAGTCAGGGAACAGGGACAGGAACACCGGGCCGGGTTTCCAATTGTTGCCAGAAGTCTTTTGTCATTGGAACCATGTTCCAGGCTCACCATTTTATTGCAAAAAAAAATTTAAGGCTGAGACAAGCAAGTATAAACAAGTGGGAGAATTTATTGAAGAGAAATTAAGTTGTACTTACAATTTGAGTGTGGGCATACTCAAGGGAGATATGTACAGGTTGTTTGGCACAAGGGTTTTTATCAGATTAAACAAAAGGAGGTGAGGTTTGAGATATTGGTACATTGGGATTGGTCAGTAAGCATACAAATTAAGTTTTGTAAATGGACTATCATGTTTGGCCTTCTATATATATGCCTGTGATTGGTTGTCTATACATTCCCATATGGTTTTCTATACACTCTTGTGATTTGTTAGTAAACATGTAAATTAAGTATTATAAATAGGTATTGCAATAAGCTTACTAAACATTCGAATCAAGGATTTTAAGTAGGCTATTGTGATTGGCTATTGTGATAGGTTCATGCTGTGTGGTTGAACTTGCTTTTTTCAAGTGCTTCCTGTTTCAGAAATCTGACTGTCCTCTTCATATACCCTTCCCCTATACCAAGCTCCAAAGATGCTTCAGCATCTGCAAGATGTTTTCCCTATATCTAAACTTCTTCATCAGCAGGGCCTTGTGTCTGCAGCCCACTCAGTTCACATCTGGCTGGGACCGTACTATCTCGTACCCATGGTCCAGTGCTCAACACTACCCTGGCTTTGGGGAGAGTCCAAGCATGGACAGTGTTTCAGTTTGTAAAAGCTACCATAATTCAATATACCAAAAATGGGTTGGCATTTACAATGGAAATTTATTAACTGCAAATTATGGTTCTTAGGCCATGAAAATGTTCAAATCAGGGCATTAACAGGGTGACACCTGGACCCTGAAGACAGGCTGCTGGCATCCAGAACACCTCCGTCACATGGGAAGGCACTCTCAGTTTTATTGCTTTTTGCTTCTGCCTTCAGTGGCATCCTCTCTGAGCTTCTGCGGGTATTCTCTTAACTCCTCTGGGGGCTTTTCTCTAATCTCTCTGGGCATTTTCCATGTATCCTTTATCTTCTTATAAAGGACCCAGTAAGGTGTTAAGACTCTTTAAAAGGGGTGGGCCATATCCCAATTGAAATGGGATACAAAGATCCTTATAATAGTTGTATATCCACAACTATGGACCAAAAGAACATGGACATTTCTGGGTTACATAACCCCAGTTCCAAAATGCCACAGACAGTAACTGAGGGGCTAGTAAAGGGACTTCTATTTTATTTTGGATATGGTCCAGGTGAACTCTGCTGATCAAGTGGGGCTGGTGGGCATCCAGGATAAGTGCAGGGAAGTGGGAATTGTAGGTCTTGGTACTCTTGATGATGATAGAGGTGACCACCCACTTTGGTTATGCTATCAATGGGAAATACCTATATGAGGGAGGGGCCATAGCAAGAGGCCATGAGGGTATCATAGAAGCTTCTGGGTAATTCCAGAAGGTTCACAAAGAAATTGGGATTCTTAAACCTAAGGATTTTAAAGCCATGGGCCATATTTATGAATTCTACAAGTTTAATTGTATTTATACCAATCATTGACAAAACAATTTTGAGGCATCTTCTTTCTCTAATTCAGAATGAACAAATACTTTTTTCTCTCCGAGGAAATTTATAGTCATTTAATTGGAGAAGGTGTGTGCTATAAATTGTTTTCTTTTATGACAGGAAGCTCAGACCTAAATATTCTCCTTTCTTGCTGCAATGCTTCTTCCTAGATTTTGAGTTATATTTGGATCTTACTATGCTTTTTAAAATTCCCAAATTATTTACTGTTAATTATTATATGGACTCTTAAATAGAATTATAGTCTTGAGTTCTTTAGCAAGGGATAAAAGTTGAAGACCCTAAGTCATTAAAAGGAAACCATCATGCAATGTTCTCTTCATTCACAGAGTATGAAAGGTAGCTGATAGACTTAAGAAATTTCCAATGGATTGGACTGTAGAATAAGGTAGTAAGCACATGGCTGGGTGGGATAGGGGGCCCTGGAAAGGTACTGTAAGCACCAATGAGTCTCATCAGGCCTAGGAAAATTGTATTAGCTGATAACAAATAGGAGCCTGTGCTAGGCATTCTCAGGCATCCCAGAGTCTGGTTAGCTGCCTGCCAGTGAGGCAATGACAGGGGGATGAAGCGTTCTAGTTTGGTCTCCCCAGTGAATCACCCCTGCAATCTAGTACTCCATTAGTGTTGGCCCTTGAGGCTAGGAGAAGGGAGGATGTTGTTTATATAGGAGAGGTACTTTCATGAGCAGATGGAAGAAAAGTGGCTGGAATGTGTGATTAAGGGTGATGCACTTGTCAATACAATGGGGGCAGTCCTGAGTGCCCAAGCCAATCCACTGGAAGTGAGAAGAAACCATCAGACTTCCTGCAAAAATAGGATTAAATACAATTCCTCCCATGGTTAGACAACAGAGTCTCTCTTGGGATGGATGGGAGGTTGGAAGGATGGGAAGGTGTCCCTCAGAGGTGGACATACACAAAATTTGGAAACAATAATGGAGATGGTCTGGGCCAGGATGAGTGACCACAAACAGGGTTGACCAGGGGTTTTACAGCAGAATGTGGAGCCTAGAAATGAGGTTTAAGGTGCTGTTGAGACCCTGTGGAGCCCTGAAATGTTTACATCAATGTGTAAACATTTATTGAGTACATTGTGCTGGTTTGAAAGGATGTATGTCTGCTAGAAAAGCCATGTTTTAATCAAAATCTCATTTTTGTAAAGGCAGAAGAATCCCTATTCAATACCATATGCTTGAATCTGCAATTAGATCATCTCCCTGGAGATGTGATTTAATCAAGAGTGGTTGTTAAGCTGGATTAGGTGACGACATGTCTCCACCCATTCAGGTGGCTCTTGATTAGTTTCTGAAGTTTTATAAAGGAGGAAACATTTATGGAGAATGAAAGCAATTCAGAGAGAGCAGAGCAGAATAACAAAGCCATGAGAAGCAGAGTCCACCAGCCAGCGACCTTTGGAGATGAAGAAGGAAAATGCCTCCCAGAGAGCTTTATGAAACAGGAAGCCAGGAGAAGAAGCTAGCAAATGATGCCGTGTTTGCCATGCGCCCTTCCAGATGAGAGAGGAACCCTGACTGTGTTCGCCATGTGCCTTCTTACTTGAGAGGGAAACCCTGAACTTCATCAGCCTTCTTGAACCAAGGTATCTTTCCCTGGATGGATGCCTTTGATTGGACATTTCTATAGACTTGCTTTAATTGGGACATTTTCTAAGCCTTAGAACTGTAAACTAGCAACTTAACAAATTCCCCATTTTAAAAGCCATTCTGTTTCTGGTATATTGCATTCCGGCAGCTAGCAAACTAGAACATACATGCTTTCAATTCTTCTTGTTATGTACCTAGGAGTGTAGTTCCTAGGTCATACAGTAGTTACATGCTCAACTTCCTGAGGAACTGCCAAACTGTCTTCCATAGGAACTGTACCATTTTACATTGCCACTGCAATAAATGAATGTTCCTCTTTCTCCAAATTGTCTCCAACATTTGTTATTTTGTTTTTCAATAGCAGCCATTCTACTGAGTAGTAAATTGAATCTCATTGTGTTTTTTTAAAGAATCATTAAGTATATACTTTAGTTTATATTCTTCTTTGGTAAGTTCTACCATGTTCACAAAACTATTTACTAAAAAGGGAATTACAACTGGCCCAAGAAAATCTGGCCACAAACCAGGTACTTCTAAGCAATGTGGGACAATTAAGGTCCCAGAAGCAATGACACTCATGTGGAAATATGAATTGCTATGAGCCCACAATCTTTGCAGTCCCTTCAGGATCATTAGAATCCATCTCAATTTGGCATCAAAGTTATAAACTAGACTGATGCCTGAATGAAAGGGCACAACTGTAGTCTTATAGAAAGAGGGAAAGGGGATCCTGTCCAAAGATTTTTATTACTTGGGGTTTCTCAGATTGTGGCTAGAGATGGAACAGCCTTACTGAAGGCCACCTGATCATCTCTTTGTTTCTTCCTGAAGTCTTGTTAGGGCCCTTAAGGGCTATTTCCACATAGACTAATTTGGGCTTCCTCACAGTACGGCAGCTTCAGTGATGGTAGTCAGAACCTTCCATGGCAGTTCAGAGCACCAGTGGGAGTGTCCCATTCTTAAAACAGATCTGCATATCCTTATATGACCCAGCCTCACAATTCCCTCAAAATCATGCCTGCAGCATTGTGTTGGCACTCACACATCCATGCACGTTAAGCAGGGGTTGGAATTATATGCCACCTCCTGACTGGGGAGTGGCAGAACTTTAGAGGAGCACGTGGGATGGGATATATTGTTGTGGACATCTTTAGAAAACACAATTTGCCACACCAGGAATATCATCGAGCACCACTTAGTTCATTGTTGAGAAACTTTTGTGATCTCAGAATGACAAAGGGCCAATTTCCTGTCAAGGATGAAAAAGCAAGTTCTTGCATTTAGAAAGAGATAGGGGAGTATAGTTATTCTTAGATTCAAAAATATACATAGAACAGGTTTGACAGAGTGGGTATATGTGAAGGATACCTAAAGGAAGTTCTATGCAAGCTATATGGAAAAAAATATTGATTATGGCAATGTTTTTAATAAATGACCAAAAAAGGAGTGAAAATTGTGACTAAGAAACCCAGTTACAAAAGAAATGTCCACGAAG
This sequence comes from Tamandua tetradactyla, assembly GCF_023851605.1. NCBI lineage: Eukaryota > Metazoa > Chordata > Mammalia > Pilosa > Myrmecophagidae > Tamandua > Tamandua tetradactyla. Next base: position 16,117,736 of record NC_135339.1, on the reverse strand, counting down.
GAGACCCAAGAATAGTCAGAAGAGGTAGAATGAAAACTGAAAGAACAGGATAGTTTGGGTCTCTGCAGAGACACTGAAGACAAGTTGTTGTCATTGAACTAGGACAAAAAATTGTAGGACTGGGTGCCACACATTGTTTTCTCCATAAAAAGTCTTCATTCCTCCTAAAATCCACTGTTTGTAAGTTAACTTGTCAAACTGTCTTCACAAGCAATTGCAACATTTTATATTGCCACTAGCAATGAATGTGCTCCCATTAGTCCGCATCCTAACACTTATTTTCCACTTTTTAAATAACAGTCATTCTAAAGAGTGTGAAATTTGTATTTCATTGTGGTTTTTGATTCGCATTAACCTGATGGCTAATGATTTTGAGGACCTTTTCATGTATCTTTTTTGGGAAATGTCTGTCCAAGCCTTTTGGCCATTTTTTAATTGAGTTGTTTTCTTTTGTTGTTGTTAAGTTGAAGGATTTTTAAAATATTCTGGATATTAAATCTTTATTGGATATGTGGTTTTCAAATATTTTCTGCCAGTTTGTAGGTTGTCACTATACATTCCTTATAAATGACTGTGAGGTGCAAAGTTTTTAAAATTTGATGAAGTCTCATTTATCTATTTTTTCTCTTGTTGCTTATGCCTTGGTTGTAAATTCTGAGAAACCATTCCCTAGCATGAGGTCCTGAAGATATTTCCCTATGTTTTTACCTGGGAGCTTGATATTTCTAGGTCTTTGATCGCTTTTGGATTGGTTATTGAATATTGTGTGAAATACAAGTCATCCTTTCTTTTTTTGAAAATGATGATACAGTTATCACAGTAACATTTGTGGAAAATGCTATTCTTTTGCAGAATAGGCATCTGACAAAATCCAGCATCCTTTCTTGATAGAAATGCTTAGAAAGTAATAGAAAGAAACTTCCTCAACATGATAAAGGGCACATGTGAGAAACCAAAGGCTATCATCATACTCAATAGTGAAATACTGAAGCTTTCCTTCTAAGATCTGGAATAAGACAAAGTTACCAATTGTCATTACTGTTCTGTATTTTATTAGAAGTTCTAGTCAGAGATGTTATGCAAGAAAAAGAAATAAAAGGCATGCAAATTGGAAAGGAAGAAATACAAGTGTTACTATTTGTAGTTTACCTGATCCTGTATCTAGAAAGACCTAAAAAACTACAACAAAGCTGTTTGAGCCAATAAATAGATTCAGCAAAGTAGCAGGTTTCAAGGTCAACAACTAAAAACCTTTACTGTTTCTATATGTAAGGAATGGATAATCAGAAGATAACCAAGAAAAACTCCATTCATATAACAGCTGAAAGAATCAGCTGTCTAGCAATAAATCTAACCAAGGATGCATATATGCAGAAAATGAGAAAACATTGTTAAAAGAAGTTAATGAAGACCTAAATAAATGGAACACAGTTCAGTGTTAATAGATTGGAAGACTATTATTAAGATGGCAATACTAACCAATACTAAGACTATTGTTAAGATGGCAATACTAACCAAAGCAATTTATACATTCAGTGCAATCCCAATAAAAATTCCGATGAAATTCTATCCAGACATTGAAAATCCAACTATAAAATCTGTATGGAAATAAAAGGGCACTGAATAGCTAATAGTATTTTGAAAACAATGAAGTTGGAGGGATCACACTTCCTAATCTTAGAACTTATTGCAAAGCTACAAACATCAAAATAACATAGTACTGTCCAAAGGACAGGTAATAGAAAAATGCAATAGAATTGAGAGCTCAGAAATCACCCTCACATATATTGTCAACTGAGTTTTGACAAGGGGCCAAATTATTTCATAATAAAAGTTATAAAATAAGAACTAACAGGTCTACATTGATGCTGCCCAGAGTCCTGTCATGTAATGGAAGGAAAGGACACTGACTAAGAAATGAGAAGAGGGTATCTTGAATGCTCCAGTCTCCAGTTTAGGAGACGTTTACTGCCCACCTTATAGATGGCCCTTATTATCAATTCCCTAATCCAGTTTAAACCTTGTTGTGGATATAGGTCATTTCCTTTGTTGTAGGGCCACCTTACATCCCTTAGTCCTTGGTATCCCTAATAGTACATAGATAGGCACTATTTCAAAATGTTTCAATGATACCTTTGTCTTTGATTCCCCCATCTTATCCATACCATATATTACACTTCCCCTTGGTTGATTAAGCATGCCACAAATTCTGTCACTTATGCTATCTCTCTCTCATCTATTTTACTGAACATTGCTGTTGTCTCCAAAATATTAATTTATTTTGTCCCTAAAGAGCTTGAAATGACGTCCTATTATCTCCTAAAGAAAATCTTCTAATTCTGATTCATACATTATAGTTACCCAGGATTACTGACTCCAGTACTGAACTCTTTTTTTGTTAAACTATTATCAATGTACCCTCAATTGTTTCGCACAATTCTCTTTCCTATTCCTTTCAGATGTCTTGAATTAAAAATTTTTCTTTGTGTCAATTTTCATAATTCTATTTCATATTGGTATTGAGGCAATTTCATTTAAATTTGATGATTTTTGCTCAGCTCACAAGGTAAAGATTCCTATAATAGACAAGCAGCACTATCCTTGGGAACATCCACTTCTCTTTAAACCCATAATCCACTTCTTCTAGGTTGCCATTTTGTGATTTATAAGCATGTGATTCTGAGTCATGTGCAAGTCCTTACATGAGTTAGAAGTTTCCCAGACCACAAGAACTCAAGAGTTTCCAACAGCTTCTCAGAACTCAGGAGAACAGTTTGAGCTGACAAAACAATTGTCTCCACATAAAACAAAGCTTCTCAACCCTGAATGCTGCCCACTTAACCCTCGTATATCCATTCAAACAGAGCGTTTCAAATATCTGCATATCTACTCCATCAGAATGCTGATGGTTTGTATGCTGGTTTGAGGCTCTTATGTACCCACAGAAAAGCCATGCTCTTTTAATCCTAATAGAATTTTGTAGGGGCAGATCTATTGTTTTGATGGGACCTTTTAATTAAGTTGATTCCACCTTTTGTTTAAATGGAGATATGACACTGCCCATTCAAGGTGGGAATTAATTAGTTTCCTGCTGTCCTTAAAATAGCTGCATAGAGAGCAGATGCCTAGAAGATTGGCGATGCTTGGAGAAAGACAAATGCTCAGAGAGGAGGCCACTGGAACCAGGAGCTGAAAGCAATGAAATGTGGGAGCAAAGGGCCAGCAGATGTCACAATGTGTCTTCATATGTGACAGAGAAACCCTTGAAAGGAATTGGTCTTTCTTGAATGGAGGAATTCTGTTGTCAATTTCCTAATTTGAATATTTTCATGGCCTTAGACTGTAACAATAACTTAAATTACCTTTACAAAAAAGCCAATCCTTTTAAAGTATATTGCATTCTGGCAGCATTTCCAAACCAAAGGAGATTTTGGTGCTAGAGAAGTGAGGTGCTGTGGTTTGCAAACACCAAACATGTTGGAATGGTTTTTTACATGGATAAGAGGAACAGTCTTGAAAAATTGTGAGGAGGTGAATAGGAAAGGCCTGGATTGTTTTGAAGAAACTTTTGATAGAAACATAGATGCTCCCTTATTCTTCCAATAAGGTTTTGAAGATAAAAGATGAATGTATCATTGTCAACTGTAGGAAAGGCTATCCTCATTTCAAAGTGGCTGGGTGTTTGGTAAAATTGAGTCCTGATGCTTTATGGAAGTTAGAATTTGAAGACATTAAGTTTGGATATCAATCTGAGGACATTTTCAAACTAAGTGTGGAAAATGCAGCCTGACTTCTTCTTGCAGCTTATATTAAAATGTGATGGGAAAGCGATAAGCTGAGAACTAAACTCTTGGGTACAAAAAACCCAGAAACGGATGGTCTGGAAAATTCTGAGCTTTTGGAAAATAAGACCCAAAAGAATATTCCCCCATATGAGGATATAACCAAACATGGGACTGGCAAACCATGTCAGAAAAAGCAAGCATTAGAGATGGAGCTTTCTAGAAAAGATTTGTGGAAAGTCCTATTCTCTGAAGGTTTTGACTCCTGTATGCTGCATGACAAATGTGTTAGGGTTCTCTAGAGACTCAGAACCAAGAGGAGAGATATGTAAATATGAGATGTATAAAGATATCTCATGCAACCATGGGAACGGAATAGTCCAAACTCCATGGGGCACGCTGTGAAGCTGGCAGCTCCAATGAAGGTTCTGGATGTACTCCAGGAGAGGCTCTCTGGTGGAAGAGGCATTGAAAGCATCTCTCTTCTCCCTTAAAAACCTTTGACTGATTGAATTACCTCATGTGGTAGGTATGCCTTATTTGATCACAGATGTAATCAGCCACAGATGCAATCAACTGACTGATGACTTAATATACCAGCTTTCTGGTTTCTTAACCAGCCATGAAATATCCTTACAGCAACAGTTAGGCCAGTGCTTGCCTGAGCAGACAACTGGGCATAATCACTTTCAAAATGTGATACCAGAACTTAACCATCACAGTCCACCCTTAATGACTTGACAGCTATATACATCACCTCGAAACATGATTAATTTCCAAACAGAAATTAGGGATTAGTGAGGATGGGAGAATTGTAAAGATTAAAAAAAATAAAATAGAACCCAGAGAAAATTTCAAAGCTGCTGCCATACAGCACTAACAACCTATTTTTGGATTTATCTTCCCTGTCTCAGTAATCTCTTCTACAGCAAATTTACATAATTGGATCAGCGTTTTCTTCCCTGCAAAGTCTTTGCTAGCGTCAGATTTATCCTGGACAGTGGGACATGCCTGTCTTAGGTTGGTTATTGTCTGAGGCCATATTAGGTCTCCTTGAGGACATGTATCTTGGTACCAATCTAAAGGACAGGGCCCAGCTTGCTGTTCATGACACTCAAAGATGTTGTTCTTTAAGTAATAAGAGGGTCTGTCCATTAATCTCCTGGGAATGCAACCACTCTGCAACCTGTTGACAGCTGTGCAGAAAAGCAAGGAACTCATAGACCTCCTCTACATTCCAATGGCTAGGGTAACTAGACAGGAACACATGGTTGATGCCATGTAAAATCTGGAGTGGGTGGAGTTGTAGTGGGGTTACCCAGGTCACGTTTTCTATGCCCACCTCTCAGTGCTGAAGGCCTGGGAGATGTTGTGGAGAGTACTCGTTCATAATTGGAATTCTCTGAACTTCAGCTAGAGTGAGGGCATTTGCCCTGGGTCTCGGCATGGGTTGTCAGAGAGGCTTTGATGGGGCCCATGGCAGCACACCTAAGCATACTTGGCTAATTTTCTTCCTCTTCACCAAGAGCTTGTGGCTAAGGCTCATGTTATATCACTTAGCACAAGTCATGGAGGAGAACCTGCTTCATGGCACAGTACTCACAGTTCAGGAGATTCACCTTCTTATCTAACTCAGTAGATGTGCTGTGCCCTCCCAAGGGGGACTTTTAATACATAGCTCAAAGACAATAGCATTTAAGCATTTAGGATATTCTCCCATAAACACCCTTTTAGACAAGACGAAACTAGCAGTCAAAGGTAGAGAAATAGTGACACGAGTCACTCTTAGACAACTGAATATGAAAATTCACATCTCTTCATCCATTGACAGATATTTGAGAACCATCTCTGTGCCAGGGGCTGTTCTGGGCACCATGGATACTTCAGGCCAGAGACCTGGTTCTATAACCCTCAGGGAGTTGATAATCCACAGTGGATGAAGGGTTATTAAAGATGGTTTTGATTCTGTCTCTTTGTCTCCACACGTGCACACACACACACACACACACACACACACACACACACACACACACACTCACCACAGGATATTCCCTGAGTTCATGCTAACAATTATAGGCCAAATATTTCCACTGAAAGACAAATACTAAGCCCCGGAGGTGGCAAACACTGAAAGCACAAGCAACAAAAAAAAGTATAAATTGGACAGTAAAATTTAAAACTTTTGAGCATACAAGGACTTTGTCACAAAAGTGAGGTGCAACCTACTCAATGGGAGAAAATATTTGGAAATCACATATCTAAAAAGCGTTTAATATAAAGAATATAAAAAGAAATCCTACAACTCAACCACAAAATCCAATTTTAAAGAGGGCAAAAACTGCAATAGATATTTCTTCAAAGAGAAAATACAAATGGCTAAAATACACATGAAAAGCTGCTCAACACCACTAGCTATTAAGGCAATGCAAATCAAAACCACAATGAGATAAAATTTTACACCAATTAGAATGGCCATGATTAAAAATAAAAAGCTTATAAGTGTTGGAGAAGATGTGGAGAAATAGGACCTAATCATTAATTATTGGTGGGATTGTAAAATGGTGCAGCCTCTGTGGAAGACAGTTTGGCAGTTTCTCAGGAAGCAAAATATAGAATAACCATATGTCCCAGCAATCTAGCTACTAGGTATATACCTAGGAGTATTGAAAGCAGGGACTCAAACAGGTATTTCCACACCAATGTTCATAGCAGCATTATGCACAATTTCCAAAAGGTGGAAGCAGCCTAAATGCCCATCAACCAATGAAAATGTGTCATATGTATACACAATGGAATATTGTTTAAATATAAAAAGAAATGAAGTCCTGATGCATGTGACAATATAGATAAAACATGACATTATGCTAAGTGAAATAAGCTTGGCACAAAAAGTCAAATATTGTATGATGTCATTAACATGAACTAATTATAATTATGTAACTACAAATCCATAGAGATAGAATCTAGAAAAATACTAGAAGATAGATTGGGATAGAGATTAAGCTGATGATTAACTTGTAAAAAATTTCTATTTATGTTGATTGCGTGTTATTATAAGTGTAACTAACAGCACTGAACTATGTATATGACCGTGGTTGAAAGGGGAAGTTTTGCATCATTCATGTTACTAGAATGATAGAAGTTAAAACATGTGACTATAACACAGTAAAGGCCATTTTGTTTGATGAACTGAGGTTAATGGTAAAAGTATAAGAATGTTCTTTCATTAAGTATAACAAATGTATGACACTATTGCAAGATGTTAACAATAGGATGTAAATGGAAAAAAATACATCTAATGTAAACAAGGGACTATTGTAAATGGTACTATTTCAGTGTTCTTTCATCAGTTGTTATAAAGGTACCATACTAATGCAAAGTGTCAACAACGGGGTTATATGGGAACATTGTAGTTTATATGTGACATTTCTGTATACTGAAAACTTCTCTAATTAAAAATAATTTTAAAAATTTTGCTAAATGAAAGAAACCAGACATAAACTATGGCATATTGTATGATTCCAATTACATAAAATATAAACATAATTAAATCTATAGAGAAAGGAATAGATTAGTGGTTATCTAAGGATGGGGAAGAATAGAGAAATTGAGAGATGACTGCTAAGGGACACGGGGTTTTTCTTTTTGGAGTAATGAAAGTATTCAAAAATTGATGGTGGTGATGAATGAATAACTTCATGATTATACCAAAAGCCATTGATTGTACACCTTGGATATATTGTAGGATATGTGAATATATCTCAATAAAACTGTTATTTTTTTAAAATTAGGAACAGACTAAGACATTCCCAAATAAAAAAGAAAAAAAGCTAAGTGTGTTCATCACCATAAGACCTGCACTACAAGCAGTGCTAAAGAGTTTTTCAGACTGAAAGGAAAGGACACTAAACAGTGGTTCAAAACAGGAAAAAGAAATAAAAACTTCTAATCATAGGAGTAAGTAAAAATGTCACTGCTACTGAAGAGTGTTTTTTTAATGTAACTCCACTTCTTACATTTTACAGGTCCTACCTATAATTCAAATGTGTAAAAAGTAATGCTAAATTTTAGATTCTGGGCAATGTGTAAAGATGTAATTTGTAAAAACAAAAAGAAAAAATTGGGGAGAGGAGAAGGGGATAGGAACTCTTTGTGCTATTAAAAATAAACACATATGATATCAAGCATTACTGTTATAGATATGTGATATTAAATTTTGCCCACTGGAAATCACACAGAAAATTCATGACAAATACATACAGAAAAAATAAGAAGTGGCTCCAGATGACACAAAACAAGAAATCAAATAAATATGAAAAACATGCTAGGGAAAAAATTGAGGGGAAAAAATACATGGCCTACAAACAACAAACAGCAAAATGGCAGTTTAAAGTTCTGCGCTATTGGTAATTACTTTCAGTGTAAATCGTTTAAATTCCACAGTCAAACGACAAAGATTGGCAGAATGGATGAAAATGCATGACATAATTAAATGCTGTTTGCAAAACACTGAAATTTAAAAAAATATATTTTTATTGGCAAATCTTCATGCACATACAGCCTTCACATGGTGTACAATCAATGGCTAACAATAACATTGAATAGTTGTGCATTTATCACCATGATTATTTTTAGAACATTTGCATCACTCCAGAAAAAAACAAAAAAAGAAAAAAATGAATGTATCCCATATCCCTTACCCACCTCCCCACTGACTACTAGTACTTCCATCAACCCAATTCGATAAGTTTACTCCTTATCACCCCTATCTTTTATTTATTTTTGTCCATATTTTTTACTCATCCATCCATGCCCTACATAAAAGGAGCATCAGACACAAGGTTTTCACAATCACAAAGTCACATTGTAAAAGCTATATTGTTATTCAAACATCTTTAAGAATAAAGGCTACTAGAACACAGCTCAACACTTTCAGGTACTTCACTCCAGCCACTCCAATACATCATAAACTAAAAAGAGATATGTTTATAAAGCATAAAGATAACCTCCAGGATAACCTCTTGACTCTGTTTGAAATCTCTTAGCCACCAAAAATTTATTTTGTCTCATTTCTCTCTTGACCCCTTGATTAGGTCAAGATGGCTTTCCTAATCCCATGATGCTGGGTCCCAGAAAATTCCAGGAGTTCTGTCCCACAATGCTGGGGAAATTTATACCCCTGGGAGTCATGTCCCATGTTGGGGGTAGGGCAGTGAGTTCACCTGCCAAGTTGCCTTAGAGAGAAAGGCCACATCTGAGCAATGAGAGGTTCTCTGGGGTGACTGTTAGGCATAATTTTAAGTAGGGTTAGCCTATCCTGTAAAGGAATAAGTTTCAATAAGAACCCCTGTGGAGGGCCAGGAGTAATCAATTAAGCCCAAGCAGGGAACGTCCCCACAACATTGGGGTGGGATGTCCCCAAGAGTTAAACAATAAACAATGCTAGGGAATGAAGGGAACAGGATGTGTTTTGGCAACAGCTAATGGCATTTTTGTTTGTTTGCTTCTGTGATCACGCTTGCTTGCTAGCAATTGCAAAACCATAACATGATTTTAGTCTTTATAAGCTCACCTTGAAAACCCCTGGGGGCTGCTTTCTGAATCTTCCTTCTTGGAAGTTTCTGACGCAGTCGCCAGCCAGCTAATAAAGACTCCAAATTGGCTTGCAGTTTTGAATTGTGTGGTCTCTGTTTTGGTGGGCCCCACAACACCCCAAGATGGAGGGCTCAGCTATTGATTTGGTTGTACCCACTGAATGCAAGAATAACAGGAATTCTCCAATGGGGGAGTTAAATATTTCCTCCTTTCTCTCCATTTCCCCAAAGGGATTTTGCAAATACTTCTTTATTCATTGCCCAAATTATTCTGGGATATATTGGGGCATTACACTATCCTGGACAAACCAACAACATCTCATGCCCTATTCAAGATTCTATACTTATGCTGCTCAACTAAACTGACCTTAAAAGCTAAATTAGGTAATGCACTATCCAAAATATAAATTGTGCACCAAATAAATATATGTTTCTTTGGTCTCACAGAAGTTGAAGTTTTAAAATATGGATGATATCATCCTTCACTCTGTATTCTGATCTATCTTAGTCTTATGCAGTTCAGCTTCATTCATATCTGTAGTCAAAGTCTGATCCCTTTTTCAACTTTGTAAAGAGTTCCCTTTCAGGGTAGTGCTGAGTTTCATAGCTTTGGACCTCTAATGGAGTCTCATGTGTCACATAAATAACGTGTTTCTGGGAATGACAAAGTTATATACAGATAGCTCAGGATCTCAGAATTTAGAATTAACAGTTACAACTCTTGAATATATATGACTGCTATAAGAGCTTACAATCTAGGAGTTTTAGAATAGGCCCCAACCTGATAACCCATGCTCTCAACTTCATTTCACTGAGTTTGTATATTATAGTTGGTCTATATGAGTGAGGCATGGTAACATCAGTCTTTACCAATTAAAAGATACAGATTGGCAAAATAGATTAAGAAACACAATCCAGCTATATGCTGTTTACAAGAGACTCATCTTAGACACAAGGATACAAATAGATTAAAAGGGAAAGTATGGAAAAAGATTTTCCATGCAAGTTGTAACCAAAAGAAAGCAGGAGACCCTCTGTATTAGGATTCTCTAGAAAAAAAGAATCAATAGGGAACATTTGCAAATATAAAATTTATAAAAATGTCTCGCTTCCGGAGAAGATGGCGGCTTAGTAAGGTGCACGCGTCTTAGTTCCTCCTCCAGAACAACTACTAAATAACTAGAAACAGTACAGAACAGCTCCCGGAGCCACGACAGAGACCAGACACACAGTGTACCCCAGTCTGGAACAGCTGGACCGGCTACGAGACTCTGCTGCGGTGAGGTCCCCGAGCGGTGCGTGCTTCCCCAGGCCGCGGCGGCTGGCGGCCAGAGCCCCTCCCTCCCTCCTTCTCGGTCCAGCTGAGAGACTCAGATCAGTGGTTCCCCAAGCCGCGGTGGCCGGCGACCAGAGCCCCTCCCACACACGCGGCTTCCCAGGCCGGCTGGGAGCCTCAGATCGGCGGTTTCCCAAGCCGCGGTGGCGGGCAACCGGATCCCCTCCCACATGCGCGGCTTCCCGGGCCGGCTGGGAGCCTCGGATCGGCGGTTCCCCAAGCCGCGGCGGCCGGCGACCGGAGCCCCTCCCACATGTGCGGCTTCCCGGGCCGGCTGGGAGCCTCGGATCGGCGGATCCCCAAACTGCAGAGGCTGGTGCCCCTCCCCCACAGGCGACTTCCCAGAGGGAAGGGAAAGAGTCTCCAACAGTAGTAGAGACTGAGTCCAACCTAACACCAATAGTGGCATTAATGAACAACTTCTGACTACTAAAAATACGCCCTCAGCTCAGGCAAAACTGATCAAGGCAGAAGTCGCCTATTGGGCTAACTGAAAAAGAGGAAAGGGGGTGAAACAGAGCCTTCTGTGGCTGTTTCTGCAGAAGCTTGGTTGCCTCTGGGCTCAGCGCTGGGATTACACAGGTTGCCACTGCCCTGAACGCAGAGGCAGGCTGCTTTCAGGGCTCTCTACCACCTGAACCTTCCCCGCGAGAGGGGTGAAACACAACTCAGGTGGAATCCCTATCTCAAGGAATTCAGATCCCAGGACTTCACAATTTGAAGTCATTAAAACCAACCTACAACCTTTCCCCTGTCTCCACCACACACCCAGCAGCGAGAGTCTTCCAAAGTTAAAGGAGCCACAACATCTTTGCTGGTGGGACCCGAAGACAGACAAGCACCACATACTGGGCAGGATAAGAAAAACAGCCCAGAGACTTCACAGGAGAGTCTTTCAACCTGCTGGGTCCCACACTCAGGGAAATCTGATTAAATGCCCAGATGTCAGCAAAAAATAACAAATCACACCAGGAAAATTGAAGATATGGCCCAGTCAAAGGAACAAACCAATAGCTCAAATGAGATATAGGAGCTGAGACAACTAATTCTGAATATACGAACAGAAATGGAAAACCTCTTCAAAAACCAAATCAATAAATTGAGGGAGGACATGAAGAAGGTATGGGATGAACAAAAAGAAGAAATGGAAAGTCTGAAAAAACAAATCACAGAACTTATGGGAATGAAAGATACAGTAGAAGAGATGAAAAAAAATAGAAACCTACAATGGTAGATTTCAAGAGACAGAGGCTAGAATTAGTGAACTGGAGGATGGAACATCTGAAATCCAAAAAGAAACAGAAACTATAGGGAAAAGAATGGAAAATTTTGAGCAGGGGCTCAGGGAATTGAATGATAATATGAAGTGCACAAATATACATGTCGTGGGTGTCCCAGAAGGAGAAGAGAAGGGAAAAGGAGGAGAAAAACTAATGGAAGAAATTATCACTGAAAATTTCCCAACTCTTATGAAAGACCTAAAATTACAGATCCAAGAAGTGCAGCGCACCCCAAAGAGAATAGACCCAAATAGGCGTTCTCCAAGACACTTACTAGTTAGAATGTCAGAGGTCAAAGAGAAAGAGAGGATCTTGAAAGCAGCAAGAGAAAAACAATCTGTCACATACAAGGGAAACCCAATAAGACTATGTGTAGATTTCTCAGCAGAAACCATGGAAGCTAGAAGACAGTGGGATGATATATTTAAATTACTAAAAGAGAAAAACTGCCAACCAAGGCTTCTATATCCAGCAAAATTGTCCTTCAAACATGAGGGAGAAATTAAAACATTTTCAGACAAAAAGTCACTGAGAGAATTTGTGACCAAAACCAGCTCTGCAAGAAATACTAAAGGGAGCATTAGAGACAGATACGAAAAGACAGAAGAGAGAGGTATGGAGAAGAGTGTAGAAAGAAGGAAAATCAGTTATGATATATATAATACAAAAGGCAAAATGGTAGAGGAAAGTATTACCCAAACAGTAATAACACTAAATGTTAATGGACTGAATTCCCCAATCGAAAGGCATAGACTGGCAGAATGGATTAAAAAACAAAATCCTTCTATATGCTGTCTAAAGGAAACCCATCTTAGATCCAAAGATAAACATAGGTTGAAAATGAAAGGGTTGGAAAAGATATTTCATGCAAACAACAACCAGAAAAGAGCAGGAGTAGCTATACTAATATCCAACAAATTAGATTTCCAATGTAAAACAGTTAAAAGAGACAAAGAAGGATACTATCTACCAATAAAAGGAACAATTCAACAAGAAAACATAACAATCATAAATATTTATGCACTGAATCAGAATGCCCCAAAATACGTGAGGAATATACTGCAATTACTGAAAAGGGAAACAGACACATCTACCATAATAGTTGGAGACTTCAATTCCCCACTCTCATCAATGGACAGAACATCTAGACAGAGGATCAATAAAGAAACAGAGAATTTGAATATTACAATAAATGAGCTAGACTTAACAGACATTTATAGGACATTACACCCCACAACAGCAGGATACACCTTTTTCTCAAGTGCTCACGGATCATTCTTAAAGATAGACCATATGCTGGGTCACAAAGCAAGTCTCAACAAATTTAAAAAGATTGAAATCATGCACAACACTTTCTTGGATCATAAAGGAATGAAGTTGGAAATCAATAATAGGCAGAGTGCCAGAAAATTCACAAATACGTGGAGGCTCAACAACACACTCTTAAACAACCAGTGGGTCAAGGAAGAAATTACACGAGAAATTAGTAAATATCTCGAGGTGAATGAAAATGAAAACACAACATATCAAAACCCATGGGACGCAGCAAAGGCAGTGCTAAGAGGGAAATTTATTGCCCTAAATGCCTATAACAAAAAAGAAGAAAGGGCAAAAATTCAGGAATTAACTGTCCACTTGGAAGAACTGGAGAAAGAACAGCAAACTAACCCCAAAGCAAGCAAAAGGAAAGAAATAACAAAGATTAGAGCAGAAATAAATGAAATTGAGAACATGAAAACAATAGAGAAAATCAATAAGACCAGAAGTTGGTTCTATGAGAAAATCAACAAGATCGATGGGCCCTTAGCAAGATTGACAAAAAGAAGAAGAAAGAGGATGCAAATAAATAAGATCAGAAATGGAAGAGGAGGCATAACCACTGACCTCACAGAAATAAAGGAGGTAATAACAGGATGCTATAAGCAACTTTACGCTAATAAATACAACAATGTATATGAAATGGACAAGTTCCTAGAAAGGCATGAACAACCAACTTTGACTCAAGAAGAAATAGATGACCTCAACAAACCAACCACAAGTAAAGAAATTGAATCAGTCATTCAAAGGCTTCCCAAAAAGAAAAGTCCAGGACCAGACGGCTTCACATGTGAATTCTACCAAACATTCCAGAAAGAATTAGTACCAACTCTGCTCAAACTCTTCAAAAAAATTGAAGTGGAGGGAAAGCTGCCTAATTCATTCTATGAAGCCAACATCACCCTCATACCAAAACCAGGCAAAGATATTACAAAAAAAGAAAACTACAGACCAATCTCTCTAATGAACATAGATGCAAAAATCCTCAACAAAATTCTAGCAAATCGAATCCAGCAACACATTAAAAGAATTATATATCATGACCAAGTACGATTCATCCCAGGTATGCGAGGATGGTTCAACATAAAAAAATCAATTAATGTAATACACCATATCAACAAATCAAAGCAGAAAGATCACATGATCATCTCAACTGATGCAGAGAAGGCATTTGACAAGATTCAACATCCTTTCCTGTTGAAAACACTTCAAAGGATAGGAATACAAGGGAACTTCCTTAAAATGATAGAGGGAATATATGAAAAACCCACAGCTAATATCATCCTCAATGGGGAAAAATTGAAAACTTTCCCCCTAAGATCAGGAACAAGACAAGGATGTCCATTATCACCACTATCATTCAACATCGTGTTGGAGGTTCTAGCCAGAGCAATTAGACAAGAAAAAGAAATACAAGGCATCAAAATTGGAAAGGAAGAAGTAAAACTATCACTGTTTGCAGACGATATGATACTATACATTGAAAACCCGGAAAAATCCACAACAAAACTACTAGAGCTAATAAATGAGTACAGCAAAGTGGCAGGTTACAAGATCAACATTCAAAAATCTGTAGTGTTTCTATACACTAGCAATGAACAAGCGGAGGGGGAAATCAAGAAACGAATCCCATTTACAATTGCAACTAAAAGAATAAAATACTTAGGAATAAATTTAACTAAAGAGACAAAAGACCTATACAAAGAAAACTACAAAAAACTGTTAAAAGAAATCACAGAAGAACTAAATAGATGGAAGGGCATACCGTGTTCATGGATTGGAAGACTAAATATAGTTAAGATGTCAATTCTACCTAAATTGATTTACAGATTCAACGCAATACGAATCAAAATCCCAACAACTTACTTTTCAGAAATAGAAAAACCAATAAGCAAATTTATCTGGAAGGGCAGGGTGCCCCGAATTGGTAAAAGTATCTTGAGGAAAAAAAATGAAGCTGGAGGTCTCACGCTGCCTGACTTTAAGTCATATTAGAAGCCATAGTGGTCAAAACAGCATGGTACTGGCATAAAGATAGATATATTGGCCAATGGAATCGAATAGAGTGCTCAGATATAGACCCTCTCATCTATGGACATTTGATCTTTGATAAGGCAGTCACTAGCCAACTCACCTGGGACAGAACAGTCTCTTCAATCAATGGTGCCTAGAGAACTGGATATCCATATGTGAAAGAATGAAAGAGGACCCGTATCTCACACCTTATACAAAAGTTAACTCAAAATGGATCAAAGAGCTAAACATTAGGTCTAAGACCATAAAACAGTTAGAGGAAAATGTAGGGAGATATCTTATGAAGCTTACAATTGGAGGCGGTTTTATGGACCTTAAACCTAAAGCAAGAGCACTGAAGAAAGAAAGAAAGAAATGGTAGCTCCTCAAAATTAAACACTTTTGTGCATCAAAGAACTTCATCAAGAAAGTAAAAAGACAGCCTACACAACGGGAGACAATATTTGGAAACGACATATCAGATAAAGGTCTAGTTTCCAGAATTTATAAAGAGATTGTTCAACTCAACAACAAAAAGACAGCCAATCCAATTACAAAATGGGAAAAAGACTTGAACAGACACCTACCAGAAGAGGAAATACAAATGGCCAAAAGGCACATGAAGAGATGCTCAATGTCCCTGGCCATTAGAGAAATGCAAATCAAAACCACAGTGAAATATCATCTCACACCCACCAGAATGGCCATTATCAACAAAACAGAAAATGACAAGTGCTGGTGAGGATGCGGAGAAAGAGGAACACTTACTCACTGTTGGTGGGAATGTCAAATGGTGCAACCACTGTGGAAGGCAGTTTGGCGGTTCCTCAAAAAGCTGAATATAGAATTGCCATATGACCTAGCAATATCATTGCTAGGTATCTACTCAAAGGACTTAAGGGCAAAGACACACCAATGTTTATAGCAGCATTATTTACAATTGCAAGGAGATGGAAACAGACAAAATGTCCATCAACAGACGAGTGCCTAAACAAACTGTGGTATATACATATGATGGAATATTATGCAGCTTTAAGACAGGATAAACTTATGAAGCATGTAATAACATGGATGGACCTAGAGAACATTATGCTGAGTGAGACAAGCCAAAAACTAAAGGACAAATACTGTATGGTCCCACTGATGTGAACCGACATTAGAGAATAACTTGGAATATGTCATTGGTAACAGAGACCATCAGGAGTTAGAAATAGGGTAAGGTAATGGGTAATTGGAGCTGAAGGGATACAGACTGTGCAACAGGACTGAATACAAAAACTCAAAAATGGACAGCACAGTACTACCTAATTGTAATGTAATTATGTTAAAACACTGAATGAAGCTGCATCTGTGCTTGAGTTTTTTTTGTTTGTTTTTTCTTTTTTTATATATTTTTTGTATTTTGTATTTTTATTTTTTCTCTATATTATCATTTTATTTCTTTTTCTGTTGTCTTGCTATTTCTTTTCCTAAATTGATGAAAATGTACTAAGAAATGATGATCATACATCTATGTGATGATATTAAGAATCATTGATTGCATATATAGAATGGAATGATTTCTAAATGTTGTGTTAGTTAATTTTTTTTAATAAAAAAAAATGTCTCGCATGACTGTGGGAACACAGCGTACAAAATCCGCAGGGCAGGCTGTGAAGCCGACGATTCCAATGGAGGGTCTGGACAAACTCCACAGGAGAGGCTCGCCAGCTGAAGCAGGAAGAGAGCCTGTCTCTTCTGAATCCTCCTTAAAAGGCTTTCAGTGATTAGATTAAGTATCATTCATCAAAGAAAACACTGCCCTTGGCTGATTACAAATGGAATCAGCTGTGGATACAGCTGATGTGATCATGATTTAATTCTATGAAATGTCCTCGCTGCAACAGACAGGCCAGCACCTGGCCAACCAGAAAAACAGGTACCACAACTTGGCCAAGTTGACACATGAACCTGATCATGACACCCTCCATCGGAATCGTCAGCTTCACAGTTTTCCCTACAGATTTTGGATTCCATGTTCCCACAGTTATGTGACACACTTTTATAAATTTTATATTTGCAAATATTTCCTGTTGATTCTGTTTCTCTAGAGAACCCTAACTAAAACAACTTGGTACCAGGAGTGGTTCTTAAGAAACAGAATCTTAAAAATGGTTTTTTATGAATGGTTTTCTAAACTGACTGGACTCAAAGGCACTAAGGACTCTGCTTGGAAGGGGAACTGGCCAGAGGTGCATTTATATACTGACTCATGGGCTGATGCTAATGGTTTGGCTGGATGGTCAGGGACTGGAAAGACTATAATCAGAAAATTGGTGACAAAGAGGTCTGGGAAAGAGGTATATGGACAGACCTTTCTGAGTGGTCTAAAAACATGAAGATATTTGTGTCCCATATGAATGTGCACCAGAGGGTGACTTCAGCAGAGGAAGGTTTTAATAATCAAGTGGATAAGATGTCCCGTTCTGTGGATACCAGTCAGCCTCTTTCCCCAGCAACTCCTGTCATTGCCCCGTAGGCTCATGAAAAAAGTGGCCATGGTGGTAGGGATGGAGGTTGTGCATGGGCTCAGCAACATGGACTTCCACTCACCAAGGCTGATCTGGCTATAGCCACTGCTGAGTGCCCAATCTACCAGCAGCAAAGACCCACACTCAGCCCTGATATGGCACCATTCCCCGAGGTGACCAGCCAGCTACATGGTGACAGGTTGATTACATTGGACTGCTCCCTTCATGGAATGGGCAGTGATTTGTTCTAACTGGAATAGACACATATTCTGGATATGAGTTTGCTTTCCCTGCACACAATGCTTCTACCAAAACCACCACCGTGGGCTTACACAATGCTTTATCCATCGTCACGGTATCCCACATAGCATTGCTTCAGATCAAGGAACACACTTCACAGCAATTGAAGTGCGGGAGTGGGCACATGCTCACGGAATTCTCTGGTCTTATCGTGTTCCCCATCATCCAGAAGCAGCTGGATTGATAGAACGGTGAAATGGCCTTTTGAAAACTCAATTATAGTGCCAACCAGGAGGCAATATCTTGAAGGGCTGGGGTAATGTTTTCCAGGAAGCTGTGTATGCTCTGAATCAATGTCCACTGTATGGTGCTGTTTCTCCCATAGCCAGGATCCATGGGTCCAGGAACCATGGGGTGGAAATGGGAGTAGCATCATTCACTATTACCCCTAGTGATTTACTAGGAAAACTTTTGCTTCCTGTCTCTGTGACCCTGAGCTCTCCTGGTCTACAGGTTTTAGTTCCAAAAAGGGGAGTGCTTCCACCAGGAGAACCAAAAATGATTCCATTGAACTGGAATCAAAGACTGTCACTTGTTCACTTTCGGATACTCAAGACCCTGGATCAACAAGCCAAGAAAGGGATTACATTGCTGGCTGGGGTGATTGACCCTGATTATCAGAGGAAATAGGACTGCAACTACACAATGGAGGTAAAAAAGAGTTTTTCTGGAATATAGGAGATCCCCTAGGGTGTCTTTTAGTAGTACCATGCCCTGTGATTAAAATCAATGGAAAACTGCAACAACCCAATCTAGCAGGACTACCAATGGCTCTGAAACTTCAGGAATGGGGTTTGGGTCACCCCGGCAGGCAAAGAACCATGGCCAGCTGAAGTGCTTGCCAAGGGTAAAGGGAACATGGAATGGGTAGTGGAAGAAGGTAGTGATAAATATGAACTAAGACCACATTATCAGTTACAGAAACAAGGACTGTAATACCATTTTGTTCATGCTATACTATTTAAATTGTAAGATATCAAATTTAAGAATGAATATTACCCAAGGACTTGCACCCTATTCTGGAGAGATTTAATGTGTTTCTGGTTATATGTAGGACAGTTGAGTATTGTTACGTGAGAAAAAAATGTGTCTTTTATTGTTTTCTATTTAGAAATTAGGTACGGCTTAAGGTGATGAATGCTTAAGGTGATGAGTATAGCTGCCAAGTTGACAAGGGGTGGACTGTCATAGTCAGGTTCATGTGTCAACTTGGCCAAGTGATGGTACCTGTTTGTATGGTTGGGCAAGTGCTGGCTTGTCTTTTGCTATAACGACATTTCATA
Source organism: Tamandua tetradactyla (assembly GCF_023851605.1). Classification (NCBI taxonomy): domain Eukaryota; kingdom Metazoa; phylum Chordata; class Mammalia; order Pilosa; family Myrmecophagidae; genus Tamandua; species Tamandua tetradactyla. The sequence goes on along the minus strand of NC_135339.1, from coordinate 16,098,321 downwards.
GAATTAAATCATGATTGTGTTGGCTACATCCACAGCTGATTCCATTTGTAATTAGCCAAGAGGAGTGTTCTAGTTTGCTAGCTGCCGGAATGCAATATACCAGAAACAGAATAGCTTTTAAAAAGGGGAATTTAATAAGTTGCTAGTTTATAGTTCTAAGGCTGAGAAAATATCCTAATTAAAGCAAGTCTATAGAAATGTCCCATCAAAGGCATCCAGGGAAAGATACCTTGGTTCAAGAAGGCTGATGAAGTTCAGGGTCTCTTGCTCTCAAGTGAGAAGGTGCATGGCGAACACAGTCAGGGTTTCTCTCTTGGCTGGAAAGGCACATAGTGAACATGGCATCATCTGCTAGCTTTCTCTTCTGGTTTCCTGTTTCATGAAGCTCCCCAGAAGGCGTTTTCCTTCTTTATCTCCAAAGATTGCTGGCTGGTGGACTCTGCTTCGTGATGCTACAACATTCTCTGCTCTCTCTGAATCTCTCATTCTCCAAAATGTTTTCTCTTTTATAGGACTTCAGAAACTAATCAAGATCTACCCAAATGGGCGGAGACCAGCCTCTACCTAATCCAGCTTAGCAACCACTCTTGATTAAATCACATCTCTAGGGAGATGATCTAATTACAGTTTCAAATACACAATGCTGAATAGGGATTAGAAGAAATGGGATTATGATTAAAATATGGCTTTTCTAGGGTACATACATCATTTCAAACCAGCACAGGGAGTGTTTTCTTTAATAAGTGATGCTTATCTAATCACTGGAAGCCTTTTAAGGAGAATTCAGAAAACACAGGCTCTCTTCCTGCTTTTGCTGGTGAGTCTCTCCTGTGGAGTTCATACAGACCCTCCATCTGAATCGTCAGCTTCACAGCCTGCCCTACAGATTCTGAACTCTATGTTCCCACAGTTATGTGGGACACTTTTATAAATTTTATATTTGTGAATATTACCTGTTGATTCTATTTCTCTAGAGAACCCTAACTAATACAATAATATTGAACAAAATAGAATTTAAATGTAAAGACATCATAAGAGACAAAGAAGGACATTATACACTAACCAAAGGGTCAATTCACAATCATAAATGTTTATGCTCCCAATCAGGGAGCTCCAAATTACCTGTGACAGACACTGGCAAAACTGAACGGAGAGATAGATGTTTCAACAATAATAGTAGGAGACTTCAATACACCACTCTCCTCTATAGACAGAACAACCATACAGAAGATCAAGAAGGAAACAGAGAAGTTAAATAACTTGATAAGTGAATTATACCTAACAGACATATATAGGTCATTGTACCCCAAAGCATAAGGTTATACATTCTTCTCTAGTGTTCATGTAACATTCTCCAGGATAGATCATATGCTGGGACACAAAACAGGTCTTTATAAATTTGAAAACATTAAAATTCAAAGCACTTTCTCTGATCACAATGGGATGAAGCTGGATCTCAATAAACACCAAAGAATGAGAACAACTACAAATATATGGAGATTAAATAACACACACTTAAACAAGCAGTGAGTCAAAGAAAAAATTGCTAGAAAAAGCAATAGCTATCTGGAGATTAATGAAAATGAGAATACAACATATCTGAACTTATAGAACACAGCAAAGGCTGCACTGAGAGGGAAATTTATTGTCTTAAATGCCTGTATTAAAAAACAAGTAAGAGCAATAATCAAGGACTTAACAGCAAACCTGGAGGAACTTGAGAAAGAACAGCAAATTAACCCAAGAGCAAATAGGAGAAGAGAAATAGCAAAGATTAAAGCATAGATAAATGAATGGAAGCACAAAAGAACAATAGAAAGAATCAAGAAAACCAAAAGTTGGTTCTTCAAGAAAATCAATAAAATTGATGGACCACTAGCAAAATGGGCAAAGAAAAAAAGAGAAAGGATGCAAATAAACAAAATCATAAATGATAAGGGGTGCATTACCACAGACCCTGAAGAAATAAGATAAATAATAAGAGGATACTATGAACAGCTATATGCCAACAAACTAGACAACTTAGATGAAATGGACAAATTTCTGTAGACACACAAACAAGCTACACTGATTCAGGAAGAAATAGAAGATCTCAGCAAACCAATCACAAGTAAAGAGATTCAATTAGTCATCAAAAATCTTCCTACAAAGAAAAGCCCAGGGCCAGATGGCCTCACAGGGGAATTTTATCAAACTTTCTAGAAAGACCTAATACCAATCCTGCTGAAACTTTTCAAAAAAATTGAGGAAAAAGGAACTCTACCTAACTCATTTTATATAGCAGATATAATTTTAATACCAAATCCGGGTAAAGATGCTATAATAAAGGAAAACTAAAGGCCAATCTCCCTAATGAACATAGATGCAAAAATTCTCAATAAAATATAACCAAATTGAATCCAACAGCACATTAAAAGAATTATACACCATGACCAAGTGGGGTTTAAACGAGGAATGCAAGGATGGTTCAACACAATAAAATCAATTAATGTAATACAACACATTACAAGTCAAAAGGAAAAAAATCACATAATCATCTTGATTGATGCTGAAAAAGCATTCGACAAAATTCTGCATCCTTTTCTGATGAAAACACTCCAAAAGATAGGAATCAAATGTAACTATCTCAATATGATAAAGGGAATATATGAAAAATCAATAGCCAGCATCATACTCAATGAAGAGAGACTGAAAGCCTCCCCCTAATATCAGGTACAAGACAAGGATGCCCAATGTCACTACTATTATTCAACATTGTGCTAGAAGTTCTAGCTAGAGAATCAGGCAGGACAAAGAAATAAAAGGCATCCAGATTGGAAAGGGAGAAGTAAAAGTCTAATTATTTGCAAATGATATGATACTATTCTTGGGGGATCCTGAGAAATACACATCAAAGTTACCTGAGCTAATAAATTCAGCAAGGTGGCTGAATATAAAACTAATGTGCAAAAAATCAGTAACATTTCTATACAGAAGCAATGGCCTAGCTGAGGAGACTGTTAAGGAAAAAAATACATTCAAAATAGCAACTAAAAGAATCAAATACTTAGGAATGAACTTAATGAGGGATGTAAAGGACTTGTACATGGAAAACTACATAGCATGGTTAAGAGAAATCAAAGGAGACCTAAATAGGTGAAATGACATTCCCTGCTCATGGACAGGAAGGCTAAATATAGTTAAGATGTCAATTCTCCCCACATTAATCTACAGATTCAACACAGTACCAATCAAAATTCCAACAACCTACTTTGAAGATTTGGAAAAGGTAATTCCAAATTCATCTGGAAGGGCAAGAGACCCTGAATAGCTAAAAGCATCCTAAAAAAGAAGAACAAAATGGGAGGATTATCACTCCCTGACTTTAAAACCTATTATAAAGCCACAGTGGTCAAAACAATATGGTACTGGCACAAAGACAGAAGTATCGGCCAATGGAATTGACTCAAGAGTGCAGAAATAGACCACCAAATATATGGTCAACTGATTTTTGACAAGGCCCCCAAATCCTCTAAATGGGGACAAAATAGGTTTTTCAATTATTAGGTATGGAAGAACAGGATATCAATAGCCAAAAGAATGAAAGAGGACCCCTATGTCACACCCTCCACAAAAATTAACTCAAACTGGATCAAACACCTAAATATAAGAACCAGCACCATAAAGCTTCTAGAAGAAAAGGTAGGGAAACATCTTCAAAACCTATTAATAAGAGGTAGCTTCCTAAACTTTACACCCAAAACACAGGCAACAAAAGAAAAAAATAGATAAATGGGAATTCCTCAAAATCAAATGCTTCTGCACCTCAAAAGACTTTTTCAGAAAGGTGAAGAGGCAGCCAATTAAATGGGAGAAAATATTTGGAAAACACATATAAGACACAGGTTTGATTTCCTGTATAACAAAGAAATCATACAACTAAACAAAAGGCCAAGCAATCCAATTATAAAATGGGCTAAAGATATGAATAGGTATTTTTCTGAAGAGCATATACAGATGGCTCAAAAGCACATAAAGAGATGCTCATTTTCTGAAAAATCCACAGCAAAACTACTAGAGCTAATAAACGAGTACAGCAAAGTGGCAGGTTACAAGATCAACATTCAAAAATCTGTATTGTTTCTATACACTAGCAATGAACAAGCTGAGGGGGAAATCAAGAAACGAATTCCATTTACAATTGCAACTAAAAGAATAAAATACTTAGGAATAAATTTAACTAAAGAGACAAAAGACCTATACAAAGAAAACTACAAAAAACTGTTAAAAAAAATCACAGAAGACCTAAATAGATGGAAGGGCATACCGTGTTCATGAACTGGAAGACTAAATACAGTTAAGATGTCAATTCTACCTAAATTAATTTACAGATTCAACGCAATACGAATCAAAATCCCAACAACTTACTTTTCAGAAATAGAAAAACCAATAAGCAAATTTATCTGGAAGGGCAAGGTGCCCCGAATTGCTAAAAGTATCTTGAGGAAAAAAAATGAAGCTGGAGGTCTCACGCTGTCTGACTTTAAGGCATATTATGAAGCCACAGTGGTCAAAACAGCATGGTACTGGCATAAAGATAGATATATTGACCAATGGAATCGAATAGAGTGCTGAGATATAGACCCTCTCATCTATGGACATTTGATCTTTGATAAGGCAGTCAAGCCAACTCATTTGGGACAGAACAGTCTCTTCAATAAATGGTGCCTAGAGAACTGGATATCTATATGCAAAAGAATGAAAGAGGACCCATATCTCACACCCTATACAAAAGTTAAATCAAAATGGATCAAAGAGCTAAACATTAGGTCTAAGACCATAAAGCAGTTAGAGGAAAATGTAGGGAGATATCTTATGAAACTTACAATTGGAGGTGGTTTTATGGACCTTACATCTAAAGCAAGAGCACTGAAGAAAGAAAGAAAGAAATGGTAGCTCCTCAAAATTAAACACTTTTGTGCATCAAAGAACTTCATCAAGAAAGTAAAAAGACAGCCTACACAACGGGAGACAATATTTGGAAACGACATATCAGATAAAGGTCTAGTTTCCAGAATTTATAAAGAGATTGTTCAACTCAACAACAAAAAGACAGCCAATCCAATTACAAAATGGGAAAAAGACTTGAACGGACACCTACCAGAAGAGGAAATACAAATGGCCAAAAGGCACATGAAGAGATGCTCAATGTCCCTGGCCATTAGAGAAATGCAAATCAAAACCACAATGAGATATCATCTCACACCCACCAGAATGGCCATTATCAACAAAACAGAAAATGACAAGTGCTGGAGAGGATGCGGAGAAAGAGGCACACTTATTCACTGTTGGTGGGAATGTCAAATGGTGCAACCACTGTGGAAGGCAGTTTGGCGGTTCCTCAAAAAGCTGAATATAGAATTGCCATATGACCCAGCAATACCATTGCTAGGTATCTACACAGAGGACATGAGGGCAAAGACACAAACGGACATTTGCACACCAATGTTCATAGCAGCATTATTTACAATTGCAAAGAGATAGAAACAGCCAAAATGTCCATCAACAGTTGAGTGGCTAAACAAACTGTGGTATATACATACGATGGAATATTATGCAGCTCTAAGACAGAATAAACTTATGAAGTATGTAACAACATGGATGGACCTTGAGAACATTATGCTGAGTGAGACTAGCCAAAAACCAAAGGACAAATAGTGTATGGTCTCACTGATATGAACTGACATTAGTGAATAAACTTGGAATATGTCGTTGGTAACAGAGACCATCAGGAGATAGAAATAGGGTAAGATAGTGGGTAATTGGAGATGAAGGGATACAGACTGTGCAACAGGACTGATACAAAAACTCAGAAATGAACAGCACAATACTACCTAATTGTAATGTAATTATGTTAAAACACTGAATGAAGCTGCATGTGGGAATGATAGAGGGAGGAGGGCTGGGGACATAAATGAAATTAGAAAGAAAGATAAATGTTAAAGATCAAGATGGTATAATCTAGGAATGCCTAGAGTGTATAATAATAGTGAAATGTACAATGTGCAAATTTTAAAAATGTTTTGGCATGAGGAAGAACAAAGGAGTGTCATTATTGCAGGATGCTGAAAATAGATGATAATTAATACTTTAAAATGTCACCTTATGTGTGAGACTAAAGCAAAAAATATTTATTTGTTACAAAATTTAGATTTTGACTAGAGCATTTCCTAATATAACTCATGTAGATAGTTTGAATGAATGTCATAAGTACTTGGAATCTCAGGTAGGACATGAGATTTTGTTGGTTTGTCCAGAGTGATCCCCCGATGAATCCCAGAATGATTTGTTCAGTGACTGGAAAAGTATTTGCAATCCCCCTTCGGGGAATGGAGAGTGGGGAGAAATTCAACTTCCCCAAGTTGAATTCTTGATATTCTCACAAGCAGTGTGGACAACCAAAGCTATAGGCAGAGCCCCCAGTCTTGGGGTTTGTTCACATGAAACTTAACCCCACACAGGATAGGTCAAGTCTACTTAAAATTTAGGACTAAGAGTCACCCCCAAGAGAGCCTCTTTTATTGCTCAGATATGGCCCCTCTCTCCGGCCAACACGACGAGCAGTCTCACCACCCTCCCCCTCTCTGCGTGGGACATGACTCCCAGGGGTGTGGACCTTCCTGGCAACGTGGGACAGAGATCCTGGAATGAGCTGAGACTCAGCATCAAGGGACTGAGAAAAACCCTAGAATAGCTGAGAATTAACATCAAGGGATTGAGAGAAACTTCTCGACCAAAAGGGGGAAGAGTAAAATGAGACAAAGTGTCAATGGCTGAGAGAATTCAAACAGAGTTGAGAGGTTTTCCTGGAGGTTATTCTTACGCATTAAGTAGATATCACCTTGTTGTTCAAGATGTAGTGAAGAGGCTGGAGGGAACTGCCTGAAAAGGTAGTGCTGTGTTCCAGTAGCCATGTTTCTTGATGATGATTGAACAATGATAGAGCTTTCACAATGAGACTCTGTGAATGTGAAAACCTTATGTCTGATGCTCCTTTTAGCTACTATATCAACAGAAGAGTAGAACATATGGAATAAAAATAAATAATAGGGGGAACAAATGTTAAAATAAATTCAGTTTGAAATAGTGGTAAATGAAAGCGAGGGGTAAGGGGTATGGTATGTATAGTCTCTTTTTTCTCTATTATCATTTTATTTCTTTTTCTGTTGTCTTTTTATTTCTTTTTCTAAATCGATGCAAATGTACTAAGAAATGATGAATGTGCAACTATGTGATGATATTAAGAATTACTGATTGTATATGTAGAATGAAATGATATCTAAATGTTTTGTTAATTTTTTTAATCAATAAAAAAATTTTAAAAAAGAGAGATGCTCATTTTCACTGGCTATAAAGGAAATGCAGATCAAGTCTACAATAAGATACCACCTACACCTACAAAAATGGCTGCTATTAAATAAACAGGAAACTATAAACGTTGGGGAGGATGTGGAGAAACTGGGACATTTATGCACTGCTGGTGGGAATGTATAATGGTGCAGCCACTATGGAAGACTGTTTGGTGGTTCCTTGGGAAAGTAAATATCGAGTTGCCCTATTGCCCAGCAATAGCGCTTCTTGCTATATACCCAGAAGAGCTGAAAGCAATGACACAAACTGACATTTGCACAGCAATGTTCATAGCAGCATTATTCACAATCACCAAAAGATGGAAACAAATCAAATGCCCATTAACAGACTAGTGGATCAACAAAATGTGGTATATACATAAGATGGAATATTATGCAGCAGTAAGACAAAATGACATCCTGAAGCAGGTGACAAGATGGATGAGCCTTGAAGACATAATGCTGAGTGAAATTAGCCAGACACAAAAGGACAGTTACTGTATGATTCCACTTTTATGACCAGCATAAAGGTATAATCAGAGGCTTATAATACAGGATATAGGGGACTTTGAGATACATAGAAGCTAGAGATGGGTGAACCATTAGCTAATGAGGTTGAACTCCAATGTAAGGGAACAGATAGGAGTGAAGGTTGTTCTCTAGTGGGTCTAGAAGTAGTATTACCATATTGAAGATGAACAAGATTGAAAGGGATTGTATAGACTTATATGTCCCACTGACTCACACTAGAAATATGAATGAGTTCTTGTAAGAATTACTTCAAAGATATGATTCTTATGTAAAGAGTGTTTAAGTCCAGGGTACAGGGGGAAAACTGTTATTGCATACAATGAGTTATGTTCAAAAGGAAACCATCAGCACTACCACAACAACAACAGAGGTAAATAATGGGGGCAGGGACAAGAATTAAGAGGAGGTTTACATTTCCTATTTGGTAAGTATGTGTTTATTGGTTTTCTTTGTCTTCGGAACAATGAAATTACCTAAAGCTGAGAATGTTGATGGACTGTAGATTTTGGGCCCTTTATATGATGCCTGATAAATATGCAGGTGGCTGAGGATGCACTGACAGAGAAGTAGATTGGTGAATGATGATGTATACTTATGAAGTTTATGCTGCTACAAAAGGAACAATGTCGTGAGGCATGCAACAATGTGAATGTGCATGTGGGAAAATTTGGTGAGACATAATAAACAAACAATGGTCACCTTTAGAAAATGCTTATAAGAAAACAGGGGCCTAAACTATATGATGATATTGTGAATTACTGATTATATATGTAGAACGGAATGATCATATGTTAAGAATGTTTGTGTCTGTTTGTCATTATATATATTTTTTAAATTAAAAAATTAATAAAAAAGATATTTTAAAAAACAAAAAAGAAAGATAACAGGGGCCTAGACTGGATGCTTTTAGAGCAGACACATTAAGTCCAGAGTGGTGATTATTTATTTCTTGATTTTGAGAGGCAGTTTTACATATATCACCTGACATTTAAAAATAAGAACAAAACTGAATTGGTTGGGGTCAAAGTAATTCAGAAAATAGGGGTAAGGAAGACAGTGTCTATATTTTAGAACCACACATACTCTTTGAGACCAATGGAAGAAAGGTTTATTTGATCTGGAACTGAAATTTTCTGTAGTGCATAATCTAATTCAATCTCTCTGTATAGTTCATTTGAACAACTGAAACTCAGGAAGCACAGAATAAGAAAGAGGCCCTTTAATCCTGTATAGATTACTGTAATGTCTGGAAATATCCTTGAGTATATTAGGCAGATAATCAAAAAGTATTGGCAAAGTCTCTTGAGGGAGGGGAAAAAGACTATGGAACTATTAAACCTTACCATCAGGGAATCCCCTGACACTGTGTCAAACCTTAGGGATACCGAAATCAATAGGCCATGCCTTCGATCATCAGTTTTACTCTTGTGAAGCTCATGTGGGTAGCGGAGAAGCTTAGACTACCTTTGACATGCCTAAGAGTTACTTCTGGAGGACCTCTGTTGTTGCTCAGATGTGGCCTCAGTCTCTCTAAGCCAAACTCTGCAAGTGAAATCATTGCCCTTCCCCCTACATGGGACATGACATCCAGGGTTTGTGAGAGTCTCTCTGGTGACATGGGAGAGGATTCCCAGGGATGTATCCAGACCTGGCACTGTGAGATCAACAATTCCATCCTGACCAAAAGGGTGAAAAGAAGTGTAATTAATAAAGTATCAGTGGCAGAGAGAGTTCAAATAGGGTCGAGAGGCTCCTCTGGAGGTTGTTCTAACGCAAGCTTCAGGTAGACCTTGCTACCTGTCATAAACCACCAACCCTCAATCCTAAAGAATACCTAGGGCAATATATAAGATTCCACAAAGGTTCCAGGCACTAGAGTAACTTTCCAGAAACCTACAACCTCCAGATGGGTCCCTGGTCCAGATAAGTCCTGAAACCTAGCCCAGCCTCTCCAGAACATCAGATAATTTCATTCCCCCTACCCCATATTAGTGACAGACCCTCCCAATATCAAAATTTAGAATTGCCATAGCCCAAACAACCCCAAAGAGAGATGTGGAAAGGTTAAAGGTGATGGTGGAATTATACAAAGAAGACAGGACTTAACAAATGAATATGAATGCTGAATCATTAAATTGGTATCTCTTTTAGCCTCCAGATTTTAGAGCAGCTAGAATTAAAAACCTAAAAATGTGAAATTGCAACCCATGTCAAAGTCTGAAATGTTCTCCAACTAATTGTGGTGCTGTGCTTTGAAATTTAGAGCATTTTTGTATATATGTTATTGCTCCAAAAAAGAGGGGGAAAAAGTTGATTGCGATGATAAAAATGCATTTAAGCCCTCTAGCCTCCTATATTCTGGAGTAGCTACAAGGAAAAATGCAAGAGGATTGTATGGTAGCCCATGACAAACTCTGGGATCTATCCTGTAACCGCTTTTTGAAGAGTCCTTTGAAAACTATTGCTTTTTTATTTCTTTGCTTTGTATGTATTTTATACTGTACAATAAAAAAAAAAAGCAAAAATAAATAAATAAATAAATATTGGGGTCAAATGCTAAAATAAATTGGATAGATGGAAATACTTGGTCAATGAGAGGGAGGGTAAGTTGTATGGTCTGCATGAGTTTTTTCTTATTCTAGAGTGATGCAAATGTTCTAAAATATTATCAGGGTGATGAATATACAACTGTGTGATGATATTGTGAGCCATTGTTTGTACACCATATATGGAATATATATGAGTGAAGATTTTCAATAAAAATATTAAAAAAAAGAGTGGTTTTGACTAAGAGTTTTGGTTTAGGATGATTAAAATATCCTAGAAATAGATGTGAATGTTACATATTGTCAATGTAGTTAATGTCAAAGAATTTTCCCCTTAAAATGGCTTTTGTGTTATGTATGTTTTATAACAATTAAAAAGTATTAAAAAAGGGAGGTGGGTTGGGAATAGGGAATAGGGAGGTAATACTTAAAAAAAAGAAAGTAAAAGAAATTTCATAGCTCTGGAAAATAAGAGATCTACGGCTAGAATTATACCTTACCTCAAAAATGAGCATCAAGGGCAGACAATCTGGGAGATATTGATGTAGATTCTATCAGTGATGGAAAAGGCTTATGCTGTTAGCAGCCTCCCTATACCTGGTGTCTGACCCTTGACCCTTCTTGGGATCTTAAACCAGAGAGGACAAGTGCTGAATGGAAACCTCAAGATTAAGCACTTGTCAAGTGCCTAATCTTAATTAATTAATTAATTAATTAATCTTAAGTCTCAAGATTAGTACCCAAGAGAATAAAGCAAGACTCTCAACACCATCTGGTAGTGTTGGGTGGAACCTGAGTGAAAGTGACAGTGATTCCTGTTACAGATTAGTCAGGACCAAGGCTATAGATGTGATGACCATATGTTCTTTTTTGTGCCTGCTTCTCAGACATCAAGACATCATAATCTTTCACTTTCAAAAGGGACCTAGTTTTTCTGATAGATACAACTATTTGACTTTTGGCTCCAGTCAAGATGGTGTAGTCCATTCCTCACCAGTCCTCCCTCTTATAACAAAAAAAAACCTTGGACATATCCTACAACAATAAACATAGGAAAAGCCCTGAATCATGGAAAGAAAAAGGTGAATTGGTTAGGGACCTCAGGACTTGAGAGAAAATGTGACAGTGAGTTCTCACATATCCCAAGTAGGGTTCTAGAGAAGCCCAAAAGCCTGAACCAATAGGTGCAGATAAAGAGCCTACTCCTATCACCAAATGACCAAGAATCAGCAAAACACAAACATTTTTGACAAGCCACACACCCTAAAAACAAAGAAAATGCTGCTTAAGTTATTATTAGGCCTGAACAAGGAGCTGAATATCCACCCCAGCTTCAGCGATAAGCCAGTGTGAGGGGGCAGGAATTGGTGCTCCACTTTGTAGGGGTGGTGTTGGCAGGGCCTATCTGGGAGCGAAACTTCCACCCACACAGCAACAGTGAGGTGGAATGATTCAGGGCAAGGCAGTGCTAGTGAGCCCTTTGCATCCCCTCCCACCTTGGGTATCAGCAAGACTAAGTAGGGCGCAGAACATTCCATCCCACCTGTCAGCTACCAGATGGGGCTGAGCCAGGGTGAAGAGAGGCGGAACCACTGAAGGCTCTATTTTGTTATGGGGTGGTGCTGAACAGTTCCTTCCAAGTGAACCTGTATACTACACTTCAACAGGGTGACTGCAGGCAAGGAGAAGTTATCAATAGTATCTAGGGTCACATAACATAATACCTAGTATCCAGTGAAAAATTACTTATTACACCAAGAACTCAAAAAAATTCAACATGATTGAGAAGATGATCAATAGATGACAACACTGAGATGACACAGTGGTGAAATCATCAAGGATTTTAATTTGTACGATTGCCCTAACTGTAAAAAAAAATGAGGATCAGCTTCAAGTCTCTACATAGGTTAAGCCTGCTTTCAAAATTAACTCCAAATATTTACATTTTTAATAGATATGGCTGAAAACAATTCACGCTGGCTTGAAGCTATTATGCATCCCAGAAAAGCCATGTCCTTTAATCCTCATTCAATATTGCTGGGTGGGACCTTTCTGACTGTTTCCATGGAGATGTGATCCACCCAATTGTGGGTGGTAACTTTTGATTAGATGGTTTCTATGGAGATGTGTTTCCACCCGTTCAAGGTAGGGTTGTTTACCAGAGCCTTTTAAGAGGGAACCATTTTGGAAAAAGCTAGAGCCCATGTAGCTAGAGACGTTTGGAAATGAAGAAGGAAAACACCCCCAGTGGGGGCTTCATGAAAGAAGAAGCCAGGAAAGAAAGCTAGCAGACATCACCATGTGCCCTCCTAGCTGAGAGAGAAACCTGATCTTCATCAGCCTTTCTTGAATGAAGGCAACCTCTGGTTGGTGCCTTAATTTGGACATTTTCATAGGCTTAGAACTGTAAACTTGCAGTTTTAAAATACCCCTTTTTAAAAGCCATTCTGTTTCTGGCATATTGCACTCCAGCAGCTTTTGAAAACTAGAACACAATTCAAACCTCTGAGTACTTTCTAAATTTCGTCACTTCTTTGGAGCAAATAATGTATTATTTTGATATTTCGGCAGTCAAAATTTGAAGAATATCTAAACTAATTCCATTTAACTAAGTCAAAGCATTTCAGACAATGAGATATTTAGATTGGCTTTCAAGTCACTTTCTGGTTTCGGTTTATACCCTAAGTAAGCATATCACGTGTCCATTTGTAGCCTGGGATTTAGTGACATTAAACAATTCACCCCAAAACTTATCTGCATTACATGAACTGATCAAACCATTGGGTTACTTACAGAAAAGATGAGATGGTGTGTGGGAGGCCTGATCAAATTCTAGGGTCAATAACACAAAGCAGAGAAGGCAGTTACTAAATAGGTCACATATTCAACCTAATACAATTCCTGTTCCAGAAATGCTGCCAAAGGCAATCCTATCTGAGACTAGTAATCTGAGAAACAAAGCCTGAGAGAATCCATTGTTAGCAGACTTGCCTTACAAGAATTTCTAAGGGGAATTCTTCAACTTTTTATGGCCCCAGTAGGACATAAAGCCATGATTGTTACTGGTTTGAATCTGTTATGTATGTACTCCAGAAAACACTATGCTCTTTTAAGTGTTGTTGGGGACAGACCTACTGAGGGGTGGGATCTTTTGATTAGGTTGTTCCCGTGGAGATGTGACCCAGTCCATTGAAGACGGTCTTAATCCCCTTGTTGGAGTCCTCTATGAGAGGAAAAAATACAGATGAAACTCAGAGAGCCCAGAGAAACTAAGAGAGAAATGCCCAGAGAGGTTTGCAGAGAACCATTTTGAAACCAGAACCAAGAAGGACCAACAAACATTGCCAAATACCTTTCCATGTGAGAGGAAGCCCAGATGCCAGCAGCCTATCCTCTGAGAAGGTATCTGCTCCTTGAGGTATTCATTTGGACAATTTCATGGGCTTAGAACTGTAAATTTAGAATGAAATAAATCCCCATAGAAAAAGTCAACCCATTTCTGGTATATTACATTTAGCAGCTTTAGCAAACTGAAAAAGTCAGTTTTATCTGAATCTGTACTTTAACTGGCTTGTCTTCCAGTAAGGAGGAAGATTCCATAAAAACGGAACCTGGGCTCTTTCTCCTTTTTTCCTACTCACTTATATCCTGGCTGACCCCATCCCCTTTTAAGCTCTCATCTTAACAGTTACCTCTATAAGCCTTCCCTGTAAATTCCTGCAGCACTTGTACTTTAATTTTATCATAGCAACCATTATATTGTACTATAATTGCTAGGAATTGTTCTCATTTCCCATTGGACCTTGCCTTGTTCAACTTTGTATTTCCAACATGCATTACACTGCTAATCACAGAGTAGGGAGTGTACACTGAATGGATGAATAAATAAATGCATTTGAGACTATAGTTTTATACACTTAAAAAGGTCTACACAGGATTTAGAGTACCTATATGATAGCACAGGTGCTTTCAGTCCTTATTAAGCAAAATAATTCCCTCGTTCCTATGAAAAACTATGTAAATGTCTAAGATGTAAGAGACTGAAGTGAATCTGCCCTGGAGGAGAAAGAGAGGCTAGCTGGGTAAGGGGTCTGAGGGGAACAGATGGACCTCATGAAGAGTCCCTAAAAATCCAAGGACTTCACAGAACTCAGTTTCAAAATCACAGCTTTATTACAGAAGGAAGAAATATAACCATTAAAAATGAATACAGGAAAGATATGTTGTGTATTTTCCACTTTTCATCTTCATTGTTGTTGTTTTCTTTTAATTATTACTTTGAGTGCCTCCTGACTTAGGACATATTCATTAAAAAACAGAACAAATGAAGAAAACTATCATAGGCAGGTACAAAAATTCCTAAAGTTACAAACCAGAATTCATCTCATTTTATTTTTTCTTCTACTCACCTTCCAAGGCAGGGAGAGAATACCCTAAATAAGACTAATTTGGATTAAGTTGGAAAATACTAAAGCCCTTTTGAAATCTTATTGTACATAAAGCCTTAAAAATAATACTTAAATGAGAACTGATCAGAAATCTGGAAAAAAGGAAAAAGAGAGAGTAGGACTATACTATGCGGCATAGTTTAAGGGGCTCTGAATATGGTGTATTTATCTATTACAAATATGGATTATAAAGAAGCCAGAGAAAAATGACTAAATACACTTAAAATGTGTGCTCAAATATCTAAAATTTTCTTGCTTTAAAATTTTAAAATCTCTGTGTCATAGAAAATCACTAAGAGAAACTGTGTCAAGAAATTCAACTTAGAGAATAGAGACACAGTCACATTTGCTTTTTTAAAGTAAATAGATAAAAGTAAAAGTTGGCAAACATCATCTTAGAATTTGGTTTAAACAGTAGCATTTCAATGACATAAATAGTTCATCATTAGCTTGTTTGATTTTGCAATCAAGTCATCGAAGTATAAGTTAAGAATGCACTCATATTCACAATGCCAAAGATTTAAGATGTCAATATTTGAGCTTGGCAGTTCCAAAAAACCAAAACATCCCTGGATAACCTAAAGAAAAATGAAACAAAACATAAATAATTTGATATTTCTCATTGCCATTCCATGGATGTGGCCTAGAAAGGAAAAAAATAAATGCTTTAGTCAAGCATGGAAAAAACCTCTATATCTAGAGAAAATGTAAAAAATGCACCTAAAATTAATATAAAGAATAATGCTCGTAAATTAAGAGGAAGCAACTAAAAATTTAAAAATACACACTCAAAATTATTGCCAAATTAATAGATTTTGTCAGAGATTTATCAATTGCAATTAAATTTTCTTTTCATTAACAGTTTCTTACCTATGCATGCATGGCCCTGAAACCTACCCAACATTAATCTTCCTTTGCTTCATGTAAAGGGCAATTTGACATATTAAAATTGAACCTTAATACATTAGAAAACTTTAGACACTCCTGTTTTGTAGATCATTTCTTTAAAAGTAAAACATAAAATCACTTGTACATTTTAGAGAAGGAAAATTTATGCATGTGGCATCATGTGATAATTTTCATGTTCAATAACTTTGAAATATAGCCCTATTATACCCAAAGTAGATAAGATCAGTTAATGATTTTTTAAAATTTGAAACAGAATCACCATTCCTAAATTACTATGACTAATTTTAATAGAGAAGCAAAAGACTTTTCTGTCAAATCTTAAGTCCTTCCAGGTACACAGAGTCCCAAAGTGCATCAACTATAGGGACTCAAAGATATTCAAACTTGTCAAAAATATAAGTGGTCAAAAGATAAATACTTGGGGCTGGCCACAGTGGCTCAGCAGGCAGAGTTCTCGCCTGCCATGCCAGAAACCCGGGTTCAATTCCCGGTGCTTGTCCATGCAAAAAAAAAAAAAAACAAAGATAAATACTTGAACCCAATTAAGTATTTTCAGATGTTAATGAACATCTGAGAACAGACAATATATGATTCAGGTTTCAAAGCAGTAAATATAAATATGTGCAAATGTGTCTTTATACTTAAATATGTAGAAACATGCTATATTCTATAACTATTGACACTGTTAATATTTATACACCAAAATAAATGAAATACACATAAACATCCTCAGTTTATACATAGGACACACCTAGGTGACAAAAGTCTAGCAGAAGCAGTGTACCTGACACACTACATATGATCAGTTGTACTGAAGAAAAATTTCCTACAAAATACTTAGAATAGATTTTACTGACAGTGAACATTCAGTTCAGTGCCTTCCCTGCACACAGCAAAAGGCATGTACTTTCTCCTGGGTAGCAGCAGTGCTTTCCCATGCAGGTATATAAACTACAGACTGAGTACACTGTTACATTTCACAGTTCAGAAAAGAGGTCACTGATTTCAAGAGCTGTACTAATTCCAAAGCAGAGAGGTAACGACTTTTCTTAGTCGAAAACACAGTATCACCACACATGCTGTTCATTTCCATAAATAAATGTACTGGAGTCATAATCAAAGGAGGGTGGTGGTCAGATTGGGAAGGAGAGAGGTGCTTTATAAAAATTACAATCCTAGGGCACAGCAGGTACATTTCTACTGTAGCCAGAAGGGAGACTCTATAAAGACAATAAAATAACTATTTTATATAAAACTCTCTTAACAGATTCTCTTTTAAAAAAAAATTTCTTTTTAAATGATGCTTACTTTCTAAACGTTTGCTAGTATCTTGAGATCAGGTCATATCCCAATTTTGTATTTATCATCCATAATAAAGCATATGAACTTTTATATTTCACTAAACTATCAGGGAATAATTCTAACCTTACACAAAATCTACCACAGGACAGAAAGAGTAGGGGCACTTCAATTAAACCTGTGTGGCAAGAATAAATCTGATACGATAATGAGCCAAGTGGAAGAAAGGGACTGTCCCATTCATTTAGAGATGCAAAATTCCTAACAAAATAATATCAAATTGCATCCAGCAATGTATAAAAATTGTGTTAGTTCAGTAGAACAAATTTCCTTGGTTTTAAAAAATCATTTAATGTAATCCTCCCCAGAAACAGATGGAAGGGAGAAAATCCACAAGATCATCTACACAGAGACAGAAAAACATTTGAGAAAAGTTAGCATTTAATTACTTTTGAAAGGGTCAAAACATGAGGACATGTTAAAAGGACAGAATCCAATTTGAAGATGCTGGCCAAATTTGGAATAACTCATGCACCAAAATAAACAATGAAAAAAATGCATTATACCGAAATAAAATGAAATTAAGACATGAGTCCCTATAGAGAGAGAGATAGATGAGGGACAGATAGAATATTTGATGAGGAATGGGATATTTACATAGTCTCAATGTATCTCCCCATAAAATAATCAGTTACACAATAGAAGAGTAACTCCACCATGGAGAAAATACCATTTCAAATGAAGGGACCAGTTAAAATCAATAAAAGGAACAAAACAGAAATCACATTCACTTCACAGGAGGCAATGGAAAGATTGTGAATTATTTTTTTGAAATTTCTGCCAAAGACGTACAGCTTGAATTTGATCATGTGGAAGTGTCACAAACAAAAGCTGATGGTCATTCTACAAAATAAATGGTCTGTCACATTCAAAAATGTCAAGGTTTTGAAAGTCAAGGAACAACTAAGTGCTTCTAGGTTGAAGGAAACAAAAGAATGATGATAAGCAATACAATCTGATTCTGAACTTGTTCTTTTTGCTATAAAGGGCATTTTTTGAGCTAATGAAATTTGAAGGTTTGAGGACTAAGATGATAGTATTGTATCAATGTTAATTTCCTGATTTTGATGGTTGTATTGCAGTTATGTAGGAGAATATCCTTGTTTATCGGAAATATAAGCTATTTAGGAGTTAGGATCAACAGATGAGCAATTTACTCTAAAGTCCTTAAGAAAAAAAAAGCTTTTTGTTCTATACTTCCAAATTTGCTACAAATTTTAGATTTTTTTTCAAAATAAATGAGGTAAAAAAAAACAAACCCTCTTCACAAACTAGGAATAAAAGGGAATCTTTTTTTTTCACTTTTAAATAGTTTTATTTACACATCATACAATCCAGCCTAAGTGTATAGACATGCCTTCGCCACCATACTCTATCTGAAAACATTTCCTTTTCTTCCACAAAGAATCCATACCCCTTTCCCAATCCCTCTGCCTGGTGACATTTAGTTTTGGAATAATACCTTCTATTTTCAACACCTGGCAATACTGACATTCCTTTGCTCTTCCTCATGCAAAAACATTTTTAAATTTGTACATCTAATCATCATCACTGTATACTCTAGGGATTCCTAAATTATACCATCTCAGTCTTTATCCTCTATCTTCTTTCTGGTTTCAAATGTGTCCCCAGCCTTTCTCCCTCTATCATGCTCATATTCAGCTTCATTCAGTGTACTTACATTATCACGCTACAATCAGGCAGTACTGTGCTATCAATTTCTGAATTTTTACAATCAGTCCTGTTATACAATATGTATTCCTTCAGCATCAATTACCCAATCTCTACCCCATTTCTATCTCCTGATAACTGTGTTTTTAACTGAAATTCTCCAAGTTCACTCATTAATGTTAGTTCATATCAGCGAGACCATACAGCATTTGTCCTTTTGTTTTTGGCTAATTTTGCTCAAAGAAAACATCTATAGCAACGAACACTAGAAGGATTCTCTTTAAAAGCCCAATGCTCATTATTGCTATTTATAAATGTCCTTTCTAGAGGTCCTAGACAAGACATTAAGTTGACCAGAGATTATCATTATTCAGAGATTAAATGAATATCTAACCCCACAAAGCATCTACAGATAAATTCTTCGAATAGGAGAGCTTAATAAAGTTGCTGGAATTAGACAAGTATACAAGCAGAGGGCGTTTCATGAAGTTTCTTCTTTTCATCAAGACACTGTAAAGAGAGTGAAAAGCAAATCACAACCTGGGATAATATATTTATAATAACAAAAGCAAGCATGAACTGGGATAACATATTTATGATACTAACAAACATCAGTATTCAGTATTTTTATGAAGAATTAGAACTCATTTTTAAAAGACAACAGAGGAGAAAAAGACATGAAAAAGCATGTCACAAAAAAGGAAACATGAAGTGCCCACAAACATAACAAAATGCACTCAGATTTACTGAGAATCAGAGAAATGCAAATTAAGGTCATCAGATACCATTTAACACTTACCAGACTGATAAAATGAAAAAAAATGTAAAAAAAAATTTTAAAGGATGTAGAATAACAAAGTATTATACATTGCTGTTTGTTGTGGTTCTATCATTTTTGGGAAAACAATTGGTATTAAATTATGATGCTGAACAATGCAACTTTCATTACCCAGCAATTCTATTACTTGGGAATTACCCACCAAAACCAAAAACCCAAAAGCCCTGAAGCTATGGGTACGAATCCTCTGTTACTTCTGAGTTCCTCTTTCTTTGCTATTCAGGTGTCTGTGGACCCCGGGATTTTCAGTTACATGACAAGTGAGATGCTTCTAGCTCCTGGGGCTGCTGACGTTTGAGGCCAGGATATGACTGGGACATTTTGCTGGCGTACCCCTAACCACCAGCCTTTTCTTTGGAGCCGTGAAGTGCTGCAGAGAAACCTCAAAACAGGGTTCTGCCCCCCCACCCCCACCCCCACCTCCGTGGGGTGAGTATCTGAGCCCCTCTTTGGGAGCTCACTTCCCAGTCGCTGTTAGGACAGAGGGCCGTGCCTGCCAGCAGCACAAGAAGGAAGCTGCTAAGTCTAGGGTCTCCTCCTTTTCCAGTTGCATTCTCATGTACGATGCTTCAGCCACTGGCCTCCAAGCTCCAGTCTTCCAAGGCAGTGAGCACTGTCCACCTAGCTCCAGCATCACACGCGTCCCACCTTTTTGCCCTCATGGGTTTTTGCTTTTATAAAAACCTTTTCCTATCATATTAGAGGAGTCTCAGGAGGAAAAAGAGATAACTCTGCTATATTTAACAAGAGGTTTCGTATATTATAAACTTTGCCAGGGTTGGAAAGAGACTTGCCCAACTGGGGAAGCCACTCTGTTGAGGTTTACTGGACCAACAATCTTAGGTGTTTGAGCTTACAGGTTGGTTTCTCCTGGATTGGAAAATTAAATTTCAAAGTTGGGATTGGGTCCACCACAAGGTAATTGCCCTGAGAAGCTTTCCCCAAACCACGGATGGTCAGCCAACCTGAACCTTTTAAAGACAGGGACAAAGGGGACTCTGCTTTCAGACCCTTCACGACAGATTGGCTTCACACGCCCCATCAACTGGATTAAAGTTCTACCTACCGTGTATCATCAAATCTAGGATGCCATCAGTTTTAAGCAACACCATTGTTTCCTGAGTCGCTAGGAAAGAGAAAATGCTGCAAATTCAGCAGGAATACACCATTCACTTAGATACGCTGAGTTTTTAGAGATGTTAAATGCAAAGAAAATGCACCTCAAAATAGAAAGAATATGGCGGTTCATTTTTTCTCACCTTGATAGTTTAGGGAGATGGGCATCTGTAGCTTCTTCTGCCGGGGAAGAAAACCGTTAGGGTTCTTCTCTGCCCACTGGTACGAGTGAGTGGAGGACACCGGAAGCAAGTTACTTCTTCACGTCGCCCGTAGGAAAGCCTATTATCGCGAGAGTTCCGTGCTCCCGGGAGCTTCCGCCATTGCCCAGATCGAGTGAGTTCTTAAACGGAGCAGCAACAGCCTGGGATTTGGAAGCTGACAGCTATGGGTGTAAGATGGCGGCTGCGGCGGCTATAGCTTTCTAAGTGAATCCGCCATTCCTGTGGGCCGCCTCTGGGCTGGAGGAGACGTCCTGGCTTGGCCTGGGGTACGGAGGGCCTCCCAGAGGTGTGGGGGCCGCAACCCGGGACCGTGTGAACCTGCGCTGCCCTTCGTCTCGGAGTAGTGGGGCGTGTGCTGGCAGCATCCGCCTACGGATACCAGGTAAAAGTTTTAAATTGTTATTTTCTTTTCAATCAGTGAGAACCAGTTTGTACAGATTTTGCTATTCTAATAATGCGTTCATATTTCAAAAATATAGTGTGTATTGAGAAAATTATGAGCCATCGCTCATATTTTAGGTGACTGAAAGTATTTTATAGGTATGTTGGATTGCTGGTTCAATTCTTCCTTATGGTTTTTACCAATTTGCATAGTTTTCTAATTTATAAAAACTTCCCAAAGGAGAGTTGACCCTTCTTTTGAAAGCATGGGAGGGTTAACAGGTCTTAATAAATCCCACTTGAAACTTATGTCAGACAAAATTCTGTGTACTTAGAATATACTAACTCTTTATTTCTCACAAAATATTACATAGGAGATAGTCATAATTATTATTCACGTTGGTAGATGAGAAATCTTAGGCAAAGCAATATGACAAATCGTGTCAATAAAATTTGCCACTCATTGTCATTTTCAGCAAGTCTCAGGATCAGTGGTTATAAGCTGAAAGGTAGTAGGCAGGTCCTGTTATTGTGCCCACTTCACGGAATGGAAAGTGAGGGCATAGAAAGACCCCAAAACTTTCACCTATGCATTCACACTTTCTCTTATAGCTTTCCTTCTGGTGACATTCATTACCCTAGTCTTCCTTTTTCAACTATACTCACACTCTGCTTTGTTAATTACATTTACAGTATTGTGCTACCATCACACAGTATTGTGCTATTCATTTCCAAAACTTTACACTCAACCTTATTAAATATTCAGTACTCCTTAGCCATCAGTTGTCCAATTTCTACCCCCTTTCGGTCTCCTGAAAGTCTATACTCTTGAAATTAACTCCCAGAGTTTGCTCATTATATTTAGCTCATATTAGTGAGATCATAAAATGTCCTTTCCTTTTTGGCTTATTTCTCTCAACATAATGTCATCACTGTTCATCCACATTGTTGCATGCCTGATGACTTCATTACTTCTTACCACAGCATAATGGTCCATCTTTTTGATATACCACAATTTGTTTATCCACTCATCAATTGACGGACATTTGGGCTATTTCCATCTATTGGCAATTGTGAATAATGCCACTACTAACGTCAGTGTGCAAATGTTTATTCATGTCCCTACTTTCAGTTCTTCCGAGTGTGTATTGAGTAATGGGATTGCCAGATGATATGACAATTTATGCTTAGCTTTCTGAGGAATGACAAAACTGCCTTCCAGAATGGCTGCACCATTTTACTTTCCTACCAACAGTGAATAAGTGTATCTGTTTTTCCACATGCTTTACAGCAGTTTTACTTTTTTTGTTTTTTTGCTAATGGCTATTCCAGTGCATGTGAAATGGTATTTTACTGCAATTTTGATATGCATTTTCCTGACAGTTAATGAAGTTGAGCATCTTTTCATATGCTTTCTAACCATTTATATTTCCTCTTTGGTAAAGTGTCTATGGCTTTTGCCCATTTTATCTGTGCACATTTTGAGATACATTCATATACTATATAATCCATCCGAAGTATATAATCAGTGTCTCACAGTAGCATAACCTAGTTGAGCAATCATCATCATGTTCAATTTTCAACCATTTTCTTTGCTCCAAAATAAAAAATAATAGATTGACATAACAAAGAAAACCATTTGTATTTCCTCTTTGGAAAAGTGTCTATCCATGTCTTTTGCCCATTTTTAAATTGGGTTGTTTGTCTTTTTGTGGTTGAGTTGTAGGATTTCTTTATATATTCTGGATATTAAACCCTTATCAGATAGGTAGTTTCCAAATATTTTCTTCCATTGAACAGGCTTCCTTTTTACTTTCTTGACAGAGTCCGTTGATGCACAAAAGTATTCAATTTTGAGGAGATCCCATTTATCTGCTTTTTTATTTCATTGCTTTTGCTTTGGGTATAAGGTCCCAGATACCATCTCCTACTACAAGATCTTTAATAAATTTCCCTACATTTTCCTCTGAGTTTTATGGTCCTAGCTCTAATGTTTTAGGTTTTTGATCCATGTTAATTTCTGTATTACATATGAGATAGGGATTCTCTTTCATTTCTTTCTCCCAAGTCATTTGTTGAAGAGCCTGTTCTATCACAGTTGGGTAGACTTGACCACTTAATCAGAAATCAGTTGGCCTGAGATACAGGGGTGTTTTTTTAATTGAATTTGAATTAAATTCCATTAGCCAGTATATCTAACCTTAGGACAGTATCATGCTGTTTTGATCACTGTAGCTTGATAATATGCTGTAAAGTCAGGAAATCTGAGACCCCCCCCCCCCCCATTCATTTTTCTTTCTCAAGATGTTTTTTTTTAACATGGGCAGGCACCAGGAATCGAACCCGGGTCCTCTGGCATCGCAGGCAAGCATTCCTGCCTGCTGACCCTTCCAAATAAGTTTGATTATTGGTTTTTCTGTATCTGCAAAGTAAGCTATCGGAATTTTGTTTGATTTTGAGTTGAATCTGTACATGAATTTGAGTAGAATTGACATCTTAATGACATCTAGGCTTCCCACTCCATTAACATGGAACAGCTTTACATTTATTTAAATCTTTGATTTTTTTTGGCATAGTTTTCCAATTTGATGTGTACAAGTCCTTGACATCCTTGGTTAAGTTTATTCCTAGATATTTGGTTCTTTTAGTTGCTTTTTAATTGAAATTATTTTCTTGATTACCTCCTTGGATAGTTCATTACTACTGTATAGGAACACCATTGATTTTTGCATGTTGATCTGATATCCTACCACTTTGCTGAAATTGTTTTATTTTTTATGTTTTCATTTTATTTAGGAGTTCAGGGCACTTCTGCATATTCCCCACAGATAAATAGGTTGAAAAATACAAACTGTGTACCTCCTTGCTCCGTGGCGGAACCCTTCCCCCTACCGATACACCGCAGACCCACATCCCGAGAACCTGACCTCTCCCCTGCAAAAAAAGTGCCAGGAATAGTGGTAAGTAAACAAGTAATTTTATTTCTTTTTATATATATATATGTACACATACATTTTTTTCCCTTAACTATGAATGGTCAATGTTAAAAATATGAAACATACAGAAACTGTTGCTTGTAAAATCATTTGCAAGCTCTAACTGTATGAATCAACAGCCATTTCATTGCTATATATGGGTACTGATTTTCTTCCTGGGCCATATGTTTTGAAGTTTGTCTCATTACCAGAGTCTTTATATTTAAAGTCTACTTTATTTGATATTAATATAGCTACTTCTGCTTTCTTTGGGTTACAGCTTGCGAAGAACATCTTTTTCCATCCTTTCATTTGTATCCTTGGATCTAAGATATGTCTCTTGCAGGAGCAAATAGATGGATCATATTTTTTACTCTATTTTATTGACCTGTGTCTTTTAGTTCATGAATTTAGTCCATTCAACATTCAGAATTGTTACTGTAAAGGGAGTTCTAGAATCTACCATCTTATCCTTAAGTTTGTATTTTTCAGATCTATATATTATTTTCTCTCTGTTTCTTTTAATCTTTTAATCTTTTTCAGGCAATTCCAGTGGAGTTGCTGTTACTCTTTAATTCTGTCCTGTTCCTCCAGACCTCCCTCTGCTATTTTTTTTATTTTCAACCAACAGAACTCCCTTTAGTATTTCCTGTAGGGCAGTTACCTTGTTGGCAGATTCTTTCAGCCTTTGTTTGTTAGTGACGATTTTACTGTCTCCCTAAATTTTGAAGGGCAGTTTGACAAGCTAAAGGATTCTTGGCTGTAAGTCATTCTCATTCAGAATATATCATAACACTGCCTTCTCACCTCCATGGTAGCTGTTGAGTAGTCTGAGCTCAGTCTTATGTGGTTTGCCGTTGTATGTAGTGAATCACTTTTCTTTTGTTACTTTCATGACTTTTTGCCTCTCTTCAGTATTTGTAGACCTATTTGGATTTATTCTGTTTGCAGTTCATTGGACTTCTTTGATTTGCATATTTATGTCTTTTATAAGGGTTGGAAAATTTTCCTCCATTATCTCTTCAACAAGCCTTTCTACCACCTTACTCCTCTCTTCTCCTTCTGGGACACACTTGATTGTAATATATGTGTGCTTCATGTTATCTATTGTTTCCCTGAGGTCTAGTTTCATTTTTGCCATCTTGCCATTTGTTCTTTTTTACATTTATTTTAGTTTGCTGAAGCTGCCGGAACGCGATATACCAGAAATGGAATGGCTTTTATAAAGGGGATTTATTAAGTTACAAGTTTACAGCTCTAAGACCTTAAAAATGTCCCAACTATTGCATCCGGAGAAGATAGCTTGACTCCAGAAAGACTGATGGTATCCGGAACATTTCTGTCTGCTGGGAAGTCACATGGCTGACATCTGCTGTCCTGTGACTTCTGGTTTCAAACAGCTTCCAGGTCTTGATTCCAGTAGATTTTCACTTAGCTTCTCCAGGGCAAAAGTTTGGTTCTGGCTTGCTTAGCATCTCATGGGAAGGCATGCGGCAACATCTGCTAGACTCTGCATCTACAAAGTTCTGTGTCTGAGTGTCTGCTCTCTGTCAGCACTCCATACATCTCCAAATGTTTGCATCTAAGCTGGCTATGAACTCTTTCTCCATGAGTTTTTTTAAGGACTCTAGTAAACTAATCAAGAGTCACCTTGAATGGATGGAGTCACATCTCCATCTAATCAAATATTTTCACCTAATGGTTGGGAGTGTCACAAATCCATGGAAGCAATCTAGTCAAAGGTTCAACTGTAAACAATAGGACTGCCCCCACAAGATTGGATTAAGAAAAAGAACATGGTGTTTCTGGGGTACATAACATCTTCAAGCCAGCACAGCCTTTAAGGTCCAGTTGTCCTATCTTCTAATTTGCTTATTCTTTCTTTTGCTTCTTCAAATCTGCTGTTGTATACCTCTAGTATACTTTTAATTTAGTCTATAGTATCTTTCATTTCAATGAGATACACTATTTTCTATTTATTCTTTCAAATTCTTCTTTATGCTCTTTCAGTGTCTTCTTAATATATTTTATATCTTTTTGAGCACCTTGATTAGTTGTTGTAAATTCTGTGTCCCATCTAGTGATTTAATTTGGTCATTTGTCTGGGCCATGTCTGCCTGAGTCTTAACATACTTTATGATTTTCTGTTGCAGACAGGCAATTGATTGTATTAATAAGGTTAACACGTTAATTTCTGTCTGAGGTATATATACTTGGATTTGCATTGAAGGTTCTCTTTTGAACTTGGTTTGTCAGTGCTTCCCCACAAAACAAAACCCTGGATCTTATGGGGGGGATTACAGTTCTACTTGATGCTCTATTGAGAGGTAGGTGGATAGGCAATTTGTCAAACTGTACTCTCTGTTTTTTCCCCCAGCAGATGGCACTCTTGAGCCACCTCTTCTCAGGTGTACCTCTCTTGGGCTGCAGGTGCTGGCTGAGCTGAATGGACACCCAGTGTAATTCCAACCAGGACCCTCTGCTTGTATTCCCAATGGGCCTGACTGGTTCCTAGACTCCCAGTTGGGATGAGTTTGGGTTGTGAGACTGGATATTTCAGTAAACCCTGCTTACAGTCAATCTGGACATTTCTTGCAGTTGGTCATGGCATACAGTTTGACTGGCCATGCCTCTCTGTCTGTACCTGACTGAGGTCTCTAGTCCCCCATGGTGGGAGGGAACTGTTATCAGGACTCCAAACAAGTCTCTTTCACTGGCTGATTGTCAGACTTGCACCACTCTGTGTCTCTCCCTCCTCCCTGGGGCACAGTCTGTCAAAAAAAATGGACACCCACCACCGCAGCCTGTCTCAGCGATGGGGAGCAGGCACTGTACTCTGGATAAATAGTCTTTGTACACAGGGAAAGCAATTCTGCTGGCTTCCAAGTTCCCATGGGAACTCCTGGCTTGTGGAGCTGTGAGGAAAGATCTCCCAAGCCAGCTGTGAAGGTAGGCTGGAAACATGACTGAGTACACTCACCTTAGTCTCTCCATCCCAGTTCCTCTGCTTAATGTTCAGGGTCTCCCTATATAGAGTACAAAATTCTCTCTGCTCACTTGCACCCTGAAATTACTGCCCTGGTAATTTTTCTGTCCCTTCTCTTGTTGCCCAGAGCCAGGGTGAACTCAACTGCTCCTATTCTGCCATCTTCTTGGAAGTCCTCAACACAGCTGGTATTTCATGGCACCATGGAGCCTCCTTCTTTTCCTTGACCTGTGCTTACTAGTTGTTGAACAAGTGGTTTTATTGTTGTTTTTATTTTCTAAATACAGGATCATGCCATTTGCAAAGAGCGAAAATTTTACTTCTTGTTTTCCAATTTGGATGCCTTTTATTTCTTTTTCTTGTGTAATTGCTCCAGCTGGAATTTGCAGCACAATGTTGAATAATAGCTTTGGCAGTTGGCATCCTTATCTTGTTCCAAATCTTAGAGGAAGGGCTTTCAGTCTTTCCTCATTGAGTATGTTAGCTGTCAGTTTTCATATATGCCCTTTATCATGTTGAGGAAATTTCCTTCAATTCCTTTCTTTTAAGGTATTTTATCAAAAATGGATGTTTGGTTTTGTCAAATGCCTTTTCTTCTTCAAATCAAGATGATCCTTTGGTGTTTCCCCTTTGATTTGTTAATGTGATGTAGTATATTAATTGATTTTCTTGTATTGAACCTCTCTTTCATACCTGGGGTAAAACCCACTTGATCATGTTATCATAGTTATTTTAAAGTACTGCTGGATTTGATTTATAAGTGTTACATTGAGGATTTCTGCTTCTGTATTCATTAGAGAGATTGGTTTGATGTTTTCTTGTAGTATTTTTGTCTGGCTTTGGCATTAGGGTGATGTTAGCTTCATAGAATTAGTTATGTAGCATTTCCTCCTCAGCTTTTTGAAGAGTTTGAGCAGGCCTAGTATTCGTATTGGAATGCTTATTAGAGTTCACCTGTAAGGCCATTTAGTCCTGAACTTTTCTTTCCTGGAAAACTTTTGATTACTGGTTTATAATCTTTACTTGTGATTTTTTTTTTTTTTGAGATATGCTGTTTTCAGTGTGGTTTGTTCTTGTGTTTCTAGGAGGTTTTCCATTTCATTTAAGTTCTCTAGTTTGTTGGCCTGTGGTAGCTAATAGTATCCTCTTGTGATCTCTTATTTCTGTTTTAAGGCCTAGTTACCATAGTTACTATATTATGCTTATGTCTCTTATTGACACTATGAATCTTTACTGCCTTCTCAAAAAAAAAGTCGAGTGAATCCCACAATTATTCAACAAATGTATGAGAATACCATGTCCAAAACAGAAAATCTGTACTTAAAGAACTTAAGGGCCCAGCAAACAAATGGTTCATGAAACAAGATGGAGGAAAACTTAAAAAACTTGAAAGGAATAACCAATATTCCCTATTCAAAAAACCATAAAATAGTGACAAACAAGATATAATCTAAGAACTGAAAATTAACAGGAGAAAGTACTCTAAATAAACTTGGTACAAATTTTTTAAATTTACATTATGGGAAAAATAATAGTTTAATACATCACATAAAATTTCCAAAGTCACAAAGCTAAACCAGTATTGCCAGGAAAAATGTTGGCTTTATTCTGTTAAAAGTGCTGTTAAATTTATTTTAATTAATAATTAATAATTTATTATTTTATATTAACCCTGTACTTTAAGAAGGTAAAAGAAATACAATAAAACATCATTTGAGGAAAGGCAGAAGGGAATTAATAGAGTGGAGCAAAAATAAATAATTTATTAATTAAAAAAATAGAAGAAATATCTAAGATCCAGAGTAGTGTGCCTAATGGTACTTTCTACAATGAAGATAATATTCTTTTTGTATCAGCCCAGTTACATTACAGAAGTCACTAGGCACATGTGGCCAGGGGACATATGAAATTTGTATAGTGGTGCTGAAGAAAAACAACTTTTAAACTTTAATTAAATTTTATTTATATTAAATAGCAAGATGTGGCTTAGAAGTATGCAACTTGCATTGCAAGCTACAAGTATACAGTATACAGTTGAATAGCAAGGCCCAAGAATCTTGGAGGAGGCAGTTAAATGTAATAAAATAGATTCAAGAGAAATATGGGAAAAGGACTGTGCCTGTTGGAAAGTATTATGTACTCCAGAAAAGCCGTGTTTTAATCCTGATCCTATCTTGTAGGAGCAGCTGTTTCTTTTGATCTTAATTCAACATTCTAGGTGGAAAGTTTTGATTAGCTTATCTTCACAGGGATATGTCGTGCCCAATTTTGGGTGTGACCTTTTGATTCGATGAAGATGTGACTGCACCCATTCCAGGTGGGTCTTGATTAGTTTACTAGAATCCTTTAAAAGAAGAAGCATTTTGGAGAGAGTTAGAAACAACAGAGCCTACAGAAACAGAGCAGAGCTGACACAGATGCTGGTACTTGGAGAGCAGAGACAGATATTTGTAGATGTTTGGAGCCCAGCAGATGCTGCCATGAGATGATAAGGAAGCCAAAATCTGGAGAGAGCCAAGGGGAGCCAAGAGATGAAAGCCAGCCCTGGAGAAGAAAATTGAAGAACCCCCATAGAAACAGGCTGAAAGCAACATGGCCCAGGAGCAAGGGATCATCAAGGGACCAATGTGCCTTCCCAGCTGATAGAGGTGTTCCAAATGCATTAGCCTTTCTTGAATTAAGGTATCTCTACCTGGATGCCTTAGTTTGGACATTTTCATGGACTTAGAACTGTAAACTTGTAACTTACTAAATTCCTCTTTTTAAAAGCCATTCTAGTTCTGGTATATCACATTCTGGCAAACTAAGGCAAGCTAAGACACATTGTCAAAATAGAAAGTAAGTTTGTGAGGCAGAAGTTGACACAATAATATGTATTTAGTATTAAAAAAGTTGGAATGTACTCAGACTTACAAAAGTTTTAAGTGAATAAGGTCTGCTTATTGTCTGGAGAACTCATCAGAACTCAAAAATGGAAAGATTTGGTGAGGTCAGCTGGGTTCCAAGATTCAGAAGGAAAGCAAAGTTTATTCTTCTCCCAAAATTCTATGCTGTCCAGCTGTTTCTCAAGGTGAATATAACCTATCTTTTGAATTCCTTTAAAACATTCAGTAAACCTAATAAGGGCTATATTCCAGGAGTCACACCTTGGTTATACAGATGATAAATGTTTTCAATGTTTCATTCGATGGGGCAATCATTTTTTCATCTTGATTGGGAATGCCAGACTATTGCAAAATTATCACCATCATATGATACATGTGTAAGGCCATCATTAAGGGAAGTTTTGAAAATTTTTAATCATTTATAAGTACTTTTGGCTGTATTTATAAGTACTTTTGGCTGTATTCTGTGTGCTGGGAAAAAGTCCAGGTCCTGGAACTTCAGCAGGGACCATAACACACTGGGTCTTTACAGAGAAATAGCTGGAATTCTCTGAAATAATGAAAAGAAAAGTAAATGGAAGATTAAGAAATATGAATTTTTCTCATGTCACTTCACAAGAGATAATCTTCCTTTCCAATTTGCATGCCTTTTATTTCTTTATGTAGACAAATTGTTCTGTCAAGAATGTCTAGTACAATATTTAATAGCAGAAAATCAAAGCAAGCATGCCTTGTCTTGTTACTAATCTTATGAGAAAAGCTTTCAGGCTTTTCTGTTATGATGCTAGCTGTAGATTTTTCATGAATACCCTTTATTTGGTTAAGAGTTCCTTTCCAGTCCTTGTCATGATTGTTTTTATCATGAAAAGTAGTGAGTTCAGTTTTTTTTTCCCAGCAAACTAGGTGGTCATTTTTTCAGTTATTAATATGGAGTATTACACTGGTTGATTTCTATATATTGGCACATCCCTTGAATTCATAAGCTAAATCCCAGTAGGTCATAATGTGTGGTCCTGTTATCATTCTGCTAGATTTGGTTTGAAAGTATGTGGTTGAGGATTTTGGCATCTATATTAATGAAGGATAATTTGTAGTTTTGATGCCTTTGTATGGCGTTCATAGAAGCACAATGCTAGCCTCATAGAATTAGGAAGTATTCCCTTATCTTCTATTTCTTGGAAGAATTTGAGAAGTATAGTTGCCAATTTTTCTTTATATAGTTCATAGATGTCAATAGTAAAACCATCTTGTCCTGAACTTTTCTTTGTTTGGAGATTTTCAATTTCTGGTCTACTCCTTTTGCTTGATATAGTTCTATTAAGATGTTTTATTCCTTCTTGAGACAGTTTCTGTATTTTTGGGGATTCTAGGAGTGTTTCCATTTCAACTCAGTTATTGAATTTGTTGGCAATCAGTTGTTCATAGCATCATCTTATTATATTATGTCTTTAGTCTAGCAGTATTGTCCATAATTTCATTTTTGACTTTAGTTATTCATGTTTTCTTTCTTTTTTCCTTGTCAGACTAGCTAAACGTTTGGAAATTGTATTGATCTTTTCGAAGTTCCAACTTTTGGTTTTGTGATTTTCTCTGTTGTTTTTTCTCATCACTATTCTGTTTCCACTCTAATCTGTATTTCTTTCTTTCTCATAATTATGTGTTTAGTTTGCTCTTCTTTTTATAGTTCCTTAATATGTAGAATTAAATTTTAAGTTATTAGATTTAAGATTTTTCTACTTTATAAAAGTAGGTGGTTCTACCTATAAGTTTCTCTCTGAGCACTTCTATCATTTCATCCCATAAGTAGTGATGTTGTGTGATGGTTTTTATTAATGTATTTTCTAATTTTCCTTGTGATATGTTTTTTGCCCCCCAATGCTAAAAAATGCAGTTTATTTGCCATATGTTTGTGAATTTCCCAGCTTTCCTTCATTATTGATTTTTATTTTCATCACATTATGATAGGAGAAGATATCTTGTCTTACTTTAGTCTTTCAAAAAATTTTTGGCGTGTTTAATGACCAGACATATGGTCTACCATGGAGAATATTCCATGTGCACTGAAAGGAACTCCTGCTATTGTGTGGAGTGTCTTGTATATTACTGCTAGGTCTAAACAATGTGTTATGTTTTTCAATTCCCTTGCCTTAGGATGTGATGCAAATGGGAGATTCCTCCCTCTAGAATTGCATTAGTGATTAGCTCATGCAGTCTCCTATTCTTGGAGCACATTGTACCAACATGCAGAATGGCCTTCTTTCAGGCCTAGGTGACAATAATTTTGAAGCCTTCATTGAATATTCAGGTCCTCTGTTGGTACCTATCCAAAGCTCATCAGTACCTCTGTGTTTTCACCAAAGGGTTTACTACTTATAATATACTTTTCTTGCCTACTTACTCTCCCACTAAGCTCCAGAAGGTCAGTTATCAGGTTTGTATTTCTCACTTGTGAATCTCAAGTTTTAGAATTAATGTTTAAGGAAACCACTCCCTAGAGAAATATTTGAAGAGCTTTAAGGAGTCAGTGCCTCAGCAAGAAATGCTAGAGAGTAATTAGGATGTGTCTGGGAGCTACTTGAATCAGTTTCAAAGATGATTAAATAAAACCCATTGATGTATCTCTCTAACTCAACTTGCAGGTAAACTCACTGTCCTCCCCAGTATGTAGGACATGACTCTCGGGGATAAAAATTTCCCTGGCAACATAAGATGTGATTGCCAGGGATGACCCTGGCTCTGGCATCCTGGGATTAAGAAAGCCTTCTTGGCCAAAAGGGGAGAGGGGAAAGAAACAAAATGAAATTTCAGTGACTGAGAGATTTCAAATAGAGCCAAGAGGTCATTCTAGA
Source organism: Tamandua tetradactyla (assembly GCF_023851605.1). Classification (NCBI taxonomy): domain Eukaryota; kingdom Metazoa; phylum Chordata; class Mammalia; order Pilosa; family Myrmecophagidae; genus Tamandua; species Tamandua tetradactyla. Next base: position 16,065,215 of record NC_135339.1, on the reverse strand, counting down.
GGTGATTCTTATGCATTATAAATATCCCTCTTTAGTTTTTAGTATGTTAGAATAGCTAGAAGGAAATACCTAAAACTGGTGAACTGTAATTCAGTAGCCTTGATTCTTGAAGATGATTGTATAATTATATAGCTTTTACAGTGGGACCTTGTGTTTGTGAAAACCTTATGGCTGACATTCCCTTTATCCCGTGCATGGACAGATGAGTAAAAAAATAAGGACAAAAAAGAAATAATTGGGGTGGGTAAGGGGTATGGTATGTTTTGGGTGTTCTTTTTATTTTAATTTTTAATTCTTATTTTTATTTTCTTTGGAATAATGAAAATGTTCAAAAATTGATTGTGGTGATGAATGTGTACAATATAATGAATACTATGAACCATTGATTGTACACTTTGGATTATTGATGTGAACAAATCAGTAAAATTGCATTATTAAAAATCACTTTCATTGTTAATGCTAACATAAAGGTCAGTGAATCACAGTGATAGGACAAAGGGTCATGTAATTTATGCAAGCAGTTTTTAAAGATGTATCATTTAGAAGGAAGTAGTGAATTAGTTTGAAAAACAAAGAAACGTGGAAAAAACAATTTGATGCAAAGTGAAAATTGTAAAATTTTAAGGAAACTTTAAACTGCCCTCAAGAAGATTAATATAAAGTATAAAACATCTCATTTGTTCAACTAAGAATTTATTGGACCATAAGAGAATATGGACTTGAGCCCCTGTTTTTCAATTTGAATTTCCTTATATTCATTAGTTTTAAAAAATATGAATTCAGTCCAGAGAGTTGTATTTTATTTTTATCTTTTTAACATCTTGAGTTGCATTCCTATATGATTTATGTACTTTCTTATTAATAAAATTTTAAAAAGTTATTGGTCTTCATTAGTAAATGTTTAAATTTGACTTGTGAGAAATAAGAAATGTTATGAAAGGATGAATATGTTTTTTAATGAAAACAACAAAAGCCGTTGAGGTTCACTGACCCAAACTTTTTCGGTGAAACCTGAACTGAGATGGCTGACAATGGGACGAAAAAGAGAACATGTGGTTCAAACTGTTTAAGTTTATGAATACTTAGACACTTTGATTTCAGGTTCAAAAGCATTTAAGACATAATTTAATAACAGCAATGACAGTAAATTTTCAGTAGGAAGTCATCTTTTGTAGACAAGTATACAAAGTATATTTTTGTTCCATGTTCTTTAGGGGCCCATTAAATGATTTCAAAGTGTTCCCTTTTCTGTTTTATCAAAAACTGTTTTCATGTTAATGCCTGATTTATTAGTATTTGTTGGATAACTTAGTTTAAATTATGGCATCTATTGTGAATACTCTTTTCGCTATTTTAATAACAAAATAATATTTTCTAATATTGAAGATGGAAATTTTTCCATGAAATTCTCTTACATTCATTCTGTCATGTTTTTTTATCTTGTTAAAATTATTCTTTCCAGGAATAAATGACTTGGAGGTGTTTGATAATATTTAGAAATTTGGAAAAATTGTGGCAGTGTCCTTTCCCTCTTTAAGGATTGACTTTTTTGTTATTGTTACATTTAATCACTAATCATATATTTTTGTAAAATTCTATGCAGCTTTCATGTAAATTTTTCTAAATTGATAAAATATCTTAGGGCTTGAATGTCAATAACTCTCATATAGAGAGTATGAATGGGCACACTCTGGGCTCAGAGCTTTTGGATTGAAGACTCAATAATAATGATCATTATAATAACAATATTAATTTGTTATTATTATAAATACCAGTGTTAAGTATTTATCAAGCTTACTTCAAATTTGATATATCTACATATATCAAATTCTTTTATTCAGACTATATGAGTTGGTTAAAATATCACCCAAATTTTACAGATGAAGAAATAAAAACAGAGAAGATAAATTACCTTCCCTTATGTTGGGAACTGAATCATGTTCCCTGCAAAAGACGCATTCAGATCCCAGCCCTGATCCTGTGTGTATAAACGTATTTGTAAATACAACTTTAAGATGTTATTAGTAAGGTGTGACCAAACTAAATGATGGTGGGCCTTAATCCAATGTAGCTAAAGTTCTTAAAAGTAAAAGAAATTTGGCACAGGAGAAGAAGCCATGGGAGCATTCACAAGCTGGAAATAAATGGATCCCAGAAGAAAAAGGAGAAGACCATGTCATTTCCATGTTACAGAAACCCCAGTGAACTCCAAAGATGGCTAGCCAGAAGATAAAAACTTCAGGAGAAAGCAAGTCTTCTAACTTCAAAAGCATGAGCTAACACATTTCCTTTGTTTAATCCATTCCATTTTATTTGTTTTAGAAGCTAGGATACTACAACACCTAGTATACATGGATCGTTTATAAATAGTGCTTCAGTTTATCCTGGGGCTCTAAAAGTATCAGGAATATTTGGCATCAGGGATAATTATAATTGATTCCAGCCTTCAGGCCCACTGAAACTTAATATCCATTTATTCTCTGGAAGCATGGCTATTTCTGGTACATCTAAGAGTTAGATGTCCTTCCAATTTCTTCTTACTGTGGCATCTAAAATGACATATTGAAGGTTTCTAAGATAGATCTGACTCTTATAGCCTTGTAAAAGCAATTGTGCCTGCAGAGATAGGTCCCATCTCTGGGTTAAAATATTTCGTTCTCAGGAGGAAGCAGTTCTACAAAGGCACATAGTAAATATTACATTGGCTCTGAGGCTATAACCCCAGGCTTTTGGGGGCATTTCTCAAAAATTCCAGGCAGTCTTAGTGTGCTGGTTTGAAACTGTTGCATACCCCAGAAAAGTTGTGTTTCTTTACTTCTCATTCAATATTGTTAGGTGGTATTTTTTTGTATTAAATTATTGTCATGGAGATGTGACCTGCCCGATTGTGGGTGGCATCTTTTCATTAGGTGGTTTCCATGGAGATGTATCTCCACCTATTCAAGGTAGTCACTTAGTCATTTAAGAAGAAACCATTTTGGAAGAAGCTTCAGAGCTGACAGATGCTGAGATCTCATGGTACCTTGACTAACCTCTCCCCAAATCTCTCTCTGGCTTAGAAAGTAGCCAGCCGATGCTCCCAGTAGTGATATCTTTTCCCATTTTCAGAGGGAGCAGAGTATCAACAATGCTTATACTGGGAATATGTATGTGTGGCAGTCTGTCAGGTGACCATGTGAGATACTTAAACACTTATCAAAAGTTTGTCTGAGAACTTGTTCTGCGTTTAATGGCATCTCACAGAAAACTAGAATAGCAGTCAAATCGCAGCTGAGGCAAAGATTTGCTAGTTGTAGGGTACAGCGTAGCGCCTGGTATGTAAGAAACGTTAATTCAGATTTGTGTAAACAGAGAAATCCCAAGGCCATGCCCATATGCCTAGAACAAGGTACATATTGAGAAAAGACCTGAGAAGACCCAAGTTGTGCCTCAGACTCTTCTCTGAAATTATTTTTGAAAACCTAAGCTTTGAAGGAGAGCACGTAGGAAGATCAGTTTGCAAAGACTGAGATAGATGGCTTTTTTCCCTTTTTCTGTCATACACTAACTGGATAAAAGCTTAAGGAATGTATACCTAAATTTCATGGATAGTACATTAAACTATCAAAATATCTAGGTTGCAACAGAAAATTACAGAACTTGTAAAAAATAGGAATTGATATTCCAGGCAAAGTAAAATTATTGAAGCATTAGAAACCATCAAGAGGCAGACTAGACCTATTGTAACCCGAAGGTTTTTTTAAGATGGTCATAAGTATGTTCAAAGAGGTGAAAGAAAATGTGACTAAAGAAATCGAGAAAACGAATGAACATAAAGAGTCCGTAAAAATAGAGAATCCATGCAAAGTAATGGAACAATAGCTTAAGCTACAATAACAATTAAAAATTCCCTACACGTTTTCAAGAGCAGATTGGACCTGACAGAAAAATGAATCAGTAAACTTTAATATAGGAAAATTGAGTTCATTCAGTTTGAGGAACAGGAAGAAAAAAAAAGTGGAGAGAGCCCAAAAGACTGTGGGACACCAGCAAGTATGCCAGTATGCATATTATGGGAATCCTAAAAGGAGAAATAGAGAAAGGGGCAGAAAATACTCAGACATAATGGCTGAAAACTTGCCAAATTCAACAAAAACCATGTATATACACAACCATGTTGTTCAACAAACTACTAACAGGATAAACACAAACCTACAACAAGGTATACGATAAACTAAAATGCTATAAGATAAAGAATTCTGAAAGCCAGAGGAGTGAGGCAATGTCCCATGTGCAAAGGAGCCTCAATAAGACTACTGTTTTCTCACAGAAAGCCATGGAGAGTCTAAGGCAGTGGGGTGGGATATTTAAAGTGAAGAAAACAAAATGTTGCCAGCAAAGAATTCTATATCCAGCCGTACCGTCCTTTATAAGAGGAATAGATTGAAGCAAGATGGTGGAGTAGGGAGTTCCAGGATTCAGTCTTCCACCAGAACAACTATTAAATGGGCAGGAACTATCTGAAACATTTTGAGACTCTGGAGGCCAGTGAAAAACTGTACAACATCCAGGGAAGAGCAGGAGGAAGATGCTGGTAAATTACACTCATATATTTGCTTTCTTTCTTTTTATCCTTTAAGTTACCCTTACTAATACTCTTCAATTCTGTGCCCTCCTCCAGATCTCTCACGTCTGTCTTTTCTTTTCAGTGACAGAATTCTCTTTAGTATTTCTTGAAGGGCTGGTCTCTTGTTAACAAATTCTCTCAGTATTTGTTTATCTTTGAAGATTTTTAAATCTCTCACAAACTTGAAGGGAAACGTTGCCGGATAAAGAATTCTTGGCTGGATATTTTTCTCTTTCAGAATCTTAAATATACTGTGCCACTGCCTTCTCACCTTCATGGAGATTGATGATCAATTCAAAATTAGTTTTATGTGGCTTCCCTCATATATACTGGATCACTTTTCTCTAGCTGATTTCAGGACTTTCTGCTTCTCTTCAGCATTTGATAGTCTTACTAGTATGTGTCTTGGAGTGGGTCTGTTTGGATTTACTCTATTTTTCACTGGGCTTCTTTGATTTGCATATTCATGTCTTTATATAAGGGTTGGAAAATTTTCCCCAATTATCTCCTCAAATAATCTTCCTAGACCTTTAATCTTCTCCTTCTGGAACAGTGATGATTCTTGTAATTGTGTACGTTGTGGTGTCCATCATTTCCATGAGATCCAATTCAAGTTTTTCCATCTTTTTTTTTTATTAATTAAAAAAAATAACACAACATTTAGAAATCATTCCATTCTACATATGCAATCAGTAATTCTTAATATCATCACATAGATGTATGATCATCATTTCTTAGTACATTTGCATCGATTTAGAAAAAGAAATAGCAAGACAACAGAAAAAGAAATAAAATGATAATATAGAGAAAAAATAAAAATAAAAAATACAAAAAAGTATATATAAACAAACAAAAAAACACTATAGCTCAGATGCAGCTTCATTCAGTGTTTTAACATAATTACATTACAATTAGGTAGTATTGTGCTGTCCATTTTTGAGTTTTTGTATCTAGTCCTGTTGCACAGTCTGTATCCCTTCAGCTCCAATTATCCATTATCTTACCCTATTTCTAACTCCTGATGGTCTCTGTTACCAATGACATATTCCAAGTTTATTCTCGAGTGTCGATTCACATCATTGGGACCATACAGTATTTGTCTTTTAGTTTTTGGCTAGTCTCACTCAGCATAATGTTCTCTAGGTCCATCCATGTTATTACATGCTTCATAAGTTTATTCTGTCTTAAAGCTGCATAATATTCCATCGTATGTATATACCACAGTTTGTTTAGCCACTCGTCTGTTGATGGACATTTTGGCTATTTCCATCTCTTTGCAATTGTAAATAACTCTGCTATAAACATTGGTGTGCAAATGTCCGTTTGTGTCTTTGCCCTTAAGTCCTCTGAGTAGATACCCAGCAATGGTATTGCTGGGTCGTATGGCAATTCTATATTCAGCTTTTTGAGGAACCGCCAAACTGCCTTCCACAGTGGTTGCACCATTTGACATTCCCACCAACAGTGGATAAGTGTGCCTCTTTCACCGCATCCTCTCCAGCACTTGTCATTTTCTGTTTTGTTGATAATGGCCATTCTGGTGGGTGTGAGATGATATCTCATTGTGGTTTTGATTTGCATTTCTCTAATGGCCAGGGACATTGAGCATCTCTTCATGTGCCTTTTGGCCGTTTGTATTTCCTCCTCTGAGAGGTGTCTCTTCAAGTCTTTTTCCCATTTTGTAATTGGGTTGGCTGTCTTTTTGTTGTTGAGTTGAACAATTTCATTATAAATTCTGGATACTAGACCTTTATCTGATATGTCGTTTCCAAATATTGATTCCCATTGTGTAGGCTGTCTTTCTACTTTCTTGATGAAGTTCTTTGATGCACAAAAGTGTTTAATTTTGAGGAGTTCCCATTTATTTATTTCCTTCTTCAGTGCTCTTGCTTTAGGTTTAAGGTCCATAAAACTGCCTCCAATTGTAAGATTCATAAGATATCTCCCTACATTTTCCTCTAACTGTTTTATGGTCTTAGACATAATGTTTAGATCTTTGATCCATTTTGAGTTAACTTTTGTGTAGGGTGTGAGATATGGGTCTTCTTTCATTCTTTTGCATATGGATATTCAGTTCTCTAGGCACCCCCATTTGTTGAAGAGACTGTTCTGTCCCAGGTGAGTTGGCTTGACTGCCTTATTAAAGATCAAATGTCCATAGATGAGAGGGTCTATATCTGAGCACTCTATTCGATTCCATTGGTTGATATATCTATCTTTATGCCAATACCATGCTGTTTTGACCACTGTGGCTTCATAATATGCCTTAAAGTCAGGCAGTGCAAGACCTCTAGCTTCGTTTTTTTTCCTCAAGATGTTTTTAGCAATTCGGGGCACCCTGCCCTTCCAGATAAATTTGCTTATTGGTTTTTCTATTTCTGAAAAATAAGTTGTTGGGATTTTGATTGGTATTGCATTGAATCTGTAAATCAATTTAGGTAGAATTGACATCTTAACTATATTTAGTCTTCCAGTCCATGAACACGGTATGCCCTTCCATCTATTTAGGTCTTCTGTGATTTCTTTCAGCAGTTTTTTGTAGTTTTCTTTATATAGTTTTTTTGTCTCTTTAGTTAAATTTATTCCTAGGTATTTTATTCTTCTAGTTGCAATTGTAAATGGGATTCGTTTCTTGATTTCCCCCTCCACTTGTTCATTGCTAGTGTATAGAAATGCTACAGATTTTTGAATGTTGATCTTGTAGCCTGCTACTTTGCTGTACTCATTTATTAGCTCTAGTAGTTTTGTTGTGGATTTTTCCGGGTTTTCGACGTATAGTATCATATCGTCTGCAAACAATGATAGTTTTACTTCTTCCTTTCCTATTTTGATGCCTTGTATTTCTTTTTCTTGTCTAATTGCTCTGGCTAGAACCTCCAACACAATGTTGAATAATAGTGGTGATAGTGGACATCCTTGTCTTGTTCCTGATCTTAGGGGGAAAGTTTTCAATTTTTCCCCATTGAGGATGATATTAGCTGTGGGTTTTTCATATATTCCCTCTATCATTTTAAGGAAGTTCCCTTGTATTCCTATCCTTTGAAGTGTTTTCAACAGGAAAGGATGTTGAATCTTGTCAAATGCCTTCTCTGCATCAGTTGAGATGATCATGTGATCTTTCTGCTTTGATTTGTTGATATGGTGTATTACATTAATTGATTTTCTTATGTTGAACCATCCTTGCATACCTGGGATGAATCCTACTTGGTCATGATGTATAATTCTTTTAATGTGTTGTTGGATACGATTTGCTAGAATTTTATTGAGGATTTTTGCATCTATATTCATTAGAGAGATTGGCCTGTAATTTTCTTTTTTTGTAATATCTTTGCCTTTTGGTATGAGGGTGATGTTGGCTTCATAGAATGAATTAGGTAGCTTTCCCTCCACTTCAATTTTTTTGAAGAGGTTGAGCAGGGTTGGTACTATCTGGAATGTTTGATAGAATTCAGATGTGAAGCCGTCTGGTCCTGGACTTTTCTTTTTAGGAAGCTTTTGAATGACTGATTCAATTTCTTTACTTGTGATTGGTTTGTTGAGGTCATCTATGTCTTCTTGAGTCAAAGTTGGTTGTTCATGTCTTTCCAGGAACCCGTCCATTTCCTCTAAATTGTTGTATTTATTAACGTAAAGTTGTTCATAGTATCCTGTCATTACCTCCTTTATTTCTGTGAGGTCAGTAGTTATTACCTCTCCTTTTTGTCAATCTTGCTAAGGGCCCATCAATCTTATTGATTTTCTCATAGAACCAACTTCTGGCCGTATTCATTTTCTCTATTGTTTTCAATTTCATTTATTTCTGCTCTAATCTTTGTTATTTCTTTCCTTTTGCTTGCTTTGGGATTAGTTTGCTGTTCTTTCTCCAGTTCTTCCAAATGGATAGTTAATTCCTGAATTTTTGCCTTTTCTTCTTTTCTGATATAGGCATTTAGGGCAATAAATTTCCCTCTTAGCACTGCCTTTGCTGCGTCCCATAAGTTTTGATATGTTGTGTTTTCATTTTCATTCGCCTCGAGGTCTTTGCTTATTTCTCTAGCAATTTCTTCTTTGACCCAGTCGTTGTTTAGGAGTGTGTTGTTGAGCCTCCACGTATTTGTGAATTTTCTGGCACTCCGCCTATTATTGATTTCCAACTTCTTTCCTTTATGATCCAAGAAAGTGTTGTGTATGATTTCAATCTTTTTAAATTTGTTAAGACTTGCTTTGTGACCCAGCATATGGTCTATCTTTGAGAATGATCCATGAGCACTTGAGAAAAAGGTGTATCCTGCTGTTGTGGGATGTAATGTCCTATAAATGTCTGTTAAGTCTAGCTCATTTATAGTAATATTCAGATTCTCTATGTCTTTATTGATCCTCTGTCTAGATGTTCTGTCCATTGATGAGAGTGGTGAATTGAAGTCTCCAACTATTATGGTATATGAGTCTATTTCCCTTTTCAGTGTTTGCAGTATATTCCTCACGTATTTTGGGGCATTCTGGTTCGGTGCGTAAATATTTATGATTGTTATGTCTTCTTGTTTAATTGTTCCTTTTATTAGTATATAGTGTCCTTCTTTGTTTCTTTTAACTGCTTTACATTTGAAGTCTAATTTGTTGGATATTAGTGTAGCCACTCCTGCTCTTTTCTGGTTGTTATTTGCATGAAATATCTTTTCCCAACCTTTCACTTTCAACCTATGTTTATCTGTGGGTCTAAGATGTGTTTCCTGTAGACAGCGTATAGAAGGATCCTGTTTTTTAATCCATTCTGCCAATCTATGTCTTTTGATTGGGGAATTCAGTCCATTGACATTTAGTGTTATTACTGTTTGGATAATATTTTCCTCTAACATTTTGCCTTTTGTATTATGTATATCATATCTGATTTTCCTTCTTTCTACACTCTTCTCCATACCTCTGTCTTCTGTCTTTTTGTATCTGACTCTAGTGCTCCCTTTAGTATTTCTTGCAGAGCTGGTCTCTTGGTCACAAATTCTCTCAGTGACTTTTTGTCTGAGAATGTTTTAATTTCTCCCTCATTTTTGAAGGATAATTTTGCTGGATATAGAAATCTTGGTTGGCAGTTTTTCTCTTTTAGTAATTTAAATATATCATCCCACTCTCTTCTAGCGTCCATGGTTTCTGCTGAGAAATCTACACAGTCTTATTGGGTTTCCCTTGTATGTGACGGATCGTTTTTCTCTTGCTGCTTTCATGATCCTCTCTTTCTCTTTGACCTCTGAAATTCTAACTAGTAAGTGTCTTGGAGAACGCCTATTTGGGTCTAATCTCTTTGGGGTGCGCTGCACTTCTTGGATCTGTAATTTTAGGTCTTTCATAAGAGTTGGGAAATTTTCAGTGATAATTTCCTCCATTAGTTTTTCTCCTCCTTTTCCCTTCTCTTCTCCTTCTGGGACACCCACAACACGTATATTTGTGCGGTTCATATTGTCCTTGAGTTCCCTGATACCCTGTTCAAATTTTTCCATTCTTTTCCCGATATTTTCTGTTTCTTTTTGGATTTCAGATGTTCCATCCTCAAAATCACTAATTCTATCTTCTGTCTCTTTAAATCTATCATTGTAGGTATCCATTGTTTTTTTCCATCTTTTCTACTTTGTCCTTCACTTCCATAAGTTCTGTGATTTGTTTTTTCAGTTTTTCTATTTCTTCTTTATGTTCATCCCATGTCGTCTTCATGTCCTCCCTCAATTTATCGATTTCTATTTTGAAGAGGTTTTCCATTTCTGTTCGTATATTCAGCATTAGTTGTCTCAGCTCTTGTATCTCATTTGAACTATTGGTTTGTTCCTTTGACTGGGCCATATTCTCAGTCTTCTGAGCGTGGACAGTTATCTTCTGCTGCTGGTGTCTGGGCATTTAGTCAGATTTCCCTGGGTGTCGGACCCAACAAGGTTGTAAGATTTTTCTGTGAAATCTCTGGGTTCTGTTTTTCTTATCCTGCCCAGTAGGTGGCGCTCGTGGCACACGTTTGTGTACAGGTCCCACCAGTAAAAGGTGCTGTGGGTCCTTTAACTTTGGAAAACTCTCGCCGTCCGGGAGGTTCGCTAGCTGAAGCGGCTTGGAAGAGTGCCAGCCATCCCGGGTTCCGAACGCGGGGAGGGTTGCTGGCCGCCGCAGCCCAGGAAAGCGCCCGTCTGAATTTCCTAGTTGGCCTGGGGCGCCAAGCTTGGCGGGAGGGCGCCAAGCTTGGCGGGAGGGCGCCAGCCGCAGCGGCCCACCCGGGAGAGTGCACGTTCCCGGGGAGTCACGGGTTTGGAAGGGGGCCCCCCCCGTCGCCGTTCTCCGTGGCCTGGGGATTTCCGATCCAATTCTCTCAGTTGGTCCGGGGGGCTGCGCATGGTGTGGGCGCCAGCCGCTGTGGTTTGAGGGGACTGCCTGTCCAATTCTCCCAGCCGGCCCGGGGAGGGGGAAGGGAGTGACTCCGGCCGCTTGCCGCCCCGCCCGGTGAAGCCCGCGCCCCTCGGCGATCTCACCAGAGCCGGTTCTCTTAGCCAGCCAGCCGTTCCAGGATGGGGTATGCTGTCTTTTTTATCTCTGTCGTGGCTTTGGGAGCTGTTCTGTATCGTTTCTACTCCCCTAGTAGCTGTCCTGGAGGAGAAACTAAGATCCGCGCGTCTTACTAAGCCGCCATCTTCTCCGGAAGTCTCAAAACATTGTATTCTGATACTCTCTTAAACATACCGACTCCCAAGGTAATTGACCAAGCCCTTGATCTTGAGTCATGCTGTTATGAAACTTATTTCTGTAATGGATAAGCTAAACCTACAATTATATCTATATCTATCTAAGTATCTGTATCTATCTATGTATCTATATCTATCTTTATATCTGTATCTATCCATCTAATCTGCCTGTCTAATCTATGCATGCCTAAGAGTTACTTCCAGAGAACCTTTTATTCATATGTGGCCTCTTTCTAAGCCCAACACTACAAATAAAATCATTACCCTTCCCACTAAGTGGGACATGATGTCCAAGTATGTAAGTCGTCTTGGCATTTAGAACATGAGTTCTAGGGATAAGCCTCATCCTTGCAGTGTGGGATCAACAATATCTAATCAAAAGGTGGAAAAGATGTGTAACAATTTAAGGTATCAGCAATGAAGAGATTTTAAGTAGAGTCAAGAAGCTATTCTGGAATTTTCTTTTTTGCAAGTTTCAGCTGGATATTGCTAATTGCCACAGTATGCCAAGACCCAAACAACAGTATTCCTGAAAGCCCTACAGAATACCCAGCACTTTGAGATTCCATAAAGGTTCTGCTCACGAGGCTTACATTTCAGGTACCTAAATCTTCCAGATGGCTCCTAGACTAGATAAGCTGTGAAACCCAGTGTTACCAGTCTGTCCAAGAGCATCAACCAGTTGTATCCCCCTAAACCATAGCATTGACACTCCTATTTAGCATGAAGTAGTTAGAATGGTTATTGCCCAAATATCCCTAAAGAAAGAGAAGGATCAAAGGGAACAGAAGACTTGTAACAGAAAAGATAGGATTTAAGAAATGAATATGACTGCTGAATTATTATATTGATATTTCTTTAGTCTCCAATGTCTTGGAGCAGCTAGAAGGAAGTACCTGAAATTGTAGAACTGTAACCCATATACTTTGAAATTTGTTCTAATACTAATTGTCAAAATGTACTTTGAAATTTATTGCTTTTTTTGTGTACATATTATATTTCACAATAAAAATGTTAAAAAAAGTTATAATTGATAACAAGCACTGAAAGTGGTAGAGAGTTAGAGTGGGAAAGTATAAGTAAGTGAGTATGTTGTGGTCAAGTAGGTATGACTGTTATTTATAATCTGAACCCTGTAATAGCCATAAGGAAAATATATTAAAAGTAGATCCAGGTAGAAAAGAGATGGCAGTTAGTATGCTATGGTACATGAAATCAAATAAATACAGTTGTAGGCATTAGTAGAAGAACTGAGTTGCAAAAAAATAAAATAAAAAATTAAAAAAAAAGGAATCTTAAGACTTAAAAAGGCCAAAGAGCAAAATCAATGGAAGAGGTAAGTCCTGCATTATCAATAGTGACTTAAAATGTTGAATGGGTTAAATTCTCCAGTCAAAAGTTTGAAATTGGCAAACTGAATAAAAAAAACATATGCTCTCTACAGGAGACTAGCTTAAAGTTGAAAGATACAAGTAGGTTAAAAATGAAAGAATGGATAAAACATATACCATGCAGCTAGTAAACAGAAGACAGCTGGGGCAGTTATACTAATTGCAGATATAATGAACTTTAAGTAAAAAAACTTATAAGGGACAAAGATGATCAGTTCAGCATGGAGACCTAATAATTATAAATATATGTGCACCTAACAGCAGTTTCCCCAAATACATGAAACCAACACTCTCAGATTTGAAGGGAGAAACTAATGGTTCTACATTAATAGTAGGCGACTTATTTCCTTCAACTCTTACACTTTTAAAGTGAAGTGTATAACTTCTGTACAGTAAAGTACACAAATATTAGGTGTAAAAGTAAATTAATTTTTGCTTACCTATGAAAACTCTCCTAATGGTTCATTCTTTTAAAAGCCCAACATACAAGACTTTTCTTTTATGGTTGAGGCTTTTGTGTCCTGTTGAAGAAACATTTGCCTACCCCAAGATCATGAGCATATTTTATTTTTCTTCTAGAAGCTTTATATTGCTAGCTTCTGCATTTAATTTTATGGTCCATATTCAACTCATTTTGTATACTCTGATGTATGGGTCATGATGCGTTTTTGCCGCATAAATAGCCAGTTATTTTAGCTCTGTTTATTGACTTGACTCTTTTTCACCATTGAATTGCTTTGGTGCACACCTTGGGCAAAAGTCAATTGACCTTATAAATGTGATCAATTCTGGACTTTCTGTTCTGTTCCATTGAGATCAATGTCTATACTTACCAAAATAGCACACTATTTTGAATTTTATAATTTGATACGTAGCTTTGAAATCAGATAGTGTAAGACCTCCTATTTTGTTCTTGTTCATAGTCATTTTGGCTTTTATAGGGTCTTTGCACTTCCACATAAATCTTAGAATCAGCTAAAAATTTTCCATGAAAATTTTTGCTGAGATTTTGTTTGAGGTCACATTGAGATAAATTAGGAAAGAATAGACATCTTTCCAATAAATTGTAAAAGTTTATAGATTCAACTTCCCTCATGTATTATCCTATAATGTAATCTAATTGACAGTTTTATTTCTTCCCTTCCACATTTGTACCTTCTGTTTCTTTTTTGCCTTATTGCTTATGCTGTCCTTATATAAAAAAACAAGTTGGCAACTGTGCCCTCTCTTTTTCTTCTTTAGGATAATTTGTAAAAAAATGGTAGCATTTCTGCTTCAATGATGGAGATAATTGACCTGCAGTGCTAACTGTCCTTAAAGATGTGTTTTGAAAAGGTTTTTAATTGCAAATTTAATTCTTTTAATAAGCAAAATTAATTCAGGTTTTCTTTTTGATGAGTTTTGGTAAGTAACATTTTTCATTTCATCCAAATTATCAAATTTATTGGCATAAACTTATTCATGTATCTTCTTATTTTCATTACTGATATTGGCAGTTTGTGTTCTCTCTGTTCTTCCATCTCTGTCTCCTCACTCTGTCTCTTTTGCCAGTTTTGTGAGGGGTATGATAATTTTATTAATGTTTTGAAAAGTAAAGTTTTGTGGCATTGTAGATTTTCTCTTACTTGTATGTTTATTTTTTAGTTATTGATTTCCCTCTTTATTATTTCTTTACTTCTACATTCTTGGGATTTAATTTGGTTTTCTCTTTCCAGATTCTTGAGATTGTAAGTTAGATTACCAATTACTGACTTTGCCACCATTTCCTCTTTTCAGAAATATGTGTTTGGTGATACAGCTTTCCCTCTGAATCTTGCTTTTGCTGCCTTCCATGAGTTTTTTTGTTTTTATTTTTGCTGTGATGCTCCATGGATTTTTGGGGGTCCTCGAGGACAGTGGGGGCAGAGACAGGGCTCCCAGCTGGTTGAGAGGCAGCCAGAGCCATGAGGCAGGAGTGGGGCCAGTTTGGTACAGTTCCTAGGTGCTCAGTGATTCTTGCTGGGCAGGGAGGGGGAAGCGCTGAGGTGGGGAGGTGGTGGTGGTGCCCATGGCCACCTTCACCTTTTCACGGACTCCACCCACTGGTGCTGCATGTCTTACACCACTGGCTGGAACAAGCCCCTGAGGCCGTCCAGGAAGGCCTTGGCCTGCAGGCGTGTCTGCTAGGCCTGCTCCTCCACCTTGGCCCGCACCTCCTCCAGGCATGCTCCTGCAGAGGCTGGCCTACCAGGCGGCTCTTGGTGGCGGCCCTGCTGCAGCAGCAGCCAGAGGCTCTCTCGCAGATGGTGTCCAGTCTGCGCTCGGCGCCCTCGTGGGCCCCCATGGTACACAGTCAGTCACTTTTGCAGGTCCTGGGCATTGCCAAGTGGCCGCTTGTGCAGCTTGCGCAGGTGGGAGGTGAGATGAGTGTGCAACTCATCAGTGTTCTGGCCCGGCATGGCCATGGCTTCATTGCATTACTGCTCCAGGCAGCTATACAGGTCTTCCATGTCTGGCATGAGCCGGTCCTGCGCTGCCTGCAGCTCCTTGGACAGGCGCACCTGTATCTCCTTGTTTATGGGCCCCAGCTGGACATCCAGCTCCGACTTGTAAGCCCTCACCTCCCTCACTGTCTCCTCCATCAGTGTTTTGACATATCATAATTTCATAATTTATTTAACAGTATTTTCTAATATCCATTATAATTTCGTTTTAAAACTATAGATTATTTAGAAGCATGTTGCTTGATTGCCAGATATTTGAGAATATAGTTATCTTTGGGTTTGGATAAGTAATTGAATTCCACAGGACCAGACAACATACTCAATATACTTTCAGTCTAAAACTTTGATGCTTTGTAGCCTGACTCATGATGTATTTTGGTAAATGTTTCATGTGCACTTACAAAGAGTGTGTTTTCTGCAGTTTTCGGATACAGAGCTTTAGGTAACTCAATTAGATTAAACTGACTAATCATATTATTAAATCTTTAAATCTTGACCAGTTATTTTGGCTGTTCTGTCAGATATTGAGGGTTTGTGTTAAAAATCTCTTATAATTGCAGGCTTGTCTATGTCTCCTTTTACTTCTGTCAACTTTTACTTTGCATATTTGAAGCTATGTTATTAGATATGTGTAAACTTAGAACTGTTGTATCTTCCTGTTGAATTGACCCTTATAAAATGTATTTTATTTGTACTTCTTGATATAGTCTATTTTTTCTGAAATTAATACAAGCTTTCTGTAAGTTAGGATTTTCATGATGTGTACGTATCATCCTTTTGTTTCATCCTTTCTTTGTCCTTATATTTAAAGTGTTTCCTTTGATTGTTTTTAATGTAACTTTATTGAGATGTAGTCAGACACATAATCCATCCAAAACATACAGTCCATGGCTCATAGTATCATCACATAGTTGGTACATTCATCATTACATCAATTTTAGAACATTTTCATTACTCCAAAGAGAAAAATAAAAGATAAGAATATACAAGGAAACCCCTAACATACCATACTCCTTATCTCCCCACCTCCATTATTTACCCTGAGTATTGGTATGGTATATTTGTTAGTATTGATGAAAGATTATTGTTAGCTATTGTGCGTAGTTTGCTATAGGTACTTTTTTTTTCATATGCCACTCTTTTACTCCAATTAAGTATAATACATTTGTTCTTGGTTTATGAAAGAACTTATTTACATTTGTGCTGTTAATCATGGTTATTGTCGACCAGAAGGTTCATTGTTATATATGCCTATATTTTAACCTAGCTTTTCTTTGATGACATACATGACTCTAAACTTCTCCTTTCAACTACATTCAATGAAATTTAGTACTATTAATTATACTCACAATTATGTATTACTTTCACCTCTCATCTGTCTCTAAACATTTAAGTTCAACCTACTTAAAATCTCTGCACCTATTAAGCAATCACTACCCATTCTCTGCCTTCATTCTGTCTTCTTGCAACCTATAGGCTAGATTTCATGACTATGTGTTTACATATTATAATTAGTTCATATTAGATCATAAATATATGTCCCTTTGTAGGTGATTTATTTCACTCAGGATAATTTTCTCAAGGTTCATTCATGTTGTCGCATGCTTCAATTGTTACATACTTCAAGACTTTATTCCTTCTTACTGCTGACTAATACTCTATTGCATATACCACATTTGTTTGCCCATTCATCTTTTTATGGATACTTGGGTGGTTTCCATTCTTTTGGGAGTTGTGACTAATGCTGCTATGAATATTGGTGTATACCAAATAATGGGATTGCCAGATCCTAAGGTAATTCTGTACTTAGCTTTTCTGAGGAACTGCCAAACTGTCTTCCACAGTGTCTGTACCATTTTACATTTCCACTAGCAGTGAATGCGTTCATTTTTTCCACATCCTCTTAAAAAGTTGTATTTTCCTCTTTAATAGCAGACATTCTAGTGGGTGTGAAATGATACCTCATTGTGGTTTTGATTTGAGTTTCCCTAATGGCTTTTAAAGGTGCTTTTTTAAAAATTTGTAGTTCCTCTTTGGAAAAATGTTCTTCATACCTTTTGCCCATTTTAAAATTGGGTTGTTTCTCTTTCTGCTGTTGAGCTGTAGGATTTCCTTATATTTTTTGGATATCAAACATTTTGTCAGATATGTGGTTTCTGAATACTTTCTCAAATTGAGTTTGCTGCCTTCCCCCCTTTTGACAGAGTCCTTTGAAGCACAAATATATTCAGTTTTAAGGAGGTCACATTTTTCTGTTTTTTCTTTTGTTCCTCATGCTTTGGGTAAAAGGTCTGAGAAACTACCTTTTATCACTATATCTTAGAGATGTTTGTGTATTTTTTTTCTGGGAGATTTATGATACTGGCTCTTATATTTATGTCTTTGATCCATTTTGAGTTAATTTTTGTATAGGGAGTGATTAGGGTCATTTTTTATTCTTTTGAATATAGATATTCAGTTATCTCAGTACCATTTATTGAAGAGTCTGGTCTGTTCTTGTTTAGTGGACTTGGGAGCCTTGTTCAAAGTCAGTTGACCATGGATGGGAGGGTCTATTTCTGAACCCTTAATTCAATTCCGCTGACCAAAATTTCTGTCTTTAAGCCTGTGCCACATTTTGACTACTGTGGTTTTATAATATGCTTTAAAGTTGGGAAGTGTGAGCCCTCCCACTTCTTTTACAAGATGATTTTTGGTTATTTGAGGCCCCCTTTCCAAGTAAATCTGATAACCAGCTTTTCCACTTATGCAGAGTAGACTGTTGGAATTTTGACTAGTCTTGCATTGACTCTGTAGATCAATTTGGGTAGGAGATAATATTCCCTATTTTGGTTTGCTAGGTGCCGGAATGCAATGTACAAGAAATAGAATGACATTTTAAAAAGGGGAATTTAATAAAATGTTTACATAGGACTTAGTTTACAGTTCTAAGGATGAGAAAATGTTCCAATTAAAACAAGTCTAAGAGCTGTCCGGAGAAGATGGCGGCTTAGTAAGACGCGCGGGTCTTAGTTCCTCCTCCAGAAAAGCAACTAAAGAAACAAAAACAATACGAAACAGCTCCCGGAGTCACGACAGAGACCAAAAAGACAGCGTACCCCATTCTGGAACAGCTGAACGGGCAGGGAGAATCTGCTGCGGTGAGCTACCCGAGGGGCGCGCGTTTTCCCGGCCGGGGCGGCTGGCGACTGGGGTCCCCTCCACGCATGTGGTTCCCCGGTCTGACTGGGAACGTTGGATAGCGGGGCCGTCCCGTCAAGCTTGGTGTTTCGGGCCAGCTGGGCAATTAGAACCGGCACTCTCCCAAGCCGCGGCGGCCAGCGACCCCCACCTCCACGCGCGGTTTCCCGGGCCGACTGCCGTGCAGACAGATGAGCGCCACGAGCGCCACCTACTGGGCAGGAAAAGAAAAACAGAGCCCAGAGATTTCACAGAAAAAGCTTTCAACCAGCTGGGTCCCACACCCAGGGAAATCTGATCAAATGCCCAGACACCAGCAGAAAATAATGGATGACGCTCGGAAAATTGAAGATATGGCCCAGTCAAAGGAACAAACCAATAGTTCAAATGAGATACAGGAGCTGAGACAACTAATGCTGAATATACGAACAGAAATGGAAAAATTCTTCAAAAACCAAATCAATAAATTGAGGGAGGACATGAAGAAGACATGGGCTGAACAAAAAGAAGAAATAGAAAATCTGAAAAAACAAATCACAGAACTTATGGGAGTGAAGGACAAAGAAGAAAAAATGGAAAAAACAATGGATACCTACAATGGTAGATCTAAAGAGACAGAAGCTACAATTAGTGAACTGGAGGATGGAACATCTGAATTCCAAAAAGAAACAGAAACTATAGGGAAAAGAATGGAAAAACTTGAGCAGGGGATCAGGGAACTGAATGACAATATGAAGCGCACAAGTATACGTGTTGTGGGTGTCCCAGAAGGAGAAGAGAAGGGAAAAGGAGGAGAAAAACTAATGGAAGAAATTATCACTGAAAATTTCCCAACTCTTATGAAAGACCTAAATTTACAGATCCAAGAAGTGCAGCGCACCCCAAAGAGAATAGACCCAAATAGGCGTTCTCCAAGACACTTACTAGTTAGAATGTCAGAGGTCAAAGAGAAAGAGAGAATCTTGAAAGCAGCAAGAGAAAAACAATCCGTCACATACAAGGGAAACCCAATAAGACTATGTGTAGATTTCTCAGCAGAAACCATGGAAGCTAGAAGACAGTGGGATGATATATTTAAATTACTAAAAGAGAAAAACTTCCAACCAAGGCTTCTATATCCAGCAAAATTGTCCTTCAAAAATGAAGGAGAAATTAAAACATTTATAGACAAAAAGTCACTGAGAGAATTTGTGACCAAGAGACCAGCTCTGCAAGAAATACTAAAGGGAGCACTAGAGTCAGATACGAAAAGACAGAAGAGAGAGGTATGGAGTAAAGTGTAGAAAGAAGGAAAATCAGATATGATATATATAATACAGAAGCCAAAATGGTAGAGGAAAATATTATCCAAACAGTAATAACACTAAAAGTTAATGGACTGAATTTCCCAATCAAAAGACATAGAATGGCAGAATGGATTACGACCCAGCAATACCACTACTAGGTATCTACTCAAAGGACTTAAGGGCAAAGACACAGACGGACATTTGCACACCAGTGTTTATAGCAGCATTATCTACAATTGCAAAGAGATGGAAACAGCCAAAGTGTCCATCAACAGACGAGTGGCTAAACAAACTGTGGCGTATACCTACGATGGAATATTATGCAGCTTTAAGACAGACTAAACTTATGAAGCATGTAATAACATGGATGGACCTAGAGAACATTATGCTGAGTGAGTCTAGCCAAAAACTAAAGGACAAATACTGTATGGTCCCACTGATGTGAACCGACATTCGAGAATCAGCTTGGAATATATCATTGGTAACAGAGACCAGCAGGAGTTAGAAACAGGGTAAGATAACGGGTAATTGGAGCTGAAGGGATACAGACTGTGCAACAGGACTAGATACAAAAACTCAAAAATGAACAGCACAATAATACCTAAGTGTAATGTAACTATGTTGGAACACTGAATGAAGCTGCACCTGAAATATGGTTTTTTGTTTGTTTGTGTGTTTGTTTGTATCTTCTGTTTTTGTTTTTTCTTTTTCCTTTATATATATATATATATATATATATATATATTATTAGTATTATTATTTTAATTCTCTTCTCTATATTAACATTCTATATTTTTTTCTGCTGTTTTGCTAGTTCTTTTCCTAAATCGATGCAAATGTACTAAGAAATGATGATCATACATCTATGTGATGATACTAAGAATTACTGAGTGCATGTGTAGAATGGAATGATTTCTAAATGTTGTGTTAATTTCTTTTCTTTTTTTTGATTAATAAAAAAATTAAAAAAAAAAAAAAAACAAGTCTAAGAAATATCCAATCTAAGGCATCCAAGGAAAGATATCTTCATTCAAGAAGGCCAGTGACATTCAGCGTTTCTCTCTCAGCTGGAAGGAAACGTGGTTAACATGGCAGCATCTACTGGTTTTCTCTCCAGGCTTCTTGTTAAATGAAACTCCCTGGGAAGTGTTTTCCTTCTTCATCTCTAAAAGTCACTGGCTTGTAGACTCTCTGCTTTGTGGTTCTGTAGCATTCTCTGATCTCTCAGAATCTTCAGATGTTGCTGGCTGGAAACTTTGTGGTTCTCTCAGTGTCTTGGCTCTGCTTGGTTCTGCTGTGGCTTTCTCGTCGTTCTCAAAAAACATTCTCTCCCAAAAATGTCTCCTTTTTTATAGGATCCCACTAAAATAATCAAGAGCCACCGGGAATGGGTGGAGACACATCTCCACCTAAATCAAGTTTAATACCCACACCTGATTGAGTCACATCTCCATGGAGATAATCTAATTAAAGTTTCCAGCATACAATACTGAATAGGGATTAGAAGAAATGGCTGCCTTTACAAAATGGGATTAGGATTAAAACATTGCTTTTCTAGGGTACGTAAATCCCTTTAAACCAGCACACTTCCCTTTCACCAATGCACAGAAGATCTTGACAGATCAACAAGGAAGTATAAAGACTAGAATGTTACTCTAAAGCAACTAAACAATAGAGATATGTAAGACACTACACCCAATAGCATAATATACATTTTTCTGTAGTGCTCATGGATCATTTTCCAGGATAGATCATGTGTTAGTTTTAAAACATATAGCAATAAATTTAAAAATATTGAAGTCATACAATTGATTTTTTCTGTCCACAATTGAAAGAAGCTAGAAATCATAACAGGAAAAGGGGAAAACGCAAAAATATTTGGAAATTTAATAGTATACTTTCAAACAACCAATGTGTTAGAATCACAAGGGAAAGTAGGAAATGTCTTGAGGCTGATGAAATGAAAATAAACCATACTAAAATTTATGGTATGCAGCAGAGGCAGAGCTGAAAGGCAGATCTATAGCGTTAAAAGCTTACAGTGAAATGGTGGGAAACTTCAAGTAAGAGACCTAGCTTCAAAACTGGAAGAACTGAAGAAAGAAGTGCAAACTAAAGGAAAGGGAGAAGAAGGGTGGAAATAATAACATAGGAGAGATAAATTAAATAGGTAATAGAAAATAATACAGAGAATCAGCAAACCAAAAATTGGTTCCTTGAAAAGACCAATAAAATGGACAAACCTTTAGCTAGATTGTTAAAGATAAAGGATACAGATAATATCATAAATGAAAATGGGGAATTTACTACTGACCCCTCTAAAATAAAAAGCACTGGAGTAGGAGTGCTATGAAGAATTAGGGCAATAAAACAACCTAGATGAAATGGACAAAGTTTTAGAAAAAAAAACTACCTATACTGAACCAAGAATAAATAGATTACCACAAACCAGTTAGTAGTAAAGAGATTGGATCAATAATCAATAACCTCCCAACCCAGAAGAGCCCAGGAGCAGATGCCTTCACAGTGGAATTCTATCAAACATTCCAAGACAATTCCAATTCTGCTCACATGCTTCGAAATATATTGAAGAGGAGCAAACAATCCCTAATTCATTCTACAAAGCCAATATCACAGTCGTATCAAAGACAGATAAAGATACCACAAGACAGGAGAACTACAGACCAATATCTCTTATGAATATGGGTGCAAAAATGATCAACGAAATACTAGCAAACAGAACCCAATAGGATATTAAAATAATTATATACCATGATCAAGTGGGATTTATTGCTTATATGCAAGGTTGATTCAATATAAGGAAACTGATGTAATACACCACATTAATTTCATGAAGGTAAAATAAAAGCGTGTGTTCCTGGGTGGGCCACAGTGGCTCAGCAGGCAAGAATGCTTGCCTGCCATGCCAGAGGACCCGGGTTCAATTCCTGGTGCCCGCCCATGTTAAAAAAAAAGCAAAACACACATGATCCCAATAGATACAGAAAAGTCATTGGATTATTGGACAAAATCCAGCACCCCTTCATGATAAAAACCCTTAGAATACTTGTAAGAAGGAAAGTTTCAAGATGATAAAGGGCATATAAGAGAAGTCCATAGTTAACATCCTACTTAATGCTAAAAGCCTGAAAGATTTTCCCTGTTAGTTCAGGAAGAGAACAGGATGCCCAGTGTCCCTACTGTTATTGAAGATTGGATCTGAATTTCTTGCCAGAGCAATTAGGCAAGAAAAAGAAATGAGACATTCAAATTGAAAAGTATATTAGGTCAGGTTCTTTAGAGAAACAGAATCAGCTGGAGATATCTGTAGTTATAAAATATATAAACTGTCTCACATAACCATGGGAATATAGAATCCAAGGTCTGTAGGGTAGGCCACAAGCTGGTAACTCCAATAAAGTTCCTCAGTGAACTCTAAGAAGAGGCTGGACAACTGAGTGGATGTAAGAGTCCAAATCCAAAGGACAGGCTGTGAAGCTGGTGACTCCAATGAAGGGTCTGGGTGAACTCCACAGGAGAGGCTCACCAGCTGAACCAGAAAGAGTGACTGTCTCTTCTGAATCCTCCTTAAAAGGCTTCTGGTGATTAGATTAAGTGTCACTCATTGAAGAAGAAACTCCCCTTAGCTGATTACAAATGTAGTCAGCTATGGATACAGTTGAGGTAATCATGATTTTAGTCTGTGAAATGCCCTCATAAATAGACAGGCCAGTGTTTGCCTGACCAGACAACTGGGTGCCACCACCTGGCCAACTTGATCCATGAACCTGACCATGGCAGGAAGTAAGAAGCAAGAATTTCCCTATTTGCATTTGTTACGATTTTATATACAGAAACTCCTGGAACATCCGTAACAAAGCTCCTAAAGGTAATAATTGGATTCAGCAAAATGGCAGGGTAGTAGATCAGCTCCCCAAAATCAGCAGTGTTTTTATATACAAGCAGTGAACAATTGAACAAAGTAATCAAGAAAAAAAATTCCATTCACAATGGCAGCTAAGGAATTAAATATATAGGAATTAACATAACCAAAGATGTAAAGGACTGGTATGAAGAAAGCTATAAAACATTGCTAAAAAAATCAAAGACTAAATGCCAAGATGTCAGTCCTGTGGCATGCATAGACCTTGAAAGTATGTTGAATAAAATTATCCAGACAGATAAGGACAACTATTGTATTGTCTCACTGATTTCAAACAATTAGAATGAGCAAACCCATGGACTAATATTCTGGAATATTGGTTACCATGGGAAGGTTAGTGATGGGGAATGGGAAGTTAAGACTTAATATTCACAGGGTTCCTATGTGAAATGATGGAAACACTTTATTTATTTATTAAAAAAATTACAGGAAAGAAACACAAACATTCTTAATATGTGATCATTCCATTCTACATATATAATCAGTAATTCACAATATCATTACATAGTTGCATAGTCATCATCATGATAATTTCTTAGAACATTTGGATCAATTCAGAAAAAAATAAAAAGACAACAGAAAAATAAAATGAAAACAGAAAAAAATTATACATACCATGCCCCTTACTCCTCCCTTTCATTGATCACTAGCATTTCAAACTAAATTTATTTTAACATTTGTTCCTCCTATTATTTATTTTTATTCCATATGTTCTACTCATCTGTTGACAAGGTAGATAAAAGGAGCATCAGATACAAGGTTTTCACCATCACACAGTCACATTGTGAATGCTATATCATTATACAATCATCATCAAGAAACATGGCTACTGGAACACAGCTCAACATTTTCAGGCAGTTCCCTCCAGCCTCTCCATTTCCTCTTGAATAGCAAGGTGATATCTACTTAATACATAAGAATGATCTCCAAGATAACCTCTCAACTCTGTTTGGAATCTCTCAGCCATTGACACTTTGTCTCATTTCGCTCTTCCCCCTTTTGGTCCAGAGGGTTTTCTCAATCCCTTGATGCTGGGTCTCAGCTCATTCTAGGGTTTTTCTCAAACCCTTGATGCTGAGTCTCAACTCATTCTAGGAATTCTGTCCCATGTTGCCAGGAAGGTCCACACCCCTGGGAGTCATGTCCCATGTAGACAGGGGGAGGGTGGTGAGTTTGTTTGTTGTGTTGGCTGGAGAGAGAGGCCACATCTGAGCAACAGAAGATGTTCTCTTGGGGGTGACTTTTAGGCCTAATTTTAAGTAGGCTTGACCTATCCTTTGTGTGATTAAGTTTCATATGAACAAACCCCAAGACTGGGGGCTCAGCCTATAGCTTTGGTTGTCCACACTGCTTGTGAGAATATCAAGAATTCAAGTTGGGGAGGTTGAATTTCCCCCCGTTCTCAGCATTCCCCAAAGGGCACTTTGCAAATACTTTTCCGCTCACTGATCAAATCACTCTGGGATTCATCGGGGCATCACTCTGGACAAACCAACAAAATCTCATGTTCTGCCCAAGGTTCCATGTACTTATGTTGTTCAACCAAGTTGTCTACATAAGTTATATTAGGAAATGCTCTAGTCGAAATATAAATTTTATACCAAATAAACATTTTTTGCTTTAGTCCCACACATAAGTTGAAATTTTAAAATATTAATTACCATCTATTTTCAGCACCCTGCAGTAATGACATTCCTTTGTTCTTCCTCATGCAAAAACATTTTTTAAATTTGTACATTTAGTCACTGTCATTATACACTGTAGGCAATCCTAGATTATTCCATCTCAATCTTTATCGTCTACCTTTCTTTCTGATATCATTTGTGCCCCCTGCCCTCCTCCCTCTATCATTCTCACATTCAGCTTCATTCAGTGTTTTAACATAATTGTATTACAGTTAGGTAGTATTGTGCTATCCATTTGAGTTTTTACATTCAGTCCTGTTGCCCAATCTGTATCCCTTCAGCTCCAATTACTCAATGTCTTACCCTATTTCTATCTACTGATGGTCTCTGTTACCAACGAAATTCTCCAAGTTTGTTCACTAATGTCAGTGCATATCAGTGAGACCATAGAGTATTTGTCCTTGTGTTTCTGGCTAATCTCACTCAGCATAATGTCCTCCAGGTCCATCCATGTTGTTACATACTTCATAACTTTATTTTGTCTTACAGCTGCATAATATTCCATTGTATGTATATACCACAGTTTGTTTAGCCACCCATCTGTTGATGGACATGTTGGCTGTTTCCATCTCTTGGTAATTGTAAATAATGCTGCTATAAACATTGGTGTGCAAATGTCCATTTGTGTCCTTGCCCTCATGTCCTTTGAATAGAGACAGCATATAGATGGGTCTCATTCCCTAATCCATTCTGCCAGTCCATGTCCCCAATTGGGAAGCTTAATCCATTAACATTTAGTGTTATTACTGCCCGGGCAGTACCCTCCTCTACCATTTTGCCTTTTGGCTTTTATATGTCCTTCTAATTTTCCTTCTTTTTACCTTTCCTCAGTCTTCCTTTCTACACTCATCTCCACACCTTTCTCTTCTGTCTTCATATCTGTCTCTTGTGCTCCCTTTAGTATTTCTTGCAGAGCTGGTCTCTTGGTCACAAATTCTCTTAGTGATTTTTTTGTCTGAAAATGTTATAATTTCTCCCTCATTTTTGAAGGACAAGTTTGCTGGATATAGAATTCTTGTTTGGCAGTTTTTCTCTTTTAATAATTTAAATATATCATCCCACTGTCTTCTCACCTCCATGGTTTCTGTTGAGAAATCTACGCATAGTCTTATTGGGTTTCCCTTGTACGTGATGGATTGCTTTTCTCTTGCTGCTTTCAGGATTCTCTCTTTCTCTTTGACCTCTGATATTCTGATTATTAAATGTCTTGGAGTATGTCTATTTGGATCTATTCTCTTTGGGGTACGCTGCACTTCTTGGATCTGTAATTTTAAGTCTTTCATAAGAGTTGGGAAATTTTCAGTGATAATTTCTTCCATTAGTTTTTCTCCTTCTTTTCCCTTCTCTTCTTCTGGGACACCCACAACACGTATATTTGTGTGCTTCGTATTGTCCTTCAATTCCCTGAGTCCCTGCTCATATTTTTCCATTTTTTCCCTGTATTTTCTTTTTCTTGCTGGATTTGAGATGTTCGGTCCCCCAGTTCACTAATCCTATATTCTGCCCCTCGAAATCTACCATTGTAGGTTTCCATTGTTTTTTTCATCTCTTCTACCATGCCTTTCATTCCCATAAGTTCTGTGATTTGTTTTTTCAGACTTTCGATTTCTTCTTTTTGTTCATTCCTTGCCTTCTTTATATCCTCCCTCAATTCACTGATTTGTTTTTTGATGAGGTTTTCCCTGTCTGTTCATATATTCTGAATTAATTGTTTCAACTCCTGTATCTCATTTGAATTGTTGGTTTGTTCCTCTAACTGGGCCATATCTTCAATTTTCCTAATGTGATTTGTTATTTTTTGCTGGCATCTAGACATTTACATACCTTAAATTAGTTTATTCTGGAGATTGCTTTCACTTCTTTTACCTAGGGTTTTCTTGCTGGATGAGTTTGTTGTCTCTCTGTTCTTTGACATGTAGTTCAGCTTTTTCTGGACCTCTAGCTTAGGTTTTGTTTAACAGAGGAGAATATTTCAGTTCTTGTTTCCTTGTTTCTTGCCCTGCTTGTATGGTGCCTCCCCCCCCCCCGTCTACTTAAGTATTATGGACCTCAGCTGGATTTTTCCAGACCAAACTGGCCTCCTATCAGGAGGAAAGAGCCACCTGCATCAGTTTTCCTTGAGTGTGAGACCCAGCAGGTTGACAGACTTTTCCTGTGAAGTTCTGGGCTCTGTTTTTCTTATCCTACCCAGTATGTGGTGCTTGTCTGCCTGCGGGTCCCACCACCATATGATGATGCAGTACCTTTAACTTTGGCAGACTCTCCCTCCTGGGGGTGTGGTGGAGACAGAGGAGAGGTTGTAGGCTGGTTTTAATGGCTTCTAATTACCAAGCCCTGGTGTCTGAATTCCTTGAGGGAGGGGTTCCACCTGAGTTGGGCTTCACCCCTCCCCTGGGGAAGGCGCAGGCTTGAGACAAGCCCTGATAGGAGCTTGTTTCTGCCTGTGCCTGGGCAATTGCAGACTGAGAAGTCCTGCTGCTGAATCCAGAGGCAGTTAAGCCTTTGTAGAAACACAGCCGCAAAAAGCTCTGTTTCCGTTTTTTCTTTTTCTGTCAGCCCTGCCCCCTTGGTGTTGGGGCAAAAACGAGTGGCTTCCACTTTGACCAGGTTCACCTGAGCTGGAGGCCTATTTTTAGTAGTCAGAATTTGTTGATTAATGCCACAATTGGTGTTTGGTTGGGTTCAGCCTCTGCCTCTCGTAAAGTCTCTTTCTTTTCCCCTCTGGGAAGCAGCCTGTGGGGGAGGGGTGCCGGCTGCCGCGGCTTGGGGAACTCACGGTTCTGGGGAGGTTCACAGCCGGTCCAGCTGGTCCAGACTGGGGTATGCTGTGTGTCCGGTCACTGACGTGGCCCCAGGAGCTGTATTGTACTGTTTCTGGTTATTTAGTAGTTGTTCTGAAGGACGAACTAAAATGTACGCATTGCTAAGCCACAATCTTGGCCGGGAAATCCCCTGGAAACACTTTCTTAATGATTACTGGTGATGACAACACATTGTAAATGCAATTAACTGCACTGAAATACACACACACACCATATATATATTTAAAATTGGGAAGTATGGTTGCAGAAGAAAAGTCCACAGAACTACACTACACAAACAATAAACCCAAAGCTAAATCATGGCCTATAATTAATAGTACAGTTGTGAAAAGTTGTTACCATCGATTGTAATAAGTGTTCCACACCAATGCATGTTGTTAATAAGGCAGTATATGAGAAACCTGTAGTTAAGTATGATTGTTCTAAAAACCCACAAGTTTCTAATAAAGAAAAAATCCTGATACAAAGGGAATCCTACATCTTGTGTCTTCACTGGATTGTTTTTGTAAATATACTAAGAAAAACTAACACTTAATTCTCAAAACCTTCCAAATCTCAGGAAAAAGTAAGTATTCCCAAGTCATTCTATGAGGACAGCATCATTCTGATACTTAAGCCAGTGGAGGACATTTCAGGAGAAACAAAATGAATTCAGTATTTCTGCTGAATGTAAAAAGGAAAAATCCTTGGGTGGGTCATGGTGGCTCAGCAGGCAGAGTTCCTGCCTGCCATGCCAGAGACCTGTTTTAATTCCCAGTAGCTGCCCATGCAAAAAAAAAAAAAGAAAAAGGAAAAGAAAAAATCCTCAATGAAATGCTGACAAACAAAATCCAGACTCTTATTAAAATTATTATACACTATCACCAACTTGGCTTGGTCCTAGGAATCAGCATAAGACATTCAATAAAATGCATTAGAGGTATGAAGGGAGTAACACAGAAAATGCATTTGACAAAATAGAGCACCGTTTGTAGATTAAAACACACAAAGAAAAACTAGAAAAAGTATTGGAATCCTTAAAATTATAAAAGACATATATGAAAAACTATAGGCAACATCCTGAACAGGGAAAGACTGCAAGATTTTGCTCTAGATCAGGAGCAAGAATAGAATGCCCTCTTTCCTCACTGTCTTTCAACATTTCACTGAAGGTTTTAAGCCAAGACAATTAGGAAAGAAAATGAAATAAAATACATATATATTGGAAAAGAAGTATAATTTTCCAAATTCGCAGATGATATAATCCTAAGTATAGATATATGGAAGAATCTAGAAGGCAGTTATCTGAAGTAATCAATGGGTTGAAGTTCAATATAGAAAGTAAGGGTGTTTTTATTTCCCATCAGTGAACAACTGAAGAAGGAAATGAAAACAAATGCATTTACAATAGTAACTAAAAGTAAAATATTGAGTTATAAATTTAACCAAGACATGTAGATTTATTTTGAAATGCTTTCAAACTTACAGCACAGCTGCAAAAATATACACCCTAAATTGCCAGATCTACTAATTTAATAGTAGATATCCATATCTATCTGTCTGTTAATCCATCTACCTATCTACCCCGTCTGCATATCTATCAATTCAGTTTTTGAATGAATATAGGTTGAATATATCACATTCACTCAAGATTTAATTCTGCCATGTGCATGTTCTAAGAAATAGGATATTCACTTCAATAACCTTAAGTGTAGTTATCAAATTCAAAAAATTTAACATTGTTTAAAAAGGGTACAGAACAGCATGGGGCATGCAGGGCTTCTGCAGTGGTTGCAGGATGGAACTGGTGACCATGTCTCTGCTGTGCTTACCTACTGTTTCTGATTTTGCGTGAAAAATCTAGAGAAAAACCATTGTCAGATCAGCTATTGACAGTGTAAACACAGGAGTTAATAACCTTCAAGAATGTAGCCATACACTTCATCCATGAACAATAGGCATTGCTAGATGCATCCCAGAGAACACTGTTCAGAGAAGTGATGCTGAAGAATGTCAATCATCTGATTTCAGTGGGATGTCAGGTCTGCGAATCAGATGTACTTTCCTAATTGGCACAAGAAGACTGGGGAGAAGGAATGGGATTTCTCCAAAACCATAGTCCAAGCAGAAAAAGTGCCCGCAAACAGAAAGAAATGGTATTCATGAAACTTACCTGCAAGAAAGACAATTTTAACATCATGTCGTTGCAGATATTTCACAATCAGAAGAATTCCTTTCAGTGTAATCATTTGCAAGAAGATTCCACTGTCATGTCCACTGACTGAACATGCATGAAGTCTCATGAGAAGGAAGCCATATTTAAGCAAACCACTTGGAAAAGTCCTCAGTGACCAATCATTTAATCAACATTAATCAACCAGATTCACACAAGAAGTAAGTCATGTGAATGCCATTGAAGTAGTAAAGACTTTATTGAAACTTCTGGCTACAGAAAATACAATGGAACTAAAACTGTAGATAAACCATATGAATGCCTTCTATGTGGGAAAGCTTTCACTAGATTTTTTCACCTTAGACGCCATGAGAGATCTCACCCTGGAAAGAAGCCTGATGGTTGTCATCTGTGGAAAAGTGTTCCGTCAATCTTTGAATCTTCCAAAACACGAGAGAACTCACACTGGAGAGAAATCGCCTTCTATGTGGAATAACCTACTGTTAATCTTAGACAACATGAGAGAACACACACTGAATAGAAACCCCATAAATGACATCTATTATGGGAAAACCTTTACTCAGTACTCTACCCTCAAACGACATGAGCAGACATACACTGTTGGGAGAAACCCTCTGAATGCCATACATGCAGGAAAGCTTTCAATCAATATTCTTACCTTAGATAACAGCAGAGAGCACACACTAGGGAGACAGCCTATGAATGTTGTCTATGTGGATAAACCTTTATTTATGGTTCTGCCCTCAAACAACATAAGAGAACTCACACTGAAGAGAGACCCCATGAATGTCTTCTATGTGGGAAAGCTTTCACTCAAAATTCTACCCTCAGGAAACGTAAGAGAATACATAGTGGACAGAAGCCATAAGAATTCATCTGGATGGGAAAACCTTAATTTTTCTATCCTTAGCATGAAATTATTCAAACTTAAGACAAACCCTGTAATTGTCATCAGTGTGGGAAAGCTTTCATTCAATATTCTGACCTTAGGTGGAATGAAATAACTCACACTACACGTTAGCAATATGGAAGACTTCATACTTAGCTTTAAGCTTTAATCACATAAGTTGTAATCACACCAGAGAATTTCTGTACTGAAAAAAAACATTGTAGTCAATATGGTAGTACCTTTAGCCATCTTCACTATTTCTGTTAATATAAGGAATTTCATACAAGAGAGAATTTGTATGAATGTCATCTGTAGCAAGTCCCTTGGTAGATGGTCTGATGATATATCATATGAGAGAACACACGGTGTAAATGGAATGGAAGTGAAGAGTCCTTACCTACCATTGTGATAAACCAGAGAAATTACACATGAGGAATTCGATGTACTCAATGTAGGAGTGCCTTTAAGTTTTAATTTATTTAATTTATCCATTAAATAAACTGATTGATCGAACTGAAACACTAAGGTGTGTAATTACTGTGCACTATCACACAGTGAAGCAAGACTTGGTGTGCAAAAAAACCCTCAATTTAGAAATAGCTGTGTGAACATGAAATAAAAGTAAAAGTCATAAAATGAGAGGGAAAAGTCCTCATTAGGAAGTTGAAAGCCCTTGGGGTGGATCCAGAAATTTCACGAAGGAGAAAATAAGGTAAAATCAAAGGAAATAATTTATTGAAAAAATTGGGGAGATTGTGTGTGAGTTATTGTGTCTATAGAGATAGAGTATTTGAGGCAAACTATTGGACATTTCATGGCTGAGTTACAGATATCAGTGGTGGAAATACTGTAGGTATGGGGATAAGAGAATGTGGAAATTCTGATTTGGGAGTTTACTAGGGTAAATGAATATGGTTCTGTGGTTGCCTTTAACAGATCAGTGATTGACATTATATCTTCCTGTCCAAAGGGTAGAAACAGATGTGTATATTTGTTTTTTATCTTAGAGGGAGCGGTATTCATTTTAGTAACTACAGTATTCATCAGTCAGTGAGAAGGTCCTGCAGGCAGTAGTTCACAGTATCAAGCAGAGGTCCAGATAATTCCCATTTTCCTTCAATAATGGCATATCAGAACCCTCTGAAATAATTATCTAAAGCACTAATAGATTCCAAAATTTACAGGGCCCATAGACAGTGCCATTATGATGGTCCTGATGTGAGAATCCAGGCCTTGACAATAATTTTGGAAAGATTATGATCCCAGAGCATGCATATATGAAGTTTTTTAAAGCTATTTTCATAATTTTAAAAGGTTTGTGACTTCTTTCGTATTCAATTTGGGGACATATAGAAAAGCTTTTTTTTTTTTTGTAGGTGACATGTTCAGGTATATAGAAAACTATTAAATTTCTGAAAGATGCCATTGTTAATTTTAGGGATGTCATAGGGTCTGAAATAAAAATGAGGTTCAGTTTCTATATATTAGAAAAAAGATTACAACCTGTATTCTACTTTTTATATTGCCTGCTAATTTCCTTTTTAGCCTTTCCTCTTCACTTGTTAGATCACATCGTGTGCTGATTTGAAAGGTTACATACCCTGGAAAAGCCATGTTTTAATCCTGATCCAGTTTTGTGGGAGCAACCCTTTCTTTTAATCCCTATTCAGCACTATAGGTTGGAAACTGAATTAGATTATCTCCCAGACATGTGTGGCACCCAAACATGTGTATTAGGTTTGATTAGAGGGAGATGTGACTCCACCCATTCAGGTGGGTCTAGATTAGTTTACTGGAATCCTTTAAAAGAAGAAGCATTTTGGAGAGAGCCACAGCAAAGCCACAAGAACCATGAGGGCCCATGCAGCCAGTGACCTTTGGAGATGAAGAAGGAATATGCCCCCTGGGGAACTTCATGAAGCAAGAAGCCTGGAGAGAAAGCTGACAGATATTGCCATGTTTGCCATTTGCCTTTCCAGTTGAGAGAGAAACCTGGAACTTCATTGGATTTTCTTGAGTGAAGGTACCCTCTGTTGGTGCCTTAATTTGGACATTTTATAGACTTGCTTTAGTTGGGACATTTTCACAGCCACAGAACCGTAAACTTTGAACTTAGTAAATTCCCCCTTTTAAAAGGTGTTCCATTTCTGGTGTATTGTATTCCAGCAGCTAGCAAACTAGAACAGATTTTGGTACTAGAGAAGTGGGGTGCTGCTGTGGTTTGCAATTATCAAACATGCTGGAACAGCTTTTTAAGTGGATAAGGGAAAGATTTTGAAAGAATTGTGAGGAGCTTGATAGAGAAGGCCTAAAATGCTTTTAAGAGATGTTGGTAGAAATATGGACTCTAGGGATGACTCTGGTGAGGTACCAGACAGAAGTGAGGTCTGTGATATTGCAAACTGGTAAAAGGCAGTCTTTGTTTTAAAATGGCAGATGATCTGGCAAAATTGACTAGTGGCTTTGGCTGGAAGGCAGATTTTAAAAGCCATGAGCTTGAATATTTAGCAGAAGAGATTTCCAACTTAAAAGTGAAAAGTGTAATTTCTGGTTTCTCCTCACAGCTTATAGTGAAATGCGACAAGAAAGATATAAGCTGAGAACTATACTTTTGGATACAAAGAAACCAGAAATTGATGTTCTGGAAAATTCTAGGCTTCCAAGAAGGGAAACCCCAGAGAATGTTGCCCTACGTGTGGATTTGGCCAAATGTGGAACCAGTCAGCCATTTCAAAGAAAGCCAGAATTGAGATGGAGTTATCCAGTAAAGATTTGTGAAAACTCCTGCTGACTGATGGACATGATCCTTGCTTACTACATAGAAAGCCAACAAGAGTGCTATGGGATCTGTATAAACAGAGCTGCCTCCAGTCAGGACTGGGGGCTCAAAATAGGGACAAAGGGGAGGTAAAATAACTTCAGTGGCAGAACTATGGAAGCTGAAGGCTAAAGTCAAGAGACCTTGGGCCAGGAGAGCGGATCCACCCTGGAGAGGTTGAGTTTGCCCCTAAGGCAGAGGATGGCCCTTCCACCTCATTGCAGTGGAAGAGTTGTGCCATGTCACACCTTGGAGTGGGTGCAGCAAACTCCTTGGGGATTGGGAGAGCCTGGCTTTTGCCACATGGAGGGGTTGAGTGTGTACCCTGGAGATGGCAGAGAGCCCAGGTGCAGCCCCAGTGCTTGGAGAAGGTGGCACTGAGAAAATGTGGTCTCCCCATGTCCCCCAAAGTTGCATTCAGAGAGGCAGACCACTGCATAGGCCCTTGGAAAGTGTGGGATTGCCACTTTCTAAAGCTCCAAAGATAAATGACTCTCACACTTTGAAATCAAATGGAGTTTGCTGACTGCTGGAATGCAATATACCAGAAACAGAATGGCTTTTAAAAGAGGAATTTAATAAGTTGCTAGTTTACAGTTCTAGTGCTGAGAAAATGTCCTGATTAAAGCAAGGCTAATAAAAATGTCCAAATTAAGACACCAAGAAGAGATTACCTTCTCTCAAGAAAGGCCAGTGGGTTCAATGTTTCTCTCTCAACTGGGAAGACACATGGCAAAACATGGTGACAGTCTGCTAGCTCTCTTTCCTGGCTTCTTGTTTTATGAAGCTCCCCCAGGGCGTTCTCCTTCAGCTCTAGAGGTTGCTGACTGGTGGACTGTGGTTCTCTCAGCCTCGTGGCTCTGCTCAGCTCTGTTGTGGCTTTCTTGTAGCTCTAAAAAGAGGCTCTCTTCAAAATGTTTCTTTTAAAGGATTATTGGGTGGAATCACAACTCCATGGAAACTATCTGATCAAAATTGGGTGGGCCACATCTCCATTGAAACACTCAAAATGCACCCAGCCAGCAATATTGAATGAGGATTAAAGGACATGGCTTTTCTGGGGTCCACTGTCATGCAGGTTTTTGAAACTGCTTGGGTTCAGTGACCCGTGAGTTCCTTTCAGTGTCTCCCTATGAAAATGGGTATATGTATCCTATGACTGTTCCTCCTTTGTATGTTAGCAGCAAATGACTTGTTCTGAGCTTTTACAGGTCCAGAGCCAGATGAGAATTTTGTCTTAGACATACCGTGCCTGTAGGTGACTTTGAAATTTTGTACTGTTTCTGACTTCGTATTGTATTTGTATTGTTACTGAAATGCTTTAAAGTTTTCTGATGTTGTTATGGAATGAATCTATTTTGTATGTGGGAAAACATGTCTTTTTTAGGGTCCAGGGGGTGGAAAGCACTGGTTAGAAAGGATTATGTGCCCTAGAAAAGCCATGGAACTTGATTAGATTATCTCCTGGCATGACTATATTCACAATATTTTGGTACCCTCACTACCCTCCATTACTAAAATTTTCCAATCTTCCCATTCTTCCCATCCCTGGCAACTTAAACTCTTCTTTTTCTTTCATGCAGTTGCATATTCTCATTTTTTAAACATTTACCACAGGGTCTAAATTTAATGGCCTAAATCCATAGTAATTTCATTTTCTGTGATAGTAAATTAACTCAATATTATATACAAACTGTGTTACTTATACCCCTGCATTGCCCTCTTTCCTGTAGTTATTTTCAAACATTACATGTTTCTATAATATGTGTCCAATACTACATAAAGTAGGAAGTAAAAAGTGGATTTTATAAACCAGAATTATAATAAACTCTCATTTATATTTATCCATGTTTTTACCCTCACTGGAGATCTTTATTTCTTCATGTGGCTGCTATCTATTGTCTGTTTAGTATCTCTTGTCATGCCAGTCTAAAATTATAAACTCTCTCAGCTTGTCTTTATCTGTGAATGTAAGACAGTTTTCAACCAAATCTAGGATATTTAGTTGGCATGTTTAATTATAGAAGTTTCAGGTTGAGAGAAAAATCATGCAGAAAGTAGTTTCAGTATACCCCCACAGTTACCTATTATTGATAAAGGTATTGCTTTTCTTTTATTACAATTAATGAAATATAAGTATACTATCTATTGTATCATTAGGCCTCACTGTTGTACAATTTTATGTTTTTTTATTTTTAAAATTTTCTGGTAATATTTTCTCTTTCTCTCTGCATCCAACTGAGTACAACATGTCACGGTGTGATTCTCTGATATATCTTGTTTGGCATTCATTGAATGTCTTGGATTTGTGTATAATAAGTGTTTCATTAAATTTGTAATTCATAGCCGTTATGTTTGTGAATATTTCTTCTGCCTCTTTCTTCTACAGGGACTTCCATTATTCATAGTTTTAATGTTGGTTTTAGTTTCCTAAGCCTTTCAAAGTTGGTAACATGAAATGGTTCAGCTTAAAAATGGGACTTTATTAGCTTACATGCTTGCAGTATTGAGGCTGTGAAAATATCATAAAGCATCATCATGGTGATGCTTTCTCCTGAAGATAACCTGCTAGCGATCCTTTCACTTCTTCCACATTATGGAGCACATGACAGTATCTGCTGGTCTTTCCCTTCTTTTCTGGGTTTAATTGCTTTCAGCTTCTTCTGTGGCATTATCTTTTTCTTTCTCTGTATTCACTCCATTTATAAAGGACTCCAGTAACAGGATTAACACTTGTTAATCTTGACTTTCTTGGCTTAAAAGAGAGGCAGGGCCTCAGCATCCATAATTCTGCTCTTGAAGTGATTTTACCTTTAATCTATCCTTTTGCATCCCTTTCTGTCCAATTTGTCATTCCATATTGTCAGTGGTTCCAGTCATACAGATCTCATGTAAAACTGGCTGGTTTTCCATGTACTGCACAGGGGTCCAGTCCATGAGACAGTAGGATTTTCTATACTTTCTGGATAGCTGTACTTCCAATCCTGATTTACACTGGGATGGCTGACTAGATTTATATTCAGTTGAACCCTCACATGAAGCACTATTCTTGGAAACTCACCGACCGAAACATTATTTTCCCAATCATTAGTTTCAGGATTCTTCATTCCATAGTGGTTCTCAGCTTATTCCTTTACTCTCACATTTTTCTATAAGCTTCAGGAAGAAATCAGGCTGCACTTTCCACAATTAATTTGGAAATCTCTTTAGCTAAATATTCAAGCTCATTGCTTTTAATTTCTGCCTTTTACGTAACATTAGAACTCAATTTCACCAAATTCTTTGCCATTTTCAAATAAAGATCATCTTTTCTCCAGTTGCCAATAACACATGCATCATTTCAATCTAAGGCCTCATCAGAAGTACTTTTAGCATCCATATTTCTATCAACAGTCTCTCTCAAAAAGCAATCTAAGCCCTTTTATCAGACAGCTCACAATTGTAGTCTCTACCCATAACCCAGCTCACTCACTCACTCTCTCATATTCTGCAAATAAAGATCCATCCTGAATAAGGTGGGTGACACCTAACTGAATACCCTCATCAAAAGGTTAAGAACTTGTTTTTCTTCTGGGGTGCATACAATTCCAAACCCCATAAGTTAGTGGAAAAGTCTGGGCTTCCAGAAAGGGAGACCCCAGAGAATCGTGTCCCCCGTGAGGATTTAACCAAACATGGAACCAGCCACCCATTTCAGAAAAAAACAGGGCTGGAGATGGAGTTATCCATGAAGGATTTGTGGAAAATCCTATTGTCTGATGGTTATGATCTTTGCCTACAACATAGAAAACCAACAAGAGTGCTGTGAAATCTGTATAAACAGAACCACTGCTAGTCTGGATAAGTGGGGCAGAAAAGGGACACAGTTGAGGAAAAATAACTCCAGAGACAGAATTGTGTAACTAAGGTTTGAAACCAAGAAACTTTAGGTCAGGAGAGTGTATCTACCTAAGCACTTAAAGAGGGTGAGTTTACCCCAAAGACAAAGGGTGGGCCTTCCACCTCATTGTTCAGGAAGAATTGTGTTATCTCAGACCTCAGAGAGGGTAGAGCACATTCTTTGGTGATTGGGGAGAGCCTTGCTGCCACCACATTGTTCTGGAGGGGTTGAGCATATGCCTCAGAGATGGCAGAGAGCCTAGGTGCAGCCCCAATGCTTAGAGAGATTGGAATGGAGAAAAAGGTGGTCTTCTTAATGTCCACCAAGGTTGCTACCCACCCCAGCATTTGGAGAGGAAACAAGGCTGCTGCATAGGCCCTTGGAAAGGGTGGGGCTGCTGCTTTCTAAAGCACTGAGGATAAATGACTTTCAGACTTGGAAATCCAATGGTTTTGCCCTGCAGGTTTTAGAAGTTGTATGGGTCCAGAGACCCCTATTTACCTTTTGATTTCTCCCTATAGGAATGGAAACGTGTATCCTATGACTGTTCCTCCTTGGTATACTGGCAGTAGAAACTCTTCTGAGTTTCACAGGTCCAGAGCCTGAAGAAAATATTTGCCTTAGAGCAGGCCTTACCAGTAACTATATATGATCTTCAATATATTCAAGGAGATAAAGGAATATATTGATGAGACTTTGTACTGGTTTTAACCTTGTATTGTATATATATTGTTACTGAAATGGTGTGGTGTAAGGCTTTTGTGATGTTGCAATGGAGTGAATGTATGTTGTATATGAAAAAAATGTCTTTTTTGGGTTCAGAGGGAGGAATGTGCTGGTTTGAAAATATTATGTACCCTGGCAAAGCCATATTTTAATCCTGATTCAATCTTGAGGGCAGCTGTTTCTTTTAATCTGGATTCAATATTGTATGTAGAAATTTTTGATTAGATTATCTCTATGGAGATGTGACTTGCCTAATTTGGGTGTGGCCTTTGATTAGGTGGAGATGTGACTCCACCCATTCTAGGTGGGCCTTGATTAACTTATTGAAATCCTTTTAAAGAGGAAACATTTTGGAGAGAGTATCAGAAATGACAGAGCCTAAAGCAATGACAGAAGTTTCAGAACCAACAGAAACTTCACGGCAGAGCTGACACAGATACAGACATGTGGAGAAGAGAGACATGGATGTTTGGGATGTTGGATCCCAGCTGACATTGCCATTGTATGTTAAGCCAGAACCGGGAGGGAACCAAGGGAACCCAAGAGATGAAAACCAGCCCTTGAGAAGTAAAATTAGACATCTCCACAGGAATAGAGGCTGAAAGCCTGGAACCCAGGAGCAAGGGACCAGCAGATGTCAGCCACATGACTACTTAGCTGACAGACGTTCCTGATCCTTTGGCCTTAAGTCTTACGTGAAGGTAACCTCTTGTTTGTGCCTTAATTTGGACACTTTCCCTTCCTTAGAACTGAAGTAGTAACTTACTAAATTTGTTGTATTAAAAGCCATTCTAGTTCTGTTGTATTGTATTCCAGCAGTTAGCAAACTAACACAGGTCCTGTCTTTTAAAATTTTTCCTTTCTGCTCCTTAGCCTGAATTACTTCAGTTCTATTGTCTTTGAGTTCACTGAGTCTTTCTTCTGTTACCTCTAACCTACTATTGACCCTGTATAGAGTACTTCTCATTTCAGTTATTTTTCTCATTTTTCTGGAGAGATTTCTATATTGTTTTTTCATTATTTTCTTATGTGCTTTAGTTCTTTCTCCATATTTTCCTTTATCTCCTTGAATATATTGAGGATCATTATTTTAAAGTTTCTCTCCAGTTAGTCCAAAATCTGGTGTTTTTTGTTGATGGTGTGTAGATTTTTATCTTATTCCTTTGGATGGATCATCATTTTGTGTTTCTTTGCCTTGTGATATTCTTTTGCATATTCTACATTTTAATAAATTAGAGTGTTTAACTCTTGGATTTAGTTCCTTAGCTGTCTGTTTCTTTTGTTTGTATCAGCTGGTGATGGGATTCCTTTGATTGCTAGGAGCTAATCAACACAACTAAACCAAGGCAAAAATCACCTTTCACTACCTGCGCATTTACTCTGCTTTGGCTGGTGGTTTCCTTCCCATCAAGAAGATCAGCCTGAGGCATATGGAAAATGTAGGGTCCTCTCTTATCTGAGACTTGTGGACCTGGAGCTGGGGAGTTTGTTTCTTCTCCTGGACTTGTTCTTGCTAGAGGGTATAGGAATTCCCCATTTACAATTTACAGGGGTTTAAGTGAATGCCCCCATTTCTCCTTTTGAAATTGGCCTCCTGCCTTTCCTAGGTGCTGTTTAGTGTTGCTTAATGCAAATAGTTCTTTGCTCCAGGCTGCTTTAACTTAATTATTTTTCACACTGTCCCAGCTGTCTGCATGGAGTGTCTCTGCTCTCAAGACAAACTTCAGGATGGTTAGTGAAGACATGTTCCCTGACTCAGTCTCTTAGACTTCTACCTGAAAGATTGGCACTAATGTGCATCCACCCAAGTTTGTACACAGGGGCCACAGTTCTTCCCGTGGAACAGATCTTGGAACTCACAATGTGAGTTCAAGTTGGCTTTATCCTGCATTGTGGAAGGAGTTGTGGTGGGAGTCCAGTGTGTGGGCCAGGAGGATCTTATATGGCTTTTGAAGCTGTGTTTCCTTGATCGAGAGTTGCCTGGCTAATGCAGCCCTTAACTATTTCCTGTAATTTTGAGGAAGGGAAGAGTCCTTAGTATTCCTCCGTTGCTTTGCTCAAGTGGGGTTGGAACAGTGGCTTCTCTCAGAGCTGGCCCACAGTTATCTCAAGTGTCTGATCATAAATCGGATGACATCTCTCCAGTATTTGGAGGATTGTTTTTATGTCCCACCATGGCACCTCCAGGCTGCACAGGAGCCCAATTTCCAATCCCCACTGCTGCCTGCCATGAGCCTGGGGTATGGGAGATGGTAGCTACTGCAGAAAGACTAAAACTCATTGGTATTTATGATAGATAGTTTCAGGTGTCAACTTGGCCAGGTAAGTCCAACTGTTGATCAAGCAAGTACTGACTTACCTGTTCTGTGGGCTTGAATCGTCAACACATTAATTTCATTCGTGGCTGATTACATCTGCATTTGGTTAAGGGGAGTGCCTTCCACAACTAGTTATGTTTAATCTAATAGCTGTGGGCTTTAAAAGAAGTCAAAAGGAGCTCACATCAGATCAGCTGTGCTTGGAGCTCAGAGGCAACAAAGATCCATACATTTGAAGATGTGGAAGGGAAATACCCCAGGGGAGGCCATTTGAAACCAGAGACCAGGAGAGGAATCTGACACACGTAACCATTTGCCTTCCAGTGTTACAGAGAACCCCCCTTGTAACTGTACATTTGTGACTTAATAAATCCCCTTTATAAAGGCCAATCCGTTTTTGGTGTGCTGCATTCCAGCAGCATTGGGAAACTAAAACAGCACTGTTCTATAGTTTGCTAGCTGCCGGAATGCAACACACCAGAGACGGATTGGCTTTTAATAAAAGGGGATTTATTTTGTTGGTTCTTCAGAGGAAAGGCAGCTAACTTTCCACTGAGGTTCTTTTTTACGTGAAAGGCACAAGATGGTCTCTGTCTTTTCTCCAGGCCCCTGGGTTCCAACAACTTTCCCCGGGGTGACTTCTTTCTGCATCTCCAAAGGCCTGGGCTGAGCTGCTAGTGCTGAGATGAGGAATGCTGAGCTGCTTAGGCTGTGCTACATTGTGTTCTCTCATTTAAGCACCCGCCAATTAAGTCAAACATCACTCATTGCAGCAGACACGCCTCCTAGTTGACTGCAGATGTAATTAGCAACAGATGAGGTTCACGTAGTGTTGGCTTATGTCTGCAGCAACAAGACTAGGTATGCTCACCTGGCCAAGTTGACAACTGAATCTAACTAACACAAGCACTTTCTACAATTTGCCAGAATCTTCCTCTTGCTCTTTGTTGGATGCTACACAGTGTTCCACTGGACTCTGGAGTTTCAAATTCATTGATTCAAACAGATCCTGTCATTTTGATAGTTTCTTTGGTGGAGGAACTGATTCCTGGAGCTAATTAATCCCCATCTTCCCATAATCAATCTGTTTTTGAAACTCGATGGGGATGTTTTTATTTTTGTTACTGTCTGTGGTAGTTAGATTCAGTGTCAACTTGGCCAGGTGAAGGCACCTAGTTCTGTTGCTGTGGACTTGAGCCAATGGTATGTGAAACTCATCTGTTGCTCATTACATCTGCAGTTGGCTAGGAGGTGTGCCTGCTGCAATGAATGATGTTTGATTTAATTGGCTGGTGCTTAAATGAGAGAGCACATCATAGCACAGCCCAAGCAGCTCAGCATACCTCATCTCAGCACTTGCAGCTTAGCCCAAGCCTTTGGAGATGCAGAAAGAAATCACCCTGGGGAAAGTTGTTGCAACTCAGAGGCCTGAAGAGAAGGCCAGCAGAGATCACCCTGTGTCTTCCCATGTAAGAAAGAACCTCAGATGAAAATTAGCTACCTTTCCTCTGAAGAACTAATGAAATAAATCTGCTTTTATTAAAAGCCGACCTGTCTCTGGTGTGTTGCATTCCAGCAGCTAGCAAACTAGAACACTGTGATGTTCATGTCTTTTTTGTTTCCTTTTCATAATTTCCATCTCTGTATTTCGTATTCTTTTTGTGTTCATCTTTCTTTTTCCTGATTTCCTTTCATTCTTTTCCATGTTTATGTTTGGCTCTTTGAGCAATTTTAGGACCATTTTTAAACAATCTTTTTTTGGTATGTCCCAGGTCTGATCCTTCCTCAGTGTTGGTTTCCACTCAAACATAAATTCACATTCCCAAAAGTTGCTTTTGAGGTCCATTTCCTTAGAGTACACAGTAAAGTATGGGAAATGTCTACATTAAATATGCAAATAGTCATAAGACCCAATTGCCTGTTTTCAGAAGGAAAATTGTTTTCATATATACATAGGTACATATATCTCATTGTTTTTTCATTGTTATTTGCAACCTTATTCAGATTTAAAATCTACCCTAATTAGGGAATTAATAAAATTGACTCCGTAGAATTCCACTCAAACATAAATTCACATTCTTAGTAAGAAAAGTATTAAGTATGTAGTACTTAAATTTTAATTTTACCTCTGCAAAAAAAGAATTATGAAATGGAGTTCCCACTTTATCTTGGAAGAGTTAGTAAATACCTTTTACAAGTCCTAGCAACTACGCATGACATATGTCCCACCACTTCCCTCCCTTATCTTCCATCTCGGTAACCTGTTTCATTTTTGTCACATTTACGTCCATCACAGATTTTCCCTTTTTTCTTTTGTATGCTGTATGGTGGGGGTCACATTTCCTTCTTTTTCTATGTGAGTATCTTGTTAATGCAGCACCATTTACAGAATTTTTGTTTGTTTGTTACTGTTTTTTTTTTTTTTTTGTGGTGGGATATGCATAGGCTGGGAATCAAACCTGAATCTCCCACATGGCAGGGGAGAATTCTAATACTGAACTACCCTTGCACCCCTTCCTTTATTTTTTAATTAATTAATTAATTTTATATATATAATTTTTTGGCATGGGCAGGCACCGGGAATTGAACCCAGGTTTCAGGCATGGCAGGTGAGAATTTTGCCACTGAGCCACTGTCACACCGCCCTTTCCTTTATTTTAATCCCAGCCTTCCTTCAGGGAATTCAGGCATTTTGTCCAAATAGACCCAGCATATTTAGTTCCCTATTCTATCTCTGGGACATTGTATTTTTCCTATTAATAATAATTAGTTGCAAAATATTTAGTAATTAGCCCTCAAAATAATCCTTTATTTCCCAAGGGATTGTTTGAGGCTTTAATTTTAATTTAGCTTCTAAATCCAGTCAAGGTGAACAAGATCTGACTGTGGAATGAAACCCTGATTAGGTTTGGTGTCTGTACAATCAGGTTTTGGTATCTGTGAGATGTATCACTTATTAGATTTAGCAAATATTTCTTCCTATACAATGGAAACAGAGATCGAATTCTTCCATAGATAAAGAAGCTGAATAGTTCAGAACTTTGGAAGGAGAGCAAAATTGTACTATTCTGTGAAACTTGCCTAAAAAATTGAGTTGACCTCAATGTCCCCACTTTTTTTTTAAATTTAAATAAATTTACTTTTGGGAGAAAAACATCTGAACATTTTGTACAGTCTGATCCACAATGATCCAACAATATGTCATAGCTCATTCTGGGGCTACTTTTATGCGGTTTGCTGGAGAAATTTCATGTGGAGCATCCGCTGAATTTTATCAAAATTCTTAAAGCCATCTGTGGTAGTAGACAGTTGTTAGCTTGGCCAGGTGAAGGCACCTAGTTTTGTTGCCGCGGACATGAACCTCATCTGTTGCTGATTACATCTGCAGTTGGCTAGGAGGTGTGCCTGCTGCAGTGAATGAGGTTTGACTTAATTGGCTGGTGCTTAAATGAGCACAGCGTAGCACAGCTGAAGCAGCTTAGCATACCTCATCTCAGCATTGGCAGCTCGGCCCAGGCCTTTG
This sequence comes from Tamandua tetradactyla, assembly GCF_023851605.1. Classification (NCBI taxonomy): domain Eukaryota; kingdom Metazoa; phylum Chordata; class Mammalia; order Pilosa; family Myrmecophagidae; genus Tamandua; species Tamandua tetradactyla. The sequence goes on along the minus strand of NC_135339.1, from coordinate 16,020,803 downwards.
GAGATGCAGAAAGAAGTCACCCCGGGGAAAGGTGTTGGAACCGAGAGGCCTGGAGAGAAGGCCAGCAGAGACCACCCTGTGCCTTCCCATGCAAGAAAGAACCTCAGTGAAAAGCTGACTGCCTTTCCTCTGAAGAACTAACAAAATAAATCCCCTTTTATTAAAAGCCAATCCGTCTCTGGTGTGTTGCATTCCGGCAGCTAGCAAACTAGAACACCATCTGTCATGGTTAGGGACAGGTGTCAACTTGGCCATGTTGTGGTACCTGTTCGTCTGATTGGGTAAGCACTGGCCTGTCTGTTGCAATGAGGACATTTCATAGGATTAGGTTATGATCACGTTAGCTACATCCACAGCTGATTCCATTTGTGATCAGCCAAAGGGGAGTGTCTTCTGCAATTAGTGATGCTAAATGCAATCATGGGAAGCCTTTTAAGGAGGACTCAGAGGAGATAAGTTGCATTCCTGCTTTGGCTGGCGAGCCTCTCCTGTGGAGTTCATCCAGGCCATCCATTGGAGTCATCAGCTTCGCAGCCTGCCCTGTGGATTTTGGACTCTGCGTTCCTACGGTCACGTGAGACACTTTTATAAATTTTATATTTGCAAGTGTTCCCTGTTGATTCTGTTTCTCTAGAGAACCCTAATTAATACATCTTGGTACCAGGAGTGGTTCTTAAGGAACAGAATCTTAAAAATGGGTTTTTATGAATGGTTTTCTACTCTGACTGGGCTCAGAGACTCTAAGGACTCTGATTCCCATAATCAGAATGACACTCCCAATCCATGGACTGAGTTGGCAAAGGAGATAGTCAAAATATCATCATTCGATTCTCCTAATGCTTCGCTTGTACGAAGCCAGACTCTGGGGGATAATGTTCTTGACACCTTTACAGAGTTTTGTAGAAATAAGAGTTATAGAGATGTTGGTTGGTTGTTGTTAGATACACTGTCTGCATTAAAGGGTGAAAGGGATGGGCTTAAGGCTTCAAACAAGAAGCTTAAGTGCCGTCTGAAAGATGTAGAGGTTTCTATGAGTATCCTCAAGGAAAATTTTATTTCCTGTAGCCGTAGACTTGAGATCTCTGAAAATCAGACTCAGAATCTTATTGTTAGAGTAGCAACTTTACAACGTAAACTGAAATCTCAGTCTTGCATGGTGTCTGCCGTTAAAGTGAGGGCATTGATTGGAAAGGAGTGGGACCCTGAAAAATGGGATGGTGACATATGGATTGATAATGATGTTGGGGGTGAGGTTGAAACCCTAGACCATGCTGAGCCTTCTTTAGATAACCCTGTAATAGTCTGCCCTGAGGACATAGCCGCCCCACCTTCAGCCTGCCTTGAGGAATTGGCCACCCAACCTCCTCCTGAAGGGATTAGCCCTAGAGTTATTAATCCTGTTTCACCAGATGAAACTGCAAATGAAAGCCCTGAAGCAAATGGCTTGGAAGATATTTCTAATTCTTTTCATGACCCACCCCCACCACCCCTCATTTCTTCTAGACCTATAACTAGACTAAAGTCCCAACAGGCCCCTAAAGGTGAGGTACAAAGTATCACACATGAGGAGGTACGTTATACTCCAAAAGAACTGTGTGAGTTTTCCAATTTATATAGACAGAAATCAGGGGAATATGTGTGGCAATGGATTTTAAGAGTGTGGGATAATGGTGGGAGGAATATAAGGCTGGATCAGGCTGAATTTATTGATATGGGCCCACTAAGCAGAGATTCTGCATTCAATGTTATAGCTAGAGCAGTTAGAAAAGGTGTTAACAGCTTGTTTGGGTGGTTGGTTGAAACATGGATCAAAAGGTGGCCAACATTACCTGAGGTTGAAATGCCAGAACTGCCCTGGTATAATGTAGATGAGGGGATCCAGAGGCTTAGAGAGATTGGGATGTTAGAGTGGATTTATCATGCAAAGCCTGCTCTTACACCCCAGGAATGTCCAGAAGATGCACCTTTTACCAGAACAGTGAGAAATAAGTTTGTGAGACTAGCACCATCATCCCTCAAGAGCTCTGTGGTTGCAATTCTCTGTAGGTCAGATATTACTGTAGGAACTGCTGTCACTGAGCTGGAATCCTTAAACACAATGGGGATGACAGGATCCCGAGTTGGCAGAAGCCAGGTGGCAGCACTTAATCACCAAAGACAGGGTAGACGTGGGTATTATAATAGACAACAAACTCAAAGGAGGCATCAAAATTATATGACACGCAGAGATTTGTGGCATTGGCTAGTAAATCATGGGGTGCCTAGAAATACAATAGAAGGGCAGTCTACTAAATTCTTGTTGGAGCTGTATAAACAAAAGAGTTCTAGGTCAAGGGAACAGAAGTCTAACCTGAATTACAAAAACACAGAATCACGGCCCCTTAATCAATTTCCAGACTTGAAACAGTTTACAGACCCTGAGCCCCTTGAATGAAGGGGAGGCCAGGTCCCTATGGGGAAGAAACCTGTTACACTGCCACAAATTTATACTGTTGACCTTCCTCTAAGTCTTCCTCAAGGAGACCGACGGCCTTTTACCAGGGTAACTGTGCATTGGGGAAAAGGAAATGATCAGATATTTCGGGGATTATTAGACACTGGTTCAGAAGTGACATTAATTCCAGGGGATCCAAAACGTCACTCTGGACCACCAGTCAGAGTGGGGGCTTATGGAGGCCAGGTGATCAATGGAGTTTTAGCTCAGGTCCGTCTCACAGTGGGTCCAGTGGGCCCCCGGACCCATCCTGTAGTTATTTCCCCAGTTCCGGAATGTATAATTGGCATAGACATACTGAGCAACTGGCAGAATCCCCACGTTGGTTCTCTAACTCGTGCAGTGAGGGCTATTATGGTGGGAAAGGCCAAGTGGAAGCCACTAGAACTGCCCCTACCAAGCAAAATAGTAAATCAAAAGCAATACCGTATTCCTGGAGGGATTGCAGAGATTACTGCCACTCTTAAGGACTTGAAAGATGCAGGGGTGGTGATTCCCACCACATCCCCATTCAACTCTCCTATTTGGCCTGTGCAGAAAACAGATGGGTCTTGGAGAATGACAGTGGATTATCGTAAACTCAACCAGGTGGTAACTCCAATTGCAGCTGCTGTTCCAGATGTAGTATCATTGCTTGAGCAAATCAATACATCCCCTGGTACCTGGTATGCAGCTATTGATCTGGCAAATGCTTTTTTCTCAATAGCTATTAGTAAGGACCACCAGAAACAGTTTGCTTTCAGCTGGCAAGGTCAGCAATATACTTTCACTGTCCTACCTCAGGGGTATATCAACTCTCCAGCCCTATGTCATAATCTTGTTCGCAGAGACCTTGATCGTTTCTGCCTCCCACAAGACATCACACTGGTCCATTATATTGATGATATCATGTTGATTGGACCTAGTGAACAAGAAGTAGCAACTACTCTAGATTTACTGGTAAGGCATTTGCGTGTCAGAGGATGGGAGATAAATCCAACAAAAATACAGGGGCCTTCCACCTCAGTAAAATTTCTAGGTGTCCAGTGGTGTGGGGCTTGTCGAGATATCCCTTCTAAGGTGAAGGATAAATTGCTGCATCTGGCCCCTCCCACAACCAAAAAAGAGGCACAACGCCTAGTTGGTCTTTTTGGATTTTGGCGACAACATATTCCTCATTTGGGTGTGCTACTCCGGCCCATTTATCGAGTGACCAGAAAAGCTGCCAATTTTGAGTGGGGACCTGAACAAGAGGAGGCTCTGCGACAGGTCCAGGCTGCTGTGCAAGCTGCTCTGCCACTTGGGCCATATGATCCAGCAGATCCAATGGTGCTGGAAGTGTCAGTGGCAAATAGAGATGCTGTCTGGAGCCTTTGGCAGGCCCCAGTAGGAGAATCACAACGCAGACCCTTAGGATTTTGGAGCAAAGCCTTACCATCTGCTGCAGATAACTACTCTCCTTTTGAGAAACAGCTTTTGGCCTGCTACTGGGCCTTAGTAGAGACTGAACGCTTAACCATGGGCCACCAAGTTACCATGAGACCTGAGTTGCCTATCATGAGTTGGGTGTTGTCTGACCCACCAAGCCATAAAGTTGGGCGTGCACAGCAGCACTCTATTGTAAAGTGGAAATGGTATATACGAGATAGAGCCAGAGCAGGTCCTGAAGGCACAAGTAAGTTACATGAAGAAGTGGCACAGATGCCCATGGTTTCCACTCCTGCTGCCACATTACCTTCTCTTTCCCAGACCAGAGCTATGGCCTCTTGGGGAGTTCCTTACAGTGAATTGACTGAGGAAGAGAAAACTCGGGCCTGGTTTACAGATGGTTCAGCACGATATGCAGGTACCACCCGAAAGTGGACAGCTGCAGCATTACAACCCCTTTCTGGGGTGTCTTTAAAGGACAGTGGTGAGGGGAAATCCTCCCAGTGGGCAGAACTTCGAGCAGTGCACCTGGTTGTTCATTTTGCTTGGAAGGAAAACTGGCCAGAGGTGCGTTTGTATACTGACTCATGGGCTGTTGCTAATGGTTTGGCTGGATGGTCAGGGACTTGGAAAGACCATAATTGGAAAATTGGTGACAAAGAGGTCTGGGGAAGAAGTATGTGGATAGACCTTTCTGAGTGGGCTAAAAACATGAAGATATTTGTGTCCCATGTGAATGCACACCAGAGGGTGACTTCAGCAGAGGAAGATTTTAATAATCAAGTGGATAAGATGACCCGTTCTATGGATACCAGTCAGCCTGTTTCCCCAGCAACTCCTGTTATTGCCCAATGGGCTCATGAACAAAGTGGTCATGGTGGTAGGGATGGAGGTTATGCATGGGCTCAGCAACATGGACTTCCACTCACCAAGGCTGACCTGGCTACAGCCACTGCTGAGTGCCCAATCTGCCAGCAGCAGAGACCCACACTCAGCCCCCGATATGGCACCATTCCCCGAGGTGACCAGCCAGCTACATGGTGGCAGGTTGATTACATTGGACCACTCCCTTCATGGAAGGGGCAGCGATTTGTTCTAACTGGAATAGACACATACTCTGGATATGGGTTTGCTTTCCCTGCACGCAATGCTTCTGCCAAAACTACTATCCGTGGGCTTACAGAATGCCTTATCCATCGCCATGGTATTCCACATAGCATTGCTTCGGATCAAGGAACACACTTCACAGCAAATGAAGTGCGGGAATGGGCACATGCTCATGGAATTCTCTGGTCTTACCATGTTCCCCATCATCCAGAAGCAGCTGGATTGATAGAACGGTGGAATGGCCTTTTGAAAACTCAATTACGGTGCCAACTAGGTGGCAAAAACTTGAAAGGCTGGGGTAATGTTCTCCAGGAAGCTGTGTATGCTCTGAATCAGCGTCCACTGTATGGTGCTGTTTCTCCCATAGCCAGGATCCATGGGTCCAGGAACCAAGGGGTGGAAATGGGTGTGGTGCCACTCACTATTACTCCTAGTGATCCACTGGGAAAATTTTTGCTTCCTGTCCCTGCTACCCTGAGTTCTGCTGGTCTACAGGTTTTAGTTCCAAAACGGGGTGTGCTTTCTCCAGGAGAAACAACAGTGATACCACTGAACTGGAAGTTAAGATTGCCACCTGGCCACTTTGGGCTATTTATGCCTCTGGATCAACACACCAAGAAGGGAATTACATTATTGTCTGGGGTAATTGACCCTGACTATCAGAAGGAAGTAGGACTGCAACTACATAATGGAGGTAAAGAAGAGTTTTCTTGGAATATAGGAGATCCCCTGGGGCGTCTATTAGTACTACCATGCCCTGTGATTAAAATCAATGGAAAACTGCAACAACACAATCCAGGCAGGACCACTAATGGCTCTGAGACTTCAGGAATGAAGGTTTGGGTCACCCCACCAGGCAAAGAACCACGGCCAGCTGAAGTGCTTGCTGAGGGGAAAGGGAACATGGAATGGGTAGTGGAAGAAGGTAGTGATAAATATGAACTTCGACCACGTGATCAGTTACAGAAACGAGGACTGTAATGCTGTTTTGTTTGTGTTATACTATTTAAGTTGTAAGATATCAAGTTTAAGAATGAATGTTGTCCAAGGATTTGCACCCTATTCTGGAGAGATTTAATGTGTTTCCAGTTATATGCAGGACAGTTGAGTATTGTCAGGTAAAAGAAAAAATGTGTGCTTATTTTTGTTTTCATTTGGAAATCTAAGGTATAGGTGCCAAGTTGACAAGGGGTGGACTGTCATGGTTAGGGACAGGTGTCAACTTGGCCATGTTGTGGTACCTGTTCGTCTGATTGGGTAAGCACTGGCCTGTCTGTTGCAATGAGGACATTTCATAGGATTAGGTTATGATCACGTTAGCTACATCCACAGCTGATTCCATTTGTGATCAGCCAAAGGGGAGTGTCTTCTGCAATTAGTGATGCTAAATGCAATCATGGGAAGCCTTTTAAGGAGGACTCAGAGGAGATAAGTTGCATTCCTGCTTTGGCTGGCGAGCCTCTCCTGTGGAGTTCATCCAGGCCATCCATTGGAGTCATCAGCTTCGCAGCCTGCCCTGTGGATTTTGGACTCTGCGTTCCTACGGTCACGTGAGACACTTTTATAAATTTTATATTTGCAAGTGTTCCCTGTTGATTCTGTTTCTCTAGAGAACCCTAACTAATACACCATCTAACCAGAATATTACACAATACGTAATGACCATGATACAGTAATTAAAATGCAATATCAGGTACTCACTACTTTACGAGTTACAAGCTACAATATAAACAATTTAGGGCCCTTTTAGAAATGAAAAAAAAAATTTGTATTACAGCTTTATTCCAAGCATTTTCACTTAGATACAGCTTTATGTATTTTCACTTACAATAGACTGCAAAAGAATGCCTTTTTAAGTATCTGTAGAAAAAATATATTACTGCTTAAATGTATGCACTCTGAAGTATACTTTGCCACGTATGGGTTCAGATAAGAAAATGAACCTGTGCTGTGGCAAAATACCTGGCTGATGATCAAGACTTGGGGAATTTTCATAAATGGCTGAAAACTTTATATCAAGGTAAAAAGTGAGGACATAAAGAGAACCAACATCGTCTTTTTTTTTTAATGAAGCAATCTAATTCTAGAGAATGGGCTTTCTATTTGATTTCCAAGTGTGTGGTCCTGAAGTTGAATTCTTTCCTGTCCAAGGAGCTGCCTGCAGCTGTGAGGCAACACTTGACAGTGAAGCAAGCTCAGAGGAACATGTTAACTGAGCTCAGAGATGGTCACTCATACAGTTCCTGCAGCTCTTCTGGCCCACACAGAGGTGAAGGGCAGGCAGAACTATCATTACAAAGGAAAAATGCATTCACTGAACTGCATACATAGAGCTTCTAGGAGGGTTAACGGTTCTTGACATAGATTCCTGGTTGTAGTTTACAATATCTGCCTTCACCACCCTCTGTGATTGTTCTATTTCTGCTTCGTTTAATTTGATTTCAAGGATTTCAGCAGCAACTTTCTGAAAACACAGAAAGACGGAGTCTCCTGTCTTGGTTGAGACAAAGTGGTTACTGAAACCATTTTCCTGGCAAAATCTTAAGTGTTTTTCAGGTTTTACTGTTTGCTTATGTGCCAAATCAATTTTATTGCCCACCAAGGCAGCCAGAGGTTGGATTTCTGATTCCTTGCTCAATTTCTTCAGCACAGTATTCCAATCTTCTAAATCCTCAAAGCTTTGATAGTTTGTAATATCATATACCAAGAGGACTCCCTGTGTTCCGTACATATATTTATTCAATATCTTGCCTTCTATTGTTTGCCCTCCTATATCCCAAACTTGAAGAGTAGCATCAAGTTTCCTGGCAATGTTATCCTTCTCAAAAATAAATCCAGTCCTATATTTTGTACTGTTTCCCAAAAGTTTCTTGAGCAAAACACATAGCTGAGGACATCTTCCTGGAGGTGTCGTCCCCCAGCATGATGTGTTTCAGTTGCCGGTCCTGACCCTCTTCCTCAGCATCTGACATGGTGTCCTGGGACCCGGACCACCTTCCCCAGGTGGAAGGAAGAAGGAGAGAAGAAAGCCTCTGGTGGCCTGAGTGGGTAGGAAGGGCGGCACTGAGGGCAGGACCCTCTGCTCCTGTGTCTCAGCAGCCACCAAAGGGATCTGGAGTGAATCACTTGCCAGCGCCATCTTGCCCACTCTTAATTTTGGCTTCTGGGGAGTTTTCCAAACCATGAGATATGAGCTGTCTTTATACATTCCTATTTAATAAATACTATCAGCTTTCATATATTGTTCTGTGAGAGTAGTATTTTAAAGTATTTAAATTTTATTGGTATGCGATTATTTTTACTTCCCCACTTACTTCAACTCTAGAAATGGGAAGAAAAAGAAGATAGCATTGAGTGTATGACAGAACACATAATGAAAGAGTATCTGGAATAGCTTGAATACTCACAGGGAACTGAGATATCAATGAAGTCTAGGAAAAAGTAACTATCAAAAGCTGCTCATGTACCAATATTCTTTGGTTCCAAGTTCAATCTATAGACTGAGACCCACCATCTGTGGGTCTATATTTATTTATGAGGAGCTCATTGGAGAGCATAGCATGATTTATTTAAGAGGAATCTTTAGTTATATTGGCAGTCATTATTTGAGGCAGTGGGAGGAACAGGTAAACATAGTCAGCAGTTTGACAGTGAAAGGAACAGCAGGATATCAGCATAAGAGAGGGAATTGGTTCAGGGGCATTTTGCTTCAAAATAGAAGAGAAAGTCTATTTAAGAGATTGATTCTGATAAGAGGAGAGGTTGGTGGTAAAGATTTCAATTTTAATCACTAATATGGCTTCTGAAGAAACAGGAAGGACAAATTTAATCAGGGTCAACATGTCTCTTCAATGAGAGAGAAAGAATAACTAATGAATATGAATGTAAAAATAATTGTAGAGATTTTGTCCTAAAGTAAGGTGATATGCCAAATTACATTATTCTTCTGATTACTATTAGTTTCATTCTGTGTGCTGTGAAACGTGAGATTATGTGAGATTCAAAACCATGGGACTTGAAGTGATTATAGAATGTGGAAGAGTGATTCTTCAGGGTATATCTAAAAGTACGTAGAATCCTTACTTGGCCTTTTGATCTAAAGCAACAACTTGATAATGTACTAGGTCAGATGCAGTAATGGGCAAGGCAGGTTATTTGAGTCACCTAAGTGGACAGATCTGGTAAATCCTCAGATATTTATTGAGTGATGGAGTAGATATTCAAAGGCACCTCAGAAATACTGTTCTCAGGAAATATATGGAGTAAATTGACTCCATATATTTATCGTCAGATGTAGTATGAAGATTACACTTTTTGAAAATATGTAGTTCTCCAAATGTATTTAGTTAACTATTTTTTTCCGTGAACTTCAGGTACAATTGAGTAAGTTAATCCTACCTCTGCTTATGATGTGTTATCATTATTTATGAAATGCATATACTTATTAATGATGTTTTAGAGGAGAATTTACTTTTGCTCATCAGTTCACATATATAAATGATGAAATATGGGATGTTGCAGTTGATGATGATTAATATATGAAAAAGACTTCATTTGCCCCTGCAGAAAAATATCAGAGTGAGCAAATAGGTGTTCTCCAAAATCTCTTCATTCTGTATCTTCTCAGCCTTCTAATAATAAGAGGATTGTGGAACATGACAATGACATTATAACCCATATACGTCTGGTATTTTCTGATGCAGGAGTTTTTCGTGATCAGTTTTGCATGATGGAAGCCATTGGTCCTACGAATTGATCAGAAACTTGAATAGATCTCCATAATTAAATAGAAGTTTCTGGGGTGATATCCCAGTCCATTTGAGTGAGATCTAGAACTTAATTGTTTGGAATGTTAAACTGTTATTCATCACATGTGGAAGAACCAAGATGATTTAAGCAGGTATACCCAGAAGAACTGGTTACAGGTTACAGCAAAGAAGGAGTGAGTGTCCAGAGGACAGGGATGGATATTAGAGAACCGATGCTAGTGCATCAACCAAGCATGATTATATCTGAGGAATTACAGATTGCTTGATGGTGGAGACCTAATTCCAGATGAGTCATGGGTCAGGAATTCCTGTGTTTTGGAATCAGGGAAGAAATTAATTTCCCTGAACACTACGTATATTCTAGTTTGCTTGCTGCGGGAATGCAGTATACCATCAATAGACCAGCTTTTGAAAGGGGGACTTTATTAGTTGCACGTTTACAGTTCTAAGGCCATGAAAATGTTCCAATTAAATCAAGTCTGTAGGAATGTCCAATATAAGGCATCCAGGGAAAGATAACTTGGTTCAAGAAAGTCGATGAGGTTCAGGGTTTCTCTCTCAGCTGGAAAAGCACATGGCGAACATGGTGGCATCTGCTATATGTCTGCTAGCTTTTTCCCCAGGATTTTGTTTCATGAAGCTCCCCTGAGGACATTTTCCTTTATCATCTCCAAAGGTCTCTGGCTGCATGGGCTCTCTTGGTTCTTGTGACTCTCCTATGGCTCTGAAGCTTTTTCCAAAATGCTTCCACTTTTAAAGGATTCCAGTAAACTAATCAAGACCCACCTGGAATGGGTGGGGTCACATCTCCCTCTAATCAAAGGCTAATACCCACAATGGGGGGTGCCACATCTCCATGGAAATACTCTAATCAGGTTTCCAACCTTCAGTGCTGGATAGGGATTAAAAGAAATGTTGCCTCCACAAGATGGATCAGGATTTTCAGGGCACATGATCCTTTCAAACTTGTATACCGTGGATAACTAATACATACAATTTAGTGATTTTCATGTCCTTATCTGTAAAAATGAAGATATGCATATCTTCATTATTTACTAGAGAAGCCAGGAAATCCAACGTATTGATCTAGGGAGAGGAGAAACCTCCCCCTATTTCTCTTGGAGTGCACTATGTTCCTGTTTGGACTGGATTTACTTAACAGGTGAATAGTTGGGATTCATGACAGGTGAGTCTGGATTTGTGATCACGGCTTGCATCTGAAGGCTTCTATCTTTTTTTCTCAGCTTTGCTCACCTACTGTTTGGTTGTGAGTGAAAATCCAAAGGAAGACAGCTTCAGTGAGTTATTAACAATGCCAGCATGGATGAGTAGGGAATTCTTCAACTGAAGTTGTACCACTGTTGCCAACAGATGAGGAAGTTTGTCATATTGTCATAAATCTTCAGAGTCCATTCATGAGCTGTTCAAGGATCTGTTCTTCAGTTTAGTTTATCTGGACTCTAGAATCGTTATGGTAAGTTTGGGGTTCATCAATAAGTATTCTCCTTTCCAACATAATCCAATCCTAGTCATTTATTAAAAGTGATTTATCATTGATATTTCTTGCCTAATGACGAGTCTGTAGATTTACCTGAAAGTGGTGGAAAAGATCGTTTAGTTATGCATACTCTAAAGCAGGTATTGTAATCAGTATCCGGAAGTCATAATTACAAGTCTTTTGGGAAATTACCAGGTATATATCACAGCACATGTCATGTGATATTCCTTTACAATGGAGTTACATGTATTCAGAACATCTTTGTGTCTGAGTATATCTGAAAGGCAGATGGCAGTTGGGCATTGAGATTGACCTTGCTGGAACCCCAAACACATTTTCAGCTTTATATACACAGTCTCTGCTTCCTCAATCCTGACATTTTGAGCTTCACACTCAGGACTTTGTTAAGGATGGCATTATGTGAAACCGAATTTCTGTGATATATTAGGAGTTAATGTCCTTCAAAGATGTAGCTGTTGACTTCACCCAGGAAGAGTGGGCTTTGCTAGACACATCCCAGAGAAAACTGTTCAGAGAAGTGATGCAGGAGAATATTAGTCATCTGGTTTCAGTGGGTAAGTCTCTGAAAGTTTATCAGTGGTATGTATCAGTCAATTATTTAATCTATCTACTTACATATCTATCATATCTGTCATATGGCATCTTCTGTTTAAGTACCAGTGCCAGCTTCTCTGTACTGTTGTATAACCTTTTTATAATCCTTATATTTTTTTATTTTGTTAACACATTTAAATTATTTTATAACACATTCAATCACCTACATTAAATATGTTTTCTAACTTTTTACTTACATCTAGTTCACCCCCACAGAATTTAAACTTCTTGACCACAACTTAGTATCTTTTGGATCTCATGCTCCAGTACTCAGAGCAGTGCTGGGAAGTCAGTGAATAACCTTTGAATGGATAAATAAGGAACTATACATTATGAAATAATTATTCAGCTATAAGGGCCAGTGCTGAGGCATCAGAATACAATAGTAAAAACACTACATATATCATTTTCCACATAGAATTTAGATTGTTTTGGTGCAGTTTAGGATTATTGGATTTTTTTTTAGTAATAATCAGCAATTGTGAAAACATAGAATTTCTCCCTTTTTAGAATATGGAGGATTCTGCATCTTTTTGAACATGTGCATGGGCCACAACAACCACAGGTCCCAACTGTAATGAGAAGAAGGTCAAGAGTTATACCTTTGCTGGAGAAATATTGTCAGTGCTCTGTATTCAAAATACTTTTACATTGTTGGCCTTCAGTGCTTACCTTTTTCTTTGGTAGCCTGCCATGGACTTGATAATAAACTATTAACACTTAACTCAAATTCAGGGTATCTTTTTTCCTACAAGCAGGATGTCAGGTCTGCCAATCAGATGTGATTTCCCAGTTGGCAAAAGGAGACACAGTGTGGAGAGAAGGAATGGAATTTCTCCAAAACCAGAGTTCAGGTGAGTTCTGGAACCTATGCATCAGTAGTGGAGGGGCCTTATCTGTAAATGAATAGGTCCTTGGGAGTATCAGCTTCAGGTTTTCTTAAATACGTTATGATCTCTGAAATGTAGATGATGATATCGGGGGAATTTTCTTCATATGTGGTTGTTATTGTATAAACTTATCAAGCTCTATTTAAATGTCTTTGATTTTGGAAAAGTGATATCCCTGTACTATTGGAATTAAACTGTCACAATGAATCTTGTCCTTGTCTTTCTCTTGGAAGATTTTCCTTCTTTTTACCTCCCTTACACCCCCCCACTTATTATTTTTGTCATATTTCAACCCTGAAAATCTATTTAAAAGTCCTATAATGTTTTCTGCCTAGAGTATTCCTTAATTTGATGTTACATTTCAGCCAGGTGTCAATGTTTGAAATGTCCCAGTATATTTTGGACTTTCCAACATTTTTGTTCCCATAATGGTACTCTAACAATTTGTTATGTTTTTCTTCAAACAATTATAGGCAGGAAAATTGCCTGTCGAGACCAGGAAATTATATTAATGCAACTTACCTACAGGAATGGGAATTCTGATATCATGTCATTGGTAAGCTTCATTGGTATTAACCCTAGTTTTCCAAATAAATACCTGGGAATTGAATAAATGAGGAATTTAGTGCAGTCACCTAGGTGTAATTAATGTTGGAGTTAAAAGCTAATCCAGCAAAAATGTGTAATAGTTTGAATTTTGGGAAAATTAAACTGAACATAAAACTCTGAATTCTTATAAAAGATGATTATGTAAACATTGTTCAGATACACAAATTTTGAAGTATTATGAAGTTCAAAATTAATCAGATACCTCTGCAATTTGGATGATATATTAAAGAAAATCTCCTTCCATGAAAGTGCATAATGTGTTTGAAACTAAAATGGGAATGATTTTAATTGGAGACTTTTAGTGTAGGATTACTTGAGAATTTGCACTCAGGGAAATGAAGAAATGTATGTAAATGTTCAAATGATTGACAGTCTCATCTAATTCTCCACAGCAGATATCTCACACTCAAAAGAATTCCTTTAAATTTATTTATTTGCAAGAAGATTCCACTCTCAGATCCACAGTGACTCCAAATGCATTAATTCCCTTGAGAGAGAAACCATATTTAAGCAACCCACTTGGAAAAGTTCTCAGTGACCAGACATCTTTTAATGAACATAAGCAGATTCACATGAGAAGTAAATCAAATGAATACCCTCAAAGTACTAAAGCCCTCATTAAAAGCTCTGGCCACAAACGATACAATGGAACTCAAACTGGAAATAAACTATATGAATGCCTTCTATGTGGGAAAACATTTATTAGATTTATTGGCCTTAGACGACATGAGAGAACTCACACTGGAGAGAAACCCTATGGATGTAATCTATGTGGAAAAGCATTCAGTCAATCTTCTGATCTTCAAAAACATGAGAGAACGCACACTGGAGAGAAACCCTATGAATGTCAGACTTGTGGAAAAGCCTTCAGCCAATCTTCTGATCTTCAAAAACATGAGAGAACTCATACTGGAGAGAAACCTTATGAATGTCCTACATGTGGAAAAGCTTTCAGTCAATCTTCTAATCTTCGACAACATGAGAGAACACACACTGGAGTGAAACCCTATGTATGCCATACATGTGGAAAAGCCTTCATCCATGGTCATGTCCTCAAACAACATGAGAGAACTCACACTGGAGAGAAACCCTTTGAGTGTTCTCAGTGTGGGAAAGCCTTCAGCCAATATTCTCATTTTAGAAAACATGGCAAAACACACAGTGGAGAAAAACCCTATGAATGCCATACATGTGGGAAAGCCTTCATTGATTATTCTGCCTTCCGAAGACATCAGAGAACTCACACTGGAGAGAAACCCTATGAGTGCCATACATGTGGAAAAGCCTTCATTGATTGTTCTGCCCTTAGACGACATGAGAGAACGCACACTGGATAGAAACTCTTTGTAAGCCATCCATTTGGGAAAGTCTTTAGTTATTGTTCTACCCTCAGATATGAGAGTACTCAGACTACAGGAAAATCCCATGACTGTCATTTGTATGGGGAAGTTTTCACTTATAGTTCTGCCTTTGGGCAATATGAAAGAATGCCCAGTGGACAGAAGCCATAAGAATGTATGGGAACACTAAATTTTTCTAACTTTAGACAATGTGAAATTATTGAAACTTGCGAGGGAGGCTATTAATGTCATCAGTGTGGGGAAGCCTTCAGTTGATATTCTGAGTGTAGATGGAATGAGAGAACTCACACTATGCATTTAGAATACGAAGAGATTTCAGCCATAGTTTTAACCTTTAAACACACTAGAGAATTCACATACTGAAGAAAAGCCACTTGAAATGAGTTATTGGCTTTCATCAGTATTATTGCAGGTAAAATAAGGAAACTTATACATAAGAGAATTCATATGAATGTCAAAAAGCCATTAGTTGGCCTGATGATATACCGTATGAGAGAACTCACAGTATAAATCTGATAGAAGTGGAAAATCCTAATCTATGACTGTTATGTAGCCAGAGAAATTACATGTGGAGAATTCTGTGCACTCAATATTGAAGCTCCTTAAATTGTAATTTATGCTTTAAATAAATGAATGAACTTCATTGGAGTGAAGTTTGTACTTGCAGTGTACTGTCATTCAGTGAAACAAGTTTTGGTGTGCTAAAAATTCTCAATTTAGGGATAACTGTGATAATAGGGAGTGAGGTGGAAAAGTCATCAAAACATGAAATAAGAGGGAAAGTCTTTATTAGGATGAAACCCCTTGGGGCATTCCAGAAATTTCATGATGGTGAATGTATTTATTGTAAAATCGTGGGAAATCATTAATTCAGGAACTGCATAGCTTGTAGACATGAGCTGTTTTGTCTCAATTTGGAGTGGTGTTTGAGGGATTGGGAAAATTACTGGATATTTAGTGGCTGAGTTATAGAGATCAGTGGAGTGCTATGTGTTTTGGGATAGGAGAATATGAAGTCTGATTTGGAGTTTCTTGGATAAATATGCTTTTTGTTGTCTGATGGATAAATGCTGGGCATTTTGGAGGGTCAGTGATGAAATATCTGAAGAGTAGGAGCAAATATTTTGGGTTTGTTTCTGATCTTAAAGGGAACAATACTTCATATAAGTAACAACAATATCTATCAGTGGTGATAGAGTCCTGCACGTAGTAGTTTACTGAGCCAAGCAGAGGTCTAAAGCATTCCCATTTCTCCTCATAGCCTATTAGGGAATATCAATCCAAACTCACTGAAATAATTATCTTAATAATCAGAAGTAATAGATTCCAAAACCTACAGGGTCCTTAGGCAATGTTGTTATGACGACCCAAATGTGAAAATGCAGACCTTTAGATTAATTTTGTAAGTTATTATCCAGAACATGTGTATATGAAAAATTGAGCCACTGTGGCCATCTCAGCACAGCTTATATTTTATGAAATATTGAAGGACTGATTGATTTCCTTTAAATAGAGACCAAGAAACTGTTTCTTTTCATAACTTCCATTACATATAGGCTTAAGAGAGGACTTGAGTAGTGTAAATCAAAGAGTGGGAAAAAAAAGTAGAAAACTTGGGGACAAAAAGAGAGTGTTTGAAGATGACATATTAGGTACATAGAAACCAACATTATGTTTGCAAAAGAAAATTAGAGGTCATTAGTTTTAGGAATGTCACAGGATCTGAAGTGAAAGTGAAATTCTGTTTATGTATACCAGAAATTCATTCAGAGAAGTTAATCCGTTTTAGTGATCCCATAATTTCATGGTGTCAGAATTTCATGTCCAGTTCAGTGTTAGATCCACACTTCAGTGGGAGCAGTCATAGGAAATTCAGCTCTTTCCTGGGTGTCACTGAGTTTAAGTCCATTATCATCCCCCTGAAAGGAATCATCCTCAGCTTCTCGCCCACCAGGGTTTCAAGCCTTGTTGTGTGTGAAAATCAGTTTTGAATATACCTTATTGGCTGTGTTATTCCCAAGTCATCCATTATAATAGAACCGTTGCCATATGCATAAACATGTATAACATAAATGCTGCCTTTCCACCAGCCATTATTTCCAAACATCCCTTTGTTACACTAGGGAAGGTATGATTCTCCAATCACACTGTCCAGAAACCTGACCAGACTGTTAATTATTTGATGATGGCTTCCCCCATGAGGCAAGGAACAGCTCCATAGGGGTACTTAGGTCCAAGTGTCCCAGGATTATTAGGTCCACTCACACTTTAGCCCATTGGGCACTTTTTCCAGTGCCAGAGGTAGTATATTGTCTGCCTGATACAAGAGAAAACAGTGGCTGCTGCCCAATGGATGTGTGGCTTCAGCTAGGCTTACCCATCAGTGAAACAACAGCAGTGAGCATGTGGTGGGACATCTATGAGTTGGGGGTCCTCTGCATTCATTTGCAGGGAGGGAAAGGTCTTCTGATACTGCAACACAGTCATATTTATGGGTACATTTCCCAAACCCTCATGCAAGTGTGTCACTTCTTGGGGACCTGGGAAGCACAGTCCTGGATTTACCATTTCCATTTGATGGTACTGTCATTGGGCACTGCCTGGGTAAGGTGGGCCAGTTTGAAAGGATGTATGTACCCTAGAAAAGCCATGTTTTAATCTTAATCCCATTTTGTAAAGGCAGCCATTTCTTATAATCCCTATTCAATACTGTATATTTGAATCTGTAATCATCTCTCCCTGTAGATGTGACTCAATCAAAGAGTGATTGTTAAAATATATTAGGGGAGATGTATCTCCACCCAGTTGGGTGGGTCTTGATTAGTTTACTGGAATCCTATAAAAGAAAACGACAAGAGAAAGCCAGGAGATTCTGAGAGAGCAGAAAATGACATAGCCATGAGAAACAGAGAGTCCACCAGTCAGCGACTTTTGGAGATGAAGAAGGAAAATGCCTCCTGGGGAGCTTCATGAAGCAGGAAGCCAGGAGAGAAAGCAGATGAGGCCGTGTTCGCCACGTGCCTTTCCAGATGAGCAAGAAAACCTGACTGTTCTCCATGTGCCTTCTCACTTGAGAGAGAAACTGAACTTCATCGGCCTTCTTGAACCAAGGTATCTTTTCCTGGATGCCTTTGATTGGACATTTCTATAGACTTGCTTTAATTGGAGCACTATCTTGGCCTATAAACTAGCAACTTCTTAAATTCCCCTTTTTAAAAGCCATTCCATTTCTGGTGTATTGCATTCCGGCAGCTAGCAGATTAGAACATAAGGGTACTGGTTATCCAGAACCCATTATATGATGGGGATTTCTAGCCTCAGGGTATCTGAGAGCTTTTTGGTAACACTTTCCATTTCCACCACAATCCAGTAGTATACCAGAAGTTGTCTTTCATGCTAATTGTGCTGGGCTGCATCTGGGAACTTTGTGCTCTAGAAGTCCATGGCTCTGTAGACCTGCTGTCATGTTTCCTCTCAACTGGGATGCAGTTTTTAATGTCTCAAAAGCTTTAATTACACAGGGGTACCACTAAATGAATTCTCCCTTATGGCCATTGTATGGTTGTTACTTGAGTCATTTATTCCAATGTTTTGTGGTCCCATTTTCTTAAAGATTATAGGGAACATGGAAGGCTATTATCATGTAATAGGAGCATACAGTAGCTGTGCCACATGAGTTGTAATTGAGATACCTTGATCTGATTGGAGCCTTGTATGTCAGTTTACATAGCATATGTATTTCTCCAAAACTGCAGTGAAGTTTTCAGCATCCACATGTTAAATGTGAATTGCGGTCCCATATCTAGGATTTGGGTTTTAAGTGAGGAAACACTACATAAGTCATGACTAGGAATAAGCAGTTTAATGTGGTTGAGTAGCCACTTTCATGCAAGGCCTAATTCCCTCCTGATATGGCCCAGGATGTGTCTCCTGAGTTCATTGTTAGGAGTCACATGACTGTGCTCTGCCTTTGGTCTCTGCCTCTTCTTGAGAGAGTCCTCACAATTAGGCCTCTTTTGCATCTGAGTTGGGCGCTCATGGCCTGTTCTGAAACAACAGTATGGAAATTCCATTTGTGTTCCTCAAATGGCCATTTGCAGTCAATTCCACAGTGGTGACAAATTCATCTACCCACCTCACAAGCTTACTATAACCCCTGTGCCTACATGGAGGAGCTTCTTATAATTCAGTCATTGATTTGCTAGTCACTAGGTAATATGGGTAGTTTGCAAGTGCTGAAGACTCCATAAATATGTAGTACAATGTTGTTGGAGTAGCCCGAATGGTCATCACTGTCACATGGAGTTCAAGCCATTGGAAACAACACCTTCATCTAGTCTCAAACAGAAGGTTGTCATTCTTGGAACAGATTCCCACAGTGGCCCAATGGACTCAGTCAGCTATGAGTTTTGCAGTTTGATCTGTGAACCAAACCATACCATCAACTGGACTACCCCACTTATCGAAGGGTGGGTCAGGACACACAAGACACATTTTCTGTGTGCTGTTTGATTCCATCCAGCAAAGTAGAACTTTATTCAGAGTGTTG
Organism: Tamandua tetradactyla; assembly: GCF_023851605.1. Classification (NCBI taxonomy): domain Eukaryota; kingdom Metazoa; phylum Chordata; class Mammalia; order Pilosa; family Myrmecophagidae; genus Tamandua; species Tamandua tetradactyla. The sequence continues at coordinate 16,001,504 of NC_135339.1, read as the reverse complement.
GTTAATCCTGAGGTTCTGCTGAGGATTGCTCTTAGATGTACCATTTACATTTAATGAGGAAGCTTTGTTCAACCTGTCCTACTTTATTAGTATGATTAGTGCATACCCACATGATTATGGGCAGTTCTGGCCTTAGAACCACAGAGGGCACAATGGTGATTAAATGCACAGTCTCCACTAAAGTCCAGTAACAGGCTAAGTGCTGCCATTTGAAACAGGGTGTGGTATTTAGTGGCCACCTTGGATAGTTATTATGTGCTGTAACTAAGGTAAATCATCTTTCATTTCTGTCTTATGCTCACAGTTGGAATTGCCTTTCTCATTGACCCAGTAGGGGCACAGGAAATGCTTAGCAAGCCATGTATCCTTTTCAGTACTCAGCATTCAAAGAGCAGCTTGCAATGCTCTAAATCTTTCCAGTCTTGTCAGCCTGCTTCATTCTGCTTTTTATTGGCTCCTGTGATGGTTTCAAACTCTCATTTAGAGGGCCCCTTGATAGTTTGGGCATTCGTGTTGGTCTTCTGGAGACATCACATAAGTTTCTGCATCATCTGTTATACTTTACCTCACCCCTTTTATCATTTGCTGGTAGTTTTTGTCTTTCTGGTATGACTTTTCCATGTATTTTCTTGTTGCTTGGCTTTCATCCATCTTTGGCTTTCAGCCTGCCTCTGTGCTGCTGCTTTCATCCAAAATTGGGATTTGTTGGTGGATATTTTCCATGATTTTGCTCACCATCATCCCCAGGGAGAAAAAAGGGGCATGGGTGTCTTCCACTGGAAAATCCCTTGTCTCATGAATGCCTGCAGTGCTGTTTGAGGTAAGATTGTCTCATCTACATCCTGTCCAAGGGTAGAATCATATAGCCATCTCTGTGACCTTAACATAAAGGGCAGTCATGGCCTCATGAGCATGGGGCTTTTGCTGAGATGTTCCCTCAGTTAAAAACAATGCTATCATGCTCCAAGGAGCTCAGACTAAAAGTGGCATGGGTTTGTCTGTCCTGTTCATTTGTCATACTACTTGGTTCTCCGTTTCTTTATCAATCCTCTGTTTAGATCTTTATTTAAGAGAATGGCATGTTGATATCTCCCAGTTATAGTGGAGATGTTTACTCAATTTTGCCGATATTTGTCTCATGGTTTGGGGCACCTTGATTAGGTGCATAGATATTTATAATTTTTATTTCTTCTTGGTGAATTGCCCCTTTCATTAATATATATCATCCTTTTTCTCATAATCTTTTTGCACTTAAAGTGTGTTTTTCCTGATATTAGTATCACTACCAGAGCTTTTTTTGTTACTGCTTTGTTACTGCACAGAATATATTTTTTTCATCCTTTCACTTTCAACCTACTTGTATCTTTGGGTCTAAAATGAATTTCAGCATAGAAGTGGATCATATATTTTATCCATTCTGCCAATCTTTGTCTTGATTGAAAAGTTAAATCCATTGACATTCAATGTTATTACTGTAAAAGCAATCTTTACTTAAACCATTTTATCCTTTGGCTGTTATTTGTCTGATCCTTGTTTTCTCTCTCATTTTTACCTTTTAGTTACCCTTACCATTAATCTCCATTTCTACAGTCTCTTCCAAGCCTCTCTCGTGTCTTTTTATTCCAGCTGGCACAACTCCTTTTAATATTTCTTGTAGAGTATGCCTACTCTTAAACTTTTTCAGCTTCTGCATATCTGTAAATATTTTATACTTTCACTTATTTTTGAAGGACAGCTTTGCTAGATAAGGAATTCTTGGATGGGAATTTTTCTCCATCACTATCTTAAAATACTGTACCATTACCATCTTGCTTACATGGTATCTGATGAAAAATCAGCACTTAGTCTTATTGGCTTCCTCTTTTTGTGGTGAATCTCTTTTCTTTTGCTGCTCTCAGAAGTCTCTCCTTTTTGGCATTTGACATTCAAATTGGGATGTGTCTGAGTGGGTCTGTTCATATTTATTCTGTTTGGAGTACACTGGGCTTCTTAGATTTGCATATTTTTGTTTTATATAAAATGTGGGAAATTTTCACCCATTATTTCTTCAAGTTTTCTTCTTGGCCCTTTTTCCTTCACTACTCCTTCTGGGACACTTATGGTGTGTATGTTTGTGCTCTTCATGTTGTCAGTCATTTCCCTGAGAACCAGCTCACATTTTTCCATTATTTTTTCCATTTGTCCTTTTGTCTCTTTGTTCTGTCTTCTGGTCACTGATTCTTTCTTTTTCTCTTTAAATCTGCTGATTTAAAGTACCTTTAGTATATTTTCAGTTTCTTCTACAGTGTGTTTCATTTCCCTCAGATCTGCTAGTTTTCTATGTATTCTTTCAAATTCTTTTTTTTTTTTTTGACTTTTTTTATTGTATAGTTTAACATATGTACAAAGCAAATAAATTAAAAAGCGATTGTTTTCAAAGCATTCTTCAATAAATAGTTACAGGACAGATCCCAGAGTTTGTCATGGGCTACCATATAATCCTCTAGGATTTTTCCTTCTAGCTGCTCTAGAATATAGGAGTCTAGAGGGCTTAAGTATTTTTTTTTTTCTCACAGTTGACTTTTTTTCCTTCTTTTTTTTTTTTGTGGAAAATAACATATGTACCAAAAAGCAATAAATTTCAAAGCACAGCACCACAATCAGTTGTAGAACACATCCCAGAGTCTGACATGGGCCACAGTGTCACAATTCCAGGCCTCTACCTCTAGCCACTCGACAACACTTGAGACCAAAAGAGACATCACTCCAATGATTCAGCATTGACACCCACCTCTCAATCCCATCCTCTCTGTATAACTCCACTAACAACCCCTAATCCTTCCATTCCTCTCCCCAGGGGTGTCTGGGCTATGGCAACTCCAAAATTTTAATATTGGAAGAGTCTGTTACTAACATGGGGTAGGGAGATGGAACTATCTGATGTACTGGAGAGGCTGGGCTAGGTTTCATGATTTATCTGGACCAGGGACCCATCCGGTGGCTGCAGGTCTCTGGAAAGTTACTCCAGTGCATGGAACCATTGCAGAATCCTATACATAGCCCTAGGTGTTTTCTAGGATTGGCTGGAGTTGTCCTGATTAGGGCTTGGCTGGTTATGATAGGTAGCAAGATCTAACTGAAGCTTGCATAAGAGCAACCTCCAGAGTAACCTCTCAACTCTATTTGAACTCTCTCTGCCACTGATACTTTATTAATTACAAATTCTTTGTGTACTCCTCGTTAATATGCATGAACTTAATATCCTTTATCTCTTTAGCCACCTCATTGAAATTAGATTAGTTTGAACATCTTTGATTACCACCAACTTTTAAATTTTATCATTTCTCTTGAACATAGCTTCATGTTTCTGAGTGTATCTTGTAATTTTTTTGCTGGTATCTGGCCATCTGATTGTCATGGTAAAGTTAATTTGAAGATTGATTTCCCTCTCTTGTCTAAGATGTTGATTGGGCTCATGTTAAAGGTCTGCTTTGGCACTTGGTTCATCAGTATATCCCTGGCAAAACAGTGCCGAATTCCCACACAGTGGATGCAGACTCATTCCAGAGGTCCCTGGGGAAGGGATCAGGAATGGAGCTTCTAAAGACTACACTTTCCCACCATCCCTAGCAGATGAAACTCTTCAGTCCTATAAGAGTACATAATTTTTTCAGCCCTCTGACACCTCTTTCTGAGGCAGGTTGAAATAATGGCCCTATAGTGCTGCAGTCATCTGTCCAAAAAGGGACCCAATCATCAAATTTTGCTGGCCAACGTTGAATCAAAACTGTGCCACTTCCTTCTCTGTTTCTGGGTTGGAAGACTTACCCTGCTCACTCAGTCCACAGCATTTCACTAGGCAGAATCTGGACTGAACAGAAACTGCTGGCCTAGGGGGTGGGGTGTATATGCTAGGAGTCATGGTGGAGTTCAGGTACCATAATTTCTCTGTGTGGAAATAATGGAGCTACAAATGATCTGGGCTTCTATGTGTGATGATTCAGTCCTGCAGGACCCAGTGTCACCTACACCAGCCAGTAGTTTGTTCAGGACTGTGCAATGTCTCACTTTTCCTAGGGTGGGTGGTGCCTACCTTTCTTCCCGAGACAATAGCAGCTAGCAGAGTAAGAACTAGGTGGACCCAAAGTTGCTGGAATTAGGAGTGAGGGGTGGGCCCTGGGAGCTATGGTGGAATTCAGTCACTCACCACAGTCTCTGTGGAAATAGTGGAGCAGTGAATGCCCTGGGTTCCTACACAGAAATTTTCAAGATTAAAGGACCAAAAAAGGGTCACCCTCACTGGCCAGCAGTTTGTAAGGACTGTGCCATGTCCCTCTTTTCCCTGAAAGTGGGCCTTCCAGTCTTTCTGAGACTGCCACAGTCAGCTGGGCAAGAGCCAGGTGGACCCAAAACTTCTGGCCTTGTGGGTTGGGGATGGGTACTCAGAGCCTTCTTGGAGATAAGTCCTTCACTGTAGTCTTTCTGTATGTGGAAATAATGAAATCATTGTAGCTGAGGGTGCCCCAGACTCCTGCATGTAGAAGCTCAAGTTTGTGGGACCCAGAGAGTTATCTTAACCAGCCAACAGTTGGATCAGGATTTTGTCATATCTCACCAACTGGAAAAGAATCAGGCAAACACACCACGGCCAGGTTTGGGAGTGGAAAATGAGTGTTGAGAGCTGCACTTAACTTCACTCACCGTAGTTTCTCAGTCCTAGTTCCTCTGTTTCTTCATCCAGCTCTTTGTATGTTGCAGTGTTACTTCTCTAGTCTCCTGAGTCCCAGGAAAAAGAAAATCTCTATTCAGAAAGCTTAATAGCAGCATTTTTAGGCGGGCCATGGTGGCTCAGTGGCAGAGTTCTCATCTGCCATGCCGAAGACCCCAGTTCAGTTCCTGGTGCCTGCCCATGCAAAACAAGCAAACAAACACAAAACCCAGCATTTTTGAAAACTGTCATTATCTGTCTTATTTCAGTTATTAAATATATATTCTCTCACTCTCTGGCTGAAATTCTTAGAATTATAAAATGAAGATTTTGTAATCTTTGATGCCTCCATATCTAAACTGAACTTATTGCTATAAGCACGTAGTAATATTGATGCAATGCAGTGTGTGCCCGGCACACTCTTAAGTGATTTGAATATTATGTTTTATCCCATTTCCACTACAAAGCAATCCTTCAGCTAAAACCTTATTTCGTTATGATACTAAATATGGTGCAGGAAAATTTCTTCATTAAAATTGGAGTCAACTTTCTCAGCTCTCTGCGTTTGGTTTATGTTACCAACTTGTTATTATCTATGTTCAGTGATTGACCATTCAATATTAAAATTGTTTTCCTGATGTAAGATTTCCTAGTGAGAATATTGAATAAACTTATTTTTCCGTTGTGGTAGGAGTGATTTCAAATTAGCTTCACAACTATGGTATAACGTGGTGAGGACAATGGATTCTTGATCATGGCCCATTTGAATATTATATCTGATCCAGAGTACTGATCCAGATGTAATATCCATTGGGAAAGCTATATAGAAAATGACTGTATACACAGAGTGACCTCATCTTATTCTGGCAAATTGAGAATTAAAATCTTGAAGTGAAGGAAATGAATAATTTAATGAGACTTTAAATTGCACAGATCAGATCATTGCTGGGAAGTTTTCAGCCCAAAGAAATATTTTTTATTTTGTTTTTGCTTTTTGCACATGGTCACAATCTTTTAGTTGTTATTATATATGGCATAATTTTCTTGACTTCCTCTTCATATTGCTTATTACTAATGTATATAGACACTACTAATAGTTGTGTGTTGATGCATATGTTGCCACTTTGCTGAATTTATTTTTTGGCCCAAATAGCTTTGTTGTGAATTTCTCAGATTTTTCTATACATAGGGTCATGTCATTTGCAAATAGGAAAGTTTTACTACTTCTTTTCCAACTTGGATGCCTTTATATATTTCTTTTGCCTAAATTCTGTGGTTGGAAATTCCAGAACAATGTTGAATAAAGTGGTGAATATGGCATCATTGTATTATTCCTGATCTTAGAGGAAAAACATGCAGTCTTTCTCCATTGAAGATGATAGCAGTAGTTTTTTCTTGAATGCCCAATGTTATGTTAAGGAAGTTATCTTGTACTCCTTGTTTCCTAAGTGATTATATCAAGGAGTGATGGATTTTGAAAAAAAATGCCTCTTTTTTGTGTCAATTGAGTTCATCATGTTTTTCCTACATTCTGAGTTGGTATATTACATTAATTTCTTTTGTGTTGAACCACACTTGCGTACATGAGATAAATCCCACTTGATCATGGTGTAGATTTTGTTTTGGGATATGGGATATGGTTTGCTAGTATTTTCTTTAGGAATTTTGCATCTATATTTAAAAGGGTTATTTTTCTATAATTTTCTTTTTGTGGTATGTTTATCTGGCTTTGGAATGAAGGTGATGTTGGCCCTGGATTGGATTAGGGAGTATTTCCTCCTTTTCAATTTTTTTGAGCAGTTTGAGCAGGATTAGTATTAACTCCTACTAGAATATTTCATAGACTTCACCAGTGAAGCCATCTAGTCCTGAGATTTTCTATGCTGGGAAGTTTCTGATTACTGATTCAATCTCTACAGTAGTTGTCCTGTTGAGACCTTCTGTTTCTTGAATTAGTCTAGGTAGTTGTGTGTTTCTAGTAATTTATCCATTTCATCTAAGTTATCTAATTTTGGGTATACATTTGTTCATGTATTCATCTTATACCATTTTATATTTCTGGGGGGTGGAGGGTATAGAAATGCTCATTCTTTCATTAATGCTTTAAGTTGTTTGCATCCCCTCTTTCTATCTTTGGCAATCTAGCCAGAGGTTTTCACATTTTTTGTTAACCTTTTGTAAGAACCAGCTTTTTGTTTTGTTGATTCTTCCTACTGTTTTTTTTAGCTTCTACTTCATTTACCCATGATTTAATACTGGTTATTTCCTTCCTTCTGCACATTTTTTTTTTTTTTAGATTGCCCTTCCTCTTCTAGTACTTCTAGTTTTGAAGTTAAGTCTCTGATCTTATTATTTTGTTTTTAGAATTGATTTTTTTAAACTTTCTTAATGTATAGCATAACATATATACAAAGCAAAGAAATAAAAAAGTATTGTTTTCAAAGCACTCTTCAACACATAGTTACAGGACAGATCCCAGAGTGTGTCAGGGGCTACCATTTGATCCTCTCATATTTTTCCTTCTAGCTGCTCCAGAATATAGGAGACTAGAGGGCGAAAAAATCATCACAATCAACCTTTTTTTTTCCCTTCATTTTTGTGGAACAAAAATATATTTAAAAAGCTATAAATTTCAAAGCACAGCACCATAGTTGGTTGTAGAACATAATTTCAGAGTTTGACATGGGTTGCAATTCCAAAATTTTACTTCTAGCTGTTCTAAAACTGGAGACTAAAACAGAAATCAGTTTTAATGATTCAGCATTCATATTCATTTGTTAAGTCCTATCTTCTTTGTATAATTCCACCATCACCTTTGATCTTTCCATACCACTCTGGGGTTGTTTCGGGTATAGCAATTCTAAATTTTTGATATTGGAAGGGTCTGTCACTAATATGGGGTAGGGGGATGAAATGATCTGATGTTCTGGAGAGGCTGAGCTAGGTTTCAGGACTTATCTGGACCAGGGACCCGTCTGGAGGTTGTAGGTTTCTGCAAAGTTACTCTAGTGCCTGGAACCCTTTTGGAATCTTATATATTGCCTTAGGTGTTCTTTAGGGTTGGCTGGAATGGTCCTGATTGGGGTTTGGCAGGTTATGATAGGTAGCAAGGTCTAACTGAAGCTTGCATAAAGAACAACCTCCAGAGTAGCCTCTCGACTCTATTTGAACTCTCTCTGCTACTGATACTTTATTAGTATACTACTTTTCCCCTTTTTGGTCAGGATGGAATTATTAATTCCACAGTGCCAGGTCTGGATTCATCCCTGGGAGTCATCCCCCACGTCGCCCTGGAGACATTCATCCCTGGATGTCATATCCCACATAAGGGGAAGGACAATGATTTCAGTTGCAGATTTGGGCTTTAGAGAGAGTGAGGCCACATCTGAGCAATAAAAGAAGTCCTCCAGAAGTAACTCTTAGGCATGCTTATAAGATAACTAAGCTTCTCTGCTATGTACCTAAGCTTCACAAGAGTAAGCCACATGATTGAGGGCATGACCTATAGATTTGGGTGTCCCTCAAGTTTGACACACTGTGAAGGGATTCCCTGATGGTATGGTTTAATAGTTCCATAGTTTTCTCCCCTCCCTTAGGGGACTTTGCCAATACTTTTGATTATCTACCTAATGTACTCTGGAATGTATTCAGGCATTGTAGTAATCTACACAGGATTGAAGGACCTCTCTCTTATTCTGTGCTCCCTGTGTTTCAGTTGTCCAAATCAGCTATGCAGATAGGTTGAGTTAGATTGCATGCTACAGAAAATTTCGGCTCCAAACCAAATAAACTGTTCTTCCTTTGGTCTCAGAGAGTATGTGTGGTTCTAAAATATAGACATTGTCTTCCTTACCCCTATGTTCTGAATTACTTTAACCCCAACCTGTTCAGCTTTGTTCTTTTCTCTAAATATCATGTTATATATATAAAACAGCCTCTCAAAATGTAGAAATAATAATCACCACTCGGACTTAGTGTGTCTGCTCTAAAAGCTTAAAATCTAGGCCCTTGATTTTTTGGTAAGCATTTTCTAAAGGTGAGCATACCATTATTGAGCTTTTGTTTCTAGCTTATTTTGCCTCACCAAATATCCTACATGTTCATTCACATCATTGCATGCCTCATGACTTTGTTCCTTTTTGTAGCAGCAGAACCTTTGGTCGTAAGTATACACCATCATTCATTAATCTGCTTCTCTGTCAGTGCATCCTTCAGCCACCTGCATTTATCGGGCATCATGTAGAGAGCCCAAAGTCCACAGTCCATTAACATTCTCAAATTATATAGGTTCATTGTTCCCAAGGGAAAGAAAACCAACAAAACACCCTTGTCAAATAGGAAATCTAAACCTCCTCTTAACTCTGTCCCTTCCCCTATTATACCTCATTTATTGCTGTGATAGTACTGGTGGTTTCCTTTTGAACATAGCTCATAGCATGCAATAGCAGTTTTCCCCCTGTACTCTGGACTTAAACAGTCTTTGAACAAGAATCATATCTTTGAAGTAGTTATTGTGAGAACTAATTCATATTTCTAGTGTGAATCAGTGGGACACGTAGGTCTATATTAACCCCTTTCAATTTTGTTCATCTTCAATATGGTGATATTATTACTTATACACCCATTAGAGAACCACCTTCACTTCTATCTATTCCCTTACATTGGAGTTCAACCTCATTAGCTAACAGTTCACACATCTCTAGCTTCTATGTATCTTAAGTCCCCTATATTCTGAAGTCATTTTGTCTTACTGCTACATAATATTCCATCTTATGTATATACCACATTTTGTTGATCCACTCATCTGTTGATTTGGTTTGTTTCCATCTTTTGGCAATTTTAAATAATGCTGCTATGAACATAAATGTGCAAATGTATGTTTTGTGTCATTACTTTCAGCTCTTCTGGGTATATACCAAGTAGTGCTATTGCTGGGTCATAGGGCAACTCGATATTTTGTTTCCTAAGGAGCCACCAAACAGTCTTCCATAGTGGCTGCACCATTATACATTCCCACCAGCAGTGCATAAGAGTCCCTTTCTCCACATCCTCTGCAACATTTATAGTTTCCTGTTTGTTTAGTAGCAGCCATTCATATAGATATGAGGTAGTATCTCATTGTAGTCTTGATCTGCATTTTCCTTATAACCAACGAAAATGAGCATCTCTTCATGTGCTTTTGAGCCATCTGTATTTGCTCTTCAGAACAATGCCTATTCATATCTTTAGCTCATTTTATAATTGGGTTGTTTGTTCTTTTGTTGTTGAGTTGTATAATTTAAACCTTTGTCCGATATGTGATTTCCAAATATTTACTCCCATTGAGTTGGCTGCCTCTTTACCTTTCTGACAAAGTCTTTTGAGGTAAAGAAGCATTTGATTTTGAGGAGTTCCCATTTATCTATTCTTTCTTTTGTTCCTTGTGCTTTGGGTGTAAAGTTTAGGAAGCTACGTCCTATTAATATGTCTTGAAGATGTTTCCCTACATTTTCTTCTAGAAGCTTTATGGTGCTAGTTCTTATATTTAGGTGTTTGATCCACTTTGAGTTAATTTTTGTGTGGGGTGTAAGATAAGGGTCTTCTTTCATTCTTTTAGCTATTGATATCCAGTTCTTCCATGCCCCATTATTGAAAAGCCTATTTTGTGCCAGTTCAGAGGATTTGGGGGCCTTGTCAAAAATCAGTTGACCGTAGATTTGGTGGTCTATTTCTGCACTCTCAATTCGATTCCACTGGTCAATGCTTCTTTGTGCCAGTACCATGCTGTTTTGACCACTGTGACTTTATAATAGGTTTTAACGTCAGGGAGTGTTATTCCTCCCACCTCGTTTTTCCTTTTTAGGGTACTTTTAGCTCTTCTGGGTCTCTTTCCCTTGTAGATTAATTTGGTAGTTAGTTTTTCCAATCTTCAAAGTAGGTTGTTGGAATTTTGATTGGTACTGTGTTGAATCTGTAGATTAATTTGAGGAGAATTGACATCTTAACTTAATTTAGCCTTCCTATCCATGAGCAGGGAATCTCTTTCCACCTATTTAGATATCCTTTGATTTCTTTTAGCAATGTTATGTAGTTTTCTGTGTAAAAGTCCTCTATGTCCCTATTTAAGTTCGTTCTTAAGTGATTGATTCTTTTAGTTGCTATTTTGAATGGAATTTTTTCCTTAACTGACTCCTCAGCTAGGTCATTGCTTGTGTATAGAAATGTTACTGAATTTTGCACATTAATTTTATATCCTACCGCCTTGTTGAATTTATTTATTAGCTCAAGTGACTTTACTGTAGATTTCTCAGGATCTTCCAAGTATAGTATCATATCACCTGCAAATAATGAGAGTTTTACTTCTTCCTTTCCAATTTGGATGTCTTTTATTTCTTTGACCTGACTGATGGATCTAGCTACAACTTCTAGCGCAATGTTGAAAAATAGTGGTGACTGTGGGCATCCTTGTCTTGTTCCTGATGTTACGGGGAAACTTTTCAGTCTCTCTCCATTGCGTTCGATGCTGGCAATCGATTTTTCATATATTCCCTTTATCATATTGAGGTAGTTACCTTTGATTCCTGTCTTTTGGAGTGTTTTTAGCAGAAAAGGATGCTGAATTTTGTCGAAGGCTTTTTCAACATCAATCGAGATGGTCATGTGATTTTTCCGTTTAAATTTGCTGAGTGCTGTAACACATTCATTTATTTTCTTGCATTAACTCATCCTTGCATTCTTGGTATAAACCCCACTTAAGTAATGGTGTATAATTCTTTTAATGTGTTGTTGGATTCAAATTGCTAAAAATTTATTGAGAATTTTTGCCTCTTTGTTCATTAGGTAGATTGGGCTGTAGTTTTCCTTTCTTAAACCACCTTTACCCTATTTTGGTATTAAAATGGTATTAGCTTCAGAAAATGAGTTGGGTAGAATTCCTTTTTCCTCAATTTTTTTAGAAAAGTTTGGGCAGGATTGGTGTTAGTTCTTTTTGGAATGTTTGATCAAATTCCCTGTGAAGCTATCTGGCCCTGGGATTTTCTTTGTAGGAAGATTTTTTTTTATGACTGATTGAATCTCTTTACATGTGATTAGTTTGCTGAGATCTATTTCTTCCTGAGTCAGTGTTGCTTGTTTGTGTGTCTCCAGGAATTTGTCCATTTCATCTAAGTTGTCTAGTTTTTTGGCATATAGTTGTTCATGGTATCCTCTTATGATTTATTTTATTTCTTCAGGGTCTGTGATACCACACCCCTTTTCATTTCTGATTTTATTTTCATCTTCTCTCTTGTTTTCTTTGTCAGTTTTGCTAGTCATCCATCAATTTTATTGATTTTCTCAAAGAACCAACTTTTGGTTTTATTGAGTGTTTCTATAGTTCCTTTGTTCTCCCGTTCATTTATCTCTGGTTTACTCTTTGTTATTTCTCTTCTTCTATTTGCTTTGGGGTCAGTTTGCTGTTCTTTCTCAAGTTTCTCCAGGTGTGCTGCTAAGTCCTCGATTTTTGCTCTTTTTCTTTTTAAATATAGGCATTTAGGGCAATAAATTTTCCTTGCAACACAGCATTTGCCACATCCCATAAGTTCTGATAAGTTGTATTCTGATTTTCATTCATCTCCAGATAGCTACTGATTTCTCTAGCAATTTCTTCTTTGTTTACAAGTGTGTTATTTAATCTCCACGTATTTGTGAATGTTTTCATTCTTTGGTGGTTATTGAGATCCAGTGTCTTCCCATTGTGATCAGAGAAAGTGCTTTGAATAATTTCAGTATTTTTAAATTTATAAAGACCTGTTTTGTGCCCCAGCATATGAACTATCCTGGAGAATATTCCATGAGCACTGGAGAAGAATGTATATCTTTGTACTTTGGGGTGCAATAGCATATATCTATCTTTTAGGTCTAATTCATTTATCAAGTTATTTAACTTCTCTATTTCCTTGTTCATCTTCTGTCTGTTTTTTTTTTATCTTTAGAGGAGAGTGGTGTATTGAAGTCTCCTACTACTATTGTTGAAACATTTATCATTCCCTTCAGTTTTGCCAGTGTTTGTCTCATGTACTTTGGAGCTCCTTGATTGGGAGCATAAACATTTATGATTATTATATCTTCTTGGTGAATTGACCCTTTATTTAGTACATTGTGTCCTTCTTTGTTTCTTATTATGTCTTTACATTGAAAGTCTATTTTGTCCGATATTAGTATAGCTACTCCTGCTTTCTTTTGGTTGCAACTTGCATGGAAAATCTTTTTCCATCCTTTTACTTTCACTCGTTATATCCTTGTGTCTGAGATGAATCTCTTGTAAGCAGCATATAGCTGGATTATCTTTCTTCCCCCTTATATCCTCAACTACTCTTCTTTGCCCTTTACTCTTCTCTCCTCCTTCTGGGACACTGATGATTCTTATATTTGTGTGCTTTGCTTTGTCTATCATTTCCCTGAGATGCAATTCATAGTTTTTCATCTTTTTGCCATTTGCTGTTTTGAGTCTTCAAATTCAGTTATCCTGTCCTCTATATCACTTATTAATTCTGTCTCTTCAAATCTGGTGTTGTTTGCCTCTAGTATGCTTTTTATTTGGTCAACAGAGCCTTTAATCTCTGTGATATCTGCTGTTTTTTCCATTTATTCTTTCAAATTCTTCTTTATGCTCTTCTGTTGTCTTCTTGATCACCTTTATGTCATTTGCTATACCACTTATTTTATTAAGTAGAAGTGTGTGAGCCTCTTTGATTAGTTGTTCCGATGTCTGTGTCTCCTCTGCTGTTTTAAGTTGGTCATTAAGCCAGGCTTTATCTGTGTACGTTGTAATATACTTGGTGATCTTCTGCTGTTCATCACATGTAAAAATCTTGATTGATTTTCTTTGGGGGTTGATTTCCTTCAGTGGTCTAAGGCCTTATGTTTGTGGGATGGTTGTATAGCAGGCAGCAGGTATGGGGTGGGCCACTCAGCGTGGTGATTTATTTCAGGGCAAGTATAGGTATAGTTTGGGAATGTTATGCTGATGCTTGTGAATGTGGGCACCCAGCAACCAGGGGGGAATGTAGCTGTGTGGGTCTACCAGTCTGGGGGGCATAACCCTGGTGCGCGCTGCTCTAAGGCACGGGGCCCTTTATGCACATGTGTAGAACTGTCTCAGCAGGTTGGCATTATACCTTTGTGGATTGGGGCAGATACGACCTACTACATAGGTCAGCACTTTCAGAACTGAGAAGTGTGGTTAAGGACCATGTGCATGCACGGTTCTAGGATTGCTGTATACTGAGCTGAATGATGTTATTAGGGTCCTGTGCGCATACGTGCATCTAGGAATGCTGTAAACTGATGTGCAGAGCTCAGGGAGGCAGGGTGAGACTGCGACACAATGAGCAGGGGAAATGGGTAGCCTGGGTATGCATGTGGGTGCCCATAGTCTTTATGTGCTGGCAACAGCCTGCAGGAAACAGGGAGGGGGAGGGAGTGTTTGGGAGGGGTGCAGGAGAAGTGGGTTGGGTTGCCCTTGTGGTGGGGTTGTGGGACAGGTACATGCACTGGAGACTGGTGGGATGGGGGTGCCTGAAATGCAGGGAATAGGAGCAGGTGATAGGGAACAGGTGTGTCGGGTGAGTCACCAGTCACAGGGCTCCGCTGGTGACTGTAGTGAACCCAAGGCACGTAGCCTGGTTTACTTCCTAGTCCCCATCTGTGCACTCCTGTGGGCTCTGTGCCTCTGCGCCAGTCTCCAGCTTTCTGCCTTTCAGTTTCTCAGCCTCTGCAACTAGGGCTGCCCTATGTGGTGCAGAAGGCTCTCCCAGGTCAGCCGCACTCCTAAATCACCACCTCGGTCGCCCTCCTGTCTCTTCTCTACTTTTTCCATGGAGCAGGGCTAATCTCAGGCTACTCTATTCTGCCATCTTCCTGGAAGTCTTCTTATTCTTTTTAATGTAAGCATTTAATACTATTAATTTCCTTCTCATTACTACCTTTGAGCATCACACAAGTTTTGTTTGGTTGTGTTTTCATTTTCATTCACCTCAAAGTATTTCTTAATTTCCACTGTGATTCTTTCTTTGACCCATTGTTTGGTTAAGATTACTTTAACTCCCACACTTTTGTGAATTTTACCATTCTTCCTCTGTTAATGATTTCTAGCTTCACTGCATTGTGATTTGAGAAGACACATCGTAGGATTGCAACATTTTAAAATATATTGAAACTTTTGTGACCTCACATATGGACTGTCCTGCAGAATTTTTCATGTGCACCAGTGGAGAAAGTACAGTCTCATGTTGGGTGAATTTTTCTACATATTTCTGTTAGGTCTAGTAAGTTTTAGAATTGCTCAATTCTTGTAGTTTCCTTATTGATCTATTGTTTAGTTCTTCAGTCCACTATGGAAATTGTTCTTGGAGTCTCCTACTGTTGATATAGAACTGTCTATGTCTCCCTTCATGTTTATTATATTTGTTTCATAGATTTTGGAGTTTTGCCATTTGATGCATATAGATTTATAATTACTATGTATTCTTGTTGATTAACTTATTTATCCATATACAGTGACCTTATTTATCTCTCATAACAGTCTTTGATCTATGAAAATAGTATAGCTGCATATGCTCTCTTTGGTTAATGATTTCTTGGTATATTTTTTCTAGTGCTTTCACATTCAGCCTACCTGTGAGTTTGGATTTAGGGGGCGGTCTCTTATAAACACCATAGATGTGCCATGTTTTTAATATATTATGTTAATCTCTGCCATTTTATCATTTATGTTTAAAGAGTATAATCCCTTTACATTAAAATTAATCCTTTAACAAATATGGCATTTCTTTTATCTGACATATTGTCTCAAAACTCTCTTATCAATGCTTACTTTTATATTTACTTGATTTTTTTGACTTCTTTGTATTGTTCAAATTTGATGAATTAGTGATACAGAATTCCTTCATTTCTCACTGTACTTCTAGAAACTTTCATTTTTAGATATCTAAGTATACACTTGCTTAAGAGCCAAATTTATTTTGAATGAAATTTAGCCATATCAATGCAGTTTACCTATAAAAACACTAATCCTAATTTTGACTTTCCATTTAAGAAGTTAAATTTTTTTAATTAAAAAAAGCTTCATTTTTTTTCAAATCTTACTCTTATTTCTGAGTGGAATTTCTCATATAATATTTTATATATATCATAGATATATCACAATAATTGAAATTTTATGTATAATCTGAATACACATGGAAGTGTTTGAATATATGGTAAATTTACCACAAATTTAGTGATGATTGAAAATCTGATGATAACTAAGTGTAATCTAACAAATATCGAAAGACTAACTTTTATTTCAATTTTTTAATTTTAGTGTTAGATGAGATGTAATCATTAGCATTTCAGAGATAGGCAGCCAACAGAAAAATTACAACATAGTCAAAATATCATTCATAAATGAAGGCAATATATTTTACAAAACGTGTAAATATTTGTATTCCCACACTATCATAGCTATCATTCTTATGGGTTGCTTTAGCTTGTTAATGCTCCTGGAAATGCAATATACCAAAAATATACCTTATATAAAAGGAATTTATTAAATTATAAGTTACAGTTCAAAGGCTATAAAAATGTCGAAACTAAGGCATCCAGAAAAAGACACCTTGGCTCAAGAAAGAGCAAATGATGTTTTGGGTTTCTTTGTCTGCTTGTAAGGCACAAGGCAATGCTCACTTTCTCTTCCAGCTTCTAGTTTCATATGGCTTCCCTGGGGCATTTTCTTTCTTCCTCTCCAAATGTCTCTGTCAGTGTCTGCTCTGAAGGTTTTTCCAAAATTGTTCCTTCTTAAAGGACTCTAGTTAGCAATCCACTTGAAAGGATGGAGACACATCTTTATGGAAACCACCTAATCAGAGGTCACCCCAAAACTGGGTGTGTCACATCTCTTTAGAAGCAGTTTAATCCAAGTGGCAAATAAAATTGTAAAAAAATCATCAAATCATTATGAATGAATTACAAGACAAAACAACACTTAAGTGTTGTCATGGTCATGTTCATGTAAATTCAACTTGGGCAAGGGGTGGTACTTGTTTGTCTCATTGGGGAAGTGCTGGCTTGTCTTGTGATGAGGACATTTCATAGAATTAAATCATGATCACGTCAGCTGCATCCACAGCTGATTCCATTTGTAATCAGCCAAAGGAGAGTGTCTTCTGCAATGAGTGATGCTTAATCTAATCACTGAAAGCCTTTCAGGGAAAGTTCAGAAGAGACAGGCTGTCTTCCTGCTTCAGTTGGAGAGCCTCTGCCATGGAGTTCGTAAAGACCCTCCATCGGAGTCGTCGGCTTCACAGCCTGCCCTGTGGATTTTGGATCTGCATTCTCGCAGTCACATGAAACACTTTTATAAATTTTATATTTGCGAGTGTTCCCTGTTGATTCTGTTTCTCTAGAGAACCCTAACTAATACATCTTGGTACCAGGAGTGGTTCTT
Source organism: Tamandua tetradactyla (assembly GCF_023851605.1). Classification (NCBI taxonomy): domain Eukaryota; kingdom Metazoa; phylum Chordata; class Mammalia; order Pilosa; family Myrmecophagidae; genus Tamandua; species Tamandua tetradactyla. The sequence goes on along the minus strand of NC_135339.1, from coordinate 15,984,372 downwards.
AAGAAACAGAATCTTAAAAATGTGTTTTTATGAATGGTTTTCTACTCTGACTGGACCAAAAGGCACTAAGGACTCTGATTCCCATAATCAGAATGACACTCCCATTCCATGGAGTGAGTTGGCAAAAGAGATAGTCAAAATATCACCATTCGATTCTCCTAATGCTTTGCTTGTATGAAGCCAGGCTCTTGGGGGTAATGCTTTTGACATCTTTAGAGAGTTTTGTGAAAATAAGAGGTATAGAGATGTTTGCTGGTTGTTGTTAGATACACTGCCTGCATTAAGGAGTGAAGGGGATGGGCTTAAGCCTTCAAATGAGAAGCTTAAGCACCGTTTGGCAGATGTGGATGTTTCTATGAGTATCCTGAAGGAAAATCTTATTTCCTGTAGCTGTGGACTTGAGATCTCTGAAAATCAGACTCAGAATCTTATTGTTAGAGTAGCAACTTAAAAATATAAAGTGAAATCTCAGTGTTGCATGGTGTCTGCCATTACAGTGAGGGCATTGATTGGAAAAGGAGAGGGACCCAGAAAAATGGGATGATGACATATGGGTTGATAATGATGTTGGGGGTGAGGTTGAAACCCTAGGTCGTGCTGAGACTTCTCTAGATAACCCTGTAATAGTTTGCCCTGAGGACATAACTGTCCCACCTCCAGCCTGCCTTGAGGTGTTGGCCACGCAACCTTTTCCTGAAAGGATTAGCCCAAGAGTGATTAATCCTGTCTTACCAGATAAAACTGCAAATGAAGGCCCTGAAGCAAAAGGCTTGGAAGATATTTCTAATTCTTTTCATGAACCACCCCCACCACCCCTCTTTTCTTCCAGTCTTATAACTAGACTCAAGTCCCAACAGACCCCTAAAGGTGAGGTACAGAGTATCACACGTGAGGAGATATGTTATACTCCAAAATAACTGTGTGAATTTTCCAATTTATATAGCCAGAAATCAGGGGAATATGTGTGGCAATGGATTTTAAGGGTATGGGATAATGGTGGGAGGAATATAAGGCTGGATCAGGCTGAATTTATTGATATGGGCCCACTAAGCAGAGACTCTGCATTCAGTGTTATAGCTTGCAGGTTTAGAAAAGGTATTAACAGTTTGTTTAGATGGTTCGTTGAAACATGGATCAAAAGGTGGCCAATATTACCTGAGTTTGAAATGCCAGAACTGCCCTGGTATAATGTAGATGAGGGGATCCAGAGGCTTAGAGAGATTGGAATGTTAGAGTGGATTTATCATGCAAAACCTGCTCTTACACCCCAGGAATGTCCAGAGGATGCACCTTTTACCAGAACAGTGAGAAACAAATTTGTGAGACTAACACCATCATCCCTGAAGAGTTCTGTGGTTGCTCTTCTCTGTAGGTCAGATATTACTGTAGGAACCGATGTCACTGAGCTGGAATCCTTAAACACAGTGGGGATGACGGGGTCTTGAGTTGGCAGAAGCCAGGTGGCAGCACTTAATCGCCAAAGACAGGGTAGACATGGCTATTACAATAGACAGCAAACTCAAAGCAGGTGTCAAAATTATATGACTTCCAGAGATTTGTGGCATTGGCTAGTAAATCATGGGGTACTTAGAAATACAATAGAAGGACAGTCTACTAAATTCTTGTTCGAGCTGTATAAACAAAAGAGTTCTAGGTCAAGTGAACAGAAGTCTAACCTGAATTACAAAAACACAGAGTCATGGCCCCTTAATCCATTTCCAGACTTCAGATAGTTTACAGACCCAGAGCCCTTTGAGTGAAGGGGAGGCCAGGTCCCTGTTACACTGCCACAAATTTACAGTGTTAATCTTCCTCCAAGCCTTCCCGAAGGAGACCGACAGCCTTTTACCAGGGTAATTGTGCATTGGGGAAAAGGAAATGATCAGATATTTTGGGGATTATTAGACACTGGCTCAGAAGTGACTTGATTCCAGGGGACCCAAAACGTCACTCTGGTCCACCAGTCAGAATGGGTATGGAGGCCAGGTGATCAATGGAGTTTTAGCTCTGGTCCGTCTCACAGTGGGTCCAGTGGGCCCCCGGACCCATTCTGTAGTTATTTCCCCAGTTCCAGAATGTATAATTGGTATAGACATACTAAGCAACTGGCAGAATCCCCACATTGGCTCTCTGACTCGTGCAGTGAGGGCTATTATGGTGGAAAAGGCCAAGTGGAAGCCACTGAAACTGCCCCAATCTAGCAAAATAGTAAATCAGAAGCAATACCAGATTCCTGGAGGGATTGCAGAGATTACTGCCACTCTTAAAGACTTGAAGGATGCAGGGGTGGTGATTCCCACCACATCGCCATTCAACTCTCCTATTTGGCCTATGCAGATGGGTCTTAGAGGATGAGAGTGGATTATCTAAGCTCAACCAGGTGGTAACTCCAACTGAAGCTGCTGTTCCAGATGTGGTATCATTGCTTGAGCAAATCAATACATCCCCTGGTACCTGGTATGCAGCTATTGATCTGAAAAAATGCTTTTTTCTTAATAGCTATTGGTAAGGACCACCAAAACCAGTTTGCTTTCAGCTGGCAAGGTCAGCAATATACTTTCAGTTTCCTACCTCACGGGTATATCATCTTTCCAGCCCTATGTCATAATCTTGTCTGCAGAGACCTTTATCATTTCTCCCTTCCACAAGACACCATATTTGTCCATTATATTGATGATACCATGTTGATTGGACCTAGTGAGCAAGAAGTAGCAATACTGTAGACTTATTGGAAAGGTATTTGCCTGTCAGAGGATGGGAGATAAATCCAACAAAAATACAGGGGCCTTCTACCTCAGTGAAATTTCTAGGTGTCCAGTGGTGTGGGGCATGTCGAGATATCCCTTCTAAGGTGAAGGATAAGTTGCTGCATCTGACCCCTCCTACGACCAAAAAAGAGGCACAATGCCTAGTTGGTTTCTTTGGATTTTGGCGACAACATATTCCTCATTTGGGTGTGCTACTCCAGTCCATTTTTCGAGAAAAGCTGCCAATTTTGAGTGGGGACATGAACAAGAGGAGGCTCTGTGGCAGGTCCAGGCTGCTGTACAGGCTGCTCTGCCACTTGGGCCACATGATCCAGCAGATCCAATGGTGCTGGAAGTGTCAGTGGCAAATAGAGATGCTGTCTGCAGCCATTGGCAGGCCCCTATAGGAGAATCACGTGCAGACCCTTAGGATTTTGGAGCAAAGCCTTACCATCTGCTGTAGGTAACTACTCTCCTTTTGAGAAACAGCTTTTGGCCTGCTACTGGGCCTTAGTAGAGACTGAACACTTAACCATGGGCCACCAAGTTACCATGAGACCTGAGTTGCCTATCATGAGCTGGGTGTTGTCTGACCCACCAAGCCATAAAGTTGGGCATGCACAGCAGCACTCTATTGTAAAATAAAAATGGTATATATGAGATATGGCCAGATCAGGTCTTGAAGGCACAAATAAGTTACACGAAGTGGCCCAAATGCCCATGGTCTCCACTTCTGCTGCATTACCTTCTCTCTGCCAGACGAGAGCTAAGGCCTCTTGGTGAGTTCCTTACAGTGAATTGACTGAGGAAGAGAAAACTCGGACCTGGTTTGCAGATGGTTCAGCATGATATGCAGGTACCACCAAAAAGTGGACAGCTGCAGCACTACAACCCCTTTCTGGGGTGTGCTTGAAGAGCAGTGGTGAGGGGAAGTCCTCCCAATGGGCAGAACTTCGAACAGTGCACCTGGTTGTTCATTTTGCTTGGAAGGAAAACTGGCCAGAGGTGCATTTATATACTGACTCATGGGCTGTTGCTAATGGTTTGGCTGGATGGTCAAGGACTTGGAACAACCATAATTGGAAAATTGGTGACAAAGAGTTCTGGGGAAGAAGTATGTGGATAGATCTTTCTGAGTGGGCTGAAAACATGAACATATTTGTGTCCCATGTGAATATGCACCAGAGGGTGACTTCAGCAGAGGAAGGTTTTAATAATTAAGTGGATAAGATGACCCATTCTGTGGATACCAGTCAGCCTCTTTCCCCAGCAACTCCTGTCATTGCCCAATGGGCTCATGAACTAAGTGGTCATGGTGGTAGGGATGGAGGTTATGCAAGGGCTCAGCAACATGGCCTTCCACTTACCAAGGCTGACTTGGGTACAGCCACTGCTGAGTGCCCAGTCTACCAGAAGCAGAGACCCACACCCAGCCCCCGATATGGCACCATTCCCCGAGGTGCCCAGCCAGCTACATAGTGGCAGGTTGATTACATTGGACCACTCCCTTCATGGAAGGGGCAGTGATTTGATCTAACTGGAATAGACACATACTCTGGATATGGGTTTGCTTTCCCTGCACACAATGCTTCTGCCAAAACTACCATCCATGGGCTTACAGAGTGCCTTATCCATTGTCATGGTATTCCACATAGTATTGCTTCTGATCAAGGAAAACATTTCGCAGCAAGTAAGTGCGGGAGTGGGCACGTGCTCATGGAATTCTCTGGTCTTACCATGTTCCCCATCATCCAGAAGCAGCTGGATTGATAGAACAGTGGAATGGCCTTTTGAAAACTCAATTACGGTATCTACTAGGTGGCAGTACCTTGAAAGGCTGGGGTAATGTTCTCCAGGAAGGTGTATATGCTCTGAATCAGTGTCTGCTGTATGGTGCTGTTTCTCCCATAGCCAGGATCCATGGGTCCAGGAACCAAGGGGTGGAAATGGGAGTGGTACCTCACGTTACCCCTAGTGATCCACTAGGAAAATTTTTGCCTCCTGTCCCTGTGACCCTGAGCTCTGCTGGTCTACAGGTTTTAGTTTCAAAATGGGGAGTGCTTCCCCCAGGAGAAACAACAATGATTCCATTTAACTGGAATCTAAGACTGCCACCTGGTCACTTTGGGTTACTTATGCCTCTGGATCAACAAGCCAAGAAGGGGATTACATTATTGTCTGGGGTAATTGACCCAGACCATCAGAGGGAAGTAGGACTGCAACTACATAATGGAGGTAAAGAGGAGTTTTCTTGGAACATAGGAGATCCCCTAGGGCATCCTTTGGTACTACCATGCCCTGTGATTAAAATCAATGGAAAACTGCAACAACCCAATCCAGGCAGGACTACCAATGGCTCTGAAACTTCAGGAATGAAGGTTTGGGTCACCCCACCAGGCAAAGAACCATGGACAGCTGAAGTGCTTGCTTTGGGCAACGGGAACATGGAATGGGTAGTGGAAGAAGGTAGTGATAAATATGAACTACAACCACATGATCAGTTACAGAAACGAGGACTGTAATGCTATTTCCTTCATGTTATACTATTTAAATTGTAAGATGTCAAGTTAAAGAATGAATATTACCCAAGGATTTACACCCTATTCTGGAGAAATTTAATGTGTTTCCAGTTATATACAGGACAGTTTAGTATTGTTAGGTGAAAGAAAAAAGAAATGTGTGTTTTACTGTTTTTTACTTAGAAATTAGGTATGGTTCAAGGTGGATGTATAGCTGCCAAGTTGACAAGGGGTGGACTGTCATGGTCAGATTCATGTGTCAACTTGGCAAAGTGGTGATACCTGTTTGGTTGGACAAGTGCTGGCTTGTCTATTGCGATGAGGACATTTCATAGAATTAAATCATGATCACGTCAGCTGCATCCACAGCTGATTCCATTTGTAATCAGCCAAAGAGGAATGTCTTCTGCAATGAGTGATGCTTAATCTAATCATTGAAAGCCTTTTAAGGAGGATTCAGAAGAGACAGGCTTTGTTCCTGCTGTGGTTGGCGAGACTGTCCAGTGGAGTTCATTCAGACCCTCCATCAGAATCGTTGGCTTCACAGCCTGCCCTGCCTGCCCTGTGGATTTTGGACTCTGCGTTCCTGTGGTCATGTGAGACACTTTTATAAATTTTATATTTGCGAGTGTTCCCTGTTGATTTGTTTCTCTAGAGAACCCTAACTAATACAAGTGTTATTACATGTTTTGTGCAATTACTATTTTATAAACATATAAATAACATACCAATATTATAACAACTTTCGTTAGCTTAGAGCTATGTTCCCCAGAAAAACATGTTCTTATATCCCATTCCTGTGTGTGTGAAACCATTGTAAGCAGGAAGTATGTGCAAGGGTAGTTCAGTGGTAGAATTTTCACCTGCCATGTGAGAGAGACCTGGGTTCAATTCCTGATCCATGCACTTCTCCCCAAAACCCAAAACCCAAAAAAAAATTCAACAAATGATGCTGCAGCAATGGTATACTCACATGGAAAAAGAACAAAATGCAAACCCTGCCATACAGCATACAAAACAAAACTATTGTAAGTAGGACCTGTTGATGAGATTTCTACAGCCAAGGTGTGCCCTCCCTCGTCAACATGGGACTTAATCCTATTATTGATTCCTTTATAAACAGAATGAAATTCAAACAGGGAGAGAGAAAGCATGGGAAGCAAGAAGCAGAAGGCCACTGGGTGCATATTCATTTGCAAATCTGGTGTGTGAGCTGGGAATGTGAATTGGGCTTCAATGTGGGACTTTTAACGTGTATATCTTGTTTATCAAGCAAAAATTATGGTGGTTGAATTATGGGAGTCTTGGCAAATGTGCAAATCAAGTATGTTTGAATGTAATGTCTTTTTTCAAGGCAAGTCATGAAATGTAGCAAATGGATAGTTCTCAAAAGTATTTCATATTTCAAGAATATTTCGAATAATATTATTGTCCCTGCTTTTTTGTTCACATCTGCAAATGTTTTCTAAAATAAATTATTTTCTAGTAGTAATTGATGGAGCACCTTTTACGTATTTGTAAGTACCACCTATTTTTCTTCTCAAAATGATGTCAAATTTATACTCCTGCCAACAGCATTCTATAAAAACACTTACTTGCCTGTACATGATGTGGTCAGTCATTAATTATTATTAAATTTGTTGGTGAAATATTTCATTGTTGATGCAATTTGTAGCTACATTATTCCTATCAAAGTATAGAATTAACTTACAACAAATAGAATTGAAATATACTTGATTATATCAGGAGATATTTGCTCTGATGAGCAAAACAAATGAAAACAAATTCACAGGAAGAAATGAAGGTAATCATAAATGTTAAATAAGAAGGCTAATATAGGAAACTATAAATATATTCCCAACCTTTTCTTTTGGCTTCTTTAGAATGCCTATGATTTTATAAGTAAATAATTGTAACAATTCAAATGGGGATATGTATGCTATATAGGTGCAATCTGTGTAACTATAATAGAAAAATGTGAAGCAAGGAGCAATATTGAAAAAATTGTGGAATTGAGTGTTTAACTGGAATTGAGTGTAATTCTAAAGTATACTCTGGCAATTGATAAAATATATAGTTTCCCATTCTTGATAAAAATTCTCAGAAAACGAGTTATAGAGAGCAATGTTTCAACATCTAAGGGCGGTGCAGTGGTGGCTCAGTGGAAAAATTTTCATCTGCCAAGCCAGAGACCCGGGTTCAATTCTGGAGCCTGCCCATGCCAAAGAAAAAAAAAGGGGGGGAAAAACACCTAAGAAAATTTACTGTCATCATCATATTTAATAACGAGAAGCTAGATATCTCCCCCTAAGATTAGGAAGAAGAAATGAATGTGTCCTCTCAACATTATTATTTGGAGATGGGCATTTTAATTTTGGGGAAATATATCTGGAATTTTATAAGAATTTTATTCAATTACAGATGGCAGAAAACAGCTGTAAATCATATATCCCATAAGGATTTACTATTCAGAAAATTTTTTTTAAATCCTGCAGTTCAATAACAATAGGACAAAGTACTAAATAAAAATATGGGCAAAGAACTTCCAGCAGACACTTCCCCAAATATACACATTGCCAATAGACAGATGAAAATATGTTCAATATCATTAGACATTCATGAACTGAAAATCCAAACCACAATGAGACATCTTCTTCACCCACTGAATTGGCTATTATTTTAAAAATGGAAAATGATGAGTTTTAGTGACGATGTTGAGAAATTGGAATACTACCGTTGTTTCTGAGAATCTAAAATTATGTAACTACTGAGGAAAACAATTCAGAATTTCTTCAGCTAGCTAAACAGAGAATTACCATATGATCTGGCAATTCCACTCCTGGATTTATAGAAAATAAAATTGAAAACAAGGACCTCAGATATTTATAAACCACACTTTATTTGCAGAATAAATTTATTTATTTGCAGAAGCCAGATATTAGAAATAACTCATGCCCATCAACAGATGAATAGTAAGCAAAATGTGCTAGAGATAATAAAACAATATTATTCATCAATTTAAGAAAAATTGGTTATGGTAATCCATAACAAAGTCTGAAATCTGTCCTGTGACTATTTTTTGAAGTGTAATTTGAAAACCATTGCTTGTTTTTCCTTTTCTTTGTATATACATTATATTTAAGAATAAAAAAACAAAAAGTAAAAATGAAGTCTGATACATGCTCAACATGAAGGGACTTTGAAAACATTATACTAAGCAAAATAATCCAGACACAAAAGGACAATTATTCTGTGAATTGACTTACATTAAATGTCCTGAATAGGCACACTCTTAGAGACAGAATGGAGGTTACCAGGGAATGGCAGGAGCATTAAGCAATGGGAATTATTGCTTAATGTGGATAGAGTTCTATTCAGAATGATAAAAAGTTTTCTTAATATATTCTCTTGATGGTAGGATAAGATTGTGTATCTAATTAATGTCCTTGAATTGTAGCACTTAAAAATGCATAAATGGCAAACAAAAAATTTAAAATACTGAAATTGAGAATTCAGTTCCATTTATGTTAACATTAAAAGGAACTGAGATTGCAGAAATAATCACATATATTTGTGTCCAGTTGTTTTCTGCAAGAGTCCCAAGACAAATCAATTGTTGAAAGAATAATATTTTTAACAAACACTGCTAGTACAACTGTCTATCTAAAGGCAAGCAAATGAAATTGGTCTCTGATAGTAAACCAAATCCTCAAATTAACTAAAGGTGTATTCTAACCTTAAATATAAGGAATACAGCTAAAAAAAATCTTAGAAAAAATTGTAAGAACATTGCCTCATGTCCATATCTTAGGTAATGGATTCTTACATGTGACATCAAAAGTAGAAACAACACAAGAGTAATATAAATATTAGAGTCCATCAAAAATAAGATCTTCATAGTCAAATGACACTATGAAGAAAGTGGCAAAACAACTTACCAAATGGTAAAATGGATTTGCAGGTTATATCTCGTAAGGGTATTCAATCTAAGATACTGCTTGGGACTAACATCAATAATACGTAAAAATCTCTTCAAACAAAATGATATAAATTTAAATAACCTAAATGAATTGGGGAAACAACTGAATATGAATATTTCAAAAGAAGAAATGACTAACAAGAATATGAAAAAATTCTCAAGGTCATTAGTCATTAGGAAAATGCAAATCAAAATCATGAGATATTACTTCACGCCCACAAGAATGGCTTTAATATAAAGGACACTATTAAGTATCAGTGAGAATGTTGAGAAATTAAAATCCTCATTCATAGATGATAGGGATATGAAAGTATATACCAACTTTTTAACACAGTTTGGTATTTCTTCAATATGTTAAACATAGAGTTGCAATATGACCCAGCAATCCTTTTCTAGGTATATATCCAAAATAAGAACACATATGTTCACTCAGTAAAAGAGACATGAATATTCACAGTAGCAATTTTCTTAGTAAACAAAAAATGTGAAGACTTCATATTCCCATTGACTGATGAATTCTAAATATAACATGAGATAAAATACTAACAGATACTACAACCTGTTGAACTTTGAAAACATTATTCTAAGTGAAAGAAACTAGTCGCAAAATATAGCAACATTCCATCTATTGGAAATATCCAGAATAGGCAAACCTATATGAATAGAAGTTAGATTAATGGTTAAATGGTTGTTAAGGTGGAGTGGTGTCAGTTGGAAGGATGGGGAGTGACTGGTGAAAGTTATGGAATTCACTTTTAGAGTCTAAACTTAGATACTGATGATGGTTGCAAAAATTGATGGATATAGTAAACATTATCAAACAGTACATTTTAAATATATGAATTCCATGGTGTGGAAATCATATCTCAACAAACTAGGGGAAAGGCAGAGGAAAAATTGAAGGACTTTAGAGAGCATGTACAGAATAAAACAAGAATATTTGAAACTGCTGCAATTCTCTTTTCTGCAACTGGTAATTCCTTTTCCTTGACTTTTCCATTTATTCACACAGGAACAGACATCATTTGTTGGGGAAAACTTTATTAGTAGAACAGCACAAGCTAACATAATAAATATGTCTCAGTCTTTAATTTTATTGCCAGTGTACACTTATTAGAGCTTTCTTTTATTTTTTCAGAGGAACTTCCTAAGTTATACATATACCTCACTCCATTGTGTAGCAGTACTTCAATTTTCACTTGCTAATTGGAATCAACCATTAAAACCAATATACATTAAAACTCTATTGTGGTTCAGAAATATGGTACTCCAACTGAGAAAATGGCAATCCTAGTTTATACTTCAGTGGTACTATATATATTCTCTTTGAGGAAAAATTCCAATGGGCAGTAAAACCTCATGAAAGCAGTGCCCAAGGTCATAAATTTGAAAAGCAAAAATTACATTTCTAAATTGGCAAAAAATGAGAAGCATAACAAATTGCCTACGTAAACTTGAATTTATGAAATTATACACCATGTCTATATGGGAAATAAATAGATGTGTATTTTAAGCCACATAATTGAATTTTCATTTATTAGATATTGGAATTGACTGACGCAGGAATTGACTGACGCAGAGTTTTGACGTCTAATATCCAAAATCAAGGTGACAGCATGATTATGCTTTCACTGAATTATGTACTGCTATAGTGGAAGCCTGCTGGGAAGTCATATCTCAATTCATGCCTCAATCACATGGCCAGCTCTATATTGATCTGTCTTCTCCACCTCACTGTGTCCAATATTTTTCTGCTCACAAGGACTCATGTTGTATTATGTAAAGGCCCACCCTACTTCATATTGGCGTCTCCTTAGGCAGTAGACTCTCCAGACTTCCTATTTACAAGTGAGTTCCCCTCTACAGCACTGGGGAATAGGATATAAATATGTCTTTTGGGGGAACATAAGGCAATCCATAACTGGAAAAAATATAAAATTCAAACTCACAAAACATGATATCATACAGCACTTGCACCTTGCAAAGAAACAGGATCATATTAGCATCTTTTATTTAAAAATATTAATCCATAGAAACAGAACAAGAAATAATAAATATAATGAATTTAGAAGACAAAGATATAACAGCAATTATGTATGTGCTCAAAGATTTAAAAGAAAGTATGAAAGAGGTGTAAATCTAAGAAATGTCAATAGAGAAATAGAAAATATCTTTTCACCTTGAAGACAGAGTAAAACAATTATACAACTGAAGATGGAGAGAGAAAAAAAGACAAAAATGGGAAAATTCTCTATTAAGTGTGCATTAATATCACTATTTAAAGTATATAAAATTTTGCATTCAGGACAAGATGATAATTTTTAGAACAAATGGTACAAATATTCCAAATTTTATGAAAATATGAATTTAAGGTCCAGCTAGCTCAAACACTATGAGCACAAAGAAAACCACACGAGGGTACATTGCAAAAAAAAAAAAGAACAAATAAATAAATATATAAATCAGCCAGAGAAATGAAACATTAAAGATAGCATCACACCAAAGGAAGAAAGGTTTATTTTGCCTGGAACTTTAAATTTTCTGTAGCACATAATCTAAGTCAACCTGTCTGGATAGCTTATTTGAATAATTGAAACAGGGAGCCCAGAATAAGAGTGAGGTCCTTCAATCCTGTATAGTTTAATGTAATGCCTGGATTTATCCTAGAATATGGTTAAGCAGATAATCAGAAAGTAATGGCAAAATCCCTTGAGGGTGGGGGAAAAATATGGAACTATTAAACTTTACCATCAGGAAATCCCGATTCTGTGCCGAAGCTTATGTAGGTAGTAGAGAACTTTAGCCTACCTATAGGTATGCCTAAGAGTTACTTTTGAAGGACCTCTTCTGTTGCTCAGATGTGGCCTTGCTCTCTCTAAGCCCAACTCTGTGAATGAAATCATCGCCCACCCCTCTAGGTGGGACATGACATCCAGGAGTGAAAGTCTCCCTGGCAATGTGGGAGATTTCTCCCAGAGATGAGTCTGGTCCTGGCAGAATTGTGAGATCAACAATTCCATCCTGAGCAAAAGGAGGAAAAGAAGTGTAACTAATAAAGTATCAGGAGCTGAGAAATTTCAAATAGAGTTGAGAGGCTACTCTGGAGGTTGCTCTTACGCAAGCTTCAGTTAGACCTTGCTACCTATCATAACCTGTCAGCTCCCAATAAGGACCATTCCAGCCAGTGCTAAAGAATACCTAGGGCAATATATAAAATTTCACAAAGTTTCCATGCACTAGAGTAACTTTCCAGAAATCTACAACCCACAGATGGGCCCCTGGTCCAGATAAGTCCTGATACCTAGGGGGCCCAGCCTCTCCAGAACATCAGATAGTTCGATCTCTCTACCCCATATTAGTGACAGACCCTTCCAATATGAAAAATTTAGAATGGCCATAGCCCAAACACCCCTAAAGAGAGGGATGGAAAGATCAAAGGTGATGGTGGAGTTATACAGTGAAGATATGATTTAACAAATGAATATGAATGTTGAATCATTAAATTGATATCTTTTATTCTCCAGTATCTTAAGCAGCTAAAAGTAAAAATCTAAAATTGTGGAATTGTAACCCATGTCAAACTCTGAAATATATTCTACAACTAATTGTGGTGCTGTACTTTGAAATGCATTGCTTTTTTGTATATATGTTATTTTTCATAAAAAAAGAAAATGTTGATTTTGATGATGAAAAAAAATGTTCAAGCCTTCTAGCCTCCTACATTGTGGAGCAACTAGAAGGAAAAAAGTCTGAGAGGATTGTATGGTAGCCCATGACAAACTCTGGGGTCTGTGCTGTAAATACTTTTTGAAAAGTGCTTTGAAACTATTGCTTCTTCATTTCTTTACTTTGCATATATGTTATACTATACAATAAAAAAAATTTAAAGAAAAAAATTGGGTAGATTGAAATACTAGTGGTCAATGAGAGGGAGGGGTAAGAGTTATGGAATGTATGAGTTTTTTCTTTTTTCTCTGTATTTCTTTTTCTGGGGTGATGCAAATGTTCGAAAAATTATCATGGTGATGAACTCACAACTATGTGATGCTATTGTGAGCCCACTGATTGTTAATGGTGGACAGATTGTATGTGTGTGAAGATCTCTCAATAAAAATAGTTTTTAAACAATAAAAAAAAATTGAGGCCTTGGCTTATTAAATTGGGAGCTTGTTCTTTCTTAAGAAAAATGTTAAGCTTACCCACCTGGGGAATTCTTAATAGTTTTATTTTTTCCAGTTTTTCAGGGTACTTTGCAGATACTTTTTCATTTTGTGCCCCAAATACTCTGAAATGCAGAGTATAAAACATTAATATTTTGTTCCTTATTCAGATTTTATATTAAAGCTGAATTAGGTTGTTTAATTCACTAGACAGATTAAATTATATAGTGCAGATTTTAGATAAAATAAACACTTTTTAATCACAAAAGTTAAAGCTTTAAAATACAGACTTAAAGTTCCAGGGAACTAATGGGCTATACAAAGAGTAGAAACACCTCAGAATTTAAAGATAATATAGTTTATAATATAAGCTTTAACTTTTATAAGTGTCTTTCTATGAAGATATTTTCAGAAAAAATTACTGACAGATGTTTCATGTTAACAAATCATAGCAGAGACTCTGCTCTGCTCCACTAGATGTATTAGTCCAGAGCAGCACAACTGATAATTTGGCTGTTTCTTTGATCTGTATATAGCTTTTTAAAGAATAATTAGAACTATGATGTATAACACCATACCATTGCTTAGTATTGTACAGATTAGTATCAGGGTATCACATTGACAATGAGAATATTGTTAAATTTTTAGGAATTTATACAATTCTAAATATACGAATATTTTGCATACTTAAATTTAATTAGTAACAAGATAGAAAATCCCTTTTAACCATTTTAATACTTCTTAAACACTTTTTATGCAATAGGGTGTTTAGCACCTTACCTATACAAGGTGAAAGAACAAATTATTTGTAACAGTTTGTTGTTAACAGTGGAAGACTTGCTTCTGAAATAAAGGATAATGCCAACATAAACATTAATCAGGATATTATTCTGATGTAAAATCTTCTAGACACAGTACTTGGATGATTAAGAAACATTGTTTTTCAAAATATTTTACATTAAGAGCATTTAACAAACCATCTTAATAGAAGACAGAGAAAACTTAACTTTTGTATTAATACCCAGCTTGACACAAAAGCTTTCCTTTATTTGCAATATATGCTAAACAGACATTAACTTTTGGTTAGCACTGATTATGGCAAACAGAACTCATTTTCATAAACTGCTTCTTCATAATTCTCTATAATTATTCTATGACAGAATTCATTTTCATAAACTCCTTCTTTATAACTCTCTACAATCATTCAGAACTTATCATCAAAAATGACTATAACAAACAAAATTCACCTCCTCCAACTCTCTACTACTTTCTTTATCCATTCAGGGCTTGTAGTCCATAATGACTACATCAAATAAAATCCATTTCCTTAAACTCTCTATTACCTTCTGTATCCACTCAACCTATAGTTTTTATTTATTCAGACTGCACATAATCAGAAATAAATTTGATAATAAATTTACAAAGCTTTTGAACCTGCATATTTTTCTGAATAACAATATTTATAAAAGGGAGAAGAGACAGAGATATTATAAAATAATGGAGGAAAGGAAGAAATTTATGCTTGGGTTTAGAACGTAGCCAGGCATTTATATATTTTATACTTAGAACACATAAATGATTATAGTATATTTAAATCTATCAGTCCAATTCAGCAAAAAACTCACTTTTTTTCTCAACAATATTTCCAATTGCTAAACAGTGCCAGGAATGTGTTAATTCACAGTTAAGTAACAGTTTTTAAAAACTAGTTCAGAGTTCTATTTGTTTAAATGCTACTTTCTTATTTAAAGGTTCTACACGTCATTTCTATGAGGACTCCTTAGGTCATTCTTTATCTTTCTGCTTTTTAAACTCTTCCAGCATTTTTATTCCTTTATTATTACTGTTTTCTACAATATGCCCTCGTATAAGTATATTCTAACTTTTTTAAGCCAAGAATTAGGTTTTCTTTATTTATGATGGCATTTATTAACACAGATATTCTGATTGGTTTTAACAAATTCACTCTAAATTCAGATTCTTTCACATATTGAGGTTATAAATGGCCAAGTAACCAAAAGCCAGATTCTCTGAAATTTAGATAATCAAAGTTATAAATAATCCATTTATATTTTTTATTAAACTTAAGTTACTTCTTAAATAGGATATATTTGAAGCATTATTATATCTTTATTTTTATTATAGTAAAGTGCCAATATTATCAGGTACATCACTCAGTTTAAACCTGTCAGGTAACTTTAAGAGGAATTTGGGAATGTACTCATAATATTAGCTTATTTGTTAGTAAGTTTATTTAAATTTAAGGAGAACATAATTAAGCAGAATAAAATTGCATTTGTTCAATTCAAAAATTCATCATTCAATGCCTCCTATTGTTCTTATAATATTCTAAAATTATGAAGACCTTTAAAAGTATATTGACTATTAAGTTCTAGGAGATATATTGAACTCAAAGGTCTTTGCTTTTTCCAGAGGCAGCTCTTTAGCAGTTTTCTGCTGTCTTAAGGAAATTTTAGGGATAGTTTCTTTCCAACGTCCCACTTTGTTTATAGTAATTATAAAACTAAAGTTTTTGAATCTTGCTGTTTAAAGTTCTTTCAGACGTATCATATATTTATACCAGACACATAATTATTTTTAAGCAGTTTAAATAGAACTCATTAAGAATTTTCTTATTAATTTGCTTTTACTAGCCAGAGGTATGAGACTATACGTTGAAAATGCATAGAGACACAAATAGGAAATGTATTATTTTAAAAGAAAAACAAAAACAGAAATACTTTTGAGAGGAACAAATAAAGGACTGAATATGTTATTTTATTTCATTTCTATTTTTTGCAGAATGATTCTAACTGCAATATCTCTAACATTAACTTTAATAGTAGTATTTTTAATTTAAACCATAGGGAGACCAGATTATGCTATAGAAACAAAACTTTTTAATAGACATAACTAAATTCTTTCTAATTTTTAACACAGCCTAAAGTCTTTTCTTTTAAAATAATTTTCATAATTAGTAGCCAGTTATGAACATTTGACCAATATAAATTCAGGAACACATTAATTCACAACTAGACTGAACATACTAGCCAATAAACAGGGATTAACCACTTAAAAGAGACATTAACTCCTACTATAATCAGGTAATGCACAGCTAGCATTTAAACAGGCTTATTTAACTTTATTAAATATCAATTGTTGGATTACTTATTTTTTAGGAAGATGGTCAACAGACAAATTTAGGCTGGGGCTTCAAATCCTGCATAGTACACACACCGAATACATGAATTAACAATTAAGCAGACATAAAACACTTATCACATTAATTTAACAATTAACCAATATTTTAGACTTTGATGGGGGGATGGTTAGCAGGATTGAAGGAGAAGTGACTGAAGGACGCCTTTGTAAGGGAAGGGGCAGAAGGCTTAGAAGGTTTTTAAAGAAAGACTCCTCAGAGTTAAATTGATTTGCTGAGGGGCAGAAAGCTTAGAAGGTTTCTTATGAAGGAGGCAAAGTGGCACAGAGAAAGGTTGAAATTTTAATAAATTTGTTAAGCTTGGGGGCAGGGACCTTCAGATTATTTGTTAATCGAGAGTGCCGTCTTGTGGCCAATGTTTTTGTTCTAAAGAGAATTGTGGAAGACTTATGGAGGTTTGCTCAAGGGAGACTTATGTGAAGAGTATGATCTCCTTGGGGATGTGAGGTTGACATATGTTGGGGCTTTGCACATGGGAAGTTCATGGCCAGGAGGCCAGGATGCCACATAAAAGTGGGCCAGAGTGTTCCCTGAACACTGGACAAAACTTGGGGTAAAACGGTCTGTGAGTGCTACAGAGAGGAAGGCTCAAGTGAGACTTAATAGCCCAGATCAGTGATCCTTCACCATGACAAAGCAGGTGTCCCCAATACAGTCTTTCATTCAAGGCTTCCCCTGAATTACTTTGACTACTGCATGGAAAAATGCTCTTGGAACTGGAGAGTTTTGACTGAGCACTCAGATTTTTCAGGCTGATAAAACAAAAAGCACCACTTGGGGAGCTGTCCAGGGTGCTGCGATAAAGTGAGTCCAAATGATGCAGGGCAGCCATCCATGGGACACAAACTCTCAAGGGGACTGTCTGGGTAGAAAGACATCACTTACCTAGGACTGAATTAGTTGTAGACATTTGAGTGCCATGGATGTAAGCTATGTTGTGTCAAGATGGCCTGAGCTGGTAAAAAGCCTGAACAACTGTGTAGTTTGGGAGAAGAGTTGACTGAAAGGCTGTTCCATTGCCCCGAGGGGCCATGACCCAAACCTCAGTCCAATCTCTGGACAGGGTTAACTGGAAGGTGGGCCTGTTGCCCCAAGGGGCTGGAAAGCTAAGCCTCAGTCTGACCTCCATCCTGGATTTTGGCAACAAATGTTAGGCATGGAGTCAGTAAGGAATCCATGCAGGACAGCAAGTCAAACTTAACAGGTTTATTGAGGATGAGAACAGGGAGAAGATAGGTGGGAGAAGGCAGGTAGGAGAGTAAAAGGGAGAAAGCAGGTGGGAGCCTGAAAATGGCTCCCACCTGGGGAGCCAGCAGAAAGAAAGAAAAATGGCTCCCCTTTAATTTATTTTTAGCTTCTCAAATAATTGTGCTTTTACATTAAACTATTCTTTGCAGAATTAATTTTGCTTTGTTATATATTCCTTGTCATCTGGAATTATTTTTCTGGTAGTTTCCACTAGTCTGTTTCTTCACTGGGGTGCAGAACACTATGTAATATCACCCACTTACATTTATTTTGGTCAGTTTTCCTGCCATCAATTTTGACACAATTCTGGCTTCCCAAAGATGAATTCTTTGGGTGGAAAGGTAATGTTGGCCTTCTGAAATAGGAACATTTGTGTCATGTGTGTTTTTATTTGTTTACTGAAATTTTTTCTTATTCCAGATACTCAGTTGAATTCCAGTATTCAATTTCAGATTGAATAATCTAATTTACTGTATCTATTTGTTACCCATTGAAAGCTCTATGAGATGTGTAATAATTGAATACATGATCAAAATACTTTCAGCCATATACCAGTTGCAGGACTGGAAAACAAATACACTTTTCTTCAAATCATGATCTTAAATATCTTACTTTCGCAACATATTTTTTAGTGTCTGAAATTCTCCTTTGAATTATTCATTCCTTTACATTACTCTCTCGTTAGATGGAATTTCTGTGGTATACACAGTCTTCTGTTATGGTATACAGGGGGTAGAAGATCCAAGATGGCAGTGTGGGTCATCATAGGATTTAGTCAGTTCTCCAGGAAGTTAGTAAATAGCCAGGAACTGTATGAAACAACTGGATGCAAGCTCCATAGACCAAAAGCCCATAGTACACCTGCCAGGAATGAGCAGAAAAATGAGACAGAAAGAATATTTGAGATGACTAAAAATTTCCCAACTCTTATGAAAGACATTAATTTACAGGTCCAGAAGTTCAATGTGCCACAAACAACATCAATAAAAACATACTTAATCCAAAACACGAATCAGATTCTCAAATGCTAGAGACATAGAATTTAAAAAGCAGCAAGAGAAAACTTACATACATCGGAAGCTTGATAAAGCAAAGTGCAGATTTCTCATTAGAAGGTACGGAGGCAAGAGGGTAGTGGTATAGTATGTTTAAGATACTGAAGAAGAAAATCTGCAAATGAAGAATTCTATATCTTGCAAAACTGTCCTTCAAAAGTGAGGAAGAGTGTAAAATATTCACAGATGAACAGAAGCTGAGATATTTCATTAAAAAGAGACCTGCTCTTCAAGAAATACTGATGGGAGTATAAAAGACTGATAGAAAAAGACAATTCAGAAGTTTGGAGGAGAATGTATAACTGAAAATTATTAGTAAACATAACTAAAAGGGTAAAAGGAGAGAGAAAAAATAAGATATACATATAAAATCAAAAGGATAAAATTGTTGAGGAAAGTACTGCCTTTAAAATAATAGCATTGAATGTTAATAGACTAAACTCCCCAATTAAAAGACATAAACTGGCAAAATGGATTAAAAAAAAAAAACATGATGCATCTATATGCTGTCTACAAGAGACTCACTTTAGACCCAAGGACCCAAATACGTTGAAGGGGAATTTAATAAGTTGCTAGTTTATAGTTCTAAGGCTGAAAAAATGCCCCAATTAAAACAAGTCTATAGAACCTAGCCCAGTCTCTCCAGAACATCAAATAGTTCCATCTCCCTACCCCACGTTAGTGGCAGAACCATCTGTGTTAGTTAGATTCAGTTGTCAACTTGGCCAGGTGAGCATACCTAGTCTTGTTGCTGCAGACATAAGCCAACCGTACGTGAACCTCATCTGTTGCTAATTACATCCGCAGTCGGCTAGGAGGTGTGTCTGCTGCAATGAGTGACGTTTAACTTAATTGGCTTGTGCTTAAATGAGAGAACGCAATGTAGCACAGTCTAGCAGCTTGGCATTCCTCATCTCAGCACTTGCAGCTCAGCCCGGGCCCTTGGAGATGGAGAAAGAAATCACCCCGGGGAAAGTTGTTGGAACCCAGGGGCCTGGAGAGAAGACCAGCAGAGACCATCCTGTGCCTTCCACGTAAGAAAGAACCTCAGTGGAAAGTTAGCTGCCTTTCCTCTGAAGAACCAACAAAATAAATCCCCTTTTATTAAAAGCCAATCCGTCTCTGGTGTGTTGCATTCCGGCAGCTAGCAAACTAGAACACCATCCAATATAAAAAAATTTAGAATGGCCATAGCCCAAACACACCTAAAGAGAGGGATGGAAAGATCAAAGGTGATGGTGGGGTTATACAGAGAAGATAGGATTTAACAAATGAATATGAATGCTGAATAATTAAATTGTTATCTCTTTTAATCTCCAGTATCTTAGAGCAGCTAGAAGTAAAAACCTAAAATTATGGAATTTGTAACCCATCTCAAACTGAAATATGTTCCACAACTAATTGTGGTGTTGCATTTTAAAATGTATTGCTTTTTTGTATATATGCTATTTTTCACAAAAAAGAAGGAAAAACAGTTGTTTGTGAATAGTCAAGCCTTCTAGCCTCCTATTTCTGGGGAAGCTAGAAGAAAAACTCTGAGAGGATCATATGGTAGCCCATAACAAACTCTGGGATCTGTCCTGCAACTACTTGTTGAAGAGTGCTTTGAAAACGATTGCTTTTTTATTTCTTTGCTTTGCATATATGTTAACCTATACAAAAAAAGTTTTAAAAAAAGTCAGAGAATGAATATTAAAGCATGACCCAACTATATGCTATTTACAGGAGACTCATCTTAAATTCTAAGACACAAGTAAGTTGAAAGTGAAAGGATTGAAAAAATTATACCATGCAAATTGTAACCAAAAGAGAGCTCAGGGCAGTGCAATGGTGGCTCAGTGGCAGAATTCTTGCCTGCCATGCCAGAGACCATGGTTTGATTCCTAGAGCCTGCCCATACCAAAAGAGAGAGAGAGAGAGAGAGAGAGAGAGAGAGAGAGAGAGAGAGCGCTCAGGTAGCTCTACTAATATCAGATAGTACAGACATTAAGTAAAAAAAAAAAATGATTATGAGCAAAAAAGAAAAAAAAAGTCTACAGAAATGCCCAATCTAAGGTATCCAGGGAAAGAAACGTTGTTTCAAAAAAAAAAGGCCAGTCACATTCAGGGTTTCTCTCTTAGCTGGAAGAACACAAGGTGAAGACTGCTAGCTTTCTCTTCCAGTTTTCTGTTTCATGAAGCTCCCTGGGGGGCATTTCCTTCATCTCCCAAAGCCCCGGCTGGTGGACTCTCTGCTTTGTGGTTCTGCAGCGTTCTGAAGCTTTCTCCAAAATACTTTTTTCATAGGATTTCAGTAAACTAATCAAGACCCACTTAGAATTGGTGGAAACACGTCTCCATCTAATCAAGCCTAATACCCACAGTTGATTGAGTCACATCTCCAGGGAGATAACCTAATCAGGTTTCCAACCTATAGTGCTGAATAGGGATTAGAAGAAACCATTCCTCCCACAAGATTGATTAGAACTAAAACATGGCTTTTCCAGGGTACATAAATCCTTTCAAACCAGAGCATTGTAACCCATGTCAAACTCTGATATATGTTCTACAACTAATTGTGGTGCTGTGTTTTGGAATTTATTGCTTTTTTGTATACATGTTATTTTTCACAAAAACAGAAAGAAAAAATATCAATTGTGGTGATAAAAAATATGTAAGCCTTCTAGCCTCTTATATTCTGGAGCAACTAGAAGGAAAAATCCTAGAGGATCATATGGTAGCCCATGATAAACTCAGGGATCTGTTCAGTAACTACTTGTTGAAGAATGCTTTGAAAACTATTACATTTTTATTTCTTTGCTTTGTATATATGTTATATTATGCAATAAAAAAGCTAAAAAGAAAAATAAACACAGGTAGGACAGGTAGAAAACAATTAGCAAGTCTGTAGACTTAAAGCAAACCATATTGGTAATTATGTCAAATGTAAATCAACTAAGTACTCCAATAAAAAGAAACAGATGACAAAAAAAAAGAAAAAGCTATTCCATTTCTGGTATATTGCATTCCAGCAGCTTTAACAAATTAAAACAGATTTTGGTACCAAAAGTGGGGTGCTGCTGAAATGTGCAAATACCAGACTTGTTAGAATGGCTTTGTAAGTGGATGAGGGGAAGATTCTGGAAGAGCTCTGAGGGGCCTGATAAAGAAGGCCTAGAATGCTTTGAAGAGTTGGAGGAAATGTGGACTCTAAGGATACTTATGATAAGGTCTTAGACAGAAATGATGGAGTTGTTACTGCAAACTGCAAGGAAGGTGATTCTTCTTTTAAAATGGCAGAAAATTTAGCAAAATTGTCTGATGGTTTTGTATGGAAGGTATAGTATAAAAGCTATGAACTTGGATATTTAGCAGAAGAGATATCCAAATTAAAAGTGCAAAGAGTAGCCTGGTATCTCCTTACAGCTTACAGTGTAATGTGATAGGAAATATATAAGCTGATAACTGAACTCTTGGGTACAAATAAGCCAGAAATTGATGGTCTGTAAAATTCTGGACTTCCAGAAAGGAAGAGCCCAGAGAATAGTGCCTCATCTGAGAATTTAACCAAAGATGGAACCAGCCATCCATTTCAGAAAAAGCCACAATTTTGAATGGAGTTATCCAGAAAGGATTTGTGGTAAGTCCTATTGCTTAATGGCTGTGATTCATGCATACTTCTTAGAAAACTAACAAGAGTGTTGTGGGATCTGTGTAAATGGAACTGCTGCCAGTCTGGACTAAAAGTGACAGAAAGGGGACAAATTGAAAGAAAAAGTGACATCAAAGGCAGAACCTTGCAACCTAACATCTGAAGCCAAGAAATATCAGGCCCATGTACTTGGAGAGGGTGTGTTTGCTCTGAATGCAGAGGGTAGGAATTTCAGTACCTCAGGCATTAGGGAGGGTGGAGCACCTCCTGTGGAGATTGGCGAGACCATTGCTGCCACCACATTGTTCTGAGGGTGTTTAGCATGTTCCCTGGAGTTGCCAGAGAGCTGGGATCTGCCCCAATGCTTGGAGAGTGTGAAGTGGAGAAAAAGGTGGTCTCCCTAATATCTCCCTAAGGTTGCATTTGGAGAGAGTCAGGCCACTGCATAGGCCCTTGGGAAGGCTGAGACTGCTGCTTTCTAAAACCCTAAGGATAAATGACTCTAAAACTTTGAAATCTAAAGGAGCTTGCCCTGCAGATTTCCAGAACTGTTTGGGTCCTGTGGCCCCTGTTTTGCTTTCCATTTCTCCCTATGGAAATGGGAATATGTATTCTATGATTGTTCCTCCTTTGTATACTGGAGCAGATAATTAATTTTAACAAACAAAAGCAAGGATAAAAATTGGTCCTGTATAACTTAGCAAAAGCTATAGAGGATAATGATGGTGATTAAATGTAAAAATATAAGAAAGTTTTTACATGAGGCAGAACTTATGATTGTCAACATTGCAAGATATTGAAAATGGGAAGGTGTTTTAGTTTGCTAGTTGCTGGAATGCAATATACCAGAAATGGAATGCTTTTTAAGAAGGGGAATTTAATAAGTTGCTAGTTTACAGTTCTAAGGCCATGAAAATGTTTGAATTAAAGCAAATCTATAGAAATGTCCACTCTAAGGCATCCAGGGAAAGATACCTTGCTTCAAGAATTCCAGTGATGTTCAGCATTTCTGTTTCAGCTGGAAGGGCACATGGTGAATATGGTGGCATCTGCTAGCTTTCTCTCCAGGTCTCTTGCTTCCTGAAGCTCCCCGGGAGGAACTTTCCATCTTCGTCTCCAAAGATCACTGCCTGGTGGACTCTGGTTCTCCTGTCCTTCTGTCATGGTTCTGCAGCTCTCTCCTCATTCTCAAATGTCTCTTTTATAGGATTCCAGTAAACTAATCAAGATCCACATAAAATGGGTGGAGACCCATCTCCATCTAATTAACTTCAATACCCACAATTGACTGAGTCACATATCCATGGAGATAACCTAATCAAATTTCCAATCTATAGTACTGAATAGGGAATGGAAGAAACCATTGCTCCCACAAGACTGATTAGGATTAAAACATAGCTTTTCTAGGGTACATAAATTCTTTCAAACCAGTACAGTCCCTAATTTAATTTATGCACAAATTTTGCCTTGTGTGTTCTTTAGTCTTGGGTTTGAGCTTGGTTGGAACATTTGGCAAGTGAGCCAGGGGACCAAAGACCATCAGACGTGAAAGGGGACCAAAGACCATCAGACGTGAAAGGCATGAGTACTGGGAAAGGAGACTCCCCAGGGGAAGTCCCAGGATAGAAGGCAATTGTTGATATACAGAGGGATGGAGGCTCTCTTAGATAAATAGGGATCACCACAGGAGTATGGAGATACTTATAACTCCCCAGCTGGACTAACAGCCACCTGAAATAGTTCTCAGGAGAGTTGGGATTTCATTATAACAAGGAAAGCTACCAGGCCACTGCAGCTATAGCCTGGCCACTTTTGGAGACCATGTGATCAGCTAGAAGAGCCCCTGTAGGCTGAAGTGGCAGTTTACCATGTGGATGAGTAAGTTGGAGAGGGCTATGTGGGTTGCATCAGTGGAGTTGAAAGATGCTCTAAATGAAAGGCTATGCTAAGTAGATGAAAATTTGCAACCACTGTCATGTTATTACACTAGGGTAAGGAGGCAGAAGTTACCTCAAGTTCAAGTAAGACATATTCTAACTTTCCTTGTTTGGGATCTAGTGGATTTTTCTTTAGATGATGATTCCCAATCTGGCCAGGAGAATGAGGATGAAGGGTGTAAATTTGTTCACCCTTTGTTACATCTGGGTCCCCAAGCAGATGGGAAGACAATGCCGATACAGTCCCAGCCCCAGCCATGCCCACCAAGCAAAAAATGCATACTACAGTGTGAGATTTTAACACCTTTGTAGTACAAGATATTGGGATCAAGTATAGGCAAAAATCTAAAGTATCAAAATGGCTACTGCAATTTTGGGGTACTGGTGCATACAGTATACCTCTCTCCATGTATGTGATGAATAAATTGTCCTCTCTCACTACCCATCCTTCTCTGCATCAAAGTATATATTTGTTATCTCCTAAAATGGAAGCATATTTGTTACTTAATTGGCTTATTAATTTGCCCCATCAAATTCCCTATTAGAACATCATTGATGAACTTTATAAGATATATTAAAGGGACTAGAGATGAAGCATGTAATTTACACACCAGGTGCTGTTGGACCAGTTAGTGTAACTTACACCAAAGGAATTAATGAGATATCTCTACATGCTACTCCAAATCATTGGTATGGGACTGTGGTGCCCATTCTCAGCCCACTTATAAGACAATCCATCTCACAGGCAGCCCAAATGATTGCACATCTGGGAGAGACAGATCACCTAAGATAAAGGAGAACCAGAGTTAGAGCCATGGTGTCCCAAGGAGACATGATGGTCCAAAGTTGCTGTTACATAGACAAATAAAGATCTAATAGCTGCTAGAGCTAAAATTGAGGGTTTTGATGGGCAGCCAAATACAGTATTAACTGAAATGTGGAGCAAGCTGTCCAAGGAGTGGAGGTTTATTAAGCTCGAAACCAGGCCATTAGAGGGAGATGTGAATTCTGATGGAAAAACATGGCCAATCCCAAATAAAGAGCCATTCACCACCCTGGATGAGAAGGCCCTGATGGCAACCTTTCTCCTAGCATATGGGATAAGTTGATATCCTTAAATAAGAACAATAAATGGGGACACTGGGGATCAGAGGTCACATGGAGAACAAGGTATCTTTTGGTCCCCCCTAATGAAAATAGGATTTTGTCCTTAGTAGACACTGGAGCAGAATGCACCTTAATATATGGAAAAAGACTGCAGACTGAAAGCCCTATGATAACCACTGCTGGATATAGGGCCATCATATTAAAATTACCCAACTACTACCAATTCAGGTTGGCCAGTTACTACCTCAATAGTATGCAGTGTATATATCTCCTGTTCCACAATATGTATTGGGAGTTTGTATTTTGCAGGGTATCATTTTGCAAACTACTGCAGGTGAATTCCATCTCCAGTGCTGAGTGGTCAAATCCATCCAAAGAGGACATACTAAGTGGTCACTGGTAAAGCTACACTCCCCTAGATGCACAGTGTCAGTGTGTCAATTATAAGTAACCAGGGGCCCATCAACAAATCACTGCCACCATGAAGGAATTGGAAATTGTGGGCATTATAATCCCCACTCACAGCCCATTCAATAGCCCAATCTGTCCACTGAAGAAGCCTGACAGTGCCTAGGGGATGATTATTTATTATGGGGAACTTAAAGTAACTCCTCCTTTGTTTGCAGCTTACCAAATTTACTTTCTTATAGGACATAAGTCCTCAATTAGGGCAATTTAATTCTGTGTTGGATCTTGCTAATGCCATTTTTAGTATTTCTTTAGACCCTGCAGCTATAATACATGGCCTAGAAGAGCTAAATGCCTTTTTTGGGGGTCTCCACACATGTGGACAGTGATAGAGGGTCCCCCTTTACTGGACAACTAGCTCAAGCTAAAGCTACTGAACATGACATCTAATGGATATTTTATTTGCCACAGCAGTGAGGTAAACTGAAATAATGAATGGGCTTTTAAAAGAACAGTTAAAAGATAACAAGCAATCTCTGCAGTGGTGGAAAACACCCGTTGTATCCAGCCCTCACCAAACTCAATTCATGGCCCTGAATGGCTGCTCTAGCTCCTGATGAATTAGTAATGACAGAACCTATGCAAGCCCTTTGTATACAGGTAAGGCAATGAGGTAATGAAAATAACTTGCTCCCTCAACAAACACTAGGAATCGGGGAAAACAAAGTTAATTAGCCCCAGTTCTGGCCAATACAGCCACACTGATTGGGTATCCTGAGCCCAAAGGGTATTGGTGCTGCACAAAATTTGAGTATTAAACTACAGTTTACAAAAAATGCTAGATTATTTATATCACTAATCCAGGACACCCAATTCCCTAGGGGAAAATAGTATGACTTTATGGACACTTATCATGCCAAGGTTAAAAACAGGCATAACTCCAGAAAGCTCATTGAAAATTCAATAAGAAATATGGTATATGAAACTCTCTTATAGTACTCCCTCTCCAGGAACACTTCCATCTACCAATGGAAATGAAGCATGTATCTTATTGAATCAACAGAATTTGCCTCTCATAATTCCTCATAAATATCTTTCTTTTTTGCCCTTAGCATCATAGTAAATACTTTTCTGTAAATAGGCTTCTGTAGTAATCTATGTGCACAATAAATCTCAATGCTGAGTGCCCACCAAACTGCCATCAATGGGTGCCACTGGACTGCCTTGGGCTGTGACTAGTGTGAATTGAACAACCCTGCTGGCCTGGCAGAATCAGCACATCAGAATATCTGAAAAAAAAATCTCATTTAGGACTGAATTCTCAGATTTTTGTCAGTTGTTAGTGGAATGGTTTAATTCCTTTGTTGGCCATTGTGGATTCACTTTATGAAGTTGTTACCTCTGTGTGCAGAACTCCTAATATTCTGTTATTTCTTATAGTATTGAAGACTCTAGATACAATGCTGCTATGGTCAATGCAAACTGATGCATGGGGGTGGATTTTGGCAGCCCAGTGGTCAGAATCACCCTTCCATAGGGAAAAGTGTGAAACCTTGAGCCAAGATTGTTCTGTGACCAGAAAGGACATTGAAATTCATTAAGCCTAATCACTGTTGATAATCAACTTTCATGAGTCAGCTGAGACTTCTTTGTAATCAATATTCATGAGGCTCTGCTGTATAAGGCAATAAGGCACTCCACTTCCTCTTATTTTTTGTGTATTACTGACTTTCATTTCCCAACAAACCACCATTTAGAACTATATTCTCCTGTCAATAAGTCTTTAAACTCATGGATAATTTTGCCTGACATATTCTTTTGTCTCTGGGTTAGCTGATGTGGAACAATGTATGAATAAAACTTTTTAAAAGTAAAGAGAAATATGCAAGTGCTAAAGATAATGTGGAGAAAGAGATGAACCTATTCACTGTTGGTAGGGAAGTAAAATGGTGCAGCCCCTTTAGAAAGCAGCATGGTTGTTCCACAGGAGGCTAAGTATAGGGTTGCCATATGATCATGCAACCCCATTATTAGATATATTATTATTATTTGGAAGAACTGAAAGTAGGCATATTAACTGGGCATTTGCAATGGATAGAAGTAGCCTAAAGATATATTGACTGGTGAATGGAAGGTGAACCGTGGCATATGAATACAATGGAGTATTGAATGGGTGCAAGAAGGAATGAAGTTGGGTGGCATGCAATCTTGAGCAGATGATATTGAGTGAAATGGGCCAGAAAAAAAGACAAATATTGTAAGGCTTTACTAAATGTATTAACTCTAATGTACAAACTCTGAGAATTGAAGTCAAGTGCACAGGTTATCAGGGGATATAATTTGGGCAATAAATATTTAAGGAATACAGAATGTCCAATAAGGCTTACTGTAAAGGTTCTTAGATTGTAAACTCTTAATTACATTGTAAAGGTCAAAAATTTCAATAGGAAATGGACATTTTTAAGTTAAGGGAGGACATAAATGACTTTCTCCTAACACTGAAGGCCCTGGTCTCCAGGCCTTAGTTACATCTCAGACAGCTGATCAAAAAGGGCAGCTGGAAGCCAGTGAGGCCACTGGGGATCAAATTCACATATACTATATTTACTTAAACATCCCCATTAACATTGGAGTATACCTATATTTCTTGGGTTCACATAGAAATAATACACATTTGTATTAGCTCCTAAGATACATTGGCTCATACTTTCCCTTTCATAGTCTTTATAAATTATGGCAGTTTCTTTTCCCAATCATTTTTTAATTTTTATTTCCCACACCACCAATTCCCCCAGGAGCCCATGGAAAATGCCAAATTTGGTCTACAAAATTACTTTCATTCTGTGCCTCTTCCACAGTTACCCTCCCTACTCCCAAATGTGCATCTCCTTTACTAGGTCCCCTTTGATTGGCTACATGTTTCCATGTCCTCTACAGAGTACCAGTTCCTCCTAAATCCTCTTGTATCAGTACCCCATATCACAGCTCTGGTCGCATTCTCCATGGGGGTCAAGTTCAAGTGTCAGCACTATCTACTGGCCACATCAATTGTGTCAGAATTGATAGTAAGATGAGAGTAGTAATGACAAATCACTTTAAGATGCATTTATTTCTTATCAGATAATTGAGTGATTTCTGGGAAGGGGAAAGACCTGTATGGAGGTTTGGTATATATTTTAATGAAATAAACAACTGGTATTATTTTTTTAATTGGTATATTAAACCCATAGAGGAATTCCTCTAAAGGATACAGGTAATTAAGTGTCTGTGTATTGTTTTTATTTAACAATAAATACCTCTTACTCTAAAATTTTCAAAATAATAAGGATCCTAATAGAAAAATAAAACTCCCTACCCTGCTAATATTTTGTAATTTGTCAGCCATTTTACTTAGAAGGATTTCAATGAGAATTCAAAAGTTAAAGGTGCTTTTGAAATAGTTTTAAACATGTAAACCCTTCTGATTAAGATATTAATTTCCTGTTGAAATAACAATGCCCAATGCAATTTACACTGAATTTACTTCTTAGTGTGGTTTCTATGTCACAAGATTTCTATGCAAGAATAAATACTTATGCTGTATTTAAAATTCCTTTTCATGAAATAAATTTTTGGTGTTATCTTACAAATAATAACTGCAATCTTCTTCAATTCCTGCCTCTCACCAGGAATTTTATTTTGAGGGGCTATTGTGAAAGAGGACGTTGGCATTAAAATCTTATTTTAATAGCTATATATATATGTATCTCCATACTTTAATAATGACAATAAATGTATTAGTTTAACCCATCAGTTTACAATATAACCCATGGTTAGGAAGGGAAGTACAATTAAATTCAGAAGGCTTTCCATGAAATTTTTAATTAGTTATGATTAACTAATTAAATTAATAATTTCTACTAATATTCTGTAATACTCATCTCCCTGTTAGATAACAGTTGACATTCATTTTTAGCAAATCTGCACAAAAGTATTCCCACAGCTATCACTGAGCTTTATTTTTCCATAAAAATGTTTTAAAATGACATGATGGGTTGGGCCATGGTGGCTCAGCAGGCAGATTTCTTGCCTGTCATGCTGGAGACCTGGGTTTGATTCCCGGTGACTGCCCAAGCAAAAAACAAAAAACAAAAAACAAAACCATTATGCTTCCCAACAATAGACTAAGAATTTAATAAGCTATTTGTCATTAAGATTGCATATCATGTAATATATTATGACCTTTAGCAGTTAAGCATATCTGAGGTTATAAAAATATTTTAGCCAAAGATTTAGAAAGTGGACATAAATGATTTTAAAAGCTATAAATGTGTATGACTTAAGCTCATTATGAGGCATTACATTAGAATGATTCAAATTTTGAATCTAAATTATTTTCATTTCAATATGACTGGAATTCAAAGACTATTCAGTTGTAAAAGAATAGTATCTGTGCATGAAGGTTTTAGTTGGGTTGGTAGTAGGTAGAATAACAGCCCCCCAAATATGTCTATGCCCTAATATTCAGCAACTGTAAATATACCCTTATATGGCAAAAGGAATTTTGTAATTAAAGGTATAGAATGTGAGACAGGGGGATGTATCTGGATAATTTGAATTTTTCTCTGTAGACCAAACTGATTCATGAGTTCTTAAAGCTCTAAACCTTTCCTAGATGAGAGATGAGACAAGAGGAGGAGGACAGATTGAAAGAGTGAAAGCGGCTTGAAACACAGTTGCTGGCTATGAAGATGGAGGAAGGTGCCACAAGCCAGGGCCTATAAGTGATCTTTAGAAGCTGGTGATGGCTTTTACCTGACATTCAGCAAATAAACATATTTCTAATTCCAGCAATGACAAGGAACTGAGTTCTGCCAACAAACAGATAACTTTTAACATCAGGTAGATTACATGGTCTTGCATTTCTGACCAAATTGCTTATAATGGCTGTCATCGTCAGGCTCATGTGTCAATTAGGCCAAGTGGTGGTACCTATTTGTCTGGTTGGGCAAGTGCTGGCCTGTCTGTTGTGATGAGGACATTTCATAGAATTAAATCATGATCATGTCAGCTGCATCCACAGCTGATTCCATTTGTAATCAGCCAAAGGGGAGTGTCTTCTGCAATAAGTAATGTTTAATCTATTACTGGAAGCCTTTTAAGGAAGATTCAGAAGAGACAGACTCTCTTCCTGCTTTGGCGGGTGAGCCTCTCCTGTAGAGTGCATCTAGACCCTCCATTGGAATCCTTGGCTTCACAGCCTGCCCTGCAGATTTTGGACTCTGCGCTCCCATGGTCACATGAGACACTTCTATAAATTTTATATTTGCGAGTGTTCCCTGTTGATTCTGTTTCTCTAGAAAACCCTAATTAATACAATGGCTAAATAAAAATTCATTTAAAATTCAGTTGAAGGAAGTTACAGGAATAAACAGCCTGAAGGAATTGAACTATAATTTACATATCTTTGGAAGAATTTGACTGTCAAAAATTTTCACTGCATCT
Source organism: Tamandua tetradactyla (assembly GCF_023851605.1). Lineage (NCBI taxonomy): Eukaryota > Metazoa > Chordata > Mammalia > Pilosa > Myrmecophagidae > Tamandua > Tamandua tetradactyla. The sequence goes on along the minus strand of NC_135339.1, from coordinate 15,952,877 downwards.
AATAAAAATAAAAACAACATCAATCAACAGAAAGAGAATGAATATTTTACAGGTTTAGGTTATGTGGAAAATAAAACATAATGTGGAAAGGGACAGTTTGCCTGTGGTCTGCCGCCCTTCCAAGTGCCCCACAAATACATGTGTGCTTAAGAATACATATGTTATTCTGGTTCCTGGAATGGGGTGATAACTATGGGCTCTCTTCTTTCTCAGGAGTGTCTAGGGAATATGAAATATATTCCCTAGCAGATGGAAGCCTGCTAGAACAAATTTTCTCCCTTTTGTCCAAAGCATAATGTACACATGCATTGGAGACTGCTTGGCCAAGTATGTGTATTACTTTATAGCACTTGGCCCAACCCTGTAGTTACATGTGTTCCTGATGGGGAGTAAGCTGCACCCATCACCTACAGTACATGAAAAGGGTGTGTGTGTATCATCTTGCTGTACCAGCTGTGTAGTAGAACCCAGTGGCCATGGGGGACCTATTTCCACTAGTAAAGCTAACCATGCTTTTTCTCTTCTCATTGAGTAACTGTTGTTCCACCCATGGCCTGTGAAAGTTGAATGTTTCTTCGGTGACCCTAGCACCTGCATGGGCTCTTTGCTATACTGCATGTCACGAGACTCCTTCTTTATATGTGTTAATTGGTATCTTGCCCCAACAGCTTCTGTGTCAATAAACACTCTATGGCATGGTAGAAAACTAAGGTTTCACCAGTTTGCTTATCCCAGAGTGATGCCAGCTCCCTGGAGGGCCCTGGGCTGATTGAGGTGCTAACCTCCCTCTAGCCACGTGAGCACAAGTGAGATACACACCATCTCCATATGAACAATAAAAAAATGGTGTACTGTATGGGGGCAGAGAGGCAGGAGATGGATCTGATGTAGAGTAGGGAAATTATACTTTGGATCTGACCACCTGCCCACTCCTATGCTACCGGTCAACCAACACAATGTCTCAAGTGTTTCAAATGATTCCCAATGGGAGTGAGGGATCCTATGCAGGGAACTCCACTGAGTAAGGACTGTTGTAAGGTCTAAAGTTAGACTTAATCAACATAGATACACCCTGGCATTTCTTAGTACAGAATTTCTGAAATAAGATATTTCCTTAAATATGAAATACATTCATTATAAAATAGATATGGGCAAAAGGCAAGGTTGTTTCACTAAGCTTGGTAAGTACTTTTTTGATGATAAAGAATTGCATAATAGGATGTCTCCTGGGGAAGCTAACCACTGACTCCCTGCTGCAATGTATTTTTGCCTGCATGAAGTAGGGTAATCAACAGGGCAGAGAGAAAGACAAATCCATGCCAGCTTATTCTGGGAGGCTAGGGGCATGAGAGTGATATTCCCAACTGTGGGGGACTTCCCAAGAAGTAAAATCACCTATAAGAATTCAGGAGGCCATAAATATCATTCCTATAAAGACAGTCCGCTGCATCACCCCACATCTGATCAGGATGTGAATGAGACAGCCCTGCCTTGGATGGCAATAGAGGCATGTTTATTTTGCTAAAGTTGCCTGAATGCAATTTACCAGACATGGAGCAGGTTTAAAAAGGGAATTTATTAAGCTGCAAGCTTACAGTGCCAAGTAAGGCATCAAGAGAAAGATACCTGAACTCTAAAAAAGGGGCTGCTGATGCTTGAGGTTTCTCTCTCAGCTGGGAAGGCACATGGTGACCGCTGCTGGCTTTCTTTACCAGCTTCTTCTTCAAAGCACTTCCCCAGAGGCATTTTCCTTCTGCTTCTCCAAAACTCTGGTTGTATTGGTTCTGAAGCTTTTTTCAAAATGGCACCCTCTTAAAGGACTCCAGTAAGCAACCCAAACTTGAATAGGTGGAGACACATGCCCAAAGAAACTACCTAATCAAAATGTTACCACCCACAATTGGGTGTGGCACATCTCCATGGAAACAATAAAATGTTCCCACCTAGCAATACTGAATGTGGATTAAGGAACATGGATTTTCTGGGACGGCAGTTTCAAACCAGCACATTCCACCCTTTGGACCCTGTACTAGTTAGTAAGCTGCTGGAATGTGTTATACCAGAACTGGAATGGCTTTTAAAAAGGGGAATTTAATAAATTACAAGTTCACAGTTCTAAGCCTATAAAAGATTCCAAAATAAGGCATCCAGGGAAAGATACCTTAATTTGAGGAAGGTAAATGGGTCAAGAACACCTATGTCAGCTGGGGAGTCAACTGGTTGGCATCTGCTGGCCCTCTGCTCCTGGGCTTCATTGCTTTCAGCCTCCTTTCCTGTGAGGTTCCTCACTTTGCTTCTCTGGGGCTGGCTTTCATCTCTTGAGTTCTCTTGGCTCTCTCCAGGTTCTGGCTTGCTTCATACCTCATGTTGATATGTGCTGGGCTCCAAGCATCTCCAAACCTCCATGTCTCTGTTCTCTGAAGCAACTGTTCTCCAAGCATCTATATCTGCTCTGTTAGCTCTGAGGCTTCTGTCATTTTTGACTCTCTCAAAAAAGTTTCCTCTTTTAAGGGATTCCAGTAAAATAATCACAACCCACCTGGAATGGGTGGAGTCACATCGCCATCTAATCAAAAGTCATACCCACAACTGGTGTGTCACATACCCATGGAGACAATCTACTCAAAATTCCAACCTACAGTGTTGAATCAGGATTTTAAAAAATGATTGTTCCCACAAATTTGGATCAGGCTTAAATCATGGCTTTTATAGGATATGTAATACTTTCAAACCAGCACAGACCCTGAAAAGACATGTTCTTTCCAAATGTGAAATACATTAATTCCATCACAATATCACAAAGCCTTAAAGCATGTGAGTAAAAATACAAATACAATACAAAGTCAGAAACAGTACAAGTCTCATCAAAGTCAGTTACAGGCATGGGCTGTCCTAAGGCAAAATTCTTCTCTGGCTTTGGACCTTTAAATCTCAGAGCAAGTTATCTGCTGCCTACATACAAAGGAGGGAAAGTCATAGGATACAAATTCCCATTTCCAGAGGGAGAAATAGGAAGGAATACAGGGTTCAAAATTCCCAAACATTTCCTAAAACCAACAGGCCAAACTCCATTAGATTTGAATGTCTGAAAGCCATTTATCCTTGGGCTTTTGAAAATACCAATCTCACCCTTTTCAAATGCCCACACATCAGCCTAGCTCTCTACAAATGCTGGGGTGAGAACTGCAACCTTGAAGGACATTGGGGAAACCACCTTTTTCTTGGCTCCACCCTCTCCAAGCATTGGGGCAATTCCCAGGCTCTCTGTCATTCCTATGGCACAGGCTCAACCTCCTTAGAACTATGTGGTAGAAGCAAGGTTTTTCCCAATTCTCAAGGAATGCAGTCCACTTTCTCCAAGACCTGGTACACTGAAACTCCTACACTCTGTCTTCAGGGAAAACTTATTCTGTCCATGTGCATGGCTGGTCTGCACTCCTGACCTGAGGTTTCTTGGCTCTAGACCTTAGCTTCCATGGTTCTGTCTTTGAAATTATTTTTCCTTCAACTGTCCCTTTTCTGTCCATTTTAGTCCAGACTGGCAGTGGTTCCATTTAAACAGATTCCACAGCACACTTGTTGGCTTTCTATGTGGTAGGCATGTGTCTTAACCATCAGACAGTAGGACTTTCCACAAATCCTTACTAGATAACTTGATCTCCAATCGTAGCTTTTTCTTAAGTGGCTGACTGGTTCCATGTTAAGTATAATTCTCATGTGGGGCACTATTCTCTGATGGCTCCATTTCTGGATGCCCAGAATTTTCCAGGCCATCAGTTTCTGGTTTCTTTTCGCTCAACAGTTCAGTTCTCAGCGTATATCTTTCCTGTCACATTTTATTATAAGCTCCAAAAAGAAATCAGGCCACACTTTCCATATTTAATTTGGCAACCTCTTTTGCTAAATATCCACGTTCATGGCTTTTAAAACCTGCCATCCATCTAAAACCAGTAGTCAATTTTGCTAATTATTTTGTCACTTAAAAACAAGGATCATCTTTCTTCCAGTTTGCAATAACATACATCATTTCTGTCTAAGGCCTCATCAGAGGTATCTTTAGAATTCACATTTCTACCAACAATCTCTTCAAAGTGTCCTATGCCTTCTCTATCAAGCTCCTCACGAATCTTCCAGAATCTTCCCCTTATCCATTTAAAAGCCATTCCAACATATTTGATATTTGCAAACCACAGAGGCGCCCCAGTCCTGTATCAAAATCTGTTTTAGTTTTCTAAAGCTGTCTGAATGAAATATACCAGAAATGGAATGGCTTTTTAAAAGGGTCTGTATGAGTTGAAAGTTTACAGCTCTAAGGCCATAAAAATGTCCAAACTAAGGCATCCAGACATAGATACATGAACTCCAAGGACAGTGTTGCTGACATTTGGGATTTCTCTCTCAGCTGTGAAAGCACATGGTGACCTCTGCTAGGTTTTTCTACCAGATTCTCATTTAAAGAACTTCCCTGGGGGCATTTTAATTCTGCATCTCCAAAAGTCTCTGTCTGTGGACTCTCAAGCTTCTTCCAAAATGATTCCCTCTTAAGGAACTCCAGTAAGCACCCCCACCTTGAATGGTTGGAGACATATTTTCCTAGAAACTACCTAATAAAATTTTACCACTCACAATTGCATGGGCCACATCTCTGTGGAAACAATAAGAAAGATCCCATCCAGCAATCCTAAATGATTAAGTAACATGGCTTTTCTAGGGTACACAATGGTTTCAAACCACCACAAGGCATAAATTATATGAGGGTATGCCCATGGGAAGTCCCCTGTTTAGTTCTCATTGTTTTCAGGGACACTAATAGGTGAAGTGGTAGAAGAGGTCCACCACAATGTCCTGCTTTGGGGTGGCATCAACAACACAGCATCAGCTGTTTTCACTGAGGTATCCCAGAAGTACATAAGCCCACAATATGAAGCCATGTGAGAAGGGTCATAAAGGGAACACAAAGAACTGCAAAGGAAAGATGAAGAATGGGGCAGATACCACATATGGAGCAATATGGCTACAGTTACAAATCAGGGGACAGACAAGACAGAAATGGATGTGATTTTAGAGAAAATCTGCCAATGTTATGGGGCATGAGATTTTAACTACAAGGAAGAGATGATGGTCCTGTTATAAGTCATAAAAGAAAAGAAGGCTCACAGACTTGGAAATTTTTAGAATTCTGTAGCACAGCTGAATGAGCCACAGGTGAAGCCCAGTAAGAAGGAACACATGGGTTGTAAGGCTTCCTTATTTATATACGAAGACAGTGAGGAGGACAATCTGATTCTGAACATGGGTCAGACAGGAAGGATGCTCCCCCTTGACTGTACCCTAATCTTTCTACTTAAAAAAAAACGTTTATGGATGGAGTCAAAGACCTTTATCCCCACTAGGATAGATGGGGAAAAGGCAGACACATATCTCTATGGGTCTTTATATACAATTGCTCAAGTGGCATAAATCTGAGGCCTTTGCTTGGCAGACCAAAATATTATGGTTGGCAAAAGCTTTCTGTAATAAAATACTAATATACGCAATGAATGATGACTGATTCTGGATTCTGGGGAATTTTCTGGCCAAAGAACACATAACTCTCAATGATGTGTTTTGTGTTATTTAAATGGATTTGTTTTTAATGCCTTGCTAAGTTTTGATGAAAATATTAATGTTACTTTAAAAGAGTAGTTTTATATATCATAAGACCCTACATCTAAAGTGCTTTATTTATCCTTGTTTGTGTTCATCCTTTCCATGAATATATAATAGTAAGGTAATAGCTAAGAATCATAACTTTGTATTCCAGATGTCTGACTAAATATTCAAATCTATTTTGTGATTGATTGAATTTTGTATTTAGAACCACAGAAAAAGAAAAATAGAATGTGACCAATATATTAGATTTTCCTCAACAATATTTGTTACTTATATATGCAGAAGTATTGATTTATTGAATTAATCTAACTTCAAGATATTTCTTACAAAACATATCAGTCAGTATACCAATTTCATTTCATAATTCTACATTATCTTGCATAATTTCAATAGTAAGTCTTAGTCAAAATCTTTACTCTTTCCCAAATGTTTTGCTAAAGGGTTCATATAGAACATTTCATTTTCCAATATGCATTTTCTGATGGAAAATAAAACTACAGAGCTTTCTAAATTGATTTTCAGATTGTTGTTCCCTCAGTGTAAGAATATTAATGCTAAAGGAATCAGTAGTCACTGAAGATGCCTTCATTCACCACACTGATGAGTTTTATACAGTGTGAATTCTCATTTCCCTACGAGTGTTGCCATATGAATAAAGGGATTTGTATTATTTTTCAAGAATAAATTCTCGAGTATGAATTAGCTGGCACTTCCTCAAGGAGCATCACCCTTTGGTAAAGATCTGTCTTTATATCAGTTGAAGTAGTGGATGATGACTCTTCCACTTTCAGTAAATATACATCATGAATTTTCTCTCACATTGTACATCTTAAGATCTTCTTACTAAATACTTTGCTACAAAGGTGACATTGATATTCTCTTCAGTATGAATTGACTTACATTGATGAAAGTCAGGATGATTAAAAGTTCTACTAGATTGATTACAAATGACATTACTTTAGTGTATGAGTTCTCTTTTCAGTTTAAAGGATAACTCAAGGGCTGACATTCCTTCAATATCCAAAACATTTATAGTATATGAATTCTTTCATATAATCTAATGAATGAACACTGACTGAAGCTTTTCACAAATATGGCATTCACAAGCTTTCATTCCAGTTTGAGTTCTCTCACATTGTCTATGGTCACAAAAAAAAAAAACTGTTTTCACACATAGAGTATATTCCTACTGTATCTATCCCATGAGTCTTCCAAAGCCAGAACAACTAGTAAAGGCTTTCCCACCTGGTTGACAGTCATAAGGTTTCTCTCCAGCGTGAGTTGTACCATGTTGTCTTTGGTTAAAACCCTGAGTACAGACTTTCCCATGTAGATGAAGTCCTAAGATTTCACTACAGTGTGAATTATCTTATGGCTTCTAAGGTTAGATGGGTGAAGACTTTCTGACATAAATGATATTCTTAAGGTTTCTTTCCAGTGTGAGTTCTCTCATGTTGTCTTAGATTAGAACTTTGAGTGAAGGCTTTCCCACATAGATGGCATTTATACGGTTTCTCTCCTGTGTGAACTCTTTCATGTAGTTTCAGGTAAGTATATTGACTGAAGGCCTTACCACACAGAAGACATTCATAGGGTTTCTCTCCAGTGTGAGTGTTCTTGTGATGTCTAAGGTTAGAATACCGGGTGAAAACCTTACCACAGAGAGGGCATTCATAAGGTTTCTCTCCTGTGTGAATTCTCTTATGCTCTTTAAGGGCAGAACATCGAGTGTAGGCTTTTCCACACTGATGGCATTCATATGGTTTCTCTCCAGTATGACTTCTTTCATGTACTCTAAGATAAGAACAAAGAGCAAAGGCTTTTCCACATACATGGCATTCATAAGGTTTCTCTCCAGTATGAGTTCTCTCATGTTTTTGAAGATCAGAAGATTGGCTGAAGGCTTTTCCACAAGTCTGACATTCATATGGCTTCTCTCCAGTGTGAGTTCTCTCATGTTGTCCCAGGTGAAAACACTGAGTGAAGGCTTTCCCACACAGACGACATTCATAGGGTTTCTTCCCAGAGTGTGTGTTCTCATGTTGTTTAAAGCTAGAATAATGAATGAAGGCTTTACCACATAAATGACATACATAAGGTTTCTCTCCAGTGTGAATTTGATTATGTTCTCTAAGGGCAGAATTTTGAAAAAAAGCTTTCCCACATACATGACATTCATATGGTTTCTCTCCAGTGTGAATTCTCTCATGTACTCTAAGATAAGAACAAAAACTGAAGGCTTTTCCACATAGATGGCATTCATACGTTTTCTTTCTGGTGTGAGTTTTCTCATTTTGTCTCAGATCAGAATATTTAGTAACGGCTTTCCCACAAAGATGATATTCACAGGTTTTCTCTCCAATGTGAGTTCCATTGTAATGTGTATGGTCAGAATTTTGAACAAAGGATTTTCCAATCAGATGACATTCAGATGACTTACTTCTAGTGTGAACATGCTTTTGTTGATTAAAAGAGGATTGGCTTTTGAGGGTTTTTCCAAAAAGATTGAAGTAGGGTTTCCTTCCCTTGTGAGTTAATACATGTTCAGTCACTCCGGAACTGTGAATAAAATCTTCGGGCAATTTACTACATATAATGACATTCTTTTCAGTATGAGAATTCTGCTTCTAGAAAGTAGAGGAGAGTCTGTAAGAGGTTTGTTCATATACACTAATCCATATACACATGAATTCTAAACTAATCAATCAGTGACAGTCTCCAATTAAAACATTTGCCATATTTATGAATCATGTTAATCTCCTGCATGTATAGAGACCTAGTCTTTTGTAGTATCTCAAATGCAGAACTATCTAATCAGTTTTGAAGACTTTATTATCACAGCCTTTTCCTGGATTAGCACTTAAACCAACCTAAAGTTAAGTGATTGTACTGAATTCTTAAGTTGCACTCCCAGGTATCTATTTGGAAGACCAGGGTTACAGCCATTATGCTTACCAATGACTTGATGGTAGATATGTCTTTCCTGCAGATATAATGCAAGGAGAGCATTTCTTGTTTTTTAAGACTGCTTCCCATGCCTGAAAGAATTGAAAAATCAATTAATTGCTAAACCAGCATTATGAAAATAAATATGTTGAAGCAGTACACATAGCTCTATAATTATTTTAAATATGACAGTTATCTGAGAAAGAATATCACATTAAGGATTATTTTAGGTGGCAGAAACTGTTATATGACATGAACAATTAGAAAATATTTTCAATAATGAGTTATAAGAATAATTATTTAAAAAATACATTGGGGAGGTAAAGAGAGGGAAAACCATTGAAGAGGAGGACCAGGAAAAGAGCCATAACTGAAAGTTTAAATCCAATTGTCCATAAATATCCATTTTGCCAAAGACACAGACATCTGAATATAGACTGATAAGTAAATGATAACATGACCACACCTGAGGAAATTTCCCAATATGTAAATCTACTTTTCACAAAATATAATTTGCAGAAATCTGCAGGTGATATTTTCAAGTACCAATTCACTTGCTGACAAGGCTCCTCCTTGTCCTGAAAAACATGTTCCAGGAGCTCACCTGAATTCTGTCTCTGAGACAATCCAATTCCTTCTTCCCACAGTTCCTCCCTTTGAACCAATTTTGAAGCTACAACTGATTTATAGCCCTGATGTCTTGTTTGTAGGAAAAAAAAATGAGTTCTGTACACTTAGTGAAGTGCAGTCAAGGCGACTGTGTTAGTTTGCAAGTTGCCAGAATGTGATATACCAGAACTGGAATGGTTTTAGAAAGGTGAATTTAATAAGTTACAACTTTACAGTTCTAAGGAAATGAAAGTGTCCAAATTAAGGAACTTCACTCAAGAAAGGCTAATGGGTCAGGAACACCTGTCAACTGGGTAGTCACGTGGATGGCATATGTTGGTCCCTTGCTCCTGGGCTCCATTGCTTTCAGCCTCTGTTCCTATGGGTATTCATTCCTCACATTACTTCTCCAAGGCTGCTTGCATCTCTTGAATTCCCTAGGCTCTCTCCAGGTTGTGGTTTCCTTAACATCTCGTGGCAACATCTGCTGGGCTCCAAGCATTTCCAAATGTATGTGTCTCTATTCTCCATGTGTCTGCATCTGTGCCAACTCTGCTGTGACGTTTCTGTTGGCTCTGATGCTTCCATCATTTCTGATTCTCTCCAAAATGATTCCTCTTTTAAGGATTCCAGTAAACTAATTAAGGCCCACCAGGAATGGGTCAAGTCACACGTTCATCTAATCGAAAGTCAAACCCACAATTCAGCACACCACATGTCCATGGAGATGATCTAATCAAAAGATTCTAACCTACAGTTTTGAATTAGGATTAAAACAAACAGCTGCTCCCACAAGACTGGAACAGGATTAAAACATGGCTTTTCTGGGGTACATAACATCTTCAAACTGGTACATGATAGCCTCTGGACCTCAATAGACATGTTTCTTCAATATACAAAATACATGCATTACATCACAATATCAAACAAGCCTTAAATCATTTCAGTAACAATAGAAATACAATACAAAGTTAAAGCCAGTAAAAAATCTCAACAAAGTCAATTATAGGCATGGTCTGTTCTAAGGCAAAAAAAATTCTCTTCTGGCTCTGGACCTGTGAAATCTGAACAAGTTATATCCTGCCAATATACAAAGGAGGTACACTCATAGGACACATTTACACTGCTATACAGAGAAATAGAAAGGTAAAAAGGGGTCACTGGACCCAAATAGTTCTGAAAACCTGTATGGTATTATGCATTAGATTTCAAATTCTGAAAGACATTTATCCTTTGGGCTTTAGAAAGAGGCAGTCCCACCCTTTCTAAGGGCCTATGCAGTGGCCTTGCTCTCTCTCCAAGTGCTGGGTTGTGTTTCAACACTGGGGTTCACTGGAGGGGTATATCTTTTTCTAAGTTCCATCTTCTCCATGTTTGGGGTAGCAGGATTTGGCAATGGCTGTACTGAAAGGGAAATTTACTGTCCTACACGCCTATATTAAAAAACAAAAAAGAGCAAAAATTGAGCAGTTAATTGTTCACCTGGAGGAACCTGAGAAAGAACAGCAAACTAACCCCAAAGCAAATAGAAGATAAATAACAAAGATTAAATCAGAGTTAAATGAAGGAGAGAACAAAAAAACAATAGAAAGAATCAATAAAACCAAAAGTTGGTTCTTTGAGAAAATCAACACAAATGATAGGCCACTAGCAATACTGACAAAGAAAAAAAGAGAGGGGATGGAAGTAAACAAAATCAGAAATGAGAAGGGGTGAACTACCACAGATCCTGAAGAAATAAAAGAAATCATAAGAGGATACTATGAATCACTATATGCCAACAAACTAGACAACTTAGATGAAATGGACAAATTCCTAGAAACACACAAACAAGATACAATGGCTGAGGAAGAAATAGAAGATCTCAACAAACCAAACACAAGTAAAGAGATTCAGTCAGTCATCAAAAATCTTTCTACAAAGAAAAGCTCAGGGCCAGATGGCTTCACAGAGGAATTTTATCAAACAATCCTGCTCAAACATTTCCAAAAAAATGAGAAAAAAGGAACACTATCTAACTCACTTTATGGAGCTAATATCATTTTAATACCAAAACTGGGTAAAGATACGATAAAAAAGGAAAACTACAGGCCAATCTCCCTAATGAACAGAGAGACAAAAATTCTCAATAAAATTCTAGTAAATTGAATCCAACAACACATTAAAAGAATTATACCCCATGACCAAGTGGGGTTTATGCCAGGAATGCAAGGATGGTTCAATGCAAGAAAATCAATTAATGTTATACAGCACATTAAAACTTGAAAGGGAAAAATCACATGACCATCTCAATTGATGGTGAAAAAGCATTCAACAAAATTCAACATTCTTTTCTGATAAAAACACTTCAGAAGATAGGAATCAAAGGTAACTACCTGTTCTAGTTTGCTAGCTACTGGACTGCCATACACCAGGAATGGAATGGTTTTTTAAAAAGGGGAATTTGTTACTTACAAGTTTACAGTTCTAAGGCCATGGAAATGTCCCAATTAAAGCAAGTCTTTAGAAATGTCCAATCTAAGGCATCTAGGGAAAGACAGCTTGATTCAAGAAAACTAATGAAGTTCAGGATTTCTCTCTCAAGTGGAAAGGCACATGGAGAACATGCTCAGGATTTCTATCTCATTTGCAAAGGCCCATGGTGAACATGGCATCATCTGCTAGCTTCCTCTCCAGGCCTCGTTTCATAAAACTCCCCATGAAGTGCTTTTGTTCTTCATCTCCTAAGGTCTCTGGCTGGTGGATTCTCTGCTTTGTGCTTCTGCAGTGATCTGTTGTCCTTCTCTGCTCTCTCCGAATTTCCAAAGGTCACTGGCTGGTAGATGCTCTGCTTCTCATGGCTATGTCATTTTGAAGCTTTCTCTAAAACATTTCTTCTTTTATAGGGTTCCAGTAATCTAATCAAGACCCATATAGAATGGCTGGAGACACATCTCCTTCTAGTCAAGTTTAATACCCACACTTGATTGAGTCACATCTCCATAGAGATAATCTAATCAAGTTTCCAACCTATAGTACTGAATAGGGGTTAGAAGAACCTGTTGCTTTCACAAGATTGATTAGGATTAAAACATGGCTTTTCTAGGGTACATCAATTCTTTCAAACCGGTGCACTCCCTCAATATAATAAAGGAAATCTATGAAAAACCAATAGCCAGCATCATACTCAATGGAGAGAGACTGAAAGCTTTCCCCCTAAGATCAGGAACAAGACAAGGATGCACACTGTTACCACTATTATTCAACACTGTGCTGTAAGTTCTAGTTGGAGCAATCAGGTAGGATAAAGAAATAAAAGGCATCCAAACTGGAAAAGAAGAAGTAAAACTTTCATTATTTGCAGATGGCATGATGCTATACTTGGAAAATCCCGAGAAAACTACAATAAAATTACTTGAGCTAATAAACAATTCAGCAAGGTGCAGGATATAAAATTAATGGGCAAAAATGAGTAACATTTCTATGCACAAGCAATGACCTGAGGAGTCACTTAGGGGAAAAATTCCATTCAAACTATCAACTAAAAGAATCAAGTATCTTGGAATGAACTTAAATAGGGACATAAAGGATTTCTGCACAGAAATTACATAACATTGTAGAAGAAATCAAAGATCTATATAGGTAGAAAGGCATTCCCTGGTCATGGATAGGAAGGTTAAATTTAGTCAAGATATCAAAGCTTTCCAAATTGATCTACAGATTCAACATAATACCAATCAAAATTCCAACAACCTACTTTGAAGACTTGGAAAACCTAGTTACCATATGCATTTGGAAGGGAAAGAGACCCCAAATAGCTAAAAGCATCCTAAGAAACCAAAGCAAAGTGGGAACATTAACACTTCCTGACTTTAAAACTTATTATAAAGCCACAGTGGTCACAACAGCATGGTACTGGCACAAAGATAGAAGCATTGACCAATGGAATCAAATTGAGAGTATAAAAATAGACCACCAAATCTATGGTCAACTGATTTTTGAAAAGGCCCCCAAATTCTCTGATGGAATATTATGCAGCACTAAGATGAGATAATGTCCTGAAGCACATGACAAGATTGTTGAGCCTTGAGGACATAACGCTGAGTGAAATAAGCTAGACACAAAAGGATAAATACTGTATGACTTCACTTTTATGACCACAGTAAAGCTAAAATTCGAGACTTATAATATAGGATATAGGGGACTTAGAGATACATAGAAACCAGAGCTGGGTGAATGGTTAGCTAATGAGGCTGAACTCAAATGTAAGGGAATAGATAGATGTGAAGGTGGCTCAAAATGTTACCATATTGAAGGTGTACATGATTTAAAATCAGTGTTTCAGTGATTAACACTACTAAAATAAGTTCTTACACAAACTACTTCAAAGGTATGATTCTTGTACAAAGAATGTTTGAAAATTCAGGGTACGGGGGAAAACTGCTATTGTATGCTATGGCTATGTTTAACAGGAAAACATCAGCAGTACCACAGCAACACCAAGGGTAAATAATGGAGGGAGGGACAAGAGTTAAGGAGAAGTTTAGATTTCTTATTTGGTGAGGATGTTATTTATTGGTTATCTTTTTCTTGGGAATAACAAAATTATACAAAATTGAGTGATGATGGACTGTGCATTTTGGACATTATACATGATGCCTAATGAATGCAGGTGGCTGAAGGATGCACTGACTGAGAAGTAGATTTGAGAATGATGGTGTACACATATGATCGAATATTGGGCTGCTACAAAAAGGAACAAAGTTGTGAGGCATACAACAATATGAATGAACCCGTGGGACATTTGGTGAGGCAAAATAAACCAGAAATGAAAGAATAATTATTGCATGGTCCCCTTCAGAAAATGCTTTTAAAAAAACAGAGGCCTAGATTGTAAGCTCTATAGGAGCTATAAGCCCACACATTTAGTTTGGAGTGGTAATTATTATTTCTGGATTTTGAGAGGCTGTTTTATCTATGTATAATGTAGTATTCAGAGATAAGACTGAAGCCAATAAAGTTGGGATTAAAGTAATTCTGCAGTAAGGAAGACATTGTCTATATTTTAGAACTGCACCTACTCTTTGAGACCAAGGGAAGAAAAGTTTCTTTTGTCCAGAACCTAAATTTTCTGTAGCACATAATCTAACTCAACTTGTCTGGATAGCTCATTTGAACAAATGAAACACAGAGGACCCAGAAGAAGGGGGGTTTTTAATCCTGTATAGCTTAATGTAATGCCTGGATATAATCTAGAATATATTAGGCAGATAATCAAAAAGTATTGGCAAAGTCCCTTGAGGGATGGGAGAAAAATATGGAACTCTTACACTTTACCACCTGGGAAACTCCTGATACTATGCCAAACATTAGGGACACCCAAATCAATAGGCCAAGCCCTTGATCTTACGGTTTAATCTTGTGAAGCTTATGTATGTAGTGGAGAAGCTTAGCTTACCTATAACTATGCCTAAGAATTACTTCTGGAGGACCTCTATTGTTGCTCCGATGTGGCCTCACTCTCTCTAAGCCCAAGTCTGCAAGAGAAATCATTGCCCCCCCCCCCCTGTATGGAACATGACATCCAGAGGTGAAATTCTCCCTGGTGGCATGGGAGATGACTTCCAGGGATGAGTATGGCCCTGATACCATGGGATCAACAATGCTATTCTGACTACAAGGGAGGAAAAGAAGTGTAACTAATAAAGTATCAGTGGCAGAGAGAGTTCAAACAGAGTCGACAGGCTACTCTGGAGGTCACTCTTAATGCAAGCTTCAATTAGATATTGCTACCTATCATAACTTGCCAAACCCCAACTCAAACCATTCCAGACAATCTTAAAGAATACATAGGACAATATATAAGAGTCTACCAAGGTTTCATGCACTAGGGTAACTTTTCAGAAACCTCTGGATGGGTACCTGGACCAGACAGATCCTGAAACCTAGAGGGCCCAGCCTCTCTAGAACATCAGCTAGTTCCATCTCCCTACCCCTTATTATTGACAGCCCCTTCCAACATGAATAATTTAGAATGGCCATAGCCAAAATACCCCTAAAGAGTGGAAAGAAAGATCAAAGGTGATGGTGGAGTTTTATACAGAGAAGGTAGGGTTTAAAAAATGAATATGACTGTGAAATCATTAAATTGTTATTTCTTTCAGTCTCCAGTATCTCAGAGCAGCCAGAAGTAAAAACCTAAAATTGTGGAATTGTACCCCATACCAAATTCTGAAATCTGTTCTACAACTAATTGTTGGGCTGTGCTTTGTAATTTATTGTTTTTTTCTAAGTATGTTATTTTTCACAGAAAAAAAAGTCAATTATGATGATAAAAAAATATTCATTCCTTCTAGCCTCACATGTTCTGGAGGAGCTAGAAGGAAAAATCTGAGATGATGGTTTGGCAGCCCATGACAAACTCTGGAATCTGTCCTGTAACTTCTTGTTGAAGAGTGCTTTGAAAACTACTGCTTTTTTCTTTCTTTGTTTTATATGTTACAATATATAATAAAAGAGTTTTAAAAAATCTTAATTAAACTAGATGTATTAGGCATGATTCTAACAAATCTGATAAATAGAGCAGATATTGACACCTGGTGATGGACTACTTAATAGTGGTGCTATGTAGTAATTTCTTCAATTTAAATTTGCTATTCACCAGATGGATTTTAAAATTATCTCAACAAAACCTGTACTTAATGGACCACTATCAATTTTAGGAAGTCTTCCTACTGAAGGCTGTACTTTTCTGAAGGACAATAAGTTGCTATGATTTACACTGATCTCCTGAAAAGTATCTGAGAAGGACAATAAGTTATAAAAAGAAAATACTTGTTCCAAGAATGCCATTTTTATTTATCTTTGGATGGCCACAACTTTTCTTCACAAAAGTTAACCACACATATTTCTTAATAAAGCACTGAAACAGTGAAAAAAAGTTAGTACAAACAGTGGTTCACATGTGAAGGAATGGATTAGATTGAAGAATACATTTTTCTACATTTCATACAGCTTCAAACCACTGTAGTGCCTAAAGAAGAAGAACATATTCATTTGAAGGCCAGCCAAGGGAAAAATATCTGGGACAAAGAATATGACCATTTTTCACTATCAAAGGGTTAAGTCTTGACCTTGCCCCCAAATACAGTGAGAACTTCCGGTTTCTGATGCCCAAGTTCAAGGTCAGACTGCAGAGCACTGTATTTTCTGTGGAGAAATTCTGTTTCAACAATTTTTCATTATTATTTTCAAAAAGAATTAAGAAACAAGTATGATTTAAGTTCATGTGTCAACTTGGCCAGGTGAGGGTGCCCAGTTCTCTGGTCAAGCAAGCACTGGCATAACCATTGCTGCAAAAAATTTCATGGCTGGTTAATAAATCAGAAGGCTGGTTTATTAAATCATTATTTAGTTTATTGCATCTGTGGCTAATTATATCTATGATCAAATAAGGGAAAGTATTCCACAAAGAGAGAATCCAATCAGTTTGATTTAATCCAATTAGTTGAAGACTTTTTTTTTTTTTTTTTTTTTTTGAGCTGGCAAGGCGTGCACACCAGAACGTTTATTAGAGGAAGTATACCAGCTTATATAGGGTGAAGCGTCTAGGGGAGGGGTGAGCGAGAAGGGCTCAGAGCAATTTTTTTTTTTTTTTTTTATTAATTAAAAAAAGAATTAACAAAACAATTAGAAATCATTCCAATCTACATGTACAATCAGTAATTCTTAATAACATCACATAGTTGCATATTCATCATTTCTTAGTACATTTGCATCGATTTAGAAAAAGAAATAAAAAGACAACAGAATAAGAATTAAAACGATAATAGAAAGAAAAAAAAACAAAAAAAACAAAAACAAAAAACCTATACCTCACATGCAGCTTCTAGTTGAAGACTTTTAAGGGAGAAGAGAGACTTTTCATGTCTTCTTCAACCAGTCAGCAGCTCCTGGAGCATTCATGGTTGAACTTCATTAGAGTTGCCAGCTAGTATCTGCCTTACGGAATTTGAACTCATGCATCCACACAATTGTATAAGACACTATTTTAAAAGTTCATATTTATAGATATCTCCTATTGGTTCTGTTTCTCTGGAGAATCCTGATTAATATAATAAGTTCCCTTGGAAAGTCTAAGTTATTGTGGAAAATGATATGCTTGTTGTTCTATTACTATCATCTGAACCCATGCCAAATCCCTAGAGTACAATAATTATTTAGGACATATTTAATCCCCTTATTTACCTGTATAAAAAATGCTCATTGTATTCCCATCATTGCACTGAGTGTTTTACATTGAGTAAAAGAAAAACATGAAATTTGTGTTCACAGAGGTTACATTTTAGTCAGGTGAAAAACTAGACATTAAATAATAAGTAAAGAGACAAAAACTCTAGATAGCTTTTCATGTTATAAAATAAGACTATATATGTAAAGTATAAAAATAAAATCTAAAACAACACAAACTGTTCTAGATACTTCTTAAGAGGATTGATTAGATAGGTAAGTTTGAGACTCACCCACTGAGAGGAGATGACTGATATTCTCCAGCATCACATTTCTGAACAGCTTTCTCTGGGTTGTATTCAGCATGGCCCACTCTTCCTGGGTGAATTCTATAACTACATCTTTCAAGTTCACTAACTCCTAAAAACATAAGAGTTAGGAGTTATGCCATTCTACTCTGGATATATGCCAATATCCAGAGTAGAATGATTGAGAGCATAGCACTGAGGAATTGGTGACCGTTGACAGAAAGCTCAAACTGCATTTGAGTTTCAAGTTAGATGATTTTCCATGCTGAGCAGTCATCTGTCTTTCACAGATATGGATACATACACATATACACACTGATTATTTAAGACTCAATTATTTAAAAAATCTCAAAAGATACATAGTGTAATATAACCTGGACATTTCCCAATAACCTGGTCATTATGACTTACAGATGGTGTTGTATAATTTGTACTTCAGCATTTATAACAAAAAAACTTTTTCCACTCATTTCAAGTAAATAATATATAGACTCATCATGAGACAATGAATACCCATGTTTTGCCACTTTTATAACTACAGTTAGAACTCAGTTTTCTCTCATCTATGAAATCATTTCACACTCAGTTTGAAATTTTGAAAGATCCAATGAGCTTATGTGTAAAATATTTTGTTATCTGAACATAATATACAGGTATATCATTCAATAGAATAGCAACAAACTTTGCAGCTAAGTGTAGCATTCTGCAGAACTAAACAGATATCATGGATAACTTGGAACAGTATATTCTGCCTCACTAAACTCTCCATGGCTCAGGTATTCATCATAACGTACAAGCATGGGCAGATCAGTGGCACATGCCACAGGCCCCTGAGACTCCTATACTGACTCCTATGATCCTGGCTGGCTATTCCAGGGATATGAGATCTTCCAAACTCAGCTTTCTTTGGAATCTTCAAAACCTATGTTCATCATCACTCTTCTATCTTCACCTCCTCTTAATGTTCAAGAGTAAAAGAAGGCTCTTAAGCCATTCTGGTCTCTCCAATTCTTCAAATATTTTCACAGGTCCACAAATTTTACTCTACCCACTATACTCCTGAATGCTAACTAAAATGAATGAAATAACACTTCTTTCCATTATTACTTCCATTTACAAAATTTGAATAAAGATTGTTTCAAAGAAGGGAAAATGGGCAATGAGGACAAAAGAAAGGGAAAATTGTAGTTATCTTTTCTGAAAGTTTAAAAAATGTACAAATATACAATACCAATACTTTAAGAAATTAGGAATTGAGGAAAATAAATGACTCATCTTTTTCTATTAACTAATCCTACATTTGCTCCTGTCAACAATGCAAAACCCCCCACCCTAGCAACTGTGACACTGTACTGATAGAACTTACCTGCTAAACACCAGCCTCCCTACCGACTATAAACATCTGCTGTTACTCACCTCTATCACCTAAGTTCACTGTGTGCCTAAGCCATTCACGGGCATTAACAGGCTCAATGAGTGCATTATTTCTCCAAAGATGACATGGGCTAAATGAGAAAAAAACTCTCTCAGCTATCTAGTGAATACTTAATGGAGTCTGGAACAAACTTGTACTGGATAAATTACTTATTGATGAATGATCACTATCCCAGAGGCCAGGATAAATATAATCTGAGTGCAGATGCTTGAATATCTTCTAAATGAGATTAGAATATTCATGCCCATCTGCTGACAACACATGGGTAATTTCAGTAAAAAGAAGAATTCCTTACTTACCAATGGTGGCATTGTCAACAGCTCAGCTGACAAATATTTTCCTCTGGGTTTATACTCACAACAAGACAAATACTAGGTGAACAAAGCTGCGAAAGTAGAAAAAAGCTATTAGATTCTGGACTTGTCTTGGACTTCCAGACAGAACTCTAATGACTCCTAGCCCTCCACCTGGGAATAACCCCAGTCCAATAAACAGAAACATGAAGTATGCTACAAGAGAATGCCTTCTTTGTAAAGGAAAGATGAAAATCACTGAGTTCATTATTATTATTATTTGAAAATAATTGAATTTTATATATTCATTAGTCCATGATTTTCTGAGATTTTCCATTTCTTACCTGACTCCAAAATATTTGGTCTCCAAATCCAGAGAAATCACTGTGGATTTTCTCAGCTATCAGTATGCCTGGCTTCTGAAATATCCATCCTAGTCCTCTCAACTCTCACTCCTGTTCTGTTTTTACCTTGTACCTGTCCTTCTGAAGATACCTGCCTGAAATCATCCTGGTTCTTCCACTTTAGATGTCATCCTGCTGGATTTAGATAGTAAGCAAGAACCTTAATGCATTGTATTATGGGGTGATAATTCAAGGACCTGGTGCACTTTGAGGGCTCAATGGATGACTGCCATTATACAAATATAGTCCTGAAAGTCCCTTGCATCAAAAAAGTAGCATAAGTACATGGGTCATAACATCTCACTATCCCCAAGCTTAGGTGACTCAAATAATATGGAATGAAGGATTTGGAAGAAAAACCCATCTTCTCAATCTGATATGAGTAAAATGCAGTTGAACTCTTATCCTATATTAATAATTTTCAGCTGTAATATCCTTTCATTTCACAATTTATAGATGTGAAAGATCATCTATGTTTTAAATTTTCATTGACATTAATAATTACATAATAATTTCATGGACAAATGGTGATATTTTCTGAAAAAGAAGTCAGATTAACTTACCCATTTGAATCTAAATCCACATAAACAATATTGTATTAAATGTGCTTAGAGATTTACATTTATTTAATCTTCAAATTAATCATATTGATTAAAGCAGATTTACCTATTTAACAAATGAAGTGAACAGAGGTTCATAAATGTTTAGTAATCTTAGAAAATTACATGGCTAGGAAAAGACACAGCAAGAGTTTGAATTTTTTCTGCCTGTCTCCCCAGTCTAAATTGCTTAAGGCCTATACATTGATTTTTACCTAGAATGCCACCTCTTATTTCAATAATCAGATTCTGCACCTTATTGTGAAAATCTCTTTTCATATAGTTTGTTTATACAATTATGCCCCATGCCCAGGTTCTCCTTCACAAGAGAACCTTCAAAGAATTGAATCCACTACCAAAATATCAACTTTTGGTTCACCTAATGTTTACTGTCCAGCATAACCTACACTTACTCATGTCAATACAGTCTTACTGAGAACAGTATTTCTCATGTCCTGCCTTGTCTGTGACTCCACACAGAACATAAAAGCCAAGTTTAAACACAGAGTTTGTTGTTATTCATTTATTAGTTCATTTTGCTGTGCTTCCTACTGGTCTAACTGCATGAATTTATTCCTTGAATGATTTTAGGCAAGTTTCCCTGTGAAAAGTACTATTGAATTATGAATCTAGAAAAAGATGTATGCCTCCTGTAACCTAACCTGACCTCAAATGACCTGGGCCCAAATGCCTGCAGTGAAATCCAATAATTACAAAGTAAATAAAGGCTGTCCTTTTTGGTTAAAATTGTCTTCCTTATAAAACAGAGCCTAAATAGGCCAAAAATGCAAGTAAATCAAAAGTTACTGATGATGCTTTTACCAAATTCCAGCGTTTAGAAGTTCTTAATCATTCTAGAAAAAGTACCATTTCCATGGAGTACCCTCCTTTAATGCAGTTGGCAGTATCATCAGTCCTATAATCCCAAACATACCCTCATTAATTCAGACAATCATAAAGATACATATAATCAACACATGCCTTCTTGAACACAACTTTCACCATCAAAGTACATAAATCATGCTGATATCCTTTAATTCCTCCTATAATCTAAAAACAAACCTACATATCTTTTCCCAGAGGACTCAATCTTTTGTGGATTTTGATATGCTGGGCAAGTATCCTGGTGAATTTTCAGGAAGAAGGCCTCTACTACTCTTCATCTCTAAAAGGACTTGTAATCAACCAATATTCTCTAAGGATGTAAACATCAGTGTAGTCTATATATGTATAAATGTTTGTACTGAAAATATGTATTTGCTTTTAAATATACATATTTTATTACTGTACAAAGGAAAGAATATACCATATCTCATCTTCTCACATTTAGCTGATGTTCTAAGAACTTTAAAGCCCTGTAAACCTTAAAATATTAAGATTCCTAGAATAAATAATCTAGATTCATTAATGATTTCACTATGAATAGATTTTGTACTATTTTTTTTTCCTTAGATTCAGTCTGGGATAATGCACTGCATTCAAATTTTACTGCATATATAGTTTCTCTTTTTTAAATTGTGGAAACATATATACAAGATAAACTTTCCAATTTCAACCACTCCCCATCATACAAGTGATGGGATTAATTACACGCTAAGTTTTGTGCTGCCTTCATCAGCATCCTTAGTCAGAATTTCACAATCACCACAAACAGAAATCAAATAGCCAGCACTGACTATTTCTTTGAAATTAAAAGTATGAAAGCATTCAGTCATATCTTGAAATACAAAAAAAAAAAAAATTTAGGGGCAAAAAACAAGCAGATCATTTTAGATGCAGGCATTTGATTTTAAAGTAATATTTTATCTGTTTTTAAACTCACTGTTCTGAAATTTAACAAGACATATTCTGTATTACTTTATTACTATGTAGTTTAGTAATCAATGATTCCATTTTCATGATTTTCTTATAGTCCTAGAAGATTTCAGCCAAGTTATATTATAACATTTTTGAGGCAAATCATATTTTTTCATCAGACATGGGAATATAGTATAGCTACAGGTTATTCTGAACTAGGCCTATAAAGGACATAAAGTTTTACTAGCAAATAAAAGAGATAGCTCAGAATGTGGAGTTTAAGAGCTACATTAGAAGAGATCATTTTCAGAAAAAAAATCAAAGATGCTTTGAATACAGAATATTGAAACTATTTCATTTTGGGAGATGGAAAATCCTCCCAGAAATGAAGGTATTTTGCACAAAACACTGCTGCAAGGTTTTACTCCAGGCATTGAGTCACAGGTAAGATCCCTTATTAAAGTTCTGAATTATCAAAGATGAGAAAGCATTCAAAATATAATCAGTTTTTTTATATTAATGAAGAGGGAACTGAAATATAGCACTAGAGAAATAAATGTTCAGTTCTGAGATTCAGATATTGGAGTCAGATTGGAAAATATAAGTTTTGCCTAGGTAGTGAGGAAGAAGGAAAGGAAGGCTGAGAGGGAGGCCTGCAGTTCCTATGATTAAGGTTTCAGAAAGAGCTCACAAACGCAAAGAAAGTGGAGCAGAGAAATCCAGGTGAATATTGACCTAGGAGACCAGGACAGAGACAGATTCCAGAAAAAGGGAATCAGGGAATTTGTTGTGGAACCTTGCAGGATGAAGTAGCATTCAGTGGAATCAATGAGGTGGAGATAACCAGACTCTCAAGGGTAGTGGATGTATATGAAAACAGTTTAAAAACACACTGGAGTGCAGTGAGAAAGAATTAAATTTTAAGTACTTATACCACAATGAACTATATAACTTAAGGCAACTTTTCAGTAAGAACTGAAATTTATATTTCAGTGGAACTCAAGAGGTTCACTTAACTGTCTATTATTAGTGGATTTTGTTTGTTATAAATATGGTTGCAAATGTCACTAGAAAAACATGAACTCATTGTGTGAAGTAAATGGATCTGCAACTAAGCATATAAGAAAGACTGGTAGGAAAGAAGAATCAAAAGCCCCAAACTAGACCTTTCTAATCAGGATTTGCATTTTAGTGAATCTCAGGGGAATCCTAAATGCATTCAAGAATGAGAAGTAGTGGCTCAGACTTTATTCCAATGTTCCCTTTCAACATGCTTAAATCTTCTGTGTGGTGCAACGATTTTTCCACTGTCTCATTCAGTTCATATCCAAACAAGACATCATCAAGAAAGTTTATCTCAGGGACTTTGCCTACACTGTAGTAATTCAAATAACCTGATCTTGGTGCCAAGATCCCAGATTTCCAAAATCTTTCCCTGCTTTTGGCATACGCTCAAAATAAAATACTCTTCATTGAAAATACTGAATAATACAGTCAAGCTTACAAAGAAGAATCTGTGCAGTTTCTATGCTGTGCAAATTTCCGGTCATACTTTCCAGACATAAGAGTTTCAAATTATTTTAACAATTCTTGTGTCTAGCCCCAAATTTATATCACATGCATTCATTTAAAATTTATCCTTCCAAACTGACAGTCAGTAGACTGACTTCCTTGTGGCACATACACAGCACATTTGCCAATCCCAATACTTTCAAAATTTAATTACCTCATAATTTTAGTTAATTTGTTGTTGCATTATTACAAAAATATTATTTATTTCTAGTTAGGATGCATACAGATTTCTTGTTTATATAATTTTCTCTCCTAAATTATTTTGTCATTAGCTTCATTTTCTTTGAATCAAATTTATCATAAAAAATTCTTAAGATAATCTTAACTCAATGACTTTATTACACATAGTCAAACTTATCTCACAATATACTCTATCCAAATTTTTCTTTATCAGGTGTTTGCTGTGAAATGAGGTGAATCCCAACCTTGCCATCCATATAAACCCTGTACTAATGAAGAGCAGAAAGTTTAATTTCACTTACTTTTATTCTTTATCTTTCCCAGTTTTCACCATCCCACAGAATGGGGTAGAGGGGGGTTGTTTTAGTTTGCTAATGCTGCCAGAAATGCAATACCAGAAATGGACTGGCTTTTATGAAGGGGATTTATTAAGTTAGAAGTTTACAGTTCTAAGGATATAAATGTGTCCAAACTAAAGCATCCAGACGAAGATACCTTGACTAAAGAAAGGGCCAATGATGTTTGGGATTTCTCTTTCAGCTGAGAAGGCACATGGTTATGTCTACTTGTTTTTTCTCCTGGATTCTCCTTTCAAATGGCTTCTGGTTTTCACAGAGCTTCCCCAGGGTTACTTTCTTTCTGCTTCTCCAAATGTCTTTGTGTTGGCACTGAAGCTTTTTCAAAAATGGTTTTCTCTTAAAGGACTCCAGTAAGAGACCCACCTTTAATGTGTGGAAACACATCTCCATGGATACCACCCAATCTAAAGGTCTACCCACTATTGGGTGGCTTAAATCTCCGTTGATATACCATAATTTAAAAGATCCCACCCAATGGATGAGTAAAAAATAAGGACAGAAATAATTAAATAATGGGCAGGATGAGGGGTAAAAAAAATTGAGATAAAATATTAGTGGTCAATGAGAGGGAAGGGCAAGGGATATGGAATTTATGGGGGGTTTTCTTTTTAATTTTTTTCTAGAGTGATGCAAATGTTCTAAAATAGATTTGGGTGATGAACACACAACTATGTGCTGATTAAAACTGAATGTGGTGATGAATTATGTGATGATACTGTGAGCCTCCAAGTGTATACTTGTATACTGTGTGAATATATTTCAATAAAATTGCATAAAAAAGATCCAACCCAACAATATTAATTCAGGATTAATGAGCATGGCTTTTCTGGGATATACAACAGTTTCAAAGCAGCACATTCCACCATTTGGACTCCAAATGTTCTTTCCCTATACAAAATACATTCATTCCATTACAATATCATAAAGCCTTAAAGCATTTCAGTACCAATACAAATGGAATAAAAAGTCAGAATAAGTACAAAACCTCATCAAAGTCAGTTATGGGCATAGCCCATCCTAAGGCAAAATTCTCCCCTGGCTCTGGACTTCCAAAACTCAGAACAAGTTATCTGTTGCTAAAAATAGAAAGGAGGGATAATCATGGGATCAATGTTACCATTTCCACTGGGAGATATTGGAAGGAAAACATGGGGTTCACCAGACCCAAGCAGTTCCAAAACCTACAGGGCAAACTCCATTAGATTTCTAAATCTGAGAGTCAATTATCCTTGGGGCTTTAGAAAGCAGCAGCCCCACCCTTTCTAAGAGACGATGCAGTGGTCATGTCCTCTTCATTGGAGAGACCACCTTTTTCTTGGCTCCACCCTCAACAAGCATTGGGGCAGCACCTGGGTCCTCTGCCATCTCTCGGGCACACTCTAAACCCCCTCAGAAAAATAGGGAAGCAGCAAGGCTCTCCCCAAACCCCAAAGAATGTGCTCCATACTTCCTAAGGCCTGGGGCACCAAAATCCTTCCTGAACATTGAAGCAGAAGGTCTGCTCTCTGCATTCAGGGCCAACTCACCCTCTCCAAGTCTATGGGTGGACCTGCTTTCCTGGCCTGAGTTTTCTTGACTTTAGACCTTAGCTTCTATGGTTCTGCCCTTGAAGTTATTTTTCCTTCAATTTGTCCCTTTTCTGTCCTTTCTGTCTGGACTGATAGTGGTTCTGTATAAACAGATCCCACAACACTCTTGTTGGTTTTCTAGGCAGAATACTGGGATCTGACCCACCAGACAATAGGATGTTCCACAAATCCTTCCCGGATAACTCCATCTCCAATCCTTGTTTTTTCTGAAATGGCTTACTGGTTCCATGTTTGGCTAAATCCTCATATGGGGCACTATTATCTGGGGCATCCCTTTCTGGAAACCCAGAATTTTCCAGACCATCAGTTTTTGATTTCTTTATACATAAGAACTCAGTTTCTGGCTTATGTCTTTCCTGTCACATCTCACCTTATATAAGCTGCAAGGAAAAAACAGGCCACACTTTCCACATTTGTAAAACTCTTCAGCTAAGAATCCTAGCTTGTTGTTTTTAAATTCTTCCGTCCATTCACAATCAGGACTGAATTTGGTGAAATTCTCTACCACTTTAAAGCAAGGATCACCTTCCTTCAGTTTGTAATAACACATGTACCATTTCTGTCTAATCAGAAGCAGAAGCAGGTTTGAAGAGACTTGTTGGTAGAAATGAGGACTTCAGAGACCTCACTTCTACCAACAAGTCTCTTCAAACACTGTAAGCCTTCACTATAAAGCTCCTCAAGAGTCTTCCAGAATATTCCCCTTATCCATTTAAAAAGCCATTCCAATATGTTTGGTATTTGCAAACCACAGCTCTCTACTTCTATGGTATCGGTATCCATTTAGTTTGCTAATTCTACTGGAAATGCAATATACCAGAGATGGGTTGGCTTTTATAATTATAAAGATTACTGTTCTAAGGCCATGAAAATGTCCAAACTAAGCCATCCAGGAAAAGATAGCTTGACTCAAGAAAGGGCTGATAATGTTCACAGTTTCTTTGTCAGTTGGGAAAGTATATGTAATAACTGCGAGCTTTCTTTCCCGAGGTACACAACAGTTTCAAACTGGCAAAGAGGTCATTCATTTTCCTCCAATCTGAAAAGGAACAATAAAATTAGAAATGTATATAGTTCTACAAACATGAAACATATGGTTCAGTATATTGTTAATATGTTAAATGCCAAATTAATATGGTTAAAATCTACCTAAAATTCATACCAAATACACTGACAACAGACAACATTGACAAACTGATTTTAATATTTATTTGAAAGACAAAAGGCCAAGAATACTACCACTGAACTCTTTGCTCTAGTTCCAGCTGGGTAATTCTTGCTCTTTATGATCTGGGCCTGACAGGCAAGAATGGGGATCCCTGTCTTGGCAGGAGTGATTGATATGGCCTATTAGAGGGAAGAAGCTGTGCTGTTATATTACAGAGACAAGGAGGAATATGTTTGGCATTGACATGATTTACTTAGGCACCTCTTGATATTCTCCTGCCCAACTCTGTCAATAATTCTGAGAAAGAGATCTGACCCATCATGGGTGATGACCTGCCACCTGATAAACACCTGAGACTGGAAGAGGTGCCAGGTGGGGGTGAGGGAAATCTAGAATGGACAAGGTAAAGGATACTGATTGGCCCCAAGAACACCTGCAGTGGTGGTAGAATTATGGGTAAATACGCTTCCTCTTACAGATTCCTTCAGGAAGAGAGGCCTACTGTTACCCTGGGAGAACAGCTCCCTGAATATATAAATATAAATCCAAGTGAGACAAGGGATGGAATGTATGGACATGGAGATGGTCCACCTAGATCCTCCTTATGTGAAGAAATTCCTGCTCAGATTCTGAATGTTATAAACACTTTGACAATATCCTTTATTTGTCTGGACATTTGAGGATTGCCTCACCTTCAAAAAAACCACATGCCAAAAGTCACACATTCCCAGGGTGATTAACGGAAACCAAGGTATGTAGTTCTGGCCATTCTGGTTCAGTGTAGTACACATATAATGGGCCATGTCAGTTATAAGGCTGCCTTGCAGCTTCAATTTTCCCTCTGCCCAGGATATCCTTCTCTCCTTTCCTTTCCACCATATTGATCCCAAGAGCACTTCCAAATAAATATTCCACATATTATCTGGGTATCTAACCTGTGAGAACAGTCAAAATTGTCTGGGGAAAAAAATAAGAGGATTTCATAAGCATAAGTTACTCAAATTCTGCTGAAGATGAAATAAGATGAGGGCTGACAAAATCTCATGAGACTGTTATATTGATGAAAATATTACTGTCACCAAGACTGATGTACATGAATTAATAGGAATAAAAACTCAGATTGGAGAGGGTGAAAATAAGGTGGGATGAGGAGAGAATCTGATGAATGAACTATGCTCTCAACTTGCACTGAAAAGGACACAAGAGGTGAGCAGTTGGAAATAAAAGTTCAAAAGGGTTTTAACTTTTTTTCAAATTTCAGAATGGAAGCTTTTAGAACATGTTTAAATTCAGAGAGTAGGTCAGATTTAGATGGAGTAGATTAACATAAAATATATGATTTATAAATAATGATATAAAATTCATGATACTGTGGCAAGGAATGAGAATTAAACACAAAATGGAGGTAAAGAAGTCAACTGGGATAAAGGATGCCTCAGCTGCTATGGGAGAGATGTCAGTAGAATACTTTCAAATTTAATTGCCCAAAATACCAACCTCCAAAAGTACCTATTTCATTTTTCAACCAGATTTCAAATGAGCTGCTTAATGTGAGTGGAAAGGCAAGAATGTGGAGATTCAAAGGTCATGGCTGGGATGTAAAAGAGTATTTATTAAGCCTGGGAAATGGAATTGACCTGAAAAACCTAATGGGATTGCCTGAAGTTTTTGAGAAATGCCCCAGATAGCCTGGTGTCATAAGCTCATATCCAAGGTAATAATTACAATGTACCTTAGTAAAAGAGTTTCCTTCTGGGAACCAGGAACTTTAATCTGAAAAGGCCTATCTCTGTAGTCAAAACTGTTTCTGTAGGGCCACTACAGCTTGGAAACCTTCAATATGCCACTTAAGAAGCCTAGACAATTCACGAGGTGGTAGACACCTAATGCTAAAATGCACCAGATATAGACATGTTTCTAAATAGCAAAGAAACTTTAAGACTGAGGGTGTCTGACGGCCAGTACTGAATATAATGATTCCTGTGGTCAAATGCAACTCATATTTGTAGAGCCCCAGGGTAATTTAAAGTATCACTAAATATGACCTACTTGCACTAAGGAAGACTGATATCTCCATGTGTAAAATACAGGTAGTACTTTAACCAACTTCCTATTTTGAGTAGTAAAATAAATAGTTGCATGTAGAGTGCTTTGAAATAAGCTATTTGAAAGAGTCTTCATCCCTCACATTCATAAGCATCAGCCTAACATCCACAGTCTGCACCTATACCTGTCCTGAAACAAATTGCCACACTGAGTGCCCCACCCCATGCCCTACTCCCTGCTTTACAACCATCCTGCAAACACAAGGCCTTAGACTACTGAAAAAAATCAACTCCCGAAGTCAATCAATCAAGATATTTACATGCCATGAAGACAGCAGAAGATCACTAAGCATAGCACAATGAAGACAGATGCAGCCCTGCCTAATGATCAAATTAAACCACCAGAGAAAATACAGACATTGGAACAACTAGTCAAAGAGGTTCATACAACTCTACTTAATAAAATAAGTGGGATAGGAAATGACATAAAGGAGATCAAGAAGACAGCAGAAGAGCATAAAGAGGAATTTGAAAAAAATAAACAGAAAAATAGCAGCTATCACAAAGATGAAAGACTATGTTGACCAAATAAAAAACATACTGGAGGCACATAACACCAGACTTGAAGAGACAGAAGAAAGAATAAGTGATACAGAGGACAGGATAACTGATTTTGAACACTCAAAACAATAAATGGCAAAAAAAGATGGAAAAAAACTGAATTGGATCTCTGGGAAATGATAGACAAAACAAAGCACAAAAAATATAAGAATCATTGTGTGTCCCAGAAGGAGAAAAGAGGAGTAAAGGGCAAGGAAGAGTAGTTGAGGCTATAATGGGGGAAAACTTATCATCCTTCATAAAGGACATAAATATACGAGTCAAAGATGCCCAAGAAACACCAAACACAATAAACCCAAATAGGACTTCCCCAAGACACATACTAACCAGTCTGTCAAATGCTGAAGAGAAGCAGAAAATCCTGAAAGCAGCAAGAGAAAAACAATCTACTACATACAAGGAAAATCAAGTAAGACTGAGTTCAGACTACTCAACTAGCACCCTGGAGCCGAGAAGGCAGCAGTATGATATATTCAAGACCCTGAAAGAGAAAGACTTCCAGCCGAATTGTCTTTCAAAACTGAGGGAGAGGACTTCCGGAGAAGATGGCGGCTTAGTAAGACGCGCGGGTCTTAGTTCCTCCTCCAGAAAAGCAACTAAAGAAACAGAAACAATACGAAACAGCTCCCAGAGTCACGACAGAGACCAAAAAAGACAGCGTACCCCATTCTGGAACGGCTGAACGGGTAGGGAGAATCCACTGCGGTGAGATACCCGAGGGGTGCACGTTTTCCCGGCTGGGGTGGCTGGCGTCTGGGGTCCCCTCCACGCACGTGGCTCCCCGGTCTGACTGGGAACATTGGATAGCGGAGCCCTCCCGTCACGCTTGGCGTCTCGGGCCAGCTGGGCAATTAGGACCGGCACTCCCCCAAGCCACGGCCAGCGACCCCCGCCTCCACGCGCGGTTTCCCGGGCCGACTGCCCCGCAGACAAACGACCGCCACGAGCGCCACCTACTGGGCAGGAAAAGAAAAACAGAGCCCAGAGATTCCACAGAAAAACCTTTCAACCAGCTGGGTCCCACACCCAGGGAGATCTGATCAAATGCCCAGACACCAGCAGAAAATAATGGATGACGCTCGGAAAATTGAAGATATGGCCCAATCAAAGGAACAAACCAATAGTTCAAATGAGATACAGGAGCTGAGACAACTAATGCTGAATATACGAACAGAAATGGAAAAACTCTTCAAAAACCAAATCAATAAATTGAGGGAGGACATGAAGAAGATATGGGCTGAACAAAAAGAAGAAATAGAAAATCTGAAAAAACAAATCACAGAACTTGTGGGAGTGAAGGACAAAGAAGAAAAAATGGAAAAAACAATGGATACCTACAATGGTAGATCTAAAGAGACAGAAGCTACAATTAGTGAACTGGAGGATGGAACAACTGAATTCCAAAAAGAAACAGAAACTATAGGGAAAAGAATGGAAAAACTTGAGCAGGGAATCAGGGAACTGAATGACAATATGAAGCGCACAAATATACGTGTTGTGGGTGTCCCAGAAGGAGAAGAGAAGGGAAAAGGAGGAGAAAAACTAATGGAAGAAATTATCACTGAAAATTTCCCAACTCTTATGAAAGACCTAAATATACAGATCCAAGAAGTGCAGCGCACCCCAAAGAGAATAGACCCAAATAGGCGTTCTCCAAGACATTTACTAGTTAGAATGTCAGAGGTCAAAGAGAAAGAGAGGATCTTGAAAGCAGCAAGAGAAAAACAATCTGTCACATATAAGGGAAACCCAATAAGACTATGTGTAGATTTCTCAGCAGAAACCATGGAAGCTAGAAGACAGTGGGATGATATATTTAAATCACTAAAAGAGAAAAACTGCCAACCAAGACTCCTATATCCAGCAAAATTGTCCTTCAAAAATGAAGGAGAAATTAAAACATTTATAGACAAAAAGTCACTGAGAGAATTTGTGACCAAGAGACCAGCTCTGCAAGAAATACTAAAGGGAGCACTAGAGTCAGATATGAAAAGACAGAAGAGAGAGGTATGGAGTAAAGTGTAGAAAGAAGGAAAATCAGATATGATATATATAATACAAAAGCCAAAATGGTAGAGGAAAATATTATCCAAACAGTAATAACACTAAAAGTTAATGGACTGAATTTCCCAATCAAAAGACATAGAATGGCAGAATGGATTACGACCCAGCAATACCACTGCTAGGTATCTACTCAAAGGACTTAAGGGCAAAGACACAGACGGACATTTGCACACCAGTGTTTATAGCAGCATTTTCTACAATTTCAAAGAGATGGAAACAGCCAAAATGCCCATCAACAGACGAGTGGCTAAACAAACTGTGGCGTATACCTACGATGAAATATTATGCAGCTTTAAGACAGACTAAACTCATGAAGCATGTAATAACATAGATGGACCTAGAGAACATTATGCTGAGTGAGTCTAGCCAAAAACTAAAGGACAAATACTGTATGGTCCCACTGATGTGAACCGACATTCGAGAATCAGCTTGGACTATATCATTGGTAACAGAGACCAGCAGGAGTTAGAAACAGGGTAAGATAATGGGTAATTGGAACTGAAGGGATACAGACTGTGCAACAGGACTAGATACAAAAACTCAAAAATGGACAGCACAATAATACCTAAGTGTAATGTAACTATGTTGGAACACTGACTGAAGCTGCACCTGAAATATGGTTTTTTGTTTGTTTGTGTGTTTGTATCTTTTGTTTTTGTTTTTTTCTTTTTCCTTTATATATATATATATATATTATTGGTATTATTATTTTAATTCTCTTCTCTATATTAACATTCTATATCTTTTTCTGCTGTTTTGCTAGTTCTTTTCCTAAATCAATGCAAATGTACTAAGAAATGATGATCATACATCTATGTGATGATACTAAGAATTACTGAGTGCATGTGTAGAATGGAATGATTTCTAAATGTTGTGTTAATTTCTTTTCTTTTTTTTGATTAATAAAAAAATTAAAAAAAAAAAAATTATAGAGGATGGGAAGATTTGGGGTTTTTTCTTTTTCTTTTCTGGAGTAATGAAAATGTTCTAAATTTGATCATGGGAGTGTATGCACAACTATGTGATGATAGAATTTATCAACAAGAGACTGGCCCTACAAGAAATACTAAAAGGAGTTCTGCCAGCTGAAAAAAAAAAAGACAGGAGAGGGAGGTCTGGAGGAGGGCACAGAATTGAAAAGTACCACTAATGGTAATTTAAATAATACAAAGAGAAAGAGAGAAAAGAATATATACATCTGACAAATAAAAAAGATTAGATGGTGAATTCAAAAAATGCCTATTCAGTAATAACTTTGAATGTTAATGGACTAAATTTACCAATTAAAAGATACAGATTGGCAGAATGGATTAAGAAACAAGAGATTCATCTTACAAGGATACAAATAGATTGAAAGTGAAAAGATGGAAAAAGATTTTCCACACAAGTTGTAGCCAAAAGAAAGCAGGAGTAGCTATACTAATATTGGACAAAACAGACTTCAAATGTAAAGACATCAGAAGAGATGAAGAAGGACACTATATACTAATTAAAGGGTCAATGCACCAAGGAGATATAACAGTCACAAATGTTTATGCTCCCAATCAAGGAATACCAAACTACATGAGACAGACATTAGCAAAACTGAAGGGAGTGATTTATGTTTCAACAATAATAGTAGGATACTTCAATACACCACTCTCCTCTATAGATGATCAACAGAGAAATAGAGAAGTTAAACAACCTGATAAATGAATTAGACCTAACAGGTATAAATAGGTCATTGAACCCCAAAAACACAAGGATATACATTCTTCTCTAGTGCTCATGGAACATTCTCCAGGATAGGTCATATGCTGGGGCACAAAACAGGTCCTTATAAATTTAAAAACACTGAAATTATTCAAAGCACTTTCTCTGATCACAATGGAATGAAGCTGGATCTCAATAACCACCAAAGAATGAGAACTTTTGCAAATATATGTAGATTAAATAACACATTCCTAAACAACAGTGGGTCAAAGAAGAAATTGCTAGAGAAATCAGTAGCTATCTGGAGAAGAAGGAAATGAGAACAGAACTTATCAGAACTTATGGAATGTGGCAAAGGCTGTGCTGAGATGGAAATTTATTGCCCTAAATGCCTATATTAAAAAACAAAAAGGCCAAAAATCAAGGACTTAACAGCATACCTGGAGGAACTTGAGAAAGAACAGCAAGCTAACCAGAAAGCAAACAGAAGAAGAGAAATAACAAAGAATAAACCAGAGATAAATGAATGGGAGAACAGAAAAACAACAGAAAGAATCAATAAAACCTAAAGTTGATTATTTGAGAAAATCAAAACTCAATTAATGGACCACTAGAAAGACTGACAAAAGAAAAAAGAGAGTGGATGTAAATAAACAAAATCAGAAATGAGAAAGGGTGTGTTACAAAAGATCCTGAAGAAATAAAGGAAATCATAAGAGGATACTATGAACAACTATATGTCAACAAATTAGACAACTTAGATGAGATGGACAAATTCTTAGAGACATATAAACAAGGTACACTGACTCAGGAAGAAACAGAAGATCCAACAAACAAATCACAAGTAAAGAGATTCAATCAGTCATCAAAAATCTTCCTACAAAGAAAAGCCCAGGGCGAGATGGCTTCACAGGGGAATCTTTCTTCCAGAAAGAACTAACATCAATCCTGCTCAAAATTTTCTAAAAAGCGGAGGAAAAAGGAACTCTACCTAACTCATTTTATGAAGCAAATATCATTTTAATACCAAAACCAGGTAAAGATGCTACAAGAAAACTACAGGCCTATCTCCCTAATGAACATAGATGCAAAAATTTTCAATAAAATTCTAGCAAATCGAATCCAACAACACATTAAAAAATTATACACCATGACCAAGTGGGGTTTATATCAGGAATGCAAGGATGGTTCAACACAAGAAAATCAATTAATGTGCTACACCACATTAACAAATCAAAAGGGAAAAAAATCACATGACTCACTTGATTGATGCAGAAAGAGCATTCAACAAAATTCAGCATCCTTTTCTGATAAAAACACTCCAAAAGATAGGAATCAAAGGTAATTATCTCAATATGATAAAGGTAATATATGAAAAACCAATAGCCACCATCATACTCAATGGATAGAGACTGAAAGCCTTCCCCCCTAAGATCAGGAACAAGACAAGGATGCCTATTGTCACCACTATTATTCAACATTGTGCCAGAAGTTGTAGCTAGACCAATCAGGCAGGACAACGAAATAAAAGACATCCAAATTGGAAAGAAAGAAGGAAACTGTCATTATTTGCAGTTATATGATACTATACTTGAAAGATCTTGAGAAATCTACAGCAAAGTTACTTGAGCTAATAAACAAATTCAGCAAGGTGGCAGGATATAAAATTAATGTGCAAAAATCAGTAACATCTCTATACACAAGCTATGAGCTAGATGAGCAGTCAGTTAAGGAAAACATTCCATTTGAAATAGCAATTAAAAGATCAAGTACTTAGGAATGAAGTTAACTAGGAATGTAAAGGCCTTGTACACATAAAACTACAAAACATTGTTAAAAGAAATCAAAGGAAACCTAAATAGGTGGAAAGACATTCCCTGCTTATGGACAGGAAAGTTAAAGATAGTTAAGATACCAATTCTCCCCAAATTAATCTACAGATTCAACACAGTATCAATCAAAATTCCAACAACCTACTTTGAAGATTGGAAAAGCTAACTACTAAAATTCATCTGGAAGAGAAGGAGACCCCAAATAGCTAAAAGCATCTTAGAAAAGAAGAATGAAGTGGGAGGATTAACACTCCCTAACTTTAAAACCTATTATAAAGCCACAGTGGTCAAAATAGGATGGTACTGCCACAAAGACAGAAGCACTGATCAATGGAATCGAATCAAGACTGCAAAAATAGACCACTATATCTATGGTCAACTGACTTTTGACAAGCCTTCAAATCCTCTGAACTGGGACAAAATAGTCTTTTCAATAATTGGGCATGGAAGAACTGGATATCAATAGCCAAAAGAATAAAAGAGGATCCCTATCTTACACCCTACACAAAAATTAACTCAAAGTGGATCAAACACCTAAACATAAGCAGTAGCACCATAAAGCTTTCAGAAGAAAATGTAGGTAAATATCTTCAAGTCTAGTAATAGGTAGTTTCCTAAACTTTACACCCAAAGACAAGCAACACAAGAAAAAATAGGTAAATGGGAACTCCTCAAAATCAAATGCTTCTGTACCTCAAAGGACTTTGTCAAAAAGGTGAAGAGGCAGCCAACTCACTGGGAGAAAATATTTGGAAAACACATATCAGACAAAGGTTTGATTTCCTGTATATACAAAGAAACCATACAACTCAACAACAAAAGAACAAACAACCCAATTATAAAATGGGCTAAAGAAATGAATAGGCATTTTTCTGAAGTGCAAATACAGATGGCTCAAAAACATAAAAGAGATGCTCATTTTCATTGACTATAAGGGAAATGCAGATCAAGACTACAATGAGATACCACTTCACACCTATATGAATGGCTGCTATTAAACAGGAAACTATAAATGTTGGCAAGGATGTAGAGAAACTGGGACATTTATGCATTGCTGGTGGGAATTTATAATGATGCAGCCACTATGGAAGACTGTTTGGTGGTTCCTTAGGAAACAAAATATTGAGTTGCCCTATGACCCAGCAATAGCACTACTTGGTATGTACCTAGAAGAGCTGAAAGCAACAACACAAACAGATATTTGCACATCAGTGTTCATAGCAGCATTATTCACAATTGCCAAAATGGAAACAAACCAAATGCCCATCAACAGATGAGTGGATCAACAAAATGGTGTATATACATACAATGGAATATTATGCAGCAGTATGACAAAATGATGTCCTGAACCACATAACAAAATGGATTAGCCTTGAGGATATAATGCTGAGTGAAATTAGCCAGACACAAAAGGATACATACTGTATGATTCCACTTTTATGACCAGCATAAAGGCATCATCAGAGGCTATACAGAATACAGGGGACTTAGAGAGACATAGAAGCTAGAGATGAGTGAACCGTTGGCTAATGAGGTTAAACTCCAACGTAAGATAATAAATAGGAGTGAAGGTGGTTCTCTAGTGGGTCTAGAAGTAATATTACCATATTGAAGATGAACAAGATTGAAAGGGGTTGTATAGACCTACGTGTTGCACTGATTGAGGTAGAAATATGAATTTGTTCTTCCAAGAATTACTTCAAAGATATGATTCTTGTTCAAAGAGTGCTTAAGTCCAGGGTATAGAGGCAAACTGCTATTGCATGCTATGAGCTATATTCAAAAGGAAACCATCAACACAACCACAGAAAGTTTGCTTTCTCTTGGGAACAATGAAATTATTCAAAATTGAGAATGTTGATGGACTATGGACTTTGGGCCCTATACATGATGCCTGAGGAATGCAGATGGCTGAAGAATGTGCTGATGGCAAAGCAGATTAGCAAATGATGGTGTAGACTTATAAATAAAGGTTGTGCTGCTACAAAAAGGAACAAAATTGTGAGGCATGCAATGATGTGAATGAACATGTGGGGCATTTGGTGAGACAAAATAAGCCAGAAACAAAAGAACAAGAATATATAAGAAAACAGGGGTCCAGATTGTAAGTTCTTAGCGCAGACGTATTAAATCTGGAGTGGTGCTTATTATTTCTGGATTTTGAGAGGCTGTTTTATATATAAAACCTGATTATTTAGAGATAAGAATGAAGCTGAACAGGTTGGGGTTAATTAAAGTAATTCAGACACAGGAGTAAGGAAGACAGTGTCTATATTTTAGAATGACACATATTCTTTGAGACCAATGGAAGAAACATTTATTTGGTCTGGAACTGAAATTTTCTGTAGTGCATAATCTAATTTAACCTATCCATCTAGTTCATCTGAAGAACTGAAACACAGGGAGCACAGACTAAGAAAGAGGTTCTTTAATCCTATATAGCTTATTGTAATTCCTGGATACATCCTAGAGTATATTAAGCAGATAATTAAAAAATATTGGCAAAGGTCCTTGAGGGATGGGAGAAAAAATACGGAACTACTAAACTTTACCGTCAGGAAATCACCTAATACTATGTCAAACTTTAGTGACATTCAAATCAACAGGCCATGTCCTTGATCTTGAGGCTTACTCTTGTTAATCTTATGTAGGTAGTAGAGAAGTTTAGACTACCTATAGGTATGCCTAAGAGTTACTTCTGAAGGACCTCTTTTGTTACTCAGATGTCAACTCACTTTCTCTAACGCTAACTCTGCAAGTGAAATAAATCATTGTCCCCTCCCCTCTACATGGAACATGACATACAGGGGTGAAAGTCTCCCTGGTGACTTGGAAGATGACACCCAGGGATGAATCCAAACCTGGCACCATGGGATCACCAACTCCATATTGACCAAAAGGGGGAAAAGAAGTGTAACTAGTAAAGTATCAGTGGCAGAGAGTTTAAATAAAGTTGAGAGGCTACTCTGGAGGCTGCTCTTACACAAGCTTCAGTTAGATCTTGCTACCTATCATAACTGGCCAACCCCCAATCAGGGTTTCAGCCAATCCTAAAGAACACTAGGGCAAAATACAAAATTCCACAAGAATTTCATGCACTAGAGTGACTTTCCAGAAACCTGCAAACTCCAGATGGGTCCCTTGTCCAGATAAGTCCTGAAACCTAGCCCAGCCTGTCCAGAACATCAGATAGTTTCAACTCCATACCTTATATTAGTGACAGACCCTTCCAATATGAAAAATTTAGAATTGCTGTAGCCCAAACATCCTTAAAGAGAGGGATGGAAAGATCAAAGGTGATGATGGAGTTACACAGAAAAGACAGGATTTAACAAATGAACATGAATGCTGAATCATTAAATTGATATCTCTTTTAGTCTCCAGTATTTTAGAGCAGCTAGAAGTAAAAACCTAAAATTGTGGAACTGCAACCCATGTCAAACTCTGAAATACGTTCTACAACTAATTGTGGTGCTGTGCTTTGAAATTTATAGTTTTTTTTGTATATGTGTTATTTTTCAGGAAAAAAGAAGGGAAAAAAGTCGATTGTGACAATAAAAAAATATTTAGGCCCTCTAGCCTCCTATATTCTGGAGCAACTAGAAGGAAAAATCTGAGAGAATCATACGGTAGCCCATGACAAACTCTGGAATCTGCCCTGTAACTACTTGTTGAAGAGTACTTTCAAAACTATTGCTTTTTAATTTCTTTGCTTTGTATATATGTTATACTATACAATAGAAAAAGTTTAAAAAAAGAGAGTATTCAATTAATATGGTTATTTATAATAGTAACAAAATATTATTATTTAAGTTTCAGACAAATAATTTTTTCTTTATGGAGTGACAAGTGAACCCTTTTTATGAGAAGTATAAAGTTTGAGTCTAACACTTAGATCAAATTAGAAAATGCTGTGTTAAGGTTGAACAGAATTATGTGGAAATATGTGAATCCTGATTAAAATATACCAATCACAGGCAATAGAAAAATCCTTAAAGAGGAAAGGGGAAACTGTCATAATTTAAAAAAAAAATTTAAATAATATCAAAGGTCTTCAAGTCAATGATACATTCCTTGAAAGAAAACTTCTAATAAGGTCAAAACCTCATAGGACGAATTCAGAAAATGGCAATATTACACTGATAAATATTCATCTACAATATTGAAAAATCTGAATTGTTTATTAAAATAGCTAAAAAGGGATACTCATAATAGAGGTCATAACTTAAACTAAGTAATCAAACATATATTCTTAATTATTATAAAGCCTGAAAATAATTTTAAGAAGGAAAATGGAAATCTCTGAAATCATGTAATGGGCCCCCAAAGAGCATGAGACAAAAATATATTTTGTATAACTATTTACTTATGAAAATTCACTGTCATTGCCATGGCTTAAATTAAATTATGTTAAATTTGTTTTTAACCTAAAAACAAAGAGTCTTAAGCCCTCACAAATTCAAAGAGTTGGGATCAAACAATTCTCTCCTTTTTTGTCCCATCCTCGGCCATACCAATTCAGCTGTTCACTGAAAGAGTTTGAGACAGTGAACATTGATGTTTTTTATTTAATCACCACTGAAACTGTCTCAGGAAGCTCCCAGACACTGCCCAACTAACCCCCAGCATTTCCTGACTGGGGACTGACTTCTTCAGAGTTCCTCAAATACCTACAAGTAGTTCCCTTCAACATTAATTCCAGAACACAGGCTTTAATAAGGAACAAATGCCTAAATCAGAATATCCATTATTCTTTTAATACAGTTTCTGAGACTGTTCAAATCCCACACAGTGATATGTGATGCTAAGACAAGCAGAACTGATACCCACCCTTCTGGAGTTCACCTGGTCGAGTGAGTCAAGAAAAATATATTGTTAGTAGTACATACTTTGGTGGAAACACAGAGATTTCTGTGGGATCTTCATAGGTAAGAAGTCTTGACTTCAATATTCAAACAATTAATACCTGGGCTAAAAGAAGGCCATGCTGGACATTGTCATAAGGAGTTCCATGAATAGGTGGCTGTGTGAACAAGTCACTAATACAGTAGAGCCTATGGCCACCACACAGAAGAAGTGAGGTTATTCATGTGTCAGATGCTGCTGAGAGCAGGAAAATACAAATCGCCTGGGAATAAACATGGCTCCAATATCACCACATGGCCCCTAGAGGCCACCATTCCAGGTAAAGCAAGGACTCAAGATCTCCCTAGGTGTAAAGTAACTAGCCGTAAAATCACTGATGGCGTAAATTCAGTAACCGTGTGAGCCCTTGGGTGGTTTTGAGACTTAAAGTGCTACAGGACAATTCTAATCCTCCTACTAGCTTCCTACCCCACCCCTACCCATCTGTCTCCTTGAGTGTCTCTGTGCTATGGATCTGTGCAGGGGTGAGAACACAAAAGACACAGACCCATGGCTCTAATTTAAGCAACTATGTGATATGCCTATAAAGGTCCTTATCCAACTCTTCCAGCATCACCACTGAGACCCAAAACACTCTACCCTCCTGAAGAGGCACTATATCTTGGTCTGAACCTTACTGTGAAGAAAATACACTGGTCAGACCAATGAGATAAGGTTGAAGACTCCTGACTAGTATCATAATGAAGATGCAC
Source organism: Tamandua tetradactyla (assembly GCF_023851605.1). Classification (NCBI taxonomy): domain Eukaryota; kingdom Metazoa; phylum Chordata; class Mammalia; order Pilosa; family Myrmecophagidae; genus Tamandua; species Tamandua tetradactyla. The sequence continues at coordinate 15,911,886 of NC_135339.1, read as the reverse complement.
AAGAAGATTGTGAAAATGGATACAGTTGCAGTACTGTCCTATTTCAGAAATACTGACATGTACAGAAGATTCAAAGTTTATGTGAAAAGAAACATAGATCACAAATGTAAACACAAATATCAGCATCAACACTTAATGAGAGAAAGCTTATAAAATTCTAAGGGAAAAATGAGTCTGTTTTATTTTGTTTTCTGTCTTTCTAACAATAATAATCAAATTACCTGAATGAGTGAGGACAGAATAAGAACAGAAAAGCATCCATGCTTATAACCATTTCTCCACCTATTTATAACTGATGAGAAAGTTACCGCACAAAGGTTACTAAAAGAAAAGAAGTGCTAAAAATGGTGAGACCATGAACTGCTCAGTCAGGACAACCAATTCAAAACAGAACAAAAGAAGATGCAAAAGCATGAAAAACTGTGCACTAGGAGAAAAGGTCCCATCAAGCCCACAGATCTACAGAGTGGGGTAATAATAGAGAGGGCTACAAAAAGGAGGATTTTCAGGTGAAAAAAAAATGAGATATAATAGATTATGACTTGAAATTAAAGCATTGGGAGTAATTTTGTAATTATTTTTAACAATCTAGTTTGCAATGCTAGGGATGACTGTCTAGTTTGCTAGCTGCTGGAATGCAATATACTAGAAGTGGAATGGCTTTTAAAAAGGGGGATTTAATTAGCTACAAGTTTACAGTTCTAAGGCCATGAAAATGTCCCAATTAAAGTAAGTCTAGGACTTCCTGGAAGATGGCGGCTTAGTAAGACGCGCGGATCTTAGTTTCTTCTCCAGGACACCTACTAGGGGAGTAGAAACGATACAGAAAGCGCCCAAAGCCACAACAGAGATAAAAAAGACAGCGTACCCCATCCTGGAACGGCTGGCTGGCTGAGAGAAGCAGCTCGGGTGAGATCGCCGAGGCACGCGGGCCTTACCGGGCGGGGTGGCAAGCGGCCGGAGTTACTCCCTTCCCCCTTCCCGGGCCGGCTGGGAGAATTGGAGAGGCGGTCCCCTGAAACAAAGACGGCTGGCGCCCACACCACGCGCAGCCCCCGGACCAACTGAGAGAATTGGATCGGAAACCCCCAGGCCGCGGAGAACGGTGACGGGTGGGGGAGGCCCCTTCCAAACCCGTGACTCCCGGGGAACGTGCACTCTCTCGGGCGGGCCGCTGCCGCTGGCGCCCTCCCGCCACGCTTGTTGCCCAGGGCCGACTAGGAAATTCGGACGGGCTCTTTCCCTGGCTGCGGCGACCAGCAACCCTCCCTGCGTTCGGACCCTGGGCTGGCTCAAGCCGTTTCGGCTAGCGAACCCCCAGGACGGCGAGAGTTTTCCAAAGTTTAAGGTCCCACAGCACCTTTTACTGGTGGGACCCGCAGACAAACGGGTGCCACGAGCGCCACCTACTGGGCAGGATAAGAAAAACAGAACCCAGAGATTTCACAGAAAAATATTACAACCTTGCTGGGTCCAACACCAAGAGAAATCTGAATAAATGCCCAGACGCCAGCAGCAGAAGATAACTGTCCACGCTCAAAAGATTGAGAATATGGCTCAGTCAAAGGAACAAACCAATAGCTCAAATGAGACACAAGAGCTGAGACAACTAATGCTGAATATACGAACAGAAATGGAAAACCTCTTCAAAAATGAAATCGATAAATTGAGGGAGGACATGAAGAGGACATGGGCTGAACATAAAGAAGAAATAGAAAAACTGAAAAAACAAATCGCAGAACTTATGGAAGTGAAGGATAAAGTAGCAAACATAGAAAAAATAATGGATAGCTACAATGATAGATTTAAAGAGACAGAAGATAGAATTAGTGATTTGGAGGATGGAACATCTGAATTCCAAAAACAAACAGAAACTATCGGGAAAAGAATGGAAAAATTTGAACAGGGTATCAGGGAACTCAAGGACAATATGAACCGCACAAATATACGTGTTGTGGGTGTCCCAGAAGGAGAAGAGAAGGGAAAAGGAGGAGAAAAACTAATGGAAGAAATTTTCACTGAAAATTTCCCAACTCTTATGAAAGACCTAAAATTACAGATCCAAGAAGTGCAGCGCACCCCAAAGAGATTAGACCCAAATAGGCGTTCTCCAAGACACTTACTAGTTAGAATGTCAGAGGTCAAAGAGAAAGAGAAGATCTTGAAAGCAGCAAGAGAAAAACAATCCATTACATACAAGGGAAACCCAATAAGACTTTGTGTAGATTTCTCAGCAGAAACCATGGAAGCTAGAAGACAGTGGGATGATATATTTAAAATACTAAAAGAGAAAAACTGCCAACCAAGACTCCTATATCCAGCAAAATTATCCTTCAAAAATGAGGGAGAAATTAAAACATTCTCAGACAAAAAGTCACTGAAAGAATTTGTGACCAAGAGACCAGCTCTGCAAGAAATACTAAAGGGAGCACTAGAGTCAGATACAAAAAGACAGAAGAGAGAGATATGGAAAAGAGTGTAGAAAGAAGGAAAGTCAGATATGATATATATAATACAAAAGGCAAAATGTTAGAGGAAAATATTATCCAAACAGTAATAACTCTAAATGTCAATGGACTGAATTCCCCAATCAAAAGACATAGATTGGCAGAATGGATTAAAAAACAGGATCCTTCTATATGCTGTCTACAGGAAACACATCTTAGACCCAAAGATAAACATAGGTTGAAAGTGAAAGGTTGGGAAAAGATATTTCATGCAAATAACAACCAGAAAAGAGCAGGAGTGGCTATACTAATATCCAACAAATTAGACTTCAAATGTAAAACAGTTAAAAGAGACAAAGAAGGACACTATATACTAATAAAAGGAACAATTAAACAAGAAGACATAATAATCATAAATATTTACGCACCGAATCAGAATGCCCCAAAATACGTGAGGAATATACTGCAAAAATTGAAAAGGGAAATAGACTCATATACCATAATAGTTGGAGACTTCAACTCACCACTCTCATCAAGGGACAGAACATCTAGACAGAGGATCAACAAAGAAATAGAGAATCTGAATATTACTATAAATGAACTAGACTTAATAGACATTTATAGGACATTACATCCCACAACAGCAGGATACACCTTTTTCTCAAGTGCTCATGAATCATTCTCAAAGATAGACCATATGCTGGGTCACAAAGCAAGTCTTAACAAATTTAAAAAGATTGAAATCTTACACAACACTTTCTCGGACCATAAAGGAATGATGTTGGAAATCAATAATAGGCAGAGTGCCAGAAAATTCACGAATACGTGGAGGCTCAACAACACACTCCTAAACAACGACTGGGTCAAAGAAGAAATTGCAAGAGAAATTAGCAAATACCTCGAGGCGAATGAAAATGAAAACACAACATATCAAAACTTATGGGACGCAGCAAAGGCAGTGTTAAGAGGGAAATTTATTGCTCTAAATGCCTATATCAGAAAAGAAGAAAAGGCAAAAATTCAGGAATTAACTATCCATTTGGAAGAACTGGAGAAAGAACAGCAAACTAATCCCAAAGCAAGAAAAAGGAAAGAAATAACAAAGATTAGAGCACAAATAAATGAAATTGAAAACATGAAAACAATAGAGAAAATCAATAAGGCCAGAAGTTGGTTCTATGAGAAAATCAATAAGATTGATGGGCCCTTAGCAAGATTGACAAAAAGAAGAAGAGAGAGGATGCAAATAAATAAGATCAGAAATGGAAGAGGAGACATAACTACTGACCTCACAGAAATAAAGGAGGTAATAACAGGATACTATGAACAACTTTACGCTAATAAATACAACAATTTAGAGGAAATGGACGGGTTCCTGGAAAGACATGAACAACCAACTTTGACTCAAGAAGACATAGATGACCTCAACAAACCAATCACAAGTAAAGAAATTGAATTAGTCATTCAAAAGCTTCCTAAAAAGAAAAGTCCAGGACCAGATGGCTTCACATGTGAATTCTACCAAACGTTCCAGAAAGAATTAGTACCTACTCTCCTCAAACTCTTCAAAAAAATCGAAGTGGAGGGAAAACTACCTAATTCATTCTATGAAGCCAACATCACCCTCATACCAAAACCAGGCAAAGATATTACAAAAAAAGAAAACTACAGACCAATCTCTCTAATGAATACAGATGCAAAAATCCTCAATAAAATTCTAGCAAATCGTATCCAACAGCACATTAAAAGAATTATACATCATGACCAAGTAGGATTCATCCCAGGTATGCAAGGATGGTTCAACATAAGAAAATCAATTAATGTAATACACCATATCAACAAATCAAAGCAGAAAAATCACATGATCATCTCAATTGATGCAGAGAAGGCATTTGACAAGATTCAACATCCTTTCCTGTTGAAAACACTTCAAAAGATAGGAATACAAGGGAATTTCCTTAAAATGATAGAGGGAATATACGAAAAACCCACAGCTAATATCATCCTCAATGGGGAAAAATTGAAAACTTTCCCCCTAAGATCAGGAACAAGACAAGGATGTCCACTATCACCACTATTATTCAACATTGTGTTGGAGGTTCTAGCCAGAGCAATTAGACAAGAAAAAGAAATACAAGGCATCAAAATTGGAAAGGAAGAAGTAAAACTATCACTGTTTGCAGACGATATGATACTATACGTCGAAAACCCGGAAAAATCCACAACAAAACTACTAGAGCTAATAAATGAGTACAGCAAAGTAGCAGGTTACAAGATCAACATTCAAAAATCTGTAGCATTTCTATACACTAGTAATGAACAAGCGGAGGGGGAAATCAAGAAACGAATCCCATTTACAATTGCAACTAAAAGAATAAAATACCTAGGAATAAATTTAACTAAAGAGACAAAAAACCTATATAAAGAAAACTACAAAAAACTGCTAAAAGAAATCACAGAAGACCTAAATAAATGGAAGGGCATACCGTGTTCATGGATTGGAAGACTAAATATAGTTAAGATGTCAATCCTACCTAAATTGATTTACAGATTCAATGCAATACCAATCAAAATCCCAACAACTTATTTTTCAGAAATAGAAAAACCAATAAGCAAATTTATCTGGAAGGGCAGGGTGCCCCGAATTGCTAAAAACATCTTGAGGAAAAAAAACGAAGCTGGAGGTCTCGCGCTGCCTGACTTTAAGGCATATTATGAAGCCACAGTGGTCAAAACAGCATGGTATTGGCATAAAGATAGATATATCGACCAATGGAATCGAATAGAGAGCTCAGATATAGACCCTCTCATCTATGGACATTTGATCTTTGATAAGGCAGTCAAGCCAACTCACCTGGGACAGAGCAGTCTCTTCAATAAATGGTGCCTAGAGAACTGGATATCCATATGCAAAAGAATGAAAGAAGACCCATCTCTCACACCCTATACAAAAGTTAACTCAAAATGGATCAAAGATCTAAACATTAGGTCTAAGACCATAAAACAGTTAGAGGAAAATGTTGGGAGATATCTTATGGATCTTACAACTGGAGGCGGTTTTATGGACCTTAAACCTAAAGCAAGAGCACTGAAGAAGGAAATAAATAAATGGGAACTCCTCAAAATTAAACACTTTTGTGCATCAAAGAACTTCATCAAGAAAGTAGAAAGACAGCCTTCACAATGGGAGACAATATTTGGAAATGATATATCAGATAAAGGTCTAGTATCCAGAATTTATAAAGAGATTGTTCATCTCAACAACAAAAAGACAGCCAACCCAATTACAAAATGGGCAAAAGACTTGAACAGACACCTCTCAGAAGAGGAAATACGGATGGCCAAGAGGCACATGAAGAGATGCTCAATGTCCCTGGCCATTAGAGAAATGCAAATCAAAACCACAATGAGATATCATCTCACACCCACCAGAATGGCCATTATCAACAAAACAGAAAATGACAAGTGCTGGAGAGGATGCGGAGAAAGAGGCACACTTATCCACTGTTGGTGGGAATGTCAAAGGGTGCAACCACTGTGGAAGGCAGTTTGGCGGTTCCTCAAAAAGCTGAATATAGAACTGCCATACGACCCAGCAATACCATTGCTAGGTATCTACTCAAAGGACTTAAGGGCAAAGACACAAACGGACATTTGCACACCAATGTTTATAGCAGCATTATTTACAATTGCAAAGAGATGGAAACAGCCAAAATCTCCATCAACAGAAGAGTGGCTAAACAAACTGTGGTATATACATACGATGGAATATTATGCAGCTTTAAGACAAGATAAACTTATGAACCATGTAATAACATGGATGGACCTAGAGAATATTATGCTGAGTGAATCCAGCCAAAAACTAAAGGACAAATACTGTATGGTCCCACTGATGTGAACGGACATTCGAGAATAAACTTGAAATATGTCATTGGTAACAGTTCAGCAGGAGTTAGAAACAGGGTAAGACAATGGGTAACTGAAGCTGAAGGGATACAGACTGTGCAACAGGACTAGATACAAAAACTCAAAAATGGACAGCACAATAATACCTAATTGTAAAGTAATCATGTTAAAACACTGAATGAAGCTGCATCTGAGCTATAGGTTTTTGTTTTGTTTTGTGTTGTTTTGTTTTGATTTTACTATTATTACTTTTATTTTTTTCTCTATATTAACATTCTATATCTTTTTCGGTTATGTTGCTAGTTCTTCTAAACCAATGCAAATGTACTAAGAAATGATGATCATGCATCTATGTGATGATGTTAAGAATTAATGATTGCATGTGTAGAATGGTATGATCTCTAAATGTTGGGTTAATTTCTTTTTTTCCGTTAATTAAAAAAAAAAGAGAAGGGATAATTGGAGATGAAGGGATACAGACTGTACAACGGGACTGGATATAAAAACTCAGAAATGGACAGCACAATACTACCCAATTGTAATGCAATTATGTTAAAACACTGAATGAAGCTGCATGTGAGGTATAGGTTTTTTGTTTTTGTTTTTTTTCTTTCTATTATTGTTTTAATTCTTATTCTGTTGTCTTTTTATTTCTTTTTCTAAATCGATGCAAATGTACTAAGAAATGATGAATATGCAACTATGTGATGTTATTAAGAATTACTGATTGTACATGTAGATTGGAATGATTTCTAATTGTTTTGTTAATTCTTTTTGTAATTAATAAAAAAAAAAAAAAAAAAAAAAAAAAAGTAAGTCTATAGAAATGTCCAATCTAAGGCATCCAGGGAAAGATAGCTTGATTCAAGAAGGCTGATGAAGTTCAGGGTTTCTCTCTCAAGTGGAAAGGCGCATGGTGAACATGGCATGTGCGAGCTTCCTCTCCAGGCCTCTTATTTCATGAAGCTCTCCCAGGGGCATTCTCCTTCATTTCTAAAGATTGCTGGCTGGCAGACTCTGTCTCTTTCGGAATCTCGTGTCTTTCTCTCTTGTCATTCGGTCATCATTCTCTGCTCTCTCAGAATCTTAAGTCTTTTTAAAAAATGCTTCCTATTTTAAAGGATTCGGTGAAGTAATCAAGACCCACCTAGAATGAGTGGAAACATATCTCTACCTAATCAAGTCTCATACCCATATCTGATTCAGTCACATCTCCATGGAGATAATCTAATTAAAGTTTCCAACATACAGTACTGAATAGGGACTAGAAGAAATGGCTGTCTTTACAAAATGGGGTTAGGATTAAAACATGGCTTTTCTAGGGTATATAAATCCTTTCAAACCAGCACAGATGATAAATGATTAGATGCAAAGAAACTGAAGAAAATGACCTATAAAAACAACTGCTAGTACAGAAAAATATTTTTTTATGAAGCAGCATAAAGGTTTTATACATATTTAAAAATAATGTAAACACTAAATACATTTAACTGGATTCATGATATAATTATTTTGTGAAAAGATTAGGGCTGGGAGTTGGGCAGATAATCTGTGGAAGTGAAAGTACTCAGCTTTTGAAACACAATGGTATCTATAGATTGAGTATAAATTTGGAAAGATAAAATTAAAAATTAAAACATCATTAAAAACAGATATACAAAGAAACCTTAAAATAATTAAAACACATACTTCTTAGAACTGGGTTGAGGATGTGAAGAATTAGAGCATGGGGGGTGTATTAGCTAGGGTCCTCTAGAGAAAAAGACAGCAGGAGAGATTTGTAAATATAAAACGTATAAAACTGTCTCATGCAACAGTAGGGATGTAAGAGTCCAAGATCTGTAGGGCAGGCTGTGAGCTGCCAGCTCCAATGAAAGTCCTCAACAACCTCTCAGGAGAGACTGGCTGGCTGAAGTAGGAAGAGTGATTATCTCTTCTCAATCCTCCTTAAAAGTCTTCCAGTGATTAAATTAAGTGTCAATCATAACAGAAGACTCTCCCCTTAGCTGACTGCAAATGCAATCATCTGTGGATGCAGCCAATATGGTCATGATTTAAGTCTATGAAATGTCCTCACAGCAACAGACAGGCCAGCACTTGCCTGGCCAGACAAATGGGCACCACCACCTGGCCAAGTTGACACATGAGCCTGACCATCACAGACCACCCCCTGTCAACTTGGCAGCTATATCACTTTAAACCATACTTAATTTCTAAATATAAAACAATAACAGACATATTTTTTCCTCACTTAACAATACTCGACTGTCCTGTGTACAATTGGAAATGCATTAAGTCTCCCCAGAATAGGATGCAATAAGAACAACACAGTTTATGCCATATGATAAAGGGGATAAAATAAAGAGGAAAACAAAGATATTTGATTTGTGTATAAATACACAGATACTAATTACAAAGCAAGGAAGAAATACTTATATCATTACAGTCCTTATTTCTGTAACTGCTCATATGGGCATAGTATATATTTATCACTACCTTCTTCCACCACCAATTCCATGTTCCCTTCACCCTCAGCAAGCACCTCAGCTGGCTGTGGTTCTTTGCCTGGTGGGGTGGAATCTCAAACATTCCTGAAGTTTGAGAGTCACTGATAGTCTTGCCTGGATTGGGTTGTTGCAGGTTTCCATTGATGTTAATCATAGGGCCTGGTAGTACTAAAAGATGCCCTAGGGGATCTCCTATATTCCAGGAAAACTCTATTTATCTCCATTGTGTAGTTGCAATTCTATTTCCCCCTGATAGTCAATCACCCCAGTCAGTAAACTAATCCCCTTCTTGGCTTGTTGATCTAGGGGCATGAGTAGCCCAAAGTGACCAGGTGGCAGTCTTAGTTAGATTCCAGCTCAATGGAATCATTGTTGTTTCTCCTGGTAGAAGCACTCTCTCCTTCTGGAACTAAAACCTGTAGACCAGCAGAGCTCAAAGTTGTAGGGACAGGAAGCAAAAGTTTCCTAATGGATCACTAGGGATAATAGTGAGTGATACCACTCCCATTTCCACCCCTTGATTCTTGGACCCATGGATCCTGGCTATAGGAGAAACAGCACCATATAATGGACAATGATTCAAGCATACATAGCCTCCTGGAAAACATCACCACAGCCCTGCAAGTATTGCCACCTAGTTGGCACTGTACCTGAGTTTTCAAAAGGTCATTCCACCATTCTATCAACCCAACTGCCTCTGGATGATGGGGAACATGGGAAGATCAGAGAGTGCCATAAGCATGTGCCCATTCCTGCACTTCGTTTGCTGTGAAGTGGGTTCCTTGATCAGAAGTAATGCTGTGTGGAATACCATGATGATGGACAAAGCATTCCCTAAGTCCATGGATTGTAGTTTTGGCAGAAGCATTACATGTATGTAAAGCAAAAAAAAAACAATATCCAGAGTATATGTCTATTCCAATTAGAACAAATAACTGCCCCTTCCATGATGGAAGTGCTCCAGTGTAATCAACCTGCCACCATGTAGCCAGTTGATTACCTTACGGAATGGTGCCATATTGGGGGCTGAGTATGTGTCTTTGCTGCTGGCAGATTGGGCACTCAGCAGTGGCTGTAGCCAGGTCAGCCTCGGTGAGTGAAAGTCCATGTTGCTGGGCCCATGCATATCTCCAACGCTACTACCACCACCACTTTGTTCATGTGCCCACTGGGCAATGACAGGAGTTGCTGGGGAAAGAGACTGACTAGTATCCATAGAACAGGTCATCTTATCCATTTGATTATAAAATCTTCCTCTGATGAAGCCACCCTCTGGTGTGCATTCACATGAGACACAAATACCTTCATGTTTTTAGCCCACTCAGAAAGGTCTATCCACATACCTCTTCCTCAGTCAACTCACTGTAAGCAACTCCCCAAGAGGCCATAGCTCTTGTCTGGGAAAGAGAAGGTAATGTGGCAGGAGTGCCAACCATAGGCATTTGGGTCACTTCCTCATGTAACTTATTCGTGCCTTCAGGATCTGCTCTGGCCTTATCTCATATATACCATTTCCATTTTATGATGGAGTGCTGCTGTACATGCCTGACTTTATGGCTTGGTGGGTCAGACAATACCCAGCTCATGACAGGCAACACCCAGTTCATGGTAACTTCGTGGCCCATGGTTAAGCATTCAGTCTCTACTAAGGCCAAATATGCCAAAAGCTGTTTCTCAAAAGAAGTGCAGTTATCTGGAGCAGATGGTAAAGCTCTGCTCAAAAGTCCTAAGGCTCTACATTGTGATTTTCCTATAGGGGTCTGCCAAAGGCTCAAGATAGCATCTCTATTAGCCAATGACACTTCCAGCACCATTGGATCTGCTGGATCATATGGTCCAAGTGGCAGAGAAGCTTGAACAGCAGCCTGGACCTGTTGCAGAGCTTCCTCTTAGTTCAGGTCCCTACTTAAAATTAGCTGCCTTTCTGGTCTTAATAAATGGGATGGAGTAGCACACCCAAATAAGGAATATGTTGTCCCCAAAATCCAAAGAGACCAACTAGGCATTGTGCCTCTTTTTTGATCATGGAAGGGGCCAGATGCAACAACTTATCCTCCACCTTAGAAGGGATATCTCAACATTCCCCACACCACTGGACACCTAGAAATTTCACTAAGGTGGAAAGACCCTGTATTTCTATTGGATTTATCTCCCAACCTCTGACACACAAATGCCTTACCAGTAAGTCTAGAGTAGTTGCTGCTTTTTGCTCATTAGGTCCAATCAACATGATATCATCAAAAAAATGGACCAGTGTGATATCTTCTCGGAGGGAGAAATGATTAAGTTCCATGCAGACAAGATTATAACATAGGGCTGGAGAGTTGATATACCCCTGAGTCAGGACAGTGAAAGCATACTGCTGACCTTGCCAGCTGAAAGCAAACTGTTTTTGGTGGCCCTTTCTAACAGTTATTGAGAAAAAAGCATTTGCCATATCAATAACTGCACACCAGGTTACAGGGATGTGCTGATTTGCTCAAGCAATGATACCACATCTGGAACAGCAGCTGCAATTGGAGTCACACCTGGCTGAGTTTATGGTAAGCCACTGTCATCCTCCAAGACCTATCTGTTTTCTGAACAGGCCAAATAGAAGCGCTGACTGGAGATATGATGGGAATCACCATACCTGCATCTTCAAGTCCTTCAAAGTGGCACTGATCTCTGCAATCCCTCCAGGAATCTGGTATTGCTTCTCATTTACTATTTTGTTAGGTAGAGGCAGTTCTAGTGGCTTCCACTTGGCCCCTCCTATCATTATATCCCTCACTCCATGAGTCAGAGAGCCAGTGTGGGGGTTCTGCCTTTTCCTCACTATGTATATTCCAATTATGCATTCTGGAGTGGGGAAATAACTACAGAATGGGTCCAGGAACCCATCAGACCCACTGTGAGATGGACCCGAGCTGAAACTCCATCAATCACCTGACCTCTATAAGCCCTAACTCTGACTGGTGGACCAGAGTGACATTTTGGGTCCCCTGGAATTAATGTCATTTCTGAACCAGTGTCTAACAATCCCTGAAATATCTGATCATTTCCTTTTCCCCAATGCACAGTTACCCTGGTAAAAGGCCATAGGTCTCCTTGGGGGAGGCTTGGAGGAAGATTAACTGTATAAATTTTTGGCAGTATAACAGGATTCTTCCCCAAAGACACCTGGCCTTCCCCTCAGTTAAGGGGAGCGCTGGCTCTCTAAACTGCCTCAAGTCTGAAAATTGATTAAGGGGACATGATCTCTGTTTAATTCAAGTTTGACTTCTGTTCACTTGACCTAGCACTCTTCTGCTTGTACAGCTCAAATAGGAATTTAGTAGATTGCTCCTCTATTGTACTTCTAGGTACCCCATGATCTACTAGCCAACGCCACAGGTCTTTGTGAGTCAGATTATTCTGACTCCTGCTTTGAGCCTGCTGTCCATTATGATAGCCATGCCCACCTTCTCTTCGGTGATTAAGTGCTGCCACCTGGCTTCTGCCAACTTGGGATCTGATCATCCCCCTTGTGTTTAAGGATTCCAGCTCAGTGACAGCATTCCCACAGTAATATCTCACCTACAGAGAAAGCTGACTACAGAGCTCTTCAGGAATTATGGAGCTAGTCTCACAAATTTATTTATCATGATTCTGATAAAAGTTGTATCCTCTGGACATCCCTGAGGTGTATTAGTAAGCTTTTCACGATAAATCCACTCTAATGTTACAATCTCTCTAAGCCTTTGGCTCCACTCATCTACATTATACCATGGCAGTTCTGGCATTTCAACTTCAGGTAATGTCAGCCACCTTTTGATCCATGTTTCAGCCAGTCATTCAAACTGTTAAAGCCTTTTCTAACCCTTCGAGCTATAACACTGAATGCAGAATCTCTACTTAGTGGACCCACAGCAATAAATTCAGTCTGATCCAGCTTTTTATTCCTTCCACCATTTTCCCATACATTTAAAATCCATTCCCACACATAGTCCCCTGATTTCTGTCTATATAAACTGGAAAACTCAGGCAGTTCTTTTGGATATAGTGTACTTCCTCAGGGGTGACGGTCTGTACCTCACCTTTTGGGGCCTATTGGGGCTTCAATTAGTTATAGGTCTGGAAGAAAAGAGGGGTGGTGGGGGTGGGTCATGGGAAGAATTAGAAGTATCTCCCAAAGCAATTATTTCAGGGCATTTGTTTGTAGTTTTATTTGGTGAAATAGGGTTAATGACTTCAGGGAGAGGAGCAAGGGCTCTTTCCCCATGGGGGGGGTAATTACATGCTTTACAGGCACTGAAGGGTTAATCCCTTCAGGTGAAGGTTGGGTGATGGACTCCTCAGGGTAGGCTGGAGGTGGGGCAGCTGTGTCCTCAGGGCAGACTATTACAGAGTTATCTGGAAAAGACTCAGCACAATCTAGGGTTTCAATGTCTCCACAGCCATTACTATCAATCCATATGTCGTCATCCCATTTTTCAGGGTCCCACTCCTTTCCAATCAATGCCCTCACTTTAAGAGCAGACACCTTGCAAGGTTGAGATTTCAGTTTACATTGTAGAGTTCCTACTCTAACAATGAGACTCTGAGTCTGATTTTCAGAGAGCTCAAGTATGTGGCTATAGGAAATAAGATTTTCCTTCAGGGTACTCATAGAAACTTTTACATCTTTTATACAGCATGTAAGCTTCTCATTTGAAGCCTTCATTCAGCTCATCCCTTTCCCTCATCAATGTATTCAGTATACAACAACAATCAGCCAACATCTCTATACCTCTTAATTCCATAAAAGTCTATAAAGGTGTCAAAAACATTATCACCCAGAGCCTGGCCCCATATAAGCATACAATTATCAGAATTGAATGGTGATATTTTGATTATCTCTTTCGCCAGCTCATGCCATGAACTGGCAGTGCCATCCTGATTATGGGAAACAGTCATCAGTGTCTTTGAGTCTAGTCAGAGTAGAAAACCAGTTGTAAAAACCCATTTTTATGATTTTGTTTCTTAAGAACCACCCCACTCTTGGTACCAAGCTATATTAGCTAGGCTTCTGTAGAGAAACAGAATCAGCAGCAATATCTGTAAATATAAAATTTATAAAAGTGTCTCACGCAACTGTGGGGGTTAAGAGTCCAAAATCTGCAGGACAGGCTGCAAGCTGGCAGCTCCAATGAAAGTCCTCAACAAACTTTCAGGAGAGGCTGGCTGGCTGAAGCAGGCAGAGTGAGTATCTCTTCTGAATACTCCTTAAAAACCCTTCTGATGATTAGATTAAGCATTGCTCATTGCAGAAGACACTCCCCTTGAAAATGCAATCAGCTGTGGATGCAGCCACCATGGCCATGATTTAAGTCCATGAAATGTCCTCACAGTGATAGATAAGCCAGCACTTATCTGACCAGACAACCAGGCACCACCACCACCTGGCTATGATGACACTCGAACCTGACCATCACAGGGGGCATTCTTGTTTGTTACACTAATGGTGGCTGTATTATTCAGTATCTTAACCAAAGACTATTTCATTCTGATCCAACACCCAAAACAAGGTAAACAGTTTGGAACAGCAAAAGTTCACTACCAAGTGTTAGCTTTTCTTGGCAACCGTCTGTATTTTCTTTGTTTTAAGCAGAGATGTTTTGGATATGAACAGAGGGAGGCAATGGCAGTGTCCTCACTTTTCTGCACAGGATTTAAGCACAGTGGTGTGGGAAGCTGAAGACAGATGAGAACCTGTGATGCTGCTCATACTTCAACAACCACACAAATCTCTGCAATCTTGTAAAAATTCAGTTCCTGATTTGGTAGGTTTGCAATGGGCCCTTTGCAAATGCTTTTCTCAAAGCTCCTAAGATGTGTTGATATCAGGGACATATGCATCTCATATTATGAATTGTAAGGTCCTGTTTTGGGTCTCCACTTCTTTGCAGAAGTGATTTTCAAACTTTAATGCCTATTCAAATAATCTTGGGATCTTTTAAATTCTAAATGTCAAGATCACAACTACGGACAATTAAATCAGACTCTCTTGTGATGGATTCTAGATATCACAGTAAATGAAAGGCAACTAATTTCAAGGTGTAGGGGCATTAAAGTCCATTGTCTTAGAAGCCATGATGTAATATGGGTGATATTCTCATTTAAAATTGTACAGATCATGATATCAACAAAAATGTTGGAGAAGGAAGTTTCATTGGCTCCTCTTTCCTCAGAAACAATGAGTAAAAAGCATAAACTATCAAAATCATACTTGTCATAAGAAAAAGTCACATGTTTACAGCAACCACATGATGGATGAATCAAAAAGAAGGTAACCAGTGAGGAAAGAGACTTTGCAGCATTTCAACTTAGCCCCATAACCCCACATCTAAAGTGTGGGGTGATCCTGAGGACAGCAACTTCTGGTTCCAGTATACCCGATTCCAGAGGAGCAGGCAGATCTTGATCCCAAGAAATTGTGTTTGTCTCTTTACCCTCTCACAGGGCATTTCCTGAAGGTTATATGCAACCTTTCTTTGGCATAATTTAGAACTCTATCATGGCAAAAATAGTGGCAAAGGGGAGGATAGTCCTTGAAAACATTAGAATGAGAATAAGAAATCTCTGCTGCCTGAGGAAAAGATGTCTGGTGAAGTAAACAATAGACACATCAAAACGCTGGCTAGGGGGTGGGCCACAGTGGCTCAGCAGGCAGAGTTCTTGCCTGCCATGCCGGAGACCAGGGTTCGATTCCTGGTGCCTGTCCATGCAAAAACAAACAAACAAACAAAAACCCCTGGCTAGGAAAGCTGGAGAGATTTATTTTAGAGAATAAAGGTTTTGAAAAACTTCTGTGTTTAAGGGGAATAAAGAAAGCCAAGCACATGTTTTGGAAAGAATTTGTGTTCATTCAGAAAAGGACCAAGAAGATCCTATGTTGCCACATAAATCTGATAATTAAGCTTCAGAGAATTAGGAAGTGAAGACAAAGGCAGTGCTTTAGATGGCCGAGATAAGCATATAGGAATACCCCAACAGAACCAATGTGCTAAGACAAGGGGAGGTGGTTAATTTTACATGGGTGTGTTTCACATGGACTGCTGTATGCATACAGAACATATTCAAGTCTTAATGAACACTCATGTAGGTGCGAACCCATTTGAAAATGGTATCTTCAAATACATTAATGTGAGTCAGGGTGTGGACTCATTTGTGAATAGGATCTTTGAATATTCTTTGGCAGAACTGAATGAATTTGGACTTGAGCCCAATGGGGGAATATTGTAAATGCAAAGAAAATTGCACTGGAGATGAGAAGGAAAGAACCAGATGTTGAAGCCAGAGAAGGGCGAGATCATCATGTGACAGAGAACTACGTTACCAAGTGTGAGAGAAAGCATGGACTTGGCTGACATCTTGATTTTAAGTCTTCCAGCCTTCAAAACCGTGAGACTGTAAATGTAAGTGGTTTAAGCCAAGCCATGGTGTGGTATTTGTCACAGAAGCTCTGGCAAAGTAAAACTGTTAGTATTAATGAATTTTTTGTATATAAAGCCTCTTTTTTTCAATATGATTCAGAGACAATTGCCTACAACAATAATTATAAACCTATGTTAATAGGAACAAACTATATAAAGATACAAGTTGTGACAATAACATTTTTCCTTTTTTTTTTAAAAAATATTTTTATTGTAAACAACAAACATACAAACATTCTTGACAAGGTTACAATCAATGGCTCACAATTCCATCACATGGTTGTGTATTCATCACCATGATCATTTTTTTTAACATTTGCACTCTCCCACAAAAGAAATTAAAAAGAAAAAAGAAAAAAACTCATACATGCCATACCCCTTACCCCTTCCTCTCACTGACCACTAGTATTTCAATCTACTCAATTTATCTTAACTTTTGTTCACATTATTTGTTTCTTATCCATATTTTTTTACCCATCTGTCTACACCATAGATAAAAGGAGTAACAAACACAAGGTTTTCACAATCACACAATCTCATTGAAAAAGCTGTATCATTATACAATCATCAGCAAGAAAAAGAATACAGCTCGACAGTTTCACGTACTTCCTTCTAGCAACTCTAATACACCATAAACTAAAAAGGGGATATCGATATATGTGTAAGAATAATCTTCAGGATAACCTCTTGACTGTTTGAAATCTCTCAGCCACTGACACTTTATTTTGTCTCATTTTCCCCTTTTGATCAAGGTTTTCTCAATCCTTTGATGCCA
This sequence comes from Tamandua tetradactyla, assembly GCF_023851605.1. Classification (NCBI taxonomy): domain Eukaryota; kingdom Metazoa; phylum Chordata; class Mammalia; order Pilosa; family Myrmecophagidae; genus Tamandua; species Tamandua tetradactyla. The sequence goes on along the minus strand of NC_135339.1, from coordinate 15,894,815 downwards.
AGTCCCAGATCATTCTAGGATTTCTGTCCCACATTGCCAGGGAGGTTTATACCCCTGGAAGTCATGCCCCACATAGAGGGGGGAGGGAAATGAGTTTGCTTATCATGTTGGCTGGGAGAGAGGTCACATCTGAACAACAAAAGAGGTTCTCTGGGGGTGACTCAGGCATAATTTTAAGTGGGTTTAGTCTATCCTATGCAAGGATAAGTTTCATAGAGGCAAACCCCAAGACTGAGGGCTCGGCCTATTGATTTGGTTGTCCCCACTGTTTTCAAGAATATCAGGAATTCCCCAAAGGGGCCAGTTAAAAATTTCCTCCTTTCTCCCCATTCCCCCAAGGGGAATTTGCAAATACTTCTTTATTTACTGCTCAAATCACTCTGGGATTTATGGGGTCATCACACTAACCTGGACAAACCAACAAAATCTCATGCCCTATTCAAGGTTCCGTGTACTTACTTACAGTGTTCGATTAAACTGTTCATATAAGTTAAATTAGGAAATGCACTAGTAAAAACATAAATTTTGCACCAAATAAACATTTCTTGCTTTAGTCTCACATAGAAGTTGAAGTTTTAAAATATCAATGACCATCTATTTTCAACATCCTGCATTACTGGCATTTCTTTGTTCTTCCTCATGCAAAAACATTTTTTAATTTGCACATTTAGCCACTATCATTGTACACTCTAGGCATTCCTAAATTATAATATCTCAGTCTTTATCATCTATCCTTCCTTCTGGTTTCATATGTGCCCCAAGCCTTCTCCCTCTATCATTCTCACATTCAGCTTCATTCAGTGTACTTACATTAGTGACAATAACATTTTAAAGGGGGATTGACGGTCCCATGTAAGACTATGATCAATACTCAAGAGAAGACTTAATGCTGTAAATCACCTAGATATAGGAGACAGAAGCAGCTAGCAGATGATGCTGTGTTCGCCATGTGCCTTTCCACATGAAAGAGAAACTCTGTGTTTGCCATGTGCCCTTCTACTTGAGAGAGAAACAATGAACTTCATCGGCCTTCTTGAACCAAGGTATCTCTACCTGGATGCCTTAGATTGGACATTTCTACAGACTTGTTTTAATTGGGACATTTTCTCTACCTTATGACTATAAACTAGCAACTTATTAAATTTCTCTTTTTAAAAGCTATTCTGTTTCTGGTATATTGCATTCTGGCAGCTACCAAACTAGAACAGAGACTTATACAGAACATGTCACACAACAGAAGCTAATATCCATTCTTTTCAAGCTCATAAGGAATATTCTCAACGATAGACCATATGTCTAGTCACAAAACAAGCCTAAAATTTTTTAAAAGACTGACATCACAAAAAAGTATCTTTCCAAACCATAAATGAAATGCACCATAAGTCAGTAATATAAGGAAAACTACAAAATTCACAAATGTATGGAAACTAAATAATACCCATTTAACAAACAGTGGTTGAAAAATGAATTACAAGGGGGATATTAGAAAATACATTGAAATGAATGAAAATAATAATACGACATACTACATCTGTGGGATGAATAGAAAGCAGTGCTCAAGCAAATTATATCTTGAAACCCCTACTTTAATAAAGAAGAACAATTTCCAATTAAGAACCTAACTTTACATCTTATACATCTTATGGAACTATAAAAAGAAGAGCAAACTAAACACAGTTATGAGAAAGAAGGAAATAATAATGATTAGGTGGACCAACACAGAAAACAGAAGAGAAAACAAAAGACAAAATCAACAAAACTAAAATGTGGTTCTTTGAAAACATTAATAAAGTTGCCAAGCCGTTACCTAGTCTAACAAATACCAACAATAAAAATTAGAAATTAAAGTTGGGAATTGCATGAGGATCCTATGAACAATTGTAATCCAACAAATCAAATAGTATGGATGGGGAAAATTCCTAGAAATAGAGAAATTACAAAAACTGACTCAAGAAGAAATAGAGTATCTTAACAGAACTATAATGAGCAAAGAATTTGATTCCGAAATAAAAAAACCTTCCCACGAAAAAAAGTTAAGACAAGATGTCTTTATTGCTGAAATCAATAAAACACTTAACGCAGAACTGGCACCAATACTTCTCAAGTTTTTTCATAAAACAGTATAGTAGAGGAGAGATAACTAAAATGTATTATATCCATACAATGGAATATCATTCAGTCAGAAACAGGAATGAAGTAATCAATCCTATAACAATGGACAAATAAAAAACATCCTAAGTTAATGAAGGTAGACATAAAAGTTTGCATTTTTTAATGATTCTATTTATATGCAATATCCAGTATAGATAAGTCCATAGAGACAGAGAAGAGATTACTGGTTAACAGGATTTGGTATTATTAGATATGGGGTTTCCTTTGAGGATGACAAAAATGTTTTGGCACTAGATAAAGCTTGTGCACAACACTGTGACTATACTAAATGTCATTGAACTGTACACTTCAAAATGTTTAATTTGATGCTATGTGGATCCAGTTCAATCAAAACAAGGGGCAGACAATCAGAAGCTAAGGAAATACAATTAACTTTTGAAACATAAAACACATTTTAATGTATTCATGTGAATACAACCATTAATAGATTAAAATTTCAATTAACTACTGTTTTTCATATTCATTTTTGTTAGAAAGAACACCATACTTGAAAGAGAGTAAGTGTTCATCCAATTGTGGAGAAGAAAATAATTTATTCATGATCTTGCAAGAATGGGTGCCTAGCCAAAAAATGGTGGTCGGCACACTGAACAACTAAAAACAGTGATATTTATCCAACCCACAAGTCCTTCCCCTGTTTCTCTGCTGACTGGATACTCTAGAAGCTACGGCCTATCCAGATAATATAACTAATTCAAAATCCCAGGTGAAGGTTCCCACTTTCAATTATGCTTTTTATTTCAATGAACCTGGTTGTTACTTATTTAAACTTGTTTCTATTTGACTGGTGTGTTAGTTAGATTCAGTTGTCAACTTGGCCAGGTGAGCATACCAATCTTGTTGCTGCAGACATAAGCCAATGGTACGTGAACCTCATCTGTTGCTTATTACATCTGCAGTCGGCTAGGAGGCGTGTCTGCTGCAATAAATGACGTTTGACTTAATTGGCTGGTGCTTAAATGAGAGATCGCAACGTAGCACAGCTAAGTAGCTTGGCATTCCTCGTCTCAGCACTTGCAGCTCAGCCCAGGTGTTTGGAGATGCAGAAAGAAGTCACCCGGGGGAAAGTTGTTGGAACCCAGGGGCCTGGAAAGAAGACAAGCAGAGACCATCCTGTGCCTTCCACGTAAGAAAGAACCTCAGTGGAAAGTCAGCTGCCTTTCCTCTGAAAAACCAACAAAATAAATCCCCTTTTATTAAAAGCCAATCCGTCTCTGGTGTGTTGCATTCCGGCAGCTAGCAAACTAGAACACTTGGCAACAATTCTAGGCTTATGTCAGAGGTGCTCTCCTTCCCTGCCTGCAACCTGAGTTGTTCTGCAGTCCTTCCCTGTGCCATATTGTGTGAAAGCTAAACTTAATTTTCTTACAATTTTTCAGGCAAAAATCCCCACCATATTTGGATAAAAAAAAAGAAAAATAGCAAATTAATTTAAAAAGCTCTGGAATTCCTTTCCTTTCAAATGTTAAATTTGTGAATGAAATAGCAATAAAACTATGTCCTACATTTGCGCTATGTGCTAGAATTTTTTACTTAATTTCTCCTTATCAAAAACAATTCTAAAATTACCTTCCCATTTTGTTAGAATAACAATCATAACTTCATCAAGTGCATACTATGTGGACTGAAACTTACCACCCTCATCTTCCCTTCTTTAACCCAGAAACTGTTTTATTTTCTTCACATCATCTTGAATTCTGAAATGTTCTTATCTTTGTGCCAGTTTGAAAGTACTATGTACCCCAGAAAAGCATGTTTCAATCCTGATCCAATATTGTGGGAGCAACCATTTCTTTTAATCCTAATTCAATATTATAGGGCACAAACTTTGATTAAATTCCTCCAAGGAGATGAGGTATTCCCAATTGTGTGTGGGACCTTTCTATTATAGATGGAGGGTCTTGACTAGTTTACTGGAGTCCTTTAAAAGAGCAAACATTTTGGGGAGAGACAGAAATGACAGAAGCCTCAGAACCAACAGAGAGAGATGTAGATGTTTGGAGAACAGTTGATTCAGAGAACAGACACACAGATGTTTGGAGATAACTGGAGCCCAGCAGATGTCACTGAGATGGTAAGCAAGCCAAAACCTGGAGAGCCAAGGAAAGCCAAGAGATGAAAGCCAGCCCCAGAGAGGCAAAGTGAGGAACCCCCACATGTACAAAGACTGAAAGCAACAGAGCCCAGGTGCAAGGGACCAGCATATGCCACCCACATGACTTCCCAGCTGACAGAAGTGTTTCAGACAATTTGGTCTTTCTTGAATGAAGGTAACCTTAATTTGGACATTTTCACAGGCTTAGAACTGTAAATGTGTTCCTTATTAAATTTCCCTTTTGAAAAGCTATTTCACTTCTGGTATAGCACATTCCAGCAGCTTGCTAACTGACATAATTTTCCAATTATTGATGTTTCCAAATTATTTGAGGGAATTCCAGCACATTGTCTATAGGGTATCCAGACATTTGTTGTATCAAAACAACTTTTACCTTATTATCTATATTTCCTATTTTTGACTCTTTGTATTCTTTTTACCATTTGTGTTTTGCATATCTTTCAGCAGTTTTAACTGTCCCCTCCAAGATCCTAGGCCTATGCTGTGCAATACTGTAAGCCCTAGCTATAAATCACTGTTAAATTTACATTGACATTAATAAAATCAAATCAAAGTAAAAGTTCAGCTCCTCTGAAGCATCAGTGGTAAGAGTCCCCTCCAAGATTCTAGATCTGTGCTGTGCAATGCTGTAAGCACTAAGCCTCAATTCACTCTTAAATTTACCTTGATGTTACTAAGCCTCAATTCACTCTTAAATTTACCTTGATGTTAATAAAATCAAATAAAAGTAAAATTTCAGCTCCTCAGTAGCACCAGCCAAATTTTAAGATCTCATTAGCTACATGGGGGCAGTGACTTCTTTAATGGACTGTGCAGCAACAGATGCAGAGATAGAATATTATATCCACTGCAGACAGCAGTATTTTGGTAAGCTCGTCTGCGTCTTAGTATCTCTTCTATTTTTCTTGTATATAAATAATTTATTTTCTGCTTCTATTAATTGCTGTCTATATCTTCCTTCATGTGATATTTTCATTGTATTTCTTTTAACTTCATAAGGTAAGTATGCATGTAGTCTAATTAGTATTTTCCACAAGATGAGGCAAAAATTATCCTATAGTATTGGTTTAGTTTTTTCCCTCTTTCAGGATGCACGACTTTCATATATAAATTTCTTGGATATGCGTGGAATCCCTTCTATTTAAAATTACTGAATTTTTTGGAGATATTAGATGTTGAACATCAAAAAGTGTTGGGTTTTGATATATAATCTAATATGAGAGGGTAAATTTGTGATTTGTACTTTGAGTTAATACTTTGTTCATATTAAAGGTATCCTGTTTTCTACAGGATTGGTCTTTGCTTTTCTATCTGTGCTTTGCTAGAATATAAGAGGAAAGGAGGAAAGAATGTTTTTTTGTACAACTGTTCATTTTTACCTGTCATACCTAGACCAGTACCTAGCCAATTGCTAGTACTGGGATTTAAGAGAAACTACATCTCTTTAAAACACTGTATTACTAAATAAAAGGAAGACAAATGACAGGTGAATGGACAGTAGCTTTTTTTTTACTAACAAAGATGTTGGGCAACATGTTTTGTATATGGAAACAAAGAGATGTCTAACACTGAACCACAGCACTAAGCAGATCTGTCCACAGAAATGAGGAAGGCTGGGAAATGACAAGCCTGCTTCTACATGGCAATGAACGCTTTTGTATATTAAAGTAACACTGAGGACATATAATACCTACTTCCTGTTGGCTCTTTAAGAGATCCAGAGGGAGAGCCTAAGTAGAGCACTCATTCATCCTAAAGGCACTAAGGACTTAAGTTACTACATTTGCTCTGTTGAGAATTTGTACAGTATTTTCTGTACAACATATTTTGAATGAATGGATATATGAATGATTTGGAAACATTAAGAATTTTGTTACATCTCCAAACGTAACAGGATAGGTATGTTCTTCGTAATGTATTTAATATCCATTTCATGACACAGTTTCTATTAACTCCAGACTGCAGTCCACTATGAAATGTGTTTCCTTTGACTTCCTTCACTTAATATATGTCCTTGTCACAGTCTGCATTTGGACATATAAGTTATTCTTAGTTTCTCTATGGGTACTCCTACATGCAAGAATTTTCTTAGTCTGTCTCTTATGATATTCTGAAAAAAATGTTCATGTTTATAATATTATAAAGATCATGACTGGATTCCCCAGAAGCCTTCTAAGCATTCTCCAGTATCTCATCAAATTAGGGAAACTTTTCCCCCTATTTGAATTCTATTCTGTTTCTTTTTTTTCTGTCTTGTTTCTAAACATTTATATTTGAATTACAAATAGTGAGAAGGAAATTTGTTAAAGAATTGTTATATTTATATTTCTTTTTCCACAGTTAGAATGAGCATTCCAAAACTCTAAAATGAAGTTTCTTGCTTTATTTGTCATTGAATTAAATCATAATATTATTTTTCAATATCATTCATTTTTTCTTTACTAGTTAATTTCTTCTGTTTTAGAAACAATCAATCAGTGGGTCAAAGAATAAATTACAAGAGAAATAAGTAAATATCTCAAAATAAATGAAAATGAGAATATAACATATCAAAACATATGGAATGCAGTGGAGGCAGTGCTAAGGAGGGAAAAAGGAAGAAGAACTAAAATAAAAGATCTAACTAAATGGCCGAAGAAACTAAAGAAAGAATAGCAAACTAATTTCAAAGCAAGCAGAAAGAAAGAAACAAAGATTAGCACAGAAATAAATGAAATGGAGAACCAAAGAAAGAATAGAGGCTCAATAAAACAAAAGTTGATTCTCTGAGAGGAACAATAAAATTAACAAACTCTGCATTAAACTGAAAAATTAAAAACAGAGAAGATGAAAATAAATAGACTCAGAAATGAGAGGGGTGACATTACTACTGACCCCACAGAAATAAAAAGGAGCATAAGAGGATACTAGAACAACTATACATCAAAGAATTAGGTGCCTTAGATAAAATGGACAAATTCCTAAAACTACATGAATCCTACCCTGATTCTAGCAGAAACAGAAGACTCAATAGCCCAGTTACAAGAAGAGATTGAATCTATCATCAAAACCTTCCCCATAAAGAAAAACCCAGATGGCTTCACAGGTGGATGCTATCAATCATTCCAACAAGTATTAATATCAGTTGAGCTCAAACTCTTTCAAAAAATTGAAGAACACCACCTAACTCATTCTGTTATTCCAACATCATACTAAGATCAAAGCCAGATAATGATACTAAAAGAAAAGAGAATTATAAACCAATTTCTATAATGAATATATATGCAATTATCCTCAACAAAATATTTTCAAATCAAATCCAACAGTACATTACCACAACCAAGTGGGTTTTATCTGACATACAAGGTTTGGCTCAATACAAGAAAAACAATTAATGTAATACATGTAAAATTTGAAGGCAAAAATACACATGATCCTATCAGTTGACACAAAAAAAGCCTGTGACAAAATCCAGCCTCCTTCAGTAAAACACTTCCAAAGATAGGAACAAAAAAGTTCCTCAACATGATAAAGGGCATATCTGATAAACCCACATTAACATCATACACAATGGTGAAATACTGAAAGCTTTCCCTCTAATATTTGGAACAATGGAATGATGCCCACATCCACCAGTTATTCAACACCATGATTGAAGTTCTACTAGAGAAACTGGGAAATGAAAGGCATCCAAATTGAAAAGGGAGAATTAAAACATTCACTCTTTTCAGATAATATTATCATGTATACATAAATTTCCAAAAATTCAACAACAAGGCTAACAGAGCTAATAAATGAGTTCATCAAAGTAGTGAAAACAAGAGCATCATGCAAAAAACACCAGCGTTTCTATGCACTAGTAATGAGCATTCTGAAGGGGAAATCAAGATAAAACTATTCCATTTACAATGGCAAGTAAAAGAATCAAATATCATGGAATAAATTAACCGAGTATATAAAGGACCTGTATTCAGAAAACTACAAAATATTGCTAAAAGGAATCAAAGAGCAAATAAATTGAAGGACATTCCATGTTCATATAGTGGAAGAATAAATATTGTTACAAACTCAATGGAATCCCAATCAAAATACCAACAGTTGATATTGAAGAAATAGAACAGGAAATTATCAAATTCATTTGGAAGGTTAAGAGGCCCAATATAGCCAAAAACATCTTGAAAACAAAAAAAGAAATTGGAGGACTCACACTTCCTGACTTTAAAGAACATTACAAAAACTCAGTGATCAAAACAGCTTGGACCTGACATAAAGATAAACACAATGATCAATGGAAGCAACTGAGAGTTCAGAAACAGACCAGGACATTGTTTAACTAATTTTTAACAAGGCTGCCAAGTCCACTCTACTGGGACAGAACAGTCTCTTGAACAAATAGTGCTGGAAGAACTGGATATCTTGAACAAAGAAAGAGGACCACCATCTCACACCTGATACAAAAATTACTTCAAAACGGATCAAAGACCAAAATATAAGTGATAGGACCATAAAATTTCTGGAAGAAAATGTAGGGAGGCATCTTCAAGAAATTGTGGTGGGCAAAGTTTTATTAGACTTTACACCCAAAGCACAAGCAATGAAAGAAAGACTACATAACCTCCTCAAAACTGAATACTTTTGCACTTCAAAAGACTTTGCCAAGAAAGTGACAATGCAGCCTACTCAATGGGAAAAAAATATTTGGAAACCACATATCCAATAAGAGTTTATTATGTAGATTATACAAAGAAATGTTACAACTCAAAGATAAAATGTCAAACCCAATAAAAAATATGCAGAAGACATGAACAGACATTTTTCAAAAGAGGAAATATTAATGCTAAAATGCACATGAAGAGATGCTCAGCATCGCTACCTAATAGGGAAATGTAAATCAAAATCATGAGATATCATTTCACACCTACTAGAATGGCCAATATTTAAATAAAACAAACAAACAAAAAACTACAAGTGTTCATGGAGAGCATATGAAGAAATAGGAACATTCATTTACTGCTGGTAGAAAAGAAAAATTGTGCAGCTGCTGTGGAAGCCAGTTTTGCTGTTCCTCAGCAAGCTAAGTATAGATTTGCCATATGATCCAGCAATCCAATTACTGGGTATATACCCAGAAGTATCAAAAGCAGGGACATGAACAGACATTTGCACACTAAGGTTCACAGCAGCACTATTCACAACTGCCAAAAGAAGGAAATAAATCAAGTGTCCATCAACTGATGAAGGATAAACAATAAGCATAATAGAATATTATTCAGCTGTAAGAAGGAATGAATTCCTGATGCATGCAAAACACAGATGAACCTTGAGTACAATACTCTGAGTGAAATAAGACAGACACAAAAGGAAAAAGATTTTATGATGTCACTAATATGAACTAATAATAAGCAAAATTATAGAGTTATAATCTAAGATATAGGTTATCAGGACATAGAAGGATAGAAAGTGGGGCGCTGATGCATTTTTTTTGTAAAATTTTTAATTATATTGACTCATAATATTTTGAAATGGATAAAAGATGGTACCACATTATTGTGAGTCTAATTAGCACTGCTGAATTATGTGATTGTAGTTAAAAGGGGAAGTTTAGGGTCATGTGTGTCACTGGACGGACAGCTAGATAAAAACAGATGATAACAGTGGTTAGTAGTAAAAAGATAAGAATGTTCTTTCCTGAACTAAAATAAATGTACGTCATTATTACAAGATGCTAATAAAAGGTGGTAGTTGGGGAAAACTATACCTAAAACAAGCTACGGACTACAGTTAACAATAATATTTTAATATTCTTTCATTGACTGTAAAAAAGGCCCCACACTAATGCTAAGTTTCAGTAATAAAGGGCTATAAGGTGTGTAAGATTTTCTTTTGGGAGGAATGAAAGAGTTCCAAAATTGATTTGATGATGAATGCACAATTCTTATTGATAATACTGAGAGCCACTGATTGTACATTTTGGATGGATTGTATGATATATGAATATACATCAACATGTTGTGTGAATATATCACAATAAAACTGCTTTAAAAATAAAAGAAACTTTAGACACAATAAGGTAGTGGGAAGAAATATTTATAAAGTGCTGAAAAAAATAATTACCAAGTAAGACAATTTATATCCAGAGAAGCTCTTTTCAAAACTGAGGTGGAGATTAAGATATTCTCAGATAAAAAAAGCTGAATATGCATCACCCTGATCTGCCCTACCAGCTAAACTAAAGTGAGCTCTCAGGACTGAAAGGAAAGGACATAAGACAGATGATCAAAGTAGCATGAAAAGACAGATTTCCATTAAGGTAACTATGCTGGTAAGTATAAATTCCAGTATTATTTTATTGTATTTTTGGTATGTAACTCCACAGACAGAATAAGCCATGCAAATGCACTAAAGAAATGACAAATGAATGGTTTCAGACTCAAAGAAGACTTCAGTATACCACTTTAAATAATGGCTAGCACATTCACATGTAGCAGATGTAGCAGACATATATGGTTGTAACTAACATATACAGAGAGGGAGAGTGTGAGAAATATGTTACACAACTATGTTTGAAAACAACAGAGTAAATATTTTTCTCAAGTGCACAAGGATCATTCCCCAGGACAGACTATATGTTTATTCACAAACATATGTAGTACAAGTCTCAATAAATTTTAAAAGACTGAAATCATATAAAGGACCTTATCTAAACAAAATGAAATTAAACTATCAGTAACAGGAGAAGATGAAAATTTACAAATATGTGGAAGTTAAACAATGCACTCACAAGAAATCAATGTGGCAAAGAAGAAATCACCAGGAATTTGGAAATATCTAAAGATAAATGAAAAGGAAAATACAAAATACCCAGACTTATGACAAATATTGGACAGATTGATAAAAAAACAAAAAGGGAGGATGCAAATAATAAAAACTACTTGAACTGAAAAGGGGAATATTACTGCTGACTTTACAGAAATAAAAGGGACTGTTGGAAGATATTAAGAACCATTGAATGCTACTAAATTAGGTAACAAATGAAATGGACAAATTCTCAGAAACATACAAATTGACTAAACTGACTCAATAAGAAATATAATCTCAAAAGACAGATAATAATTATTATACCAGATATCAAAAACTTCCCAATGCAGCAATGTCTAGGACAGTATAGTTTCACTAATGATTTAAGTAGAATTTCTCCAAAGAAAATACAAATAGCCAATAGCACATGAAATGTTATGCAACATCAGAGAAATGCAAATCAAAAGCAAAATGAGATACCACTTTCCATTCTCTACACGGCTGTTACTAACCAAGCCAAAAAGAGTAAATGCTGATGAAGATACAGAGAAATTGGAATCCTGATATTATTGCTAATGGCATTGTAAAATGGTACAGACACTGTGGAAACCAGTTTGGCAGTTCCACAGAAAGTTGAAAATAGAATCCCATATGACCCAGCAATTCCACTTCTTAGTATATACTCAAAACAAGTGAAGGCAGGGACACTGATAAATATGGTAAACCAATGTTTACAGAAGCATTGTTCAAAGTAGATAAAAGGTAGAAGCAACCCATATCCATTAATAGATGAACGAGTAAACAAAAACTGGTATATACTCAATGGAATATTATTCAGCTGGAAAAGTGAATGAAGTTCTGATACATACTGTAAGATGCATGAATCATGAAGATAATATGTGTAACATAAGCCAGACACTAAATGACAAATACTGTCTGAACTTGTTTATACAAAATAATTAAAAGAAGGAAATTTCATACTGACCAAAGGCTGCTAATGTTACCAAATTATGTTAAGTTACCAAAGTCTGGGAGGGTAGAGAGAGACAAGGAGTTATTGTATAATGGGTAGAGAGTTTTTGTTTGAGGTGATGAAGAAGTTGGGATAATAGATATTGTGATGGTAGCACAATATCATGAACATAATTGATCTAACTGAAATGTTCACTTGAAAGTGGTTAAATGGGAAATTGCGAGTAGTTATAACTGGTATCACAAGAACAAGTTTTAAAAATCACAATGATATATAGCACCTCATACCCATGAGAATGGCTACTATTAAAAAAAACACACACAAAAATACTCACAAAGGTGCAGTGAATTAGAAACTCTTGTACATTTCTGGTGGGAATATAAAATGATGCAAGCACTCTGTGAAAGAGTTTAAAGGTTTCTCAAATAGTTAAACATACAACTATCATCTGGCCGGGCATTCTAATTATAAGTACATTCGCAAAAGAATGAACAAGTAGGAATTCAAACAGATAATTGTACAGCAGTACTTACAGCAACGTTTTTATATAGCCAAATGATGGAAGTATGCATCAATAGAGGAGATAAAATATGTGGTATATGTATACAATGGAATATTATTCAGCTGTAGAATGAAGTCCTGACACATGCTAAAAATGTGGATAACTAGATGACATCACATTGAATGAAATGTCAGGCACATAGAGACATATTGTATGATTTCACTCATTTGAAATAACTGAAATAAGCAAGTTCAGAGACAGAAAATAGATTAGCGCTTACCTGGTACAGGACAGACGGGCAACAGTGAATTAATGCATACAGGGTTTCTGTTTAGAGTGAAGGGAAAGTTCTGGAAATGGACTGTGGTGAGCACAGTCCAACACTGTCAATGTAATTAATCCTAGTGAACGGTATTCTTAAGAGTGTTTTAGATGTTAACATATATGGTGTATATATGTTTCCACAATTAAACAAAAAAGAGCAACAAAAGAGTCAAGGACAATTAAATGCAACACATGCACTCAGATGGGGTGCAATAATGGAGAAAAGACTTGAAAAGATCTTAATGGACATCTGGAAAAATTGGAACACAGACTGTGTCTTTTAACAATATGAAATGCGTTTAACTTGTTAACTCTACAAAATTAGTGATTTACCTAGTTCTAAGAATATTTACATAGAAGTACTGTGTGCAAGGACAACCTACTCTCAAATGTTTAGGAAGGAGGAAGACATAAAGGAAGAAAGAAGGAATGGCAAATGCAGCAAAATATAAAAAAAAAAACTAAATGAGGATATAAGAAGCAAGGGTGTATTTTGGTATTCTTTATGCTTTACATTTGCCCTGTAATTTATAAATTATTTCAGTAATGTTAAAGAAAAAAGTAAAATGAGAAGGGAATTAAAATAGTATACTACAAAATAATGGAGGATTTAATAATAAAAAAGACATGTGGAGTCATACAGAGAAGACAGGATTTAACATATGAATATGATTGCTGAGTCATTAAATTGATATCTCTTTTAGTCTCCAGTATTTTAGAGCAGTTAGAAGTAAAAACCTAAAATTGTGGACTTGCAACCCATGTCAAACTCTGAAGTATGTTCTACAACTAACTGTGAGTCTGTGCTTTGAAATTTATTGTTTTGTATATATGTTATTTTTCACAAAAAAGAAAGAAAAGAGAAAAAAATACATATGGAAGACAAATAAAATGGAAGTTTTGTCTTTCCTTATAAGTAATTTTATCCATTATGCCAAGCTCTGCTCTAATTATTTATTTTAATATTTTTTCATTTAAAGTAATTACTTAATTAGAGCAGAGTTTCACATAATAGATAAAACCTGATGCAATCATTTACTACCTGTAAGGGAACCACTTTAGATCTAAAGGCTCAGAAAGGTTGAAAGCAAAAGAATGGAAAACAGTACTGAAATATTGAAGGCAAATAATAACTAAAAAATAAAATGGCACACTAGAATAATAGACAAAATTAAAACAAGCAGTTACAAAAAACAGAGTTACATTAAATATCTATCTATCTGTGTGTGTGCCAACCTATCAAGAACATATAAAAATTATAAGAACAACAAAGCACCAAAATATGTAGAAGAAAAGATAAATACATGAAATATATGTCTATTTGGATAGACATGCAACTCTATTATGGCAGACAGTTCCACCATAATAGCTGGACAGTTCAATTTCCCATTACACAAATGAATAGAAAATCAGATGATTGATAAGGAAATAAGGGCTTGAACAATACTATAAACCAACCAGTTCCAGCAAAATATATACTCTTCTGAAGTCCATGTGGAACATTCCCAGAACATCCCATGTTACCCTATAACATATATAAAAACATTGAAAACATAAGTATCTTCTTTGACTGAAGTGAAATGAAGCTAGGTATCAATAATAGAAGAGAAATTGGGAAGTTTCACAAATACGTAGAAATTAAGCAACATATTCAATCAACCAAAGAGTCACAGATGAAATTATGAAGGATATTAGAAAACACTTCGAGATATACAAATATGAATATACAACATAACTTATAGGATGCACTGAAAACCTTGCTAATAGTGAAATTTAGCCATAAACACTTGTATTTAAAAATAATAACAATTTTAAATTGATACTAGAAATTACTTCTTAAGGAAATAGAAAATGAAGAGCAAACTAAACTGAATCTGGTAGAAGGAAAGAAATAAAGATTAGATCAGAGATAATTAGAGAACTGAAAAAATGAGAATCAACACAACTAAAAGTTGGTCTTTGAAAAGATCAATGAAATTGAAAGTCCTTCAGCTAGACAAAGAATAAAAGAGAGAAGAAACCATTCACTAAAGTTAGTAACAAAGGAGGTGACATTTCTAACAACCTTACTGAAATAAAATGGCTTTTCAGAAAACACTATAAACAATTCTGCCCTAACAGATTAGATATCTTTGACAACATGAGCCAATTCCTAGAAACACACCTCACCTACTTCATAATATTAACTCTTAAAAATTCATTTTTTTTTTAAAAAGTGCCTATTTTAAAAAAACTAGCTAGCTAGCTAGATAGATAGTATTTTAGGTAATCATGTATTCTACTTTTCATACTACTCATAGTTTTATATTCTTCCTTTTTCTAGTTTAGCTATTATGCAACATTTTTAAGGGAATTCATAAGCTCTGCATCAAGGCTGTATTAGTCAATGCAAATATACAGGCAAACAAAAAAATCAACTGCCTGTCCTGTGGTGTTTATGTCTAGTTAACAAGAGATAATTTAAAGGAAAAAAAAAGGGAATGTTAACTTGCGTACACAGTATGAAGGACTTTAATTTTGGGGTGGGACAATCTTCTTGGAACAGATGTGTTTGGTGAAACCTGAAGTATTCAGCTGGGCAAAGTCCTGGAAAATTTGCTTGGCATACAAACTGGTTTAATGGGAAAATGCCCCAAATCCCAGCAACAACAGACTCCTCTTTTCAGAAACTGAGAGTGAAATGCACTGCAGGCAACTAGGGTGAACTGGATGGCGAAGAGTGATACAGAGTATTCAGGGTCTGGAGACCATTGTTAAGCCCTGTGGTCCTTGTTCTAAGAGCAGTGTGCATGCATTGACAAAGTTAAAGAAGAGTGACAGGATGAGACATCTGTGACCAAGTGAGCCCTTTAGGTTTAGGATGCATTGATATAAGGACTAAAGAGGTAAATTAAGAGAAATTGGTGTACTTTAAATATTCAAAGATGGATGCCTACAAGTCTTGATGAAAGAAATGAGATCTATATCATAGGATATAATTTGGAAAATGAAATCAGGCATAATTTAATCCTCTATCCTTGAACCCCACGTAGACTAAATACAGTGACTTACTTGGGGCCTCACTTGAATCATCTTGCAGGAGATGCCACTAGCGCAATCAGGTACAATTTGAGCATTAAAATAAATAACAGATGAGAACACATTGAATAAAATAGAATACATGAATCTTGAATGCCATAACATAGCCAGTGAGCAAACAAGCCCTTTGTAAGGCAGAAAGCCAAATAAAATATAGGAGCATTGTTGGAAATGGAAAACATGACCAGCTGGCAACCATTTAGAGTGGTGGTTGATTGGGTTGAGAGGATGGTGGGTGGAGGATGAATGGAGACCGCAGTATTGACATAATCTCAAAATGTGTCTTCATAAAATGTCATTATATTACAAAGTGAAAGCATGTTTTTGAATATAGAGGAATTTGAAGAAATTTCATCAGGTTACCAGGTTCACTTCACCCATGCGTGAGGAAAGCGGATCTCTGATCACTTTTCCTGGACTGCTGTGAGTAAAGCATAGCTTCAAGCTAGGTTTCTACTGGGAATGTAGGGCCTAAATCTCAGAAGGGAACACTGGGAAGATGAAGGCTGGGGTCATATGTGCGCCTTACATTTGTCAAAGATGTGAAAACGAAAGAACCTCAGGAGGAGCTCCAAACTGAAGTTAACCAGAAATAACAGATATTTTTGAGACAGTTTGTGAAGGGTGGAACAGTAGTAAAAGTTGAAGGGGTCTGTGAATGGGTTTATGGCATTGAAGTAAAGTTGATTTCTTATTTGGAGTTTTCTAAGAGTATGTCTTTGTTTTGCAGATAAATATACTGGAGTATTTTTATGAAATGTTTGTTAGTAACTAAATATGGTACAATTGTAACAATTGGAGAATTTTAGCAAAGGGATCAGGAGTTCTTCGTACCCACTCTTGCAATTTTTTATACATTTGATATTATTTCAAAATAAATCACTTTAAAAACACCTGTCCTTCTCCTAACATCCCCCAAAACCCTATTAAGGTCTTAATTGGAAATCATTCCCTTTATAAACTATTTTTAGGGGGATGAACATGAATGTTACAACTATTGAGAATAGGGTATGTCTTTTCATTCATTCAGAATTCTGTTTATGTCTTTCAATAATATTTTACGGTTTTCTTCACATAGGACTTTTCTTGTTAAATTAATTTTATTGTTTCTATTGCGTTGTGAACATATCATTTCCTTAAACTTCTATTTCTAGTTGTTTTCTTGTCTGTCACTAATGTGGAGAAAAACTACTACTTTTGTATGTAGCCATTTTACCCAATTGTCTGATTAGTTTTAGTTTTGCTTTAAAACTATAGAATTTTGTTTTTTCTAAGTCTACAAACACATTATTGACAAAAGAAAACCAACACATATCAATTATGTAACGTTTTTAGTCTTAATGTATTTCTTTGGTGGAAGCAATACAATATTCAATACTAATGGCATTAATAGCAAAAACAATGAGAAATGTTTACAAAGAACAAATGTTCTAAATGAAAAATTTCAAGATAGTTTTTAAAAAGTCATCAGTATTCTATCTTTATTTTTTTTCTCCAGAGCAGTTGCCTGGGCTATTATTCCTTTCTTCATATTGAGTAGTGGACTTTCTAGTATAAAATATGCAACTATATTTCCTTCCATGATGTCCGAGTAGAAAAAAAATCCCCAAAACATTATACTTTATCTTCTTGTATAATGCAAATATGAAAATTAAAGACTTTGCAATTTTGTAAAATTAAAAAAAAAAATCCATGTCGCTACTATGGCACTATAGCATTCAGAGGCCAAATCTACTTAAATTCAATTCAATCAAAATTTTGAAGCAATCAACCTTTTAAGAGTCTGGATGTTATTAAGTAGGAAATGTGTCATTATTATATTAATAGCACTATGTCTTTGGTGTCCTGAATTACTTGGGCTCTTTGTGGAAATAGTGAGGTGTTTGTATTCCAGTTTCACACAGAAACTCCTTTCTCTGCTGCATGTTTTGGAAACTGACTACACTTCAACCCAGTTTTAAAGCCATGGAGAAAGACAAGTATTATATAAAGCCCTTCTGCAAGCCAGGGATATGCCACTCCAGAATTTCTTGTGTTCAGTATGCCATCAAGTGGTGGATCAGATGTTAGTCATATTTTCTGCGCTGGGCTTTTTTTTTTTTGCATGTTTCTAGTTGCGTGTTTCTGGGGGTTTTCTCTCTATCTCTTAGCCCTTCAGGACTCTTTTCCTAGATATTAGTGACTTATTGTAGAGGGGAATGAGATAGTGACTTGATCACAGCAGGGGTTTGCCAGGTGGAAAAGTGCTGCGGGCTATGAAATGGTTTATTTTTATGAGCCAAGCTGGGAGGGTAACAAATATAATCAGGGCACTGATCTTGTTGGAAAGAGATTACAAGTATTTATGTGACTTAGTGTGAGATGATATACTGCACCAAGAGAAATAGGTACCAAATTTTAACAAAAATCCAAACAATACATAAAGGTTGATAGTTATTAGGCCTATAGCCCTTTCAGTGTACATCATTAGGGTAAAATTTAACTAGATATATGGAAACATTCTCAAATTTGAAAGTAGAGAAAAGAAATTGAAAACGGTTAATCACCATTTGTAATATTGACTATTACAGAAAATAGGTATACACAAAATGATGAAATTGTAGATTTACTGATTTTACCTTTCCATGGAAACATACAAAATTAAACTAAGTGCAGATTCAGAGTTTGAATTTTTGATAGAAGAAATTTTCTCTCAATGAAGACATCTGAATTAAAAAAAATATATAGCCTCTGACATGGCTCTTCAATAAACTGATAATTTTAAGTCCTGCACAAATTTCATCTTAAGTAGTTTAAAGCAGTATGCAATACTAGCTATTGGAGACCACAATACCATCTTGAACATCAAAAACTAATTTCTGTTTATGCATGAATTTTACTCAGTGCAACTGTATCCTCACTTGGACATTGTATATTTGTAAAATTCACATAGTAAACAAATAAACAATTTAAAATGTACAATTCAGGGGCATTTAGGACATTCTCATGATATGCAAGAATCACCTCTATCGATCTATCTACATAAATAACACATTATTTGTCACACTAAAACTAAAGCATTTCAGTAAGCTAATTTTAAAAGTAACTTAAGATCATCACTTGGGCATGAGAAATCGTACAATGTAGCATTTGAAAACAAGAAAAATTTTTAAATTGTATTTCAAAAAAGTTACTCAAAAATTTGCTTGTATTAAAGCCACGAAAGTAAAATTATTATGAATGATGGGATTTGCGGTAGATAACATTAAACATTAATATTTGGAGTTGTATTACCTGTACTTGTAAACGTTTCAACATTTTTTCGACTATGTAATTTTCGCAGGAAAAGTTAACCAAAAAAAGTAAATAATAAAGGCATATATCTAGGAGCACCAGTTTCCCTTTCAACTTAAACTCTGATATGGCTCAGCCAGGACTGGTCTGTCTCTCAACTGCTCCACTGGAAGGCTGAAATATTTTGCATATCAATTTCAGTATTTTAGAATGCTTTTCCCCTCTCTCTGAATCTCTAGTAAGATTGTCGCTAGGAAGAGTCCTGATTCCATTTTTAAAATCCCAGATTCTGACCTGGCAAAGGTCCCGATGAGTGGATACTCTAGTAAAATACCTCTTGCCAAAATATTACGTGAGAAAGCACAGAATGAATTACATGGAAAGAGTGCAGAAAATGAAGGTCTGCACTTGCTATTTAGAAGTAAACCTCAGAGAACTGCAACAAAGTTTCGTCAGTCTCAGACACGAACAGGAAGCTGTTACTAACCTGGATTTGGCCCAAGTACTACCCGAGCTACCTTCCCCTCCTCGTGTGGGTCCCGAAAGAAGGAATTGTTAGTCGTTCCTGTGGATGCAGCGCCTAGGGGCGGGGGGCGGGGGCGGGGGGATGAACCAGGAGCTATTTCCGGCGCGGTTTGGTCAGAAAAGGTGTTTTCGCACTCCCTCTGCTGGCAGGAGGTCCACAGCGCAGGAAGCTTTATAGGCTCTGCTTCGTTGTAAAAAAGTGCCCGCTTCCGCAATGACTAGATAATTGAGATTGCTCTCAGACTGTTCAATGTCCAGAGACTGAGCCTGGGTGAAGAGGACTTCTTGGCACAGTTAACGCTGAAGGTTCAGAAGGAAGAACCTGCAGAAGGAACAAAAGCTCTGGAGCCCCTCTGTATGCTGAGACTCCCCTGTGCACATCACGCTTTTATCCCAACCCCCGACCTGTCTGGACAATTCCAGGATAAAACTTCTGGTGATTCTCGCCTGTCATGCCGGAGATCCGGATTCGATTCCCGGTGTCTGCCCATTCAAAACAAACAAACAAACAAAAACTCCTGTTGCATCGCAGAGGGTATCTGTGACCTCCCATGGAACTCCCTGCATTGGCCTTGCTCAGCCAGAGTCCTTCCTGCCTCCGTTGCATCCACCAACTTTCTGCCCTGTCCAGTTAAGAGATGTCCACAGTTTTGTTAGTGAATTTGTTGGACATCAAGGTAGGTGACCTGACCAGGACCTCATTGCCACCTGGAAGTGTGACTCGCCCAATCCCATGTTCCCAGCTCAGGGTGTACAGAATTCTAAGGGTCAAAAAAGCCCAGTAGGGGGCTGCTTAAATCATAAGGAAGGGTGACTGAAGTCCCTCCTCCGTAACCTACTCCTTCGAACCTGCCGCATGGAATCCCTGCCATGTGCTCACTGGAATGGAGGTTAGAGTGGTTCCATGGCATAAGTAAAGAAACATCTTTTGTTTTTCATTCTTGTGAATTTCTCATGTTTGCTGCTATTATGTCACGTAAACCTTGTCCCAAGGAAGTGAACAATGAACAATTAGAATTGCAAAAGTTGTTTTATGCTGAGAAAATAAATGATGTTCCTGAAAGGCTTTATATCATAGTATCTAATCCACCTCAAGCTCCCTATCGTCCACGCTCTACAAGGTGCAATCAAGTGACTGAGTATTGGTCTCTCCCTGACACGTGTCTGGACCATGTCTTAACCTCTCTCTGCATCTCTGTCACCATCCATATATCAAGAGAAGGAAAGTAGAGCCTGACTCATAGGACTTCTAGGAGGTTTGGGTGCAAACAAATTAAAGGGCTTAGAACAGAACCTGTGCTCTCTTTTTAACTCTTTTATGGTCTATTCTGAATTTTAAAAACCCTGTGAGCAAATCAAGAGTAACAATTTGCCATATGAGTCTCCCTTTGATATATTTTGCCACAATTCTTACGTCAGAGTTGTGATTTGTGTGGTTCATCCATATTTTTCCATCTTCCTCTTTGTAGTAGTGACAAGACAACTGAAATCACTTCTGAATGTATTTGCTGTTGCTGTGTGAAATTAGACTATTTCCAATGAGCTGCACCTGGGATAGTAGGAACAAATCATTTAACCTGAAGATTAATTATAGAACCCTGTAAGTGTAGCGATGTTGCAGCAGGAGTTTGCTGAGTCCTTAGCATACAACTAACCACTATGTAAAATCCATATACCCCTGTGCTTTGGTCCCCATCTCTCCACTCCTGCCTTTTAACCAAGAGCTCCAGTTACCAAGAAAATCTGATAGCATCCCTTTGACTTGACAACTCCCATGGAAAACATAAAGTAAAATGTCTCTGTATACATGGTGTTTTGGTAGAGTTTTCTGGGTATGAGAAATGAGGGACTGGATTATCCAACTGCTGAGTTGTTTTCATATCCCCTAATGTTGTTAACTCACACATTCTGGAAAAACCCTACTATATACTTCTACTTATAGATTTTTCACTTTTTCTTCGCCTTGGAAGGCACCGGGAATTGAACCTGGGTCTCAATTCCCAGAATTTTCAATGGCAAGTGAAAATTCTACCACTGAGCCACCATTGCACCACACTACTTCTACTTATAGATTTTTACACTCTGACTTGGAGAAAAGTGCTGGGGAAGCTGAGGTGTGAGGTGGAGAGTTGTAGGTGGGGAAAATGTGGAGACCCATGATCTGGAACCTGGGACACTGAAAGACCCTAGAAAAAAGCAACAGTGATTACCCCAAAACTGTGTTCTCTGTAGGTCACTGAGTAAGAGGTAAGGGAAGACAGAATGCTAGCTATGATTTCATATATACAAATGTCACATTTTTAGATCAGAAAAAAAGAAGGCTGATTATTACAAAGATATTTCCATTTTCCAAGACAGAAGCAACTGTGTGCATCATAACGTACAGAATGTTTTGAATGTACAATATGAATGCATTTTCAAGGCGCCAAATTTGAGCCTCTTGGGAGTTGGCTAACCATGAGGTGAGGTATTGTCCAGTCTGCTCTGAGCTTTTCCTCATGGTTTGAGGTCTCAAGATGGTTCTCAATATTTGAACTTTATAGCTCATTTAACAGAGCACTGGGTAGAGCTGGCACTGAAAAATTATGTGGGAAATCGAAAAAATTAATGTACATTATATGTATGTATTTGTGTATATATATGTGTGTATTGTGTGTGTAAATCAATAAAACATAAATTAATGTATAAATATATGTGCATTTATTTGTATAAATATGTGCATAAATAACTATATGTATTTTGGAGCCAAAGGGTGTAAAGAATTTGCATGGCAGGAGTATTTACCTCTATAAAGTGTAAAGAATTTGCATAGTAGGAGTATTTACCTCTATAAGATGGAGGATTATAAAATATCATTCCTATTGATGTAAAGGAGGGATTTGAAATATTCAGCCTCCAAGAGTAACTGAAGATAGCTGGACCACCCAACTCATGCCTGAAACTTTCTCTCAAGGGTCCTCCTGGGAAAAGCTGGGAAGGCTTTTCCTGGCATTATGTTTTACAATACAGTGGTATTAGCTAAAATGCCTTGATTTCAATGCCAGGTCTGTCCCTTCTTAGCTGACCCACTTTGGGCAATTAAATAAAAATATATATCTTGAATTGAAGACATTACTATGCTCGTATGAAGCTGTTATGTACCCCAGAAAAGGCCATGTTCTTTTAATACATTCCTGCAGGTACAGACCTGTTGTTGGTTGGACCATTTGATTAGTTGTTTTGATTGAGATGTAATCAACCCAATTCAAATTGGGTCTTAATTCCTTTACTGGAGTCCTTTATAAGAGGACAAAAGACAGAAAAAGTGCAAAGATGAAATTCAGAGATAATCTCATAGTAGCAGACAGGAACTCAGAGGGAACAGCCTTGGAGAAATTGAGAGGACCTGCAGGACACAGAGAGAAACCCACTGAAGCTGGAAGCTAAAAACAGTGAAACCTAGGAGAGAAGGACCAGAAACACCAGTCAGGTGCCTGCCCATGTGACAGAGGTGTCCTGTATGCTAAGGGCTGTCTTTGGAGAAGGTATCATTCTGTTGATCCTTAATTTGAATATTTTCATGGCCTTAGAACTGTAAATTTGTAAGCTATCAAATCCTTATTGTAAAAACAAACCCATTTTTGATATATTGCATTCTGGCAGCTTTAGCAAACTGAAACAATTACTTCCCCTAAACAAGTGAAAGTTATATCTCCTCTCATTCTCAATCATAATTTATGGCTTCTTTAGGCCTCTAGGAATTAATTATTGAAACCCCCTTTCAGCACCAGAAACACACTGGCAAACACACTGAAAAATTCTCCCTGCACTGAACACTGTTGTCATCCTTTATCCCCTCCCAATCCAAGTCACGCATGTGCCACTTCCTGTTCATTTTCCTTCATTATCAGTTTAAATATTAATCCCCTCTGAATTCCTGCCTTTTCTGAACACCCACCTATTTCAGCTTTTCCCTTCGCTGGCAAAATTCTATAGAACAGAACACTATTTCATCTTCAGGCTATACCTGTACTCTGTCACTGTATGGTTATTTATTTATTTCATTGACTTCCAACCCCTCCATGGGACTAATTGCAGAAAAATAGACCCCAATATCTTAAACAAAGGCAGGTTTCTCTCTGAAAATTATTTATGAATTAAATTCTGGCAGAATTCCTTCTCAACAATAATGGAACTTACCCTCAGATAGTCTGTCACTAATTGTCCGCAGCGAGATAACACAATTATCTTCAGATTAAAAATCATTTACGAAATAAAGGAGATCCGTCTCTCCTGGGAAAGATTCCTTCCAGTACTCACCTGAACTCAAGGAGATGGAAGTCTAGGGGACACTGAGTCACTGAAGATGCTATCACTACATTCCAGAGCTCAAAGCTCTTTTCTTGCTCTAGAAAAATCAGTTTTGATAATGTCTCTTTATGTTATTAATAACTTCATTGGCCATGTATGAAAGGATACTCCCCCTCTTCAACTTGAAAGCCAAGGAACAAAGATCTAATCTAAGTATGACCAATGTATACCCTTCCATTTAATTATATAAATAATGCATATACAGATGATGAAAATAGATCATCACTTTTCATTCTGTAATTCTTCCAAAATATCTAAAAGGAAACTTCATGCCTTTGCCCAAAGTTCTCAACATTTTTTGGTTTCTGACTTTTGGGGTCAGTACAGTTCAGAATCTTCAGAAAGAGGATCAGTCCTGCCGAACATTTGTAAAACTACCAACATTCTCTTGTATTGAGGCCCTCAATGCTGCTCTGTTTAGCCTGCCAATGTGCATTAATGGAAAGCTATTTTTTCATGCATGAAGTATAAACATATTTTACCACCAAGGAAGAAAAATACCATAGAACACAGGTCTCTTCAATTCAGACTTATCTGATGTCTTAAAGACTATAAAGTCCTAGAAGCCTCAAATATTAGGCATTCAAAGGACTGAATTAGTCAGTTTCATTACTGATATGATTATAATTGTGATAGGTTGCAACAATTTTAAAATTAAATTAAATGTTTAAAAGTTCTAGACATCTCCTGAGAGAAACAGAGATAAATTCATAAAGAAAACCCAAGCAATAGATTTAAATTTGGGGTAGAGACAGTCATTTCCAAAGGAAATGTGGTGTCTTTTACTCTTTAAATAGCTTTCTGAAATTAAAAAAAAAAATGTATTCTTTATTAATTTAGTAATAGGAATTCTGAGTAATGAACCCCAATTTTATGGTTTTTTTCCATGCGCCTATTTCTTTACATATAAAAGTAAAGACAGATGTACAAATGTAAGGCTTTATGTACAAATGTAAGGCTGCTTAAAATCTGTTTCTCAGATGCCATTGAGCGCTGAAGCTGTGGCAAACATTTTGCTAGTGGCTTGGGATGCCATTGTGAGAAAAATATGTGTCCTTCCATTGCTGACTTTAATATCAAAATATCCAAACATTTGTTTAATTACACATTTGTTTTAGTTTGTAAACTCCTGGATTACAATATACCAGAGATGGGATGACTTTTATAAAGGGAATTTAATAAGTTAAAGTTTACAGTTCTAAGCCAAATGTCCAAGGGAAGGCATCCCAGGAAAGATACCTTAATTCAAGGAAGGCCAATGGGTCAGAAATCCCTCTGTTAGCTGGGTAGTTAATGTGGCTAGCAGCTGCTGATCCCTTCCTCCTTGGCTTGGTTGCTTTCAGACACTGTTCCTGTGGGGATTCCTTACTTTGCTGGGCCTAGCTTTAAGCTCTTGGCTCCCCTTGGCCCTCTCCAGTTTCTGGCTTGCTTAACATCTCATTGTGATGTCTGCTGGGCTTCAAGCATTTCCAAATGTCCATGTCTCTGTTCTCCAAGTGTTGACATCTGTGTCAGCTTTGCTCTGAAGTTTCTGGTGGCTCTGTCATTTCTGAGATTTCTCCAAATTAATTCCCTTTTCAAAAATGCTAGTAAACTAGTCAAGATCCACCTGGAATGGGTGGAGTCACATCTTCCTCTAATAAAAAAGGCCATACCAACAATTGGGCAAGCCATATCTCCATGGAAATAATCAAATCAAAAGTCTCCAACTTGCAGTTTTGAATCAGGGTTAAAATAAATGGCTGCCTGCACAAGTTTGGATCAGATTAAAACATGGATTTTCTGGGATACATAATATTTTCAAACCAGTACAACATTGTATTAGCATTTGGACATAAACTGCAGGGTGTTAGCAGAGAGCTAAACTTTGGCAAAGAATTATGGTTTCATCTGAATATGAGGTTTGGCGAGGATCCACTTCCAATCTCATTCAACTGGCATTTAGCAGCATTTACTTCCTCTTGAACTAACTGATGGATTGAAGACCTTGACCCATGGCTGTTGTCTAGAGGTTATTCTCATTTGTCTGCCACCTAGACTCTCCCACATGGAGGTTTGCTTCTTCCAAGCTTACAATCTGAGAAGAAAATAGAATCTGTCAGCAAGGTGGTATCCATGGTCTTTTATAACCCACTTTAAGAAGTGATTCACCATTGTTTTGGGATATTCTGTTCTATTCACCAAGGTCCAACTCTCAAACAAGGGGAATGGATTATGCTAAGGTGTTAATTCCAGGTGGCAGTGGTCATTGTGGGGTGTCCTATATGTCTGCCTAACATCCTACCTTTTACAAATTCTGGTTCGCATGGGATCAGCCAGCAAACAGATTTCCTGCATACTCCTTGAAGGATCAAATGTCAGTTTTTTGGTTCTTGTCTCTCTTGTCTTTAAGCTTTTCCAAAATTTCATTCATTCCATAAGTATTTGTTGGAGGCATAACAAGTGACTTTCATTGACCTAAAGTCAAAATATTTAAGAGTAATCAATATATGGTCCTGGGTTCTTTGGTCTTCTGAGGAGCAGTGTGGTTCTCCTACCAGTAACAAGTGACACTCTCTGAAGTCATGGCAAATTTTGAATTCTCTTAAAATTCCCATCTGAGGAGGTCAGAAAAATTATCTTACCTCAGAGCATCTCTGTCAAATTTTTAACTATATGGTTTGGTAGTCAAAACTTAACTTATGTTATTCCTTCAGTTTAGTTTCTTTCTACACTACTGTAGGAACTCTTACTCTGGTATGTTTGGGAGAATGAGAATATTGGATAATGTCTCCTGTGAGGGCTGTATTTTGATATTTTAATTTTGTTCATTGCAGGATGGAAAGAGTGGTACTGAAAGGACTTCAGCTAAATATTCACGTGAACTTGCCCCCTTTTCAAAACTCCAAATCATCATAACAGTCTGCTTTCTTCACTTTGTGAGCACACTTATGTACTTATGTTTCTCTCTAGACGTGTTGCCTGGTAAAACATTATTGCTTATACAGGAGGAGGGAAAAATTAGAAATGGACAGAGTGTGGAACACACTGATAAATGTAAAGAGAAACCGAGGTCACCAGCTCAATACGATGAGAAGAGCACATGTCTTCCTCTAGACCCTTCCATTGCCTTGGCCCCACCATTATCCTCTGCCTACTACTCAAAGGCTATTGTTCTATGCCCAGCCCCTATGCAAGTCCTTTCGTTAGAATTACAGATTTAGTAAGGACAACCCAATGCCTAATCCGCTGATGTGTTCTACTGCCCATGAGATACTAGTATGATACTTTGTGAAGTGGAAGAGGAGAAAGACTGTCTTTTGAATATTTCACATCCCAGATATTTTACTTACTCTGCACCAAAAATAATGCCCCATTTTTCAATCTATTCCTCAAATGGATGCATCCAACCTCTCAACCACCCATCAATCCTGCTTGAAGCCTAAATGTTAAAATCCAGGACTGTCACCATCAGAATGCTAAGTCTCCAGCATTAAGCACTGCATAACTGGCATCTTGACTTTTGACCTCTGGCCTTTAAAACATAATTAAAAGGAAGAAAACTGAGTGTAAGGTGAGTCTCTTGTAGACAGTGTAGAGTTGGATCATACATTTTTATCCATTCTACCAATCTGTGACTTTTGATTGAGAAATTTAATCCACTAACATGCAATACTTTTACTGTAATGGAAGTACTCACTTCAAACATGTTATCCTTTGGGTTTTGTATGTCATATCTTATCCTTGTCTTTTTTATCCTTTTCATTACCTTTATAGATGATCTATATTTTGCCACTCTCCTCCAAGACTCGCTCTCCTGATTTTTCTTTTCAGCCCGCAGGGCTCCCTTTAGTATTTCTTGTAGGGCAGCTCTCTCAATTTCTGTTTATCTGTGAATGTCTTAAACTTTTTTTTTTTTTTAGAGCTAGCCATCCTTCCTCAGGAATTGCTACAAAAACTCTGCCTTTGTTGTCATAATCCTAACCACAGCTCCTAGCACAGCCATCTTTGGCATAGCTGACATATTTAAATAGCAGATACCTCTTACCAGGAATTCCCTTTTGTAGAAGCACATTATTTGATCATATGTAAACACCATCTTTAGACAATATACTGCTCAGTCAGTGCATCCTTCAGCCACCTCCATCAATTGGGCATTATATATAATGTCCAAAGTCAAAAGTCCATCAACACTCAACTTTAGATAATTTTATTGTTACCAAGAGAAAAACGTATGATTTCCAAATATTTTTCCCATGGAATTGGTTGTCTCTGTACCTTTTTAATGAAGTCTTCTGAGGCATAAACGCATAATGACAATAAAGTCATTATCAAGTATTTATGTGCTGTTTTTTTTTTTTTTTTTTTTTTTTTTTAAGGAAAGACAGAGAGAAGGAAGGAAGGATAGAAGGAAGGAAGGAAGGAAGAAAGGGAAACATCTTTAAACATTTTCTTGTTTTATTGTATTTTGTTTTTTTGTTTTTGTTACATGGGCTGGGGCCGGGAATCGAACCGAGGTCCTCCGGCATAGCAGGCAAGCACTTTGCCCGCTGAGCCACCGCGGCCCGCCCTTATGTGCTGTTTTAATGATAGCATTTCATTGTGAGGCATTGGTTGTGATGACAGTACATTTCAGCCTCCCCTATCATAACTTCATGACCTCCTCTTTCAATCTCTGCATAGCATCTCACAAAGTATACCAAGGTCGATCACTTCATAGCCACATGGTGTCTGTAGGGTACTGTTTATTACATCCCTGTGTGGCCAGGGCCAGCAAATTAGAACTTCCTCCTGCCCTCTGACTGAATTCCCAGAAAGCAGTTTGTGCGAAGAAATTAGTGCTAATTCCTACAAATTTCATGCAATCAGCATAGTCCAGCTCAACTCCTCCAGTCCCTACATCAGCAATTCTGACTATCCAGGCAATTAATGGCTCACTAGTTTTCTGTGTAAAATGGCTAAGAATGTCAGTTATTTCTTGTTAAGTAATGTCTTCTATAATGGTTTTTAGAAGGTAACTTGATTGCCCTGTTTCTCTTCTTTTTGCCTTTGTATTCGGTGTGCTCTTATTTCTGGGGGATATTTACTCTTTTCTTCCTGATAAGTCTTCTCATCAGAAACATCCCAATCTTTTTCATTATCATCTGTCTCATCCCACAAATCACTATCCCACTTATCAGGATCCCAAATCAGCAGTAGTACTTGCTACCACAGCGTGTACTTTTTTTGTTTATGTTACCTCTTCTCTTTTTATATTTATTATTGGGCTACACAGACTGCAGCTTTTTCAGCTACTGACTGATAATTATGAATTAGATCTCCCAAAATAAAATTTTGACACTCCAGCATGGACAGTTTTCCCTGTAGCTCTGCTAATTCCTTTTCACAATTAATTTTTTTCAGAAATTGCTTGGTCTCTCTGCTCATATATTTTTCTATATGCCATTAACAAAAGTCATCCTTTTTGACACACTCCAACCATTTCTTCCCTTTTTCTAATGGAATGTTTTCTAGATAAAGTAACTTGAATAGGCTCTCCCTATTTAATTTTATTCCCCCAATCTTCACAGGGTCCAGTGCATTTTGCCCATTCCTTCATAATCAAGGAGCAAGGTAAATCATCCCATCCTGGGATTTCTTTGTTCTTTACTTTGGGCTTAAAAGACTTTTTCAAAAAGGGCATTTTCAAAAATTACATCATCTCTTAGTCAATATCCAAAGCTTATGACCCACTATTAATTTCTTTAGTGCTACTTGGATGGAGACCATGAGTTCTTGTGTCAGATATTGTTAAATGCCTCTCCCAATTCCTGAACAGACTTTTCAATAACATCTGTAGCAGTGAACACAACCAAAAAAAGTAAATGAGATGGCACCTTTTGATTTTTACAGAGTTTTTGACCCTCATTGATCTCAAGTAAACTTTGAAAAGGGGTTACTGAATTACAAATTTCCAAATGTCTTAAAGCAGTAGAAAGTAAAAACCAAGGAGATAAAACATTCAAATCCAAAACAACATTTTACATACAAAAAGGACAAGAACCAGTGACTTTAAATCTATCAAGGGTGGTCCTAGCAAAGCATTACAATATTCAGAATAGCACAGTCCATATTTTCTGCACAGATTTTCTAAAGCTTGCATTATTGATATTCACCACTATGAAACTGTGCTGAAATGTGAATCCAGATAACTATACCAATTTTATTGCACCAAAGGCAATGTGATATTTGTCACCACTTAATTTATAGGTTTGGATTCATGGACAACACAGACTTCAGTGATACAAATACTGAATTTATTAGGAAAGTAATTAAAAGATTGTTAGAAATGAGACATAGTTACATCACCAGAAGGGACAGCACCAACACCTGAAGAGAAGAGCTGGGGAATCTCAGATCAGCATTCAGAATCTGACTGATAAAAATCCAAAGCAGAGTGTCATCTTCCCAGATAAGACACTCTGTCTCTCTGTCTCTCTCTCATGAGATTCTCTCTTTGTCTTACTGCTTGCATGTGGTTTATATGGTATCTTTTCACAATAGTGCCAGAGGACCACATAGCTTACATGACCAGGTGTAGGTGGTCCTCTGGGAACTGGCGAGGGACCAAGAGGAGTTTTTTGGGACCTAGATAACCTTATCAAAGTATATTTTCTTCTGGAAGACATACTCCCAGCTACGGTGCACATTTCAGCAATTTATCAGCAAGGTCATGTAATGGCAACATCAGTTGGGTATATCAAACTCTACAACAATTTATTACCAAGGTCACACAACATCATTGAGCAGAACAGACTCTACAGATTTAGTTTTCCCTTGCAGAGTCCTTGCTGCCAAGTAGAAGGGCCTTGGAATCACTGACAGGGTTGGAGGCTCCTCTTGCTACTCACCTGGCCTGGATCCTGCTTTTCCTGGAGCTCTGTTCAGTCTTGCACCTGTGCTTTCCATGTGGTGACCATAAACAAACTTCTGCACAACCTCAGTCAGAACTGTTTTGGGATGGCCCAATTATCCCACATCAGATGCCTACATGTCAGGAAGTGGAACATTGAGACACTGAGCCCAGGTGAGGCTAAGGCCATGGTAGGGTTTGCCTCCACTAAAGGGCACCCAGACCTGGCACTCTGTTGTGGTTCACTGTGCACATCTGGGTCAGGCGGCAGCAGCCTGGAGAGCCAGGTCAGCAGAGAGAGCCATGATATTCACACACCCCTAGTCCCCAGAGCTAGGGTAGGATCCAGGAGCCTGAGGGCCTCATCCCAAGGAAGCCTGGAAATATCCAAGAAAGGAGCAGGCACGTGCATAAGAAGAGCTGTCCAGGACAGGGAAAGGAGTGTGACCCACCCATGGGAGGGGAGACAGGCATTACAGGGTGTCAGAACTTCATACCGTTTACTTTTCAAACAAATTATGTATTTGTGGGACTGAAAGCACAAGATCACTTCAGAGCCACAGCTAAAAAACAACCACATTACCTTTCCACACTTCAACCCATTTCCTTTTCCCCCACACACTTTTCATCCTTTCCATTTCTTCTGTATCTCCTTATGCTTTCCCTTGGGGTTGTTCCCAATACTTCCTTTCTTTCTTGGTCTTTCTTCTTTTGTCTGAGCCTGGGATCTCTGTACTGGAGTCAACTTATTGGAAGTGATGGTTTCCTTGTGTTCTGTAATTTTGTTCCTAGTTTTAACCACTGTTCTTATCCCATCTGATGTATTGTTTCCTTGCAAAGGTTCTCAGGTAAGTTTTTTTCTCCTTTACATTTCCTTTCTGCCCCTAGTTTCATTATTAGACATAGTAAGCTTCTTTTTACATAACCCCTCTTTTCATTAGGTGAGTATCTTTCACCAGCTTTCAGCACAGAGATGGTTCTACATTTTCCCATTACAACAATAAATGATATATCTGACACCTGAAAACTTGGCTATCAATACTAGCCACTGTTTGCATAATGTAGCTGTTTGATATAATATTCATTTAAAAATAAAAATTTAGTTCACTACCCACATTTCAAGGGAAATATCAAACCTATAACTCAGGCATACAAATAGAAGAAATGCAGAGCATTCACCCACTCCTAGAACCATCTCAGAATATGGATGATTTGAATGCCTACTCCCGTACTCATTATATGCCTCTTTATCATGCCCAAACGTGCTTTCTTGCCTTAGTATTTCATTAGCTTGCTCTTTCTTAGATGTTTATCTTATTTAAGAATGATCAAGTAATGTATTGTACTGTTTTTAGGTCTTCATCATGACATATTGTGCTGGTTGAAACAATTATGTAACCCCAGAAAAGCCATATTTTAATCCTGATCCCATTTTGTGGGGGAAGCCATTTCTTTTAATCCTGATTCAAAAAGGAACTTTTGATTTTATTATCTCCACAGAGATGTGCCATTCCCAATTGTGGGTGTGAAATTTTCATTAGATGAATATATGACTTCACTCATTCAAGGTGGATCTTGATTAGTTTACTAGAGTCCTTTAAAAGGGGAAACATTTTAGAGAAACCTCAGATGGAGATGCAGACACAGATGTTTAGGAATTCTGATGCATATGTTTGGAGAACAGTTGCTCCAGAGACACAGATGTTTGGAGATGCCTGGAGTGCAGAGATTGCAGGTGCCTAGGCATGGGCAGAGCCCAGCAGACATCATCATATGCCTTCCCATGAGATGCAAAACAAGCCAGAACCCAGAATTGTGTCCTGGGGGAACTAAGTGAAGACACACAGAAGCAAAGTGAGGAACACCCACAGGAAAAAGAGGCTGAAAACAACAGAGCCCAGGACCATCAGATGCAAGTCACATGCCTTCCCAGCTGACAGATGGGATGTTCCAGATGGCATTAGCCTTTCTTGAGTGAAGGTAACCTCTTGTTGATGATTTAATTTGGACATTTTCACAGCCTTAGAACTGTTAACTTGCAGCTTCTTAAATTCTCTTTTTAAAAGTCATTCTATTTGTGGCATATTGCTTCCAGTAGCTAAACAAACCAATACCCATATAGTTACTTATCATGCTTTACTTCTTTTCCAGATCTCAGAAAAGTTAATGATAAAAGAAACCATAGTATATAATGAGAAGAGGAGATTTACAGGAGGCCAAAGAGAAAATCATAGAAGCTTCAAATAAAAAAAACTAAGATGACTTTCTAAGCAGCAGGGAATATGCACAGACACACACGTGTGAGGTAGTCCCACTGACTCTGCCCAAAGAAGGAAATCAGTGGAAACCAACCATGCAGTCACCTCCTTGGGATCACCACACAAATTCCTTGAAAAACATTCTTCCCACCCACCCAGATGGTTAGAACATCCCTAATGCATGAAGGTTCCCTTTCTGACTTCTTCTGCCTGCCCTTCCCCAAATTGCCTCCTAGGAAACCCAGCCCTACCTCCACCTCCAGAAGGCACCATAGTTGAATATGGGAGCAAGGTATTCAAGCTGTACTGGACTGGGCTGGCCCAGCCTTGCACTCCCCAGTGCTCAGGGACACAGACATTAGCAGCCTGGTGGTCATCCTGATGCCCCCAGCTGGTGTAGTCCATGCATGCATGGTAACAGGGCTAACCTCAATGCCTGGATTCTGCTGGGACCAGTCTGTGTGCTCTTCTGATGGCCCAGCAGATAGGACCTATTGGGTTCTTCCTTTGTCCTCATGGTTGCCCACTTTTGTATCATGAGGTGGATCCAAATCCAGTGTGAGTGAGTGGGCATAGGAGTGGAGATGAAGTCTGTGATGGGGTTTGGGTGTGGCAGGTGGAAGGGGAGAGTGTAGCAGTTGGATTTAGGGCAGACAAATATCCCCAAGTGCAGTAGTGACAAATCCAGGAGTCATGGTGTCAACTGAAAATCCACTGTGATACACCCCCAGAATTGGGTGAGGCCAGGCTCTGGTTTGAACAAGACTTGGGGGCTTGGCCCCTTATAGGATATTCCTAAAAGTGATTAAGTCCTATCGCCCCCCATGTTGCTGGAACTGGCCTTGATGGGTGGCGACTTCTAGGTTAGACCCACTAGTTGGATGAAGACTTTCTTCCTTGACGGGGTCTAGGACATGTCTTAGGGACCTTCCCAGCAGGCAAGATTACCAATGGAGGTGAGTCTGGCAAGAGTCTAGCCCCAGTGGTAGGACCCTGACCTTTCCTGTAGAACCAGGAAGGGCATACAGTTCTTCTGTCCCTCTGACCTGCATCTTTGTACTGGAGAAGAAGCCCATGGGATGACTTGGTTGTAGCCGGATCTCAATGAAGTCTCCAGCCCCTAAGTCCTTCTTCACCAGCTCTGCATTTTCCAAGACAGTTTTCCTAGGAGCAAGAAAGCCTGGATGCTGCCCACCTCAAAGCTGTTCCAGAGAAGTAGAATTTCCTCTTGAAAGACAGAGGAAACTCCACTAGCCTCCTTGTTTCCCACCACTGATGTGTGCTTTCTTTCTCCATGCATGGATGGCATGATCAGTGGTCTTCTTGGGTATCACCTGCCAGGGAATTGAGAGGCAGGGATTGCTGAGGTATTTTCTGTCCTTCCTATTTGTCAATTTGCATCTGGTAAGTCTCTTCATTTTTCTCGCTTCCTCCTGGAGAGAATTGTTGATACCAGTTTGGACACTATTTTGTGAAGGAAAAATGAGGCTTTCTAGGTGGAAGATAGTACCACATATCTTTGATGTTCACCACAGACAAGAGTTTGGAAATGAGGCAAGTTGTGAACTACTTTTCAGTCATGCAGTGCCCAGAATGCTGCTTTGAGAGAATGTCACAGAGGGCAATTGACTGTGTTTGGGGGGCAGAAATGTTTGGATCAAGGGCTATGAATTTTGAGAAGATAAGAATTGAATATGGGAGGAAGAGGAAAGTTTGCTTTGAGATTTGAGTTCATCAGACTGTTTCAGGTAAAATCCCTAAATGACTTATGAGAGTCATTCTGGGTTGGTGATACTGAACCTGAACTCTGGAGTTGCACTCTCCCTTGATCTGAATCCTAGCTCAAGCATCTATCTCCTGTGGGCACTCATGCCTTTCATTGAAATCTCTGTGCCACACTTTTGTCATCTATAAAGATAAAGTATTGGTAATAATGACATTGATATAGTTATCAAATAAGTGAACATGAGAAGAGTCAGTTTTGTCAAGGCTCTCTCTCCCTGCTTTCACTATCAATCCCTCAACTCTTTCTAATTTATGCCCATTCCCAGGTTTGAAGTTTTTTGTCCAGGCAGTACCCCACTTCCTGCTTTCTTCAGCAGACTCATACTTCTGATCAGTGCAGTTTATGTTATGTAAGTTATAGCACAATGTAAAGTTTATTTAACAGCTAATCAATGGCTTCAGTCAATGAAGATGGCAAATTAAGATTCTCTGAAGTGCCAGTCCCTCATAGAATCATCGAACTACCAGCAACACATTGGCAGAGCCATCTTCTGAAAAACTCCAGAAAACCATTAAATAGTGGCAGCAACCTGGGTACAGATGAATCAAAAACACACAGCATTAAAAAAGAGTAGTTCAGTGATAGAAATCTCACTTTCCATGTGGGAGACTGGGGTTCAGTTCCTGGCCTGTGCACTTCCTCCCCTCTGAAAAAAATTCAACAAATGGTGCTGCAATAATGGGATAGTCACATGGAAAAAGAATGGAATGTGACCCCCACCATACAGCATACAAAAAAATGGTAGGCAAAGAACATAGTGCCTTGGTAGACCCTTCCACAAACATCCCTGCTGTGGTGTGGAACCAGGATAGGGCTCCCCTTGTGGGTTCTGGCCCCCTTCCAGAGGGAGCAGATAACTCTTATGTGTATTTTGGAGTTCCTGTATTTCAGTGCCAATTTAGCTGATGCCAGACTGAAAGACTGAGCAAGGAAACTTACCTTTGACTCAACCTCCCAGAATTTGTCCTGCAGGACAGCTAAGGAAATGTAAGAAACACTTAATTCAAAGTACCTTGGGGCAAAGGATTTCCTGCATTAAGGCATACAATGGTGCACCCAGGATAGGGAAAAAGTTTATTTCATGGAAGGTAGACGGGGCACTTGAATTCCTGTAAATGGGAACATTTTAAGGCCACAAGAGAGCATGGGTCAGGTCTAGTAACAGGATGCAGGCAAGCTCAGATAAGATAGAGAGAATTCTCTACTTTGTGTTCACCTTGGGTGGATCTTCTTGATGGAAGAAGGTCTGAAGGCCAAGACCACAACCCCAAACAGGGTAATTTGCACAGACTGGAAGGTGGGTTTTCTTTTATTTTGTTTCATAGCATTGCTTTGATTTTGTTAGAGCTTGGCAGTCATAGAAATCTCTGAAAATTACTAGATGGAAACAAACTTAAAGAATAAACTGCCTACATACTAAATACCAGAGTTAATACTTGAAAGTATTAAACTGTACATTTTGCAACAAAAGATTACAAGACAAATAAAGAAACAGGGAATGATGGCCTATGAAAAGAAAAAAACATAAAAATCAAGAAACCTTAAACCAAAAAGCTCAGACTTGAAAGACCAGAGAAAGTATTTTTAAAATGACCCTTAGTATTCCCAAGGAGTTCAAGGAAGCAAGAGGAAAGAAGTAAAGGATATCAGGAAAATGGTGAGTGAACAATAAGATTCTCAACAATTCTCAATAGAAATGTGTAAAAGGAACCAAACAGAAATACTGTATTTGAAGATCACATTCTCTGAAATGAAAAAGTTCCTAGAAGGTTTCAACAACAAATCTGAGATGGAAGAAGAAGGAATCAGTGAACATGAAGGCAAAACAGCTAAAATGATCTAGGATGAGTAACAGAAAGGAAAAAAAGAGTAAAAGAAGTGAGCAGAGACTAAGAGACCTGTGGGACACCATGAAGCATACCAGTATCTGCATTATGGGATGCAAAAAGACACTGCTGAGAGGGAAATTTATAGCTCTAGATGCTTACATTGAAAAAGAAGAACTATCTTAGATCAGAGACCTAACCTTACAACCGGAAGATCTAGAAAAAGAAGAGTAAACTAAACCCATGCTAAAGAAAAGAAATAAAAAGATTAAAGGAGACACAAATTAGATAATTAATGATAACAGAGATAATCAACAAAACCAAAAGTGGTTTCCCTGAAAAGTTGAATAAAATGGGCAAAGTTTTAGGTAGACTGACAAAGAAACAGTGAGAGGACACAAATAACTAAAATTAGAAATGAAAGTGGAACATAACTGCATACTCCACAAATAAAAGATTATAAGAGAATACTATGAACAAATGTACACCCAATAAATTAGATAACCTAGGTGAAATGGACAAATTCCTGGAAATACACACTATGTTTACTGGTTCAAGAAGAAATAGAAGATCTCAATAGACCAATAATAGGTAAAGATATTGAGTCAGTCATCAAAAACATTCCGATAAAGAAGAGCCCAGGACCAGATGTCTTCCTGGCTTGACTTACAACATTCCAAACAGAATGAACACCAATCTTGCTTAAACTCTCCTAAAACATGATGGAGGAGCATTCTAAAACTCATTCTACAGAACAACATCACCCTAAAAACCAAACCAGATAAAAGCTATCACAAGAAAAGAAAAGTACAGACCAATATCTCTTGTGAATACAGATGTAAAAATCCTCAACAAGATACTAACAAGCCCAACTGAGCAGCACATGAAAAGAATTGTACAATATGATCAAGCAGGAATTATATAATATATGCAAGGGTTCAACATAAGAAAAGAAATTAATGTAATAAACCAAATTTACAGAATAAAGGGCAAAAACACATGATCTTTTTAATTGATAAAGAAGGCATTTGACAAAATCCAACACTGCTACTTGAAACAAAAAGGACTTAGAAATCTTGGAATAGAAGGAAACTTCCTCAACATGATAAAGTTCATATATGAAAAATCCACAGCTAACATTATACTCAAAGGGGAAAGACTGAAAGCTTTCCTTTTAAGTTCAGTAAAACAAAGACGCCTACTGTCACCACTATATTCAAATTTGAATTGGAAGTTCTTATCAGAACAATCACAAAATAAATATAAATGAGAAAATGGGGGTAGAAAAATGAGATTTATCCAACCCCTATTTGCACATGACATGATCCTATGACAAATTCTGAATAATCCACAACAAAATTCCTAGAGCTAATAAACAGATTAAGCCATGTGCCAGGGTACAAGATCAACACCCAAAAATAAGTAGTGTGTTATATATCAGTAATGAATAATCTGAAGAGGAAATCAAGGAAAATATTCCATTCACTTAGCAACTAAAATAATTAAATATCTGGGAATAAATTTAAGCAAGATTGTAAGAGGATTTGAACACACAAAAACCATGAAGAAATTCTTAAAGAAATCACAGAGCACCTAAATAAATGGAAGAACATTCTGTGCTCGTGGATTGGAGGACTAAATAGCGTTAAGATGTCAGTTCTACCTAAATGATCACATACATTCAACAGAATCTCAATAAAAATTCCAACAGTTTTCTTTGCAGAAATGGAAAACCCGATCATCAAATTTATATGGAAGAGCATGTGTGCCTGAACAGGAAAAGTCATCCTGAAAAAGAAGAATGAAGTTGAGGATTTACCCTTCCCCACTTTAAGACTCATTTTACCAAGTCACTGAAATCAAAACAGCACAGTACCAGACAGAAACAGACATATAGACCAATGGAATGGAGTAGAGAGTTCCATTGTGCAAACTCCCCATGGGGGAATGGGGAGAAAGGAGAGAATATTCATCTTCCCCATTTAGAGAATTTCTGATATTCTTGAAAGCAGTGGGGACAACCAGATCAATAGATCAAGTCCTTGATCTTGAGGTTTGTCCTTATGGAACTTATTCCTGCAAAGGATAGGCTAAACCTATTTAAAATTAGGCCTAAGAGTCATCCCCAGAGAATTTCTCTGGTTGCTCAGATGTGGCCTCTCTCTTTCAGCCAACTCAGCAGGTGAACTCACTGCCCTCCCTCCTATGTGGAATGTGACTCCAAGGGGTGTAAATCTCCCTGGCAATGTGGGACAGAAATCCTAGGATAAGCTGGGACCCAGCATCAAGAGATTGAGAAAGCCTTCCCAAAAGAGGGAACAGAGAAATGAGACAAAATAAAATTTCAGAGAGATTTCAGAATCTCTCTGAAAAAATCTGAGAGATTTCAGAGTTGAGAGGTTATCCTGGAGGTTATTCTTAGGCATCATATAGATTTTCTTTTTAGTTTATGGTGTATTGGAGTGGCTAGATGGAAGTACCTGAAACTGTTGAACTGTGTTCTAGTAGCCTAGATTATTGAAGATGATTGAATAAAGATGTAACATTTACAAGGTGACTGTGTGATTGTGGAAATTTTGTGTCTAATGCTCCTTATATCAAGTGTGTGGACAGATGAATAAAAAATAAGGATAAAAAATAAATAAATAATAGAGGTGGGGGAGAAGGGATAAAATAAATTTGGTAGATGGAAACTCTAGTGGTCAATGAGAGGAAGGGGTAAGCTGTAAGGTATGTATGAGTTTTTTCTTTTTTGTTCATATTTCTTTTTCTGGAATGACATAACTGTTCTAAAAAATGGTCATGGTGATTAATACACAACCATGTGATGAAATTGTGAGTCATTGTACACCATGTATAGAATGTATGTGTGTGAAGATTTCTCAATAAAAAACAAAGCAAACAAAACATAAAAATAGAATAGAATCCTAAGGAATTTAATTGATAGGGTAAATTAGAAGGGCAAGCATCCTCCTCACAGGTAGAAAGCCCTAAGATTCTGCTGTATTTAAATGTATTCAATGTTACAATGATAACTAGGAAGAAAATACAATAATGATATTTCTACCATGGGATGAGAGTGGATGGGAGCTGAGGAGTCAAAGAAGCTCACTCTTCTTCTGTCGAGCAGTTGGTGACAGGTAAGGTCAGGTGGCACTGGGGGGAGAGAGCAGAGGGGTATCAGCTTTTTCCTTCCATTTTAACTCTTTATATTTTGTCTTACTATTTAGCTATGTGTATCTTACTGTGTATCTTACTGTGAAAAAAATAGAACTTAAGGTAATCAGAAATAACTGTGGGAAGTTTCAGTTCCAGTGGCAGAGGGTCTAGGTCTAATTGAATGACACAAGGTAAAGGTGAATATTTTTACCCTCTCACCCTCCTCCTCCCTCAAACAACATGTGAGGGTGTCACAGCATCTGGTGCAGAAATCAATCATTTTATATGGAACAGATCTACCTTTAGGGTTGGTATCATTCCAGATGGTGAGTGGCAGAGCTGCTGTGGTGTCCAGATCAGGGCATCATGAAGTCCAGCTCCTGATCTTGGACCAGCTGCTCAGCCTGGAAATAGACCACCTCAAAGGAGGCCAGTGTGAGGGACATCAGCCACAATCATGAAGCATCCAGTGGGGGGGTCCACCAGGTTGTTGCTGGTAGCCAGAGAGCAAAGGTCAGATCCAGGGCATATGGTAGGTGGGGGTGGATGGGAGGCAGAATAGTGGCCTTGCCCTTCTGTCAACATCTTAGTGCACTACAGAGACCTATGGGACAAAGTTCTATAGGCAGAGTCTCCTGCAGGCTTTTGCCTTGGAAGAGAATACAGCCACAGTTGGGAATCTGCATTCACACTTTGGCTTAGCCCCCGATGGCTGTAGTATCCATACATCAGGAGTCCTTATGTGCTCCTCTGCCCTCCTGCACCACTTGATTTGCTAGAACTAGAGTCTGGGCTCTATGAGGCTGACCCCAGGTATACTCATTAAATATAATTACTAGAGCCTGAAACACATTAGTACCTGTCATGGTCAGGTTCATGTGTCAACTTGGCCAGGTGGTGGTACCTGTTTGTCTGGTTGGGCAAGTGCTGGCCTGTCTTTTGCTATGAGGACATTTCATAGAATTAAATCATGATCACATTGGCTACATCAACAACTGATTCCATTTGTAATCAGCCAAGGAGAGTGTCTTCTTTAATAAGTGATGCTTAATCTAATCACTGCAAGCCTTTTAAGGAGGATTCAGAACAGGCAGTCTCTCTTCCTGCTTTGGCCAGGAAGCCTCTCCTATGGGGTTCATCCAGACTCCATTGGAATCGTCAGCTTTACATTGGAATCATCAGTTTCACAGCCTGCCCTAAAGATTTTGGACTCTATGTTCCCACTTTTATAGATTTTATATTTGCAAATATTTCCTGTTGATTCTGTTTCTCTAGAGAACCCTCATACAGTACTTGTATTTACAATGACCATAAATGGAACCCTGCTACAATGTTGAAAACTGAAATAATTAGCAAGAGCCTAAAATGAAGTAAATAATTGATGGCATCCTAAAGGAACACCAGGGAGCAAGGAATAAAATTATTTATGTATTAATATTCATTGGACATTGATTGTCTTCCAGACTAGGTTTCCAGCCTTTGACGAAGCCCAGATAATCCCTGTAGCAACTCTAAATGGCAGGTCTTAACACTAGCCCCAATTCACAGGTGGGAAAATACAGGCACGGGGAGGTCATGTGAACCTGCCCAAGGTCACATAATAGGGTGGGGCCAGGCCTGAAAGTGAACCATCCAGGAAGCCACAAGGGATGCTGATGTCAGAACATTAAGGGAAGAGGACGGACAGACAGGGTTACAGCGAGAAAGGGATGGAGTCTTGGCCCTGCTTGGGTCCCAGCCCTGTTGCCAGCCAGCCTGTGGGTGACCAGTACCTTCCTTATTATTCCATCAGTTCCAGGCTCAAAGAAAGAGGAGAAGTGGTGCAGGGGTCATACTTAGAAACAGCACTTGTGCCAGAGGAGAGATACAGAAAATGATGGTTGTTCCTAACTCAGTGATATTTTAGAAGCAAATTACTAGAAACAAATAAAACCTAACAACCACTATACACCATTCTTCCTTCCAGTCTGCTTCTCCTGTTCTCTGAAGGAAGCTGCTCTCCCTGCAGTCATGTAGACTCCTTGCTAGAAGCCCCTCCATACCAAGGTACAGGCTTCCCTTCTCTTAGCTTTCAGGGATGACCTTCTTCCAGCCTTTCTATCTCACCCTCAGAACAGCAGGGTTTGAACCGGTGAGCTGGTCCCACTAGTATTAAGGATGACAGTACCTGGGAGCCAGTAGCAATGTAGGGGTCTGGTGTCAAGGACATTCTGGGGCTGTGAACAGAGATTCCCATGGACTTGAGGTAGCTTCTGGGGATCATGGACAGTCATTTCTCTCACTTCTTTCTGAAAGCACAGGAAAGTCAGAAGGAGAGGAGGAGCAGCCAAGCCCCAATGCTCAACCTTCTTTCCCCAGCCTGGCAAGGCCTTCTGAGCAGTAACAGCACCTGCTGGCTGGGACAGGCTGTGGCCGCAGCTTCCATCTGCTTTTCCTTATCACTCCATTTGCCTTTGGTCTCAACCAACAATCCAGCATTATGAATCCAGCACACCCCAAACTGTGGCACTTGATTTACCTCCTCAAATATATCCACAGACCCCCTTCCTCTGGCCTCACAAGAGTCCTGCCTCCCAGTCCTGCCCTGGCTGCATAGTTGCTTCTAAACACAGAGAAGCTGCCATAGCCACAACTGACCAATGCTCAGCCAT
Source organism: Tamandua tetradactyla (assembly GCF_023851605.1). Taxonomy (NCBI): domain Eukaryota; kingdom Metazoa; phylum Chordata; class Mammalia; order Pilosa; family Myrmecophagidae; genus Tamandua; species Tamandua tetradactyla. The sequence continues at coordinate 15,852,174 of NC_135339.1, read as the reverse complement.
AGATGAGCCTCTGAGCCAATATAACGTCAGCCTTAGCCATGGCCATCTCACACCCTATGACAAATTGACTCAAGAATAGCTGAGGAAGAACTCTAGCCCCTGGGCAAACCTCTGAACCTGTGATGGGGCACAACACCTGTCTAAGAAGATTGACACAGGGTGAGTGTGAAGTAATTGGGAAGCTCAGCCCATATCCAAAATACAAGGATCTTGGTCCCTAAGGCCACTGACCTGACCATGCAGGCCTGTCACCAAACTGGGCATCAATGTGGGGCCATCATCCTTGGAACGCCTCAACCCTTCCACAAGTTCAGCACAGCACTCAGCCTGTCTTCCTGGGAGGAACATAAGACAAGAAGAAGGCAAAGGATGAGCCTTTAGTATACAGCCAAGGGGAGGTAGAGCATGGCCTACCAATGGGTGACCTACACCTCTACCTCCACCACAAGGCAGGCCTCAGGGTTCTGCATTCTGGGCAGAGCAAGACAGAGTACCACTTCTGTGCCTAGCAGCAACACACTGATCTGAGGTGATCTGAAATGACCTGCTTCCACTAAATGAACTTTGCAGATAACTGAGCACATGTGGTATTTGCCCAGGCATGCTGCCCACCATTTACTTAACTCCATTGTCCACCACAGCTATCCTTCCTCGCAGACTGTGTTGGTCTTTAATGCTACAAACACTGAACCAGTGTTGAGGGGACCATTTGGGTGAGGGGGCCAGATTTTCTTCCAGAAACACAGAATTTTTCAGTATCCTTTTCAGGGCACAACAAAAGCCTGTCTCACTAGGCTCTGACTCCTTATGGCTGGAGACCTCTGTCCTGTGTCTGATATCTGAGCCTCTGGGGGATGTAGCTTCATCATGTCCTCAACTGCCAGGAGTCATCAGGGAAATTTCATGGAACGTCCCTGCCTGTCCGACTGCACTGCACAGGTCAGAATCATCCCTGTCCTTGATGTGGTGACCCTAACTTACCTTGAGGTCACAGGACAAGGGTACCCCTCAGAAAGGTCTCCCTGGACCACCTGACTGAACTGATGATATCTTCCCTGGCTTTGCTACTCTGATGCCCCTGGTTGCCTTCATGGCTATTATTACAATTCTGACCAGACCTTCCCTGTCTGCTCACATCATTCATTTATACTGGCAAATTTGCAAAGATCAAGCCCCTCCTATGGCCCATGTGTTAAATGGAGTATCAATGGATCCTGCTATGGGCAAAACCAAGGCGGCCCCTCCTCATATCCCTGAAGGGCCTTGACGTGAGACAGTAGATGTCCAGATCAACTAATAAACCAAAGAGAAATGATAACCCAAGGAATGAGCCATGCAGGTAATATGCATGGGGCCAATCAGGAATCTCTCTTTGAGGAGTAAAATTGACACAGAAATCTCAAGGGTCAAAGACATCAGGCCTACCAAGAGGCAGAAATAGCATGTGGAGAGGTCCCGAAGTGGGGTATAATCTTATAGGTCTAGAATGGAAGGGCAGCCAGCATGGCTATTGGGAGACAAGACTGGACAGCAGATGGGTTGGAGTATGGGATCTGGGAGCCACCAAAGCATGCAGATGTCATTGTCCCCTCTGCACTCACAAAAAATTCCTCTGCCAGCTGGGTAAAGAATGTATTTGAGGGATGGGAGAGAGCAGAAGGTAAGGGTTGGTTAGAAAATGCGTTTGCTCTGTGGAGGCGGATTAGCAAATAGAAAGAACTGGGGAGGACAGAGGAGCATTTTGAATGTAAATTCAACATGAGTTATGCATGGATTCTATCATGGGGTGAAGGAGAGGGACAAAGAGGGCCCACATACCTCACTCAAAAATCTTTGAGCCATGTGTATTTTGGAATTCAGAATTTTAAGATTTAAGGAAGGCATAAGAGGCATCTACCATATAATCTGTACCACCCCCAATGTCACCTGGGCCAATATTCCTCAGTCAACAAGCTTATTTATGTTACAAATCATCAGATAAGTGGGTAAATAAAGACCATCAATAGTTTCATGCCCACACAGGTGAGGTTTGCTGCCAAATGTATTCAAGGGCCTTGGGCTCTTCTGCTAGTGCTCAGGGTCCAGATGTTCCTTCTTTGCCCTCCTTTCCTCTGCTCCAGGCCCACCTCCAGTAGCTCCTCTGCCTAAGGCCCACCTCCATGAGCCCCCCTGACCCTGGCCTACCTCTAGGAGCCCCTCTTCTCAGGGCTACCTCCAGAAGCCCCCCAGCCCCAGACCTACCTCCAGGAGTCAGCATGTGGCCTGGGGCTGTTCCAGCTAGGCCAGCACATGTGTGCACAACAGCACACATATCCTGCAAGGGCTTTGCCTGGACAACGTCATACTGTAGGTGCCAGTACAACCTTCCCATAATAGCCACCAGCTTTACTTCTGGTGGGCAGGTGTCCCCACTTTCCCACAGTAGTGCCAGGAAGCTCTGCATTGCATCTTGGGCTGGGAGCCATGCTACCAACACAGAGAACAGTAATGGCAGTACTGGCTGGGTCACAACGATGCACATGGCACCTCCTCTGCATTCCCCATCTTCAGCTCTATGTTGCATCTCAAAGTTAAAGGAGCCCACCAAAAAAAAGCGGGGTGGGGGGTGTTAGATACCCCCAACAATTACCTCCCAATTCCCAAAAGAACACAGTCCTCCAGAAACTCCAGATGAGCACCACATAGGTACCTGGGGCTGCCTCAACAATTCACTTCTGTCTCTGGATCTCTTCTTTGCTCCCCTTGGTTATGCTGAGTCTGGTGGCTGAGGGGCCTACCCTGGGCACTCTTTTCAATTGGCTCCACCCACACACTTTCCTCTTACATTTAACACCATCCATGCTAGTCCTAAAATTTTCAATGGGGGTTTTGGTCTGACTCCTTCTCTGGGCTCTCAGCTCGATGGAGGGATGCTGCCTGCCTTACCAGGACTTCCCCACCTCTAGCAAACAGATGCCTTCCCATGCACTTAAGAAGCACCCTGGTTGGTGGTGGCAGATGCTGTTTCCATTTTATCAAACAACCAATCAAAGTAGCAGGACTAGGGTCACCATCTGCTATTTTTGGGGGGGGGTGCATGGTCTGGGAATCGAACCTGGGTCTCACACATGAAAGGCAACCATTTGCTTTTAAGCATTTTGACTTTGTAAAAAGAAAGAAGAAACATGAAAGATACTGAAAAACACAAAGAGGTAAAAACTTCCCTAGCCCAACCAATGAACAAATATGCAAAGAAAGGAAAGCTCCAGTTAGTGGCATCACTTGTCGACCCTGCTGGGGACAGGTCTGTGTGTGCTTAGGGTCACTTCCTTTCATGGGAACACGTGATTAGGACCTTAGAGTTTCCCCACTTGACAAGTGAGGATGTTCAGCTCACTGAACATGAGGGACATGGCAACTCCCAATGTCCTCAGGGTGGAAACACTACCAGGCTAGCCTCTGTGCCCAAGCACCAACCTCATCTTTACCTAGAAGGTCACTCCACCACTCAGGGAGTTGTGGGTTCTCCAATAGAGGGCCTGGCAGAGGAGAACCCACCCATTTTACACCCATTTTAACAACTGTGACAGAGAGAGACCCATTGCCTATACCACCTTCAGTCTACCTGACATTATCCATGAGTTCTTGTCCATAAACACAACTGAACATATGTTTCATCAATGGAGGACTAGAGGGGGTTGACGTGTGTCTCCCCATGGACACTTACATGGTATCCTAGCACCTGGCTTTTCAAAATGAATATTTGTTCACAACCGAATGTTATTTCCATAGTAAGGACTTCTAGGACTGAAATTAAAGTAGAGTGGGGTATGGACATCAACATTTTTCACTGACACCACCAAACTGCATTCCAAAAGGCAGTGAGAACCTTTTATGTATCCAAAGGAGGCCAAGGGTAGGCTCTGTCTATCCCACTGGCCTTAGGGGGTCTGCTCTGTCTCATTCGCTCCATCCTGGCTGTCCCTGCATTTGCCCTTGGAATTCCCAGGCTCCTTCTTTCCAGGTCCAGCTGCTGGTCCTCCTTCCTTTTCCATTTCATGCCAACCAGGGAGACTTGCTCTAGTCTCGGGAGCCCTATCTCTTGCTCTCAGGCTTTACTGGCCCATCCATCCTAGACCCAGGGTGGTTACTACATCCCATTTTACTGTAGCAGGCTCTGGACTTCATGTAAGAGGCCAATGACCCAGCCTTCCATCCTCTAAGGTGTGAAGCTTCTGGGACTTCCACTGTAGGGGAGATTCCTCAAGACCCCCATTTTCTTCAGCAGAAACTTTTTTCCACTAGACTCTGCAGAGAGGCTAGTGGGGGGATGGGAATGCCAAGCTGGAGGCCAGGTTTATACTTCCCAAGGACTGATCAGGAACCCAGAATTTAAGATAAAAAATAGAGTTGTCTGGGGTCCCCCTGGTTTTCACTTTGGTCCCTGGCCTTTTCTGGCCTGGCTACTTAGGGTCTTGGACCTCTTGTACCAAAGGTGAGTGCCCAGGCCCTAGGACCTTGACAGCTCTACCCCACCCCCACTAGCTGTGGGTCTCAGGAATATCATTTCATCCTCTGACCTCAGTTTGCCATTTTGAAAGGTGAGAGAGTGAGAGGAGTAACCCCCTAGTGTTAGAGTAAGGACTAAATGGATAAGCAAAGTGCTTCCCCAGAGCCTGGCTCAACAGAAAATGTGACTAGAGAGGCAGAAGTTGTTCCCAGGCTGTACTTTCCTCCTGTTCTTGAAGATTTTGGCCTCCATCCCCTCACTGACATCATTTTATAACTTATGAAGGAGGTCCAAGGTTTCCTTTCAGAGGGTCCTGCATTAGTGTGGCCAAAGCAGGAATCACTGGTAGCTGGCAGAGGGGCCCAGGCCCACTCCATGCCTGGGAAGGTGCAGCTTAGGGTTCATTCATTTACCAAATAAACATTGTGTCTAACATGGGCTGGCCCTTTTTTGAACACTTAGCCTCATTCAATGAACAAAGCAGACTGAAGTTTTACCCTCATGGACTCCATTCAAGTCAGGAAGTCAGACAATAACACCAGTCATCTTTTTTTATCGTGAAAAACAACATTTTTACAAAAAAAAAAACCCCAATAAATTTCAAAGCACACTGCAGCAATTAGTTATAGAACAGAATTAAGGGCTTGGAATGAATTTCAGTTCCCACAATTTTAGGTTTTCTTTCTTACTGCTTCAAGACACTGGTAACTAAAAGAAATATCAATGTAATGATTCAGCAGTCACACTCATTTGTTGAATCCTATCTCTGTTATAACTCAACTTTCTCCTTTAATCTCTCTCCCAATTTTTAGGAGTATTTAGGCTATGGCCATTCTAATTTTTTTCATATTGGAAAGGGCTGTCAATAATCTAGGGTAGAGGGATGGGAATAGTTGATGTTCTGGAGAGGCTGGCCTCTCTGGGTTTCAGGAATTATCTGGTCTAGGAATCTATCTAGTGGTTTTAGCATTCTGGAAAGTAATCATAATGCATGGAATACTTGTAGAATCCCAGATAAAGTCCTAGGTATTCTTGAGGGTCGGTGGGAATGGTTTTATTGGGGTTTGGCAAAGCATGAGAAATAGCAATATCTGCCTGAAGCTTACATAAGAGTAGCCTCCACAGTAGCCTCTCAACCCTATTTGAACTCTCTCAGCCACTGATACCTTATTTGTTACACTTCTTTTCATCCTTTTGGTCAGGAAGGCATTTCTGATCCGTGATGTCAGGACTGGGCTCATCCCTGAAAATCATATCTCATTTTGTCAGGTATTTCACCCCTGGAGGTCATGTTCTATATAGGGTGGAGGGTTATTATTTTACTTGCAGAGTTGGGCTTAGATAGAGAGAGAGAGAAGCCACATCTGAGAAAAAAAGAGGTCCTCTGGAAGTAACTCTTAGGATTAACTATAGATAGGCTTAGCTTCTCCAAACACTAGTTATCTTAGGCACATGGTACCTCCAGCAAGTCAGTTGTGACACACCATGGTCTCCCATAGGTATGGTCATAACTCCAGGGTAGTGATGGGCATGGTGAGTCCCACAAAATACAAAAGTGAGTGTACCATGGGAACGAGGGTTGGGTGTCCTCTTACTAGAGACCTGAAGAGGGAGTAGCTTGGATGTCAGGGAGGGACTGAGAAGACCACTGGGTCCCACACATCCTATGATCCACCTGTTGGGCTGAGTTCAGGGGGCTTTCCCATGCATCTTGAAAGAAGTCAAAAGGAGCTATTGGGTGTGTAGTCCTGGGTCTCTGACTTCAGTGGACCCTGGGGCTCACCCTACCACGACCCTATCCTGGCCCCAGTGCCCCCAAGCACCACATTGTACACACACAGAACAGGGACTTGTCAGCAGCCTACTCACAAATATGCCTTGGATTTCATACCTGTCTGGCAGGGAAGGCTGGACTGTGCCCCTGCCCTTTGGGAAGGCAGTGTCAGTGGGAAGAAGAGACACACACATTGCCTACAGAGAATGAGACAGCATGTCAGGGCATGAACTCTAGGTGGAGGAGCTATGAGGGGCCAAGCTGGGAAGAAAGATTGTTCCTTCACCAGGCAGATATTTATGAAGCTCCTCCTGGGTGTCAGAACCATGCAATGGATATAGCAGGTGCAAACCTTCCCTGCTTTCCTGGAGTTTATATCTCCTTGGGAAGGTCCTCGAGGGCAGTGTGAAAGGGAAGGCCAGTATCTAGTTTTAATGCCCATTTACCTACCCAAAAAACTCTGGACACATGGCTAGACAAGTACTCTGAAAATTTCCTACAACTACAAGACTTTCCCTGCTCCAAGCTGCTGGCATCCTATGTAAAAGTTCATTTGCCCAGCTCAGACTTGGAGCACCATGCTTTAATTCTACCTTCACAGATGAATTTTTGAGAGCCCACTGAGGCAGACCCAGAGGGTGAGAAGGACTGGGTTTGGGTGTATATGAAAATAAAGAGGGGAATGATCCTGGATCACACAGAGAGGAATGTTCAATGTTTGCCCTTCAGTCAGGAGCAAAGAGTAGCCTCAAACAACTCACGTGGTAGACTGCAGTTGGGGAAGTCTTTTCAAGTGTGTTGTTGAGCTGGAGCTTCCACCAAGATGCAGTGGGATCTTCTCTGTGTATGAAAGACACTTTGAGTCATTCATGTTGTTGAAACTACCTATTTTCCAGGTCCATTTTCAGCTTCAGACCTTCTCAAGTGCAACTTTTAGTGTAAGTTCTACAACCTGCTGCAGTTATAGGGGCAACTCCACAGCTTGAATCAGCTCCATAGACCTTCTGCTGCCACCAACAGAGGTAGCACCAGAGTGCACTCTGAAATTATAGACTGCTGCATCACCTGTTACAGCTCCAGTTCCAGAGCTGGAGGCTGCTCCAGCACCACCTATACTGCTCCCTATAGAGGTAGCACCAGAGCAGAACCAGGAGATAGAGTTTGCTGCATCACCTACTTGAGCACCAGCTCTGGAGCTGGAGGTTTTTCTAGCACCAATTATACTTTGGTCTCCAGAGATAGCAACACTGACCACCCTGGAGCTAAATCCATCTACTTCACCAACCAGAAAACATGCACAGGAGCTGGAGGCAGCTTCATCACTATCACTAGCACAAGTTCCAGAAATGGAGACACACATAAAATCATCAGGATGATCAGTTCAAGAGATGGAGGTAGGTCCAGTATCACCTCCTAGTCCACCTACACAAATAGCAACTCTGTCCACACTAGAGCTAGGAGCTTGCTACATTCATATCAGAAGCACCAGTTCTAGAGGTTGAAGTAGCTCCAGTTTCATCTCCAGTGCCATGTACAGAAATAGCACTAATAACCTCTTTGGAGGTAAAGCTTACTAAATCCCTAGAGGTAGCACATGCTCCCAACCTGGAGGCAGCCACTGCTTCATCAGTATCACCAGTTCCTTAGCTGGAGGTTGCTCCAGTACTGCCTCCAGTACAACCTATGTAGGTAACATCAGTGCCTTTTAACTGGCACATCAGGTAACATCTGGGGCTATAGCCTGCTTCTTCACCATCAGAAGCACTGGCTGTAAGGTAGGAGGGAGGTTTGCAACCTCCATCAGCACCACTGCAAGGGCTTGAGTCAGCACCAGGACCAGCCACACCACCAGAGTCTTTCTTCCCCTGAGACATCAGAGGGTAAGCTAAGTGAGGAAAAGGCCATCCTCTTGGCATTCCCTCCTGAGTTAGTAGCAAAACAGTTTACACTTATGGTTGTGGTAAGCAGCTGGGCTTGGCAGGACAGAGATAGGTGGATCTTTCTACCAAAATCTGCCACTACAGGCTGCCATTCTCTAATGCAGAATCTGATGCTCTTGCTCCAACTCATGGCTCCACACCCAACTTTGTCACTTGGGCAAGTTACTTAACCCCCAAGGCCTTTCTTTCCCCACCTGGAGAGTAGATATCAGACACTAACCACAGTTAGAAAACACAGTGACTGTGAAGATTAAATGAGGGCAAACACTCCATGAGTCAGGGAAACAACGTGGGGTTCTGCCAGTTACTGAGTATGTCTATTCCAATTATGCATTCTCTAATTGGGGAAATGACTGCAGAATGGGTCTGGGTATCCACTGGACCCACTGTGAGACAGATCTGAGCTAAAAGTCCATCAATCACCTGCTCTCCATATGTTCTTATTCTGACTGATGGACCAGAGGGATGTTTTTTGTCTCCTGGAATTGTGTCACTTCTGAGCCAGTGTCTAGTAATCCATGAAATATCTGATCATTTCCATTACCCCAATGCACAGTTAACCTCATAAAAGGCCATAGGTCTCCTTGAGGAAGACTGGGAGGAATATTAACCCTATAAATTTTTGGCATTGTAACAAAGTCTTTCCCCAAAAGGGGATCTGGCCCTTCCCTCATTCAAGGGGCTGTGGGTCAGTGAACTGTCTCAAGGCTGTCAATTGTTTAAGAGCTGTAGCTCTATTTTTGTAATTTAAGTTAGACTTTTGTTCACTTCACCTATAACTCATCTTCTTATAGACATTAAACAAGAATTTAGTAGACTGCATAGCTATGCCATGCTTGTCTTTGGTGATTAAATGCTGCCACGTGACTTCTGTCAATTCAGGACTGAACATTCCCATTGTGTTTAAGGATTTTAGCTTAGTAATATGAGGTCCCACAGTAATAGCTTTCCTACGGAGAAGGTGACTACAGAGCTCTTCAGGGATGGTGGGGCTAGTTTCACAAATTTTTTCATCACCTTCTTGGTGAAAGGTGTGTCTGCTGGACATTTCCTGGGGTATGTGAGCAGGTCTTCCATGATAAATCCACTCTAACATTCCAATCTCTCTAAGCCTTCAGTTCTCCTCATCTACACTATACTAGGGTAATTCTGTCATTTCAACTTCAGATAATTTCAGCCACCTTTCTTTTTTTTCGTATAAAAAGATTTACTAAAGTCTGTGGATGGGAAGACCACCTGGCTCCCTAGTGTTGTCTGTTACCCTCAGGTGCAAAAGCTTGTAGTGGTCCCACTTTTTAAATGAACATTTCCATGACCCACAGTTTCTAGATAAGGAAAAGGATGCAGCATTAAGCTTTGTTCTGAGGATGAGTCTTTGATACAGAATTCCTGAAGGTATAAGTAGGGACTATAAGTCAGCCAGGTGTGCCACACTATGGCTGCTTTGACTTTGGTTTGTTGTTTCTGTTGCCATCAAGAGTGGTGGGAGGAGGAATCTTTCCATGCTATAGCAGAATTTGAAAATGATGAACTTGGATATCTAGCTGAGAAAATTTCCAAACTAAATGTGGAAAACGCAGCCTGGTTTCCACTTGGAGCTGATAGTAAAATTCAAGAGGAAAGAGATAGACTGAGAACTGAACTCTTGGGTATAAAGAGACCAGAAACTGACAGTTTGGAAAATTCTAAGGTTTGGAAGAATGAGACTCCATAGCATAAAGCCCCATATGAGGTGTGGTAGTTAGATTCAGTTGTCAACTTGGACAGGTGAAGGTCCCTAGTTCTGTTGCTGTGGACATGAGCCAATGGTATGTGAACCTCATCTGTTGCTGATTACATCTGCAGTCGGCTAGGAGGCGTGCCTGCTGCAATGGATGACATTTGACTTAATTGGCTGGTGCTTGAATGAGAGAGCTCAATGTAGCACAGCCCAAGCAGCTCAGCATACCTTATCTCAGCACTCGCAGCTCAGCCCAGGTCTTTGGAAATGCAGAAAGGAATCACCCTGGGGAAATCTCTTCACCCAGAGGCCTGAAGAGAAGGCCATCAGAGACCACCCTGTGCCTTCCCACATAGGAAAGAACCTCAGTGGAAAGTTAGCTGCCTTTCCTCTGAAGAACTAACAAAATAAATCCCCTTTTATTAAAAGTCAATCTGTCTGGTGTGTGGCATTCCGGCAGCTACCAAACTAGAACATGAGAATTTAACCAAATATGGGACCAGTTACCCATTTCAGCACAAGCTGGGATTAGAGTTGGTGTTATCCAGAAAGCATTTGTGGAAAGTCCTATTGTCTAATGGTTGTGATCCCTGTGTGCTGCAAGGAAAACCAAGAAGTTTGTTGTGAGATCTTTATGAAAGAAATTATGGCCATTCTGTATGGAAAGAGACAGAAAGTGAGAAATGACTTTAAAGGCAGGACCATGGAAGCTATGGTCTGGAGCCAAGAAATTTTGGTCCAGGAGGGTGGACCTGTCCATCTACATGGAAAGGAACCCATGTGGACAGTAATTACCTCACATTTCTGATTGCCTGCTGGCAGAACATACAATGTGGAGCTTCAGAATCAGCCTGAGACAGAAAGAATAGTGGTAGTTTGCAACATTCTTCTTCTGGATAACACTGAACATGCTTTCAAAGTTAATACCTTCACCTGATTGAATGAAATGTCTCTCATTGTTGAAGACCATCTCCTCAGTTGATTTGAGATAATCAGCCATAGATACAACTTATTGCTGATTTAATCCGGGAAATAGCCTCACACTAACAAATCAGGCCAATGCTTGCTTGACCAAACAACTGGACACTATAATCTGGCCAAGTTTACAAAAGAAACTTAATCATTACAGCAGTCCTATCATTTGCATGGCTTCATTTCTCCCCCTTTTAATGAAGGGATTAACTGAGGATAAGGACTTGGTCACATAGCTGAAGCACAAACAGAGCTGAAGCACAAACAGAGGCAAGTTCTGCTATATATAGTCTTCAAGCATCTTGACTTGACTGAGTGAGACTATTTTGGTTTACAGTTGGTTGATAATTCCACAGACAATCCACTGCCTACCTAAAGAAAGAGTGCCATCTTTATCCTAGTGTCTAATTCAAAATTATGGGATAAGACTTTTTGAAAGGTTGGCTTAAATCAAGAATCTACTCCTGATCTAATCCACTATGTCCATGATACCTTTAACTTTCATGGTGTCTCCTTCAACAACAATGGAAAGAGGAAGTGAGGGGGGTTGCAGTTTCCAAAAAAAGGAGGAATACATCGACCAGAAAGAGTCATCCTTCTTATGTATGTCAGTGGTATGCTATTTCCTTATCCCCTAAGCTTGCTCTTCTCAAACTTGCACTTGCATCTGAACCACCTGGAAGGCTTGTTAATATACATATTTCTGGGCCCTGTGCCTAGCGTTCTTGATTCAGAAAGTCTGGGGTGGAGTTTAAGAATATATGTCATGACCATACTTTGCGTTTGACCACCCAAGGAGCTGAAGTGGTTGGAGCCTTTTACAATTGTGGCAATGACTGCCAGAAAGTTCAGAAGAGAAACTGCACTGGATGTGTTAGATTCCAAGACTGAACTGTATTCTAGGGTCACTATGGTATGAGAGATTATACCAGTGAGCTTGGTTCTCCTCTGGTACACCTCTCACAAATGGCTACAATGCAGTTATTTGCAAAAATTTTCCCTTTTCATCAGGTATGTCATATGTAAAATTGGATACTTTCCACAATAAATGAAAATGGCCAGTTCTTTAAGAGGAAAAGTATTGAATGTAAAAATCTGCTGTATCTTGGAAGAGACTATCTGAAAGAGCATATTATCTTTAAAAAGTGTTTGAAGAATGTTTTCCTTAAAAATGAAGACATGGGACTTCCTGGAAGATGGCGACTTAGTAAGACGTGCGGATCTTAGTTTCTTCTCCAGGACACCTACTAGGGGAGTAGAAACGATACAGAAAGCACCCAAAGCCACAACAGAGATAAAAAAGACAGCGTACCCCATCCTGGAATGGCTGGCTGGCTGAGAGAAGCAGCTCGGGTGAGATCGCCGAGGCGCGCGGGCCTTACCGGGCAGGGTGGCAAGCGGCCGGAGTTACTCCCTTCCCCCTTCCCGGGCCGGCTGGGAGAATTGGAGAGGCGGTCCCCTGAAACCAAGGCGGCTGGCGCCCACACCACGCGCAGCCCCCGGACCAACTGAGAGAATTGGATCGGAAACCCCCAGGCCGCGGAAAACGGTGACGGATGGGGGAGGCCCCTTCCAAACCCGTGACTCCCGGGGAACGTGCACTCTCTCGGGCGGGCCGCTGCCGCTGGCGCCCTCCCGCCACGCTTGTTGCCCAGGGCCGACTAGGAAATTCGGACGGGCTCTTTCCCTGGCTGCGGCGACCAGCAACCCTCCCTGCGTTCGGACCGCGGGCCGGCTCAAGCCGCTTCGGCTAGCGAACCCCCAGGACGGCGAGAGTTTTCCAAAGTTTAAGGTCCCACAGCACCTTTTACTGGTGGGACCCGCAGACAAACGTGTGCCACGAGCGCCACCTACTGGGCAGGATAAGAAAAACAGAACCCAGAGATTTCACAGAAAAATCTTCCAAACTTTTGGATCCAATACCGAGGGAAATCTGTCTAAATGCACAGACGCCAACAGAAGATAACGGATCACGCTCAAATAATTGAAAATATGGCCCAGTCAAAGGAACAAACCAATAGTTCAAATGAGATACAGGAGCTGAGACAACTAATGCTAAATATACGAACAGAAATGGAAAACCTCTTCAAAAACGAAATCGATAAATTGAGGGAGGACATGAAGAAGACATGGGCTGAACATAAAGAAGAAATAGAAAAACTGAAAAAGCAAATCACAGAACTTATGGAAGTGAAGGACAAAGTAGAAAAGATAGAAAAAACAATGGATACCTACAATGATAGATTCAAAGAGATAGAAGATAGAATTAGTGATTTGGAGGATGGAACATCTGAATTCCAAAAAGAAACAGAAACTATCGAGAAAAGAATGGAAAAATTTGAACAGGGTATCAGGGAACTCAAGGACAATATGAACCGCACAAATATACGTGTTGTGGGTGTCCCAGAAGGAGAAGAGAAGGGAAAAGGAGGAGAAAAACTAATGGAAAAAATTTTCACTGAAAATTTCCCAACTCTTATGAAAGACCTAAAATTACAGATCCAAGAAGTGCAGCGCACCCCAAAGAGATTAGACCCAAATAGGCATTCTCCAAGACACCTACTAGTTAGAATGTCAGAGGTCAAAGAGAAAGAGAGGATCTTGAAAGCAGCAAGAGAAAAACAATCCATCACATACAAGGGAAACCCAACAAGACTATGTGTAGATTTCTCAGCAGAAACCATGGAGGCTAGAAGACAGTGGGATGATATATTTAAATTACTAAAAGAGAAAAACTGCCAACCAAGACTTCTATATCCAGCAAAATTGTCCTTCAAAAATGAAGGAGAAATTAAAACATTCTCAGACAAAAAGTCACTGAGAGAATTTGTGACCAAGAGACCAGCTCTGCAAGAAATACTAAAGGGAGCACTAGAGTCAGAACCAAAAAGACAGAAGAGAGAGGTATGGAGAAGAGTGTAGAAAGAAGGAAAGTCAGATATGATATATATATAATACAAAAGGCAAAATGGCAGAGGAAAATATTATCCAAACAGTAATAACACTAAATGTTAATGGACTGAATTCCCCAATCAAAAGACATAGACTGGCAGAATGGATTAAAAAACAGGATCCTTCTATATGCTGTCTACAGGAAACACATCTTAGACCCAAAGATAAACATAGGTTGAAAGTGAAAGGTTGGGAAAAGATATTTCATGCAAATAACAACCAGAAAATAGCAGGAGTGGCTATACTAATATCCAACAAGTTAGACTTCAAATGTAAAACAGTTAAAAGAGACAAAGAAGGACACTATATACTAATAAAAGGAACAATTAAACAAGAAGACATAACAATCATAAATATTTACGCACCGAACCAGAATGCCCCAAAATACGTGAGGAATACACTGCAAACACTGAAAAGGGAAATAGACACAAATACCATAATAGTTGGAGACTTCAATTCCCCACTCTCATCAATGGACAGAACATCTAGACAGAGGATCAATAAAGAAATAGAGAATCTGAATATTACTATAAGTGAGCTAGACTTAACAGACATTTATAGGACATTACATCCCACAACAGCAGGATACACCTTTTTCTCAAGTGCTCATGGATCATTCTCAAAGATAGACCATATGCTGGGTCACAAAGCAAGTCTTAACAAATTTAAAAAGATTGAAATCACACACAACACTTTCTCGGATCATAAAGGAATGAAGTTGGAAATCAATAATAGGCAGAATGCCAGAAAATTCACAAATACCTGGAGGCTCAACAACACACTCTTAAACAACGAGTGGGTCAAGGAAGAAATTGCAAGAGAAATTAGTAAATACCTCGAGGCAAATGAAAATGAAAACACAACATATCAAAACTTATGGGATGCAGCAAAGGCAGTGCTAAGAGGGAAATTTATTGCCCTAAATGCCTATATCAGAAAAGAAGAAAAGGCAAAAATGCAGGAATTAACTGTTCAATTGGAAGAACTGGAGAAAGAACGGCAAGCTAATCCCAAAGCAAGCAAAAGGAAAGAAATAACAAAGATCAGAGCAGAAATAAATGAAATTGAAAATATGAAAACAGTAGAGAAAATCAATAAGACCAGAAGTTGGTTCTATGAGAAAATCAATAAGATTGATGGGCCCCTATCAAGATTGACAAAAAGAAGAAGAGAGAGGATGCAAATAAATAAGATCAGAAATGGAAGAGGAGACATAACTACTGACCTCACAGAAATAAAGGAGGTAATAACAGGATACTATGAACAACTTTACGCTAATAAATACAACAATTTAGAGGAAATGGACGGGTTCCTGGAAAGACATGAACAACCAACTTTGACTCAAGAAGACATAGATGACCTCAACAAACCAATCACAAGTAAAGAAATTGAATTAGTCATTCAAAAGCTTCCTAAAAAGAAAAGTCCAGGACCAGATGGCTTCACATGTGAATTCTACCAAACGTTCCAGAAAGAATTAGTACCAATTCTCTTCAAACTCTTCAAAAAAATCGAAGTGGAGGGAAAACTACCTAATTCATTCTATGAAGCCAACATCACCCTCATACCAAAACCAGGCAAAGATATTACAAAAAAAGAAAACTACAGACCAATCTCTCTAATGAATACAGATGCAAAAATCCTCAATAAAATTCTAGCAAATCGTATCCAACAACACATTAAAAGAATTATACATCATGACCAAGTAGGATTCATCCCAGGTATGCAAGGATGGTTCAACATAAGAAAATCAATTAATGTAATACACCATATCAACAAATCAAAGCAGAAAAATCACATGATCATCTCAATTGATGCAGAGAAGGCATTTGACAAGATTCAACATCCTTTCCTGTTGAAAACACTTCAAAAGATAGGAATACAAGGGAACTTCCTTAAAATGATAGAGGGAATATATGAAAAACCCACAGCTAATATCATCCTCAATGGGGAAAAATTGAAAACTTTCCCCCTAAGATCAGGAACAAGACAAGGATGTCCACTATCACCACTATTATTCAACATTGTGTTGGAGGTTCTAGCCAGAGCAATTAGACAAGAAAAAGAAATACAAGGCGTCAAAATTGGAAAGGAAGAAGTAAAACTATCACTGTTTGCAGACGATATGATACTATACGTTGAACACCCGGAAAAATCCACAACAAAACTACTAGAGCTAATAAATGAGTACAGCAAAGTAGCAGGTTACAAGATCAACATTCAAAAATGTGTAGCATTTCTATACACTAGTATTGAACAAGCTGAGGGGGAAATCAAGAAACGAATCCCATTTACAATTGCAACTAAAAGAATAAAATACCTAGGAATAAATTTAACTAAAGAGACAAAAAACCTATATAAAGAAAACTACAAAAAACTGCTAAAAGAAATCACAGAAGACCTAAATAGATGGAAGGGCATACCGTGTTCATGGATTGGAAGACTAAATATAGTTAAGATGTCAATCCTACCTAAATTGGTCTACAGATTCAATGCAATACCAATCAAAATCCCAACAACTTATTTTTCAGAAATAGAAAAACCAATAAGCAAATTTATCTGGAAGGGCAGGGTGCCCCGAATTGCTAAAAACATCTTGAGGAAAAAAAACGAAGCTGGAGGTCTCACGCTGCCTGACTTTAAAGCATATTATGAAGCCACAGTGGTCAAAACAGCATGGTATTGGCATAAAGATAGATATATCGACCAATGGAATCAAATAGAGTGCGTAGATATAGACCCTCTCATCTATGGACATTTGATCTTTGATAAGGCAGTCAAGCCAACTCACCTGGGACAGAGCAGTCTCTTCAATAAATGGTGCCTAGAGAACTGGATATCCATATGCAAAAGAATGAAAGAAGACCCATCTCTCACACCCTATACAAAAGTTAACTCAAAATGGATCAAAGATCTAAACATTAGGTCTAAGACCATAAAACAGTTAGAGGAAAATGTTGGGAGATATCTTATGGATCTTACAATTGGAGGCGGTTTTATGGACCTTAAACCTAAAGCAAGAGCACTGAAGAAGGAAATAAATAAATGGGAACTCCTCAAAATTAAACACTTTTGTGCATCAAAGAACTTCATCAAGAAAGTAGAAAGACAGCCTTCACAATGGGAGACAATATTTGGAAATGATATATCAGATAAAGGTCTAGTATCCAGAATTTATAAAGAGATTGTTCATCTCAACAACAAAAAGACAGCCAACCCAATTACAAAATGGGCAAAAGACTTGAACAGACACCTCTCAGAAGAGGAAATACGGATGGCCAAGGGGCACATGAAGAGATGCTCAATGTCCCTGGCCATTAGAGAAATGCAAATCAAAACCACAATGAGATTTCATCTCACACCCACCAGAATGGCCATTATCAACAAAACAGATAATGACAAGTGCTGGAGAGGATGTGGAGAAAGAGGCACACTTATCCACTGTTGGTGGGAATGTCAAAGGGTGCAACCACTGTGGAAGGCAGTTTGGCGGTTCCTCAAAAAGCTGAATATAGAATTGCCATACGACCCAGCAATACCATTGCTAGGTATCTACTCAAAGGACTTAAGGGCAAAGACACAAACGGACATTTGCACACCAATGTTTATAGCAGCATTATTTACAATTGCAAAGAGATGGAAACAGCCAAAATCTCCATCAACAGAAGAGTGGCTAAACAAACTGTGGTATATACATACGATGGAATATTATGCAGCTTTAAGACAAGATAAACTTATGAACCATGTAATAACATGGATGGACCTAGAGAATATTATGCTGAGTGAATCCAGCCAAAAACTAAAGGACAAATACTGTATGGTCCCACTGATGTGAACGGACATTCGAGAATAAACTTGAAATATGTCATTGGTAACAGAGTTCAGCAGGAGTTAGAAACAGGGTATGACAATGGGTAATTGAAGCTGAAGGGATACAGACTGTGCAACAGGACTAGATACAAAAACTCAAAAATGGACAGCACAATAATACCTAATTGTAAAGTAATCATGTTAAAACACTGAATGAAGCTGCATCTGAGCTATAGGTTTTTGTTTTGTTTTATTTTGTTTTGATTTGATTTTACTATTATTACTTTTATTTTTTTCTCTATATTAACATTCTATATCTTTTTCGGTTATGTTGCTAGTTCTTCTAAACCAATGCAAATGTACTAAGAAAGGATGATCATGCATCTATGTGATGATGTTAAGAATTAATGATTGCATATGTAGAATGGTATGATCTCTAAATGTTGGGTTAATTTCTTTTTTCCGTTAATTAAAAAAAAAAAAAAGAGAAGGGATAATTGGAGCTGAAGGGATACAGACTGTACAACGGGACTGGATATAAAAACTCAGAAATGGACAGCACAATACTACCCAATTGTAATGCAATTATGTTAAAACACTGAATGAAGCTGCATGTGAGGTATAGGTTTTTTGTTTTTGTTTTTTTTATTTTTTTTTCTTTCTATTATTGTTTTAATTCTTACTCTGTTGTCTTTTTATTTCTTTTTCTAAATCGATGCAAATGTACTAAGAAGTGATGAATATGCAACTATGTGATGTTATTAAGAATTACTGATTGTACATGTAGATTGGAATGATTTCTAATTGTTTTGTTAATTCTTTTTTTAATTAATAAAAAAAAAGATCAAAAAAAAAAAAATGAAGACATGGAGGACCCAGAGAAGATCAAAGAACTTATTGCACAGTGTGAATTTATAATTAAAAATCTAGAAGCCTTATACTTTCTTTGAAATACTGAGATATGAAACAATGCTATTACTCAGATGTCAACAAAACTAGCTGATTATTACTATTATTTGGCTGAAAATGAGTGCCGGCTGTTTATGTATACCAAATATTATAAAATAATTCTGATTTAAAATTGGCAAAGTATACATGTGTAAAAAAACACCTGAGCTGCCTTACTAAATTAAAATTTATTCATATGAAAAAAGAGTAAATACTGTTTAGGTGGCTAGTGCTCAATGGGAATGGAGGCCTTTCAGGAGACCTCCTCAAGAGGCGTAAGCCAGGCCTGCCCTCTACTGGTTTCAGTAGTCTTGTTCTGATTAGTCTTGGATTTGGGGGTGGTGGTCTGGGTTCTAGAAAGCCTATTTCAGTCCTGTGTTCTTGACAAGTTGAAGAAGCAGGGATAGGTGGCAAGGAAAAGGCCCTTAACAGTTTCATTGTGAGGTTGGCAGTTATGGAATCAGGGCCACTTTTGAAACAATGGTCATTCATTTTAATCTGTGCCCTGCAGAAACTTTCTGTTGGGCACATATCATTCAGGAAGGTCATTGGTCCTGAAGATGTATGGGGGTGATTCAGGTTACTGTCTCTGACCTGCTTTCATTGGGGCACTTAAGGCTGGAGGTGCCCTGTGGTCCAATAGGAGCACAGATGACCACCCCAGGCCTCTGATTCACTCACCAGTGCTGCAGATCCCTGACAGAGTCATTGTTTTTAAGCTGTGGATACCTCAACCAACTTTCATTTTCGTCTCAGGAAGAGGACATCCCCCACAAAGGCCAAGATCAAGAACAGAAATATCTCAACCTTTCTTCAGAGAAAGCAGAAGATACCCAAGTTCCATAAGGGAAATTCTAATTGACTCTGGTACCCTCTACTCTGTGACAGACTGACCTGGACTCCCTTGGACCACTTGCTGCTTTGGGGGATCTCTGAATTTTTTTCCTCTGGCTGGTGGATGCCTACCTGTGACGTTCCCAGGGTTCCTTGCCCTGTCTCCTCCCACACTGGCCTTTCTCAAAATGCACCAAAGATTTTACCATCAGGGTCTGTCAAGAGTGAGGGAATCTTCACTCACCCCTGTGCCAGGCCCCACCCCCACCCCCAAAGTGGATGGTGGGTTTACTAATCCCAAACTTCACCCAGTGAATGAGAAGTTCCCACTGATATTGAATTTCATGCCATCTTTGCAAGGGCTGCATGCCGGTACTTATTGGGCTTCATGAGACTATGGAAACATGGTTAGTGGGAGGGAGGATTTGGGTGATATTGGAAGGTAATTTTATTTGGGACAAATGGCTATATATATATGTATGTATGTATGTATCATTTGGGAGGGGTAATATTTATTTATTGTAAATACAAAAAAATGCTAGATTTCAATATTATATTAAAGTTCTGTTTCTTTGACAGCCTCAGAGTTGATGTTAGTTCTTTCATTTACAGGGTTAATTTAAATAAGATGCATGCTATCATTGCTCATTCAAACAAGAAACAATGCAGAGTTAGTTTATTTTATATGGGACAAAGGCAAAGAGCCAGTCACATTTCTCTGCCTTGCTGAAGGAAACAGAAATCCCCCTTTCATAGAGTATATGTGCATTCCAGTATCAATAAATCTAGCAAGGAGTTGAGACAAACCATAAGGACTCTCATGATTTAAAAGTTAAAAGTGCTTCCATTCACAAGGAGTATTTCCTGAGCCACAACAGGACAGTGGTGATTCTTCACAGCTTTAGGGAAAGAAGGAACATTTTCAGCTTCTCTTACTGAAGTTTCTTTGGACCACTAATTAAGAATGTGCAACTTCCACGGGCAAACTTCGGAACTCCAACACTAAGTGGGGAAAATTTAGAACATATGTAAAATGTAGAAAGGAACAGGGCAGAGGAAAATCATTACCAAAAGGATCAACAGCAGAGTGGACTTTGCATCTCAATCTCCTCTCCCTCAATCTCAATCTCAATTTGATCCTTTGGGATCCTTATCCCTGACACCAGAATTCCTTTTCCTTAAGAGGAAATGGTGAGGATTTGAGATGTAGGTTTTAAGATTTCAGCTGGGCCTCATTTAATAAATATCACTGTTCCTTATAAACTAGTGCTTCCCACACTCCTGCCAGTCCTTGTACAATTTCACAGTGCAGTAAACCCAGCAGACCCCCGGCCTCTGTGTTGGGTATCCAATTGCCATTCTACCCAATCTGGGGCCTGAGGTATCATGGATGATCTCTAGGTACCAGGATAAGAGTACTTATTCTTTGTCAGTAAGCAACTTCGCATGCTCTTTCCTATGGGCCAAGGTGAAGTCTTGGGCAGCGTGATTTGAGGGACAAGGATTTGAGGATCACAACTAGACTCCTAGTCATGTCATTATTGACTTGGCCGAAGGATGTTGGGCCCTGAGCCCTTCTTGTAGCTCTGTGAGATATCTGTGTCCATTGTCCAAAACTTGTACTTTGGTTATGTCATAGGGGTGTGCACTGTTCCTGTGGGGGAGGGGTGAGAGATAGGAAGATAGGGCATGAAGGGTTTGAGAGCAAGGGGTGCCACCAGACTTGATGGCTCAGGGGCTTGCATAGACGCACCTCACTGCAAATTATATCATTGCAGGGTCCCTGCTACTAAGGGCAAAGTCATGTTAACTGTTCCCAGGAAAGCTTCTGAGGGTGAAGCACAAAATAATCATTTTATTATCCTTCACCCTCAAAGCCCAAACCCAGACAAGTTTCCTAGACAATGGCTTCCTGACATGGATGACTAGCCAGTGGCAAAGAGGTCTTCAGTGGGAGTGATTACACATGTTCTGAGTGTGAAAGTCTACCAGCAGACCTTGGAGGGTGAAGTAAGTTCCAACCCTTACCCACCTCCTTCCATTCTTTCCCCATCTTCCCTCTAGCCATCTCACTGCTTCTCTTCTCTCGCTGCCCTCTTCCTTTTCCTCCTGCTCCCCATTCCCGCAACATCCCTGGCATGGTCAGGTTCATGTGTCAACTTGGCCAGGTGGTGATGCCTAGTTGTCTGGTTGGGCAAATGCTGGCCTGTCTGTTTTTATGAGGACATTTCATAGACTTAAATCATGACCATGTTGGCTACATCAACAGCTGATTGCATCTGAAAGTGTTTTCTGCATTGAAAGATGCTTAACGTAATCACTGGAAGGCTTCTAAGGACCCAGAAGAGACAATCACTCTTCCTGTTTCAACCAGACAGACTCTCCTGAAAGTTCATTGAGGACCCTCATTGGAGCTTCCAGCATGCAGCCTGCCCTACAGACCTTGGACTCTATATTTCCCATGTCAGGTTAGACACTTTTATAAATATATATATTTACAGATATCTCCTGTTGATTCTGTTACTCTAGAGAACCCTAGCTAATACAACCCCTAAGTTCCCTATGTTCACAGAGCTTTTATGGTGGGGAGGCCAAAAAATAAAGGATTTTGATATTGCTTTAATTTTAGAAATAGTTGTTAATGTGTATTATAATATTTGGATAAAAATATCTATTTTTGAAAATTAGAACATTTAAATTAAAATTTAAATTAATTAAAGAGAGCAAGAATACATTTTTCTATTCCCTGGTTCTTTTTCTTCTTTAAAAATAGACTTGGTTCTGTACCATAATTTTCAGTGTGCTTTAGCCCATTATAACAAAATATGAAGGGAAGCCAAACAAATGATTAAACAAACCACTCACACAATCTGGTCTCCAAATGCAAGAAGTTTGATCTTTTGGCATATTTCCTTATGGTCATTTTTCCTAAAGCATCACATAACCATTAGCAATCCCCTGATATTTAGTTATTTATTGTCTTTATTTTCTTACTAATTTGTCCATACACTGGATAAAGGGAATGTCAGTCACAAGGTTTTCACAATCACACGGTCATACCATAAAACCTAAATAGTTATACAATCGTCTTCAAGAATCAAGGTTACTGGATGACAGTTCAACAGTTTTAGGCATTTTCCTCTAGCTACACCAATACACCACAAACTGGAAAGGGATATCTATATAATGCATAAGAATAGCTTCCAGAATGACCTTACTCTATATGAAATCTCTCAGCCCCTGAAACTTTATTTTTTTTCATTTCTCTTCACACTTTTGATCAAGAAGTCTTTCTCAATCCAGTGATGTCAGGGTCAGGCTCAACATCCAGGAGTCATGTACCACATTTCTGGGGATAGTTACACCCTTTGGAGTCATGTGCCACATAGGGGGGAGGGCAGTAAGTTTACCCGCCAAGTTGGCTTAGTGCGAAAGGCCACATCTGAGTAATAAAAGTTGTTCTCGGGGAGTGATTCTTAGATATAATTATAAATAGGCATTGTTTCACCTTTTCAGGAATGAAGTTTCATAAGAGCAAGCCCCTAGATTGAAGTCTTGGCCTACTAATTTGGCAGTCCCCAATGCTTGTGAGAATAACAGGTCTTTCCTGGGTGGAGAAGTTTAATACAAAATTCATCTTTTGCATGTGGATTTCCATTTGTCCCAGAACCATTTTTTAAAGGGACTATTGTTACAAAAAAAAAAAAAGACTGTTCTTTCCCCATTGGATAGACTCAGGGCCTTGCGAAAATCAACTGGCATAGAACATAAGTTTATTTCTGGACTCTCAACTCCATTACATTGGTCTGTATGTTTATCCTCATGCCAGTACCACACTGTTTTCTTTGCTACAGGTTAATGAAAGTTTTCATTAGGAAAGGTGAGTTCTTCGTCTTTGTTTTCAGTTTTAAGATTATTTTCGTTATTCATACCCCTTGCTATTCCACATGAATTTAGAATCAGGTTTTCCATTTCTCTAAAGAGAAATGCTGCTAAAGTTTTGATAGGAATTGTATTGAATCTGTAGATCACTTCAGGTAGTACTGACATCTGAAAAATTTTAAATCTTCCAGTCCACCACAGTGAAGTATCTTTCCATTTATTTAGATCTTATTAAATTTCTTTCAGCAATGTTTTGCAGTTTTCAGTGTACAAGTCTTTCACTTCCATGAACGAATTTATTTCTAGATATTTTATACTTGTAGATGCAATTATAAATTCAATTGTTTTCTTAATTTCCTTTGAAAATTTTCATTACTGGTGTATAGAAACATTTTTGACTCTTGCTTGTTGGTCTTGAACCCTGCAATGTTGCTGAATTCATTTATTAGCCATAGTAGCTTTCTTGTGAGTTCTTTGGATTATATATATGCATATAGGGTCCTGCTATCTGTGAATTGAGATTGTTTTATTTTTTCCATTCCAAGTGGATGTCTTCAATTTATATTTTTCTTGTTTAATTGTTCTGGGTAGAACTTCCAGTACAGTGTTGAACAACAGTAGTGCCAGTGGGCATCCTTGTATTGTTTTTTATCTTAACTGAAAGCTTTCAATCTGTTGCCCTTGATTATGATGGTAGCTGTGGGTTTTTTATAAATGCCATTTATCATGTTGACAAATTTCCATTCTATTCCTCATTTTCTGAGAGTTTTTATCATGGAAGATGTTGAATTTTTTCAAATGTCTTTCTGCATCAATAGAATGATTATGTGGTATTTTTCTGTCATTCTAATAATTTGATGTATGCTTTGATTTATTTTGTTGTTGATTTTCATTTGTTAAACCACTCTTGTATTGCTGGAACATATCACTTGATCATGTTGTATAAGCCTTTTAATATACTGTTGGATTCAGTTAACCAGTATTTTGTTGATGTTTTCTGCATCTGTATTCATAAGACATACTGGTCTGTAATTTTCTTTATTTGTGCTACTTTTACCTGGATTTGATATTGAGGTAATGCTGGCTTCATTTCCTCCTTTTATACTTTCTGGAAGTGTTTGAGAAGAATTGTGGTTAAATCTTCTTTAAATGTTTGGCAGAATTCAGCAAAGAAGACAGTCCTGGACTTTTCTTTTTGGGAATTTGCTCATTACCAATTCAATCTCTTTGCTTATTATAGGTCTGCTGTGGTTTTCTATTTATTCTTGATCAGTGTAGTAGTTAGATTCAATTGTCAACTTGGCCAGGTGTAGGCACCTAGTTCTGTTGCTGTGGACATGAGTCAATGGTAGGTGAACCTCATCTGTTGCTGATTTACATCTGCAGTCGGTTAGGAGGCATGCCTGCTGGAATGAATGATGTTTGACTTAATTGGCTGGTGCTTAAATGAGAGAGTACAACGTAGCACAGCCAAGCAGCTCAGCATTCCTCATCTCAGCACTCGCAGCTCAGCCCAGGCCTTTGGAGATGCAGAAAGAAGTTACCCCGGGGAAAGTTGTTGAAACCCCGGGGCCTAGAGAGAAGACCAGCAGAGACCATCCTGTGCCTTCCCACGTAAGAAAGAACCTTAGTGGAAAGTTAGCTGCCTTTCCTCTGAAGAACTAACAAATAAACCCCCTTTTGTTAAAAGCCAATCCATCTCTGGTGTGTGGCATTCCAGCAGCTAGCAAACTAGAACAATCAGTTTAAATAATTTCTATATTTCTAGGACACCGTCCATTTCATCTGAGTTCTCTAATTTGTTGGCATTCAATTGTTCACAGTATTCCCTGAAAATCCTTATTATTTCTGTGAGATCAGTAGTAATGTCTTCTTTTTTTTCTAATTTTTCATATTTAGCCCTTTCTCTTTTTTTCTTTCACATTCTAGGTAAAAGTTTGTCAATTTTGCTTAACTTTCCAAAGATCCAAATTTTGGTTTTATTGATCTCTTTATTGGTTTTCTATTCTCTATTTCATTTATCTCCACTCTATAATCTCTTCTTCCTTTTGAAAAACTTCAGTTTGTTATACTTTGGCTAGGTGTAAAGTTAAGTTATTGATTTGTGATCTTTCTTCTTTTGTAATTTGGGCATTCATAGCTATAAACTGAGTACTGTCTACCCTGCATCCTATAGTTTAGTTATGTTTTGTTTTTATTTTCATTTATCTGTAAGTATTTTCAGATTTCCCTTGTGATTTCTTCTTTGACACATTAGCTGTTTAATTTCCAAATATTTGTAAATTCTCCTCTTTTTATTGATTCCTAACTTCATTCCATTTTCTTGAGTGTGTATACATTTTTTTTAATTATTGAGATTCAGTTTGTGGCTCAGTAGATAGTCTGCCCTGGAGAATGATCCATGTACACTTTAAAAGAAAGTGTACTCTACTGTTTTAGAGTAGCATGTTCTATATATCTATTAGGTGTAATTGATTTCTATTGTTGTTCAAGTCCTCTATTTCCTTGTTGAACATCTGTCTAGATGTTCTATCAGTTGTTCAAAATGAATATTAAAATCGCTATTATTTAGAACTATGTCTCCCTTCAATACTATACATTTTTGTTTCATGTATTTTGTGGCTCCATTGTCAGGTGCATATATATTTATAATTCTCATATGTTTTTGATGCATTGAACCTTTTATCACTATATAACATCATTCTTTGTCTCCACTAACCTTTGTTGACTTGAAACCTATTTTGTCTGACAATAATATAGTCACTCCATCTCTTTCTGGTTATTATTTTCCTGGAATATCTCTTTCATCTTTTTACTTTCAACATCTATGTATTTTGGTGTCTTATAGACAACATATAGATGGCATGTGTTTTTTCAATCCAATCTCTCAATCTCTGCCTTTTAATAGGAGAGTTTAATCCATTCACATTTAAGGTAATTATTGATGAAGAAATATTTACTAATGCCATTTTTCTATTTGCTTTCTGCATGTCTTATATGTTTTTTGTTCCTTGACTATGCCATCACTGTCTTCTTCTACTTTGATTTTTTGTAGCACTTATTTAGGTTCCGTTCTCCTTTCCTTTCTTCTGCATCTTTTGGTTATTTTCTTAGTGGTTACCTTTGTGATTTCAATTAACATCTTACACTAATAAACTAGTTTGAATAATACCAACTTAGTTTTAGTAGTATACAGATGCTCTACTCCTATATATCTATGCCACTGCCCATTTTATAATGTTATGGTCTCTGATTACATATTTCTATACTGTGTACTCATTATCTATATTATAATTATTGTTCTCCACATTTGCCTTTTAGTCATATAGGAGGAGAAAAGCAGTAACAAGCCAAATGACACCATGTAATAGTCAAGACAATGAGAATATAGAGCTGTGAAAGAGCAGAAACCACAAGAAGGAAAGTGGCTGGGCCATAGAGAGCAAAATTGCAGAGAGAATCAGTGATGCTGAGGGTGAGAGAGACAAGAGAAAGCCAAAGCCCTTGGCCAGAGAGGAGAGCAACCAGCCATTTCACAAATGAGGCTCCAACTCCCAAGCCTTCCAAACTTGAGCCCCAGCCTTTCAGTGAGTATAATTGGAAACACTAACTCAAGACAATCAGAGTGGATCCGTGTTTCTTGATCCCTAAAGAACAAAGCTATCATTATAGGCTATATTTAGGATGGACAAGCAACTTAAAAAAAACCTTACGTGTGTGAAAGAAACCAGTGGAGATTGGGCTGGAAAGGATGGTTGAGGTCACTTCTTTGTAGGCTTGGAATACCAGGCAGGGAGTGCAGGACCACAGAAGTGCATGGCAGATCTGCATCTGCTGTGCATTCAGGAGATGCATCTCTGCATTGAGCGTGGAGTCTAATGGCTGTTAGAGCCATTAGATACACTTGTGATAGTCCTAGAAAGAAGTGATGAGGGCTGGAACTGAGAGGGCAGCAGCGTTAATTATAAGGAAGATATATTTGCACTCTATTTTTCTGCACTTCGACCATCTGCAAACGTGCATGTATCTGTCAGTTGTGTAGCAAATTTTCTCCAAGTGTCTACATCTGAGGTTTCTCAAAAATGTTTCACCTTTTAAAGGACTTTAGTAAATGACTAAAGACTCATCTTAAATGGATGGAATCACATATCAATTGAATCAAAGGACCATACCCACACTGGGCATGTCACATTTCTGTCAAGGTAATCTCATCAGAAGTTTCCACCTGACAATGCTGAATCAGGATTATAAGAAAATGGCTATCCCCAAAAGATTGGATCAGGATTAAAACATGGCTTTTCTAGGGTACATATTAGTTTCAAACTGGCACAAATATCAGCATATCTTAACAAAGGCAGGGTAGATTCTATCCACAATGTGATTAAGTGGAAATTAATAACAAAGAGCAAGCTAAAATCCTGACATGTTTGGAAATAAAATACCATATATTCCATATAGAAAATCACAAATTAAAAAAATAATTTCTAATCCATATTTAAATACTATATATCAAAATATGCTATTTGTAGAAAAAAATTAAAAGCACAAAGGCAAATTTATAGCATGCAATGCATGATTTAGAAATAAAAAAGAAAAGCTGGAAATTAAAGATCTAAACATCCATCACAAGAATTTTCTAAATTGATAGAAAACTATACTCACAGGAGATAAATATAATGTAAAGTTAAAATCAAATTAATGAAATAGGAAACAAGTATAAATAAAAATGATGCTTGGAAACAAATACAGATTTTTTGACAAAAGTAATAAACTTGTTAAGTGTATGTCTTAATGATTTAAGAAAAACTGAGAGGCTTAAACGTCAAATCAGAAATTGAAAGATTCATAACTAAACATTTTTCAAATGTTACTAGGCTCATATTAAAAAATGCTTTCCAAAAATTTGGAAAATTATATGAAATAAACTCATTTTTTTTAGTAAAAATGTAACCAACTCTGAGCCAAGAAGAATGAAGAAGCTGAATTTAGTACTCAATTCACAATTTAAATTCTGAATCATAAACATCCCCACAATGAGAGCATTAGGCCCATATGGTTTACTATAAATTCAACAAAACATTTTTAAAAGGACAAGATAGTAGGCTGGCTCTACCAGAAAGCAAGACTCATTATAAAAATATTGCTAGCATGAAGAAGAGCAAAGAACCTGAGTAAAAAAGACCAAAATAATTCCATAAATATATGAACTTATTGTAGTTGCAACAAATTTGCCATGAAGCAAAATGGAGGTTGGATGGGATATTTTCTGCACATCCCTCTATGTCATTTGCATATGTATATGGAAAAAACAAAAGTTGATGCCTACTTCATGTTCTGTACAAATCAATTGCAGATAGCTTAATGGTATTACTTGGAAAGCAACGAAGTAATTTTTCATAAATGGAATACAAAATGAACAATAAATAAAGGAAGAGATAGTTTAATTGAACTAAGTGTAAGCTCAAAAATGTCACTGGAAAGGACACATTTAAGGGATGAAATGTCAATCCAGAAAGTGAGAGATGATATTTACCACACATAGGCAACTAATATCATGCGTCTGGAAAATATGTTTCCCTACATAAAAATAGAAAGAGACATTAAAACTAAAGGAGAAAAGGACAAGCTGTGTGAGGATGCATCACAAAACATAATTCCAAAAGGTCAACAAATAACAGAGAAAATCACTCGATCTTATTAGAAATCAGGAAAAGGCGGATTAAATGCTCACGAGGACACCATGTACAAACCCATATACAAAGATTTAATAAATTATACTCAAATTATTTAAGTAGGGACAAAATCATGAAGTACTTTCAAAGTGCATTTGAAACTATTTTTGGCCTTTGATGGAAATGATGTATATTTCAATATAACAGAAAAAAGACCTTGAGATTCCATAATTTCTTAAAAGTGAAAACAAAACCTTGAAACAATTAAAACAGACTCATGTATGTGTGTGTGGAGACAAAATAAATGCCTAATGATGAAGGAAACTATTTCAATGATCTTACATCATAATATTAAACTCTACCCATAAAAATCCCTAGCTTAATTACATTGCAACGTTTGTGAGGGACAGCACATATTGATCTTTCAAATATATGAATAACTAAGACAAATCTATAAAAAAAATGAGGACACATAAAACTCAAAGTATATAAGCAGGAAATTACAAAAAGTTTTGACTATGTACTTATGTTAATACTAAAATAAACACGATAGCAAACTCTATTTTCAAGAAACTGAAAATCTAATAAACTAACTCCACAACTAAAAATTGCAATACAATTTAAAGTTGTTTATTCTAATACATTTTTTAAATTATACATGTATGTATAAAATTATATATGTATAAAATATTTTGCCAGTCAGTATTCCCAATAATGTAGAAATTCCACTCCTGGTTGCATCCTTAGAGAATAAGACATTTGCACAAAGATAAATGTTAAAAAAAACCCATTGTGCATAAATATTTACATTGTAAGAAAACTGAAAGGAATCTCAATACCTATAGCAAGGAATCATTTTACATTTATGGATATTACATAGACCCAGGGCCTGAACAGCCATTAAAACCAGGTAGTATGAAAATTTTTATTGATGTATGAAGCTGGCATATAAAAATGTCAATTATTAAATAATTTGAAAGTGTAGGATAACATGATATATATATCTCAACAATTGGAAATTGTAGGATAGCATGATATATATATATATATATATACAAGAAGTATATATATATATACATGTATATATATACATATATATACAAGAAGTAAGCTTTGTTTTTGTTGTTTCCATGGTTTATTTTATATTTATTTTACCCTCTGTTCTATTTTTTCTTTCTATTCATTTGCTTGAGCATAGATATTATTTAGTTTAATAAGAAAATAGTAATTCATTTTATCAATAAAGGAATATCAACGAGTAGAAATAATTTAAAAATGATTAAAAACTTTCCCATCTGGCTTTTAATAAAATCCATCCCAACAAAAGAACAATTGGCTATCAATGGAAATTATGTTTTATGAAAGCAGGATTCATGGTCCTTCCAGGTCTTATATTCTATTTAATCAACATAAAATTTGCAGAGATATGCAAATGTCATGATAAATTATCAGAATTGTTTACAAACTGCAGAGCATTTTCAATCTCCTGCTTACTGAGCTCTTTGATACTTTCAGAAAGTCAGTCTTGCAACTAACTAAAAAATAGAAAATTACACATACAATCAACAGTAACCAGACAACCAACCTGCTTCTCCTTTCTTACCCATCCTTCTGTATATGCTTTTCATCTAAAAACTTTTTGCTCACACACTTTAAAATTTAAATAATTCACACACATGCCAAGGCATATATAATTCTGTGGTTTAGAATTAATTTCCAAACTTGTGCATCCATTGCCACTATTTAATCCCAAAGTATGTTCACTACCCCATAAAGAAACTCCATATCCATTTCATCACTATCCACTGTCTTATCCCCAATCCTCTGGCAACCAATAACCTATTTCGTTATATATATTTCTAATTTGGGATGTTTTATATAAAAAAGTATCACTATATGGTCTTTTCTATCTGGCTTTTTACACTTAGCATAACGTTTTCAGGGTACATTCATACTGTAGCAGGTTTCAGTGTTTCATTCCTTTTATATTGATGGTTCATATTCCATGTATGGATATACTGTATTTATTATAGGGCCATCAATTGATGAACATTTGTGAGTTTTAACTTTTTTGGCTATTATGAATAGCTGCTGTTGCTGGTAAATACATTTCTTTATTATTCAAGTTCAGTAACAGCCACTTCTGCTAAATGGCAATTATTCTTTGACAATTCCCTTACATATACTGAATCATTTTTCCTATAAGCTTGACTTTTCATACCAATTACAAATGAAGCATATCTTTTTTTTTTTTGGCATTAGTAGGCTCCAGGAATTGAACCTGGGTCTCTGGCATGGCAGGCAAGAATTCTGCCATTGAGCTGCCATTACACTACCCTAAGCATGTCTTGTTAATACTTTAATGCTTTATTGATTTGATCATTAGATCTACTGCTTTGATACAATCTACTTTCCTTGTGTTGGATAATTTCTACCTCTACTAGTGCCATCTTTGTTTACATCCAGTTTATACTTTCTCCCCACATTTCATTGTTATAGGTCAATGCTGGCCACCATCAGCAGTCACTGATTTTAATGAACCTGTCAACTCTTCTGTGCATTTCTTGCTTATTTTGTATACTGCTTCTTATGCATTTAGTATCTCCACTCTGTACACATCTGATGGTTGCTGAAGTTTCTTTTGACCTTTCCTCATCTATTTACTAAGTAAATGGTTTCCTCGTCTATTTACTAGGTAAAAATTTGAGCTACATGTCTGAATTTTAACTTTAGGAGTCTTCAGAAGCCTATATTATAAGTGATCTGACATTATTTCTACCAGATACATGGGACACCACAATTTGGATCCTTTTTTTTTTTCTCTTTCTATCACTGGGATTCTCATTCTGAGAACATGGTATAGTTCAGATATCTAACTATATGAGAGAAATGCTACAGATTCTAATTTTTAGGGAAAAACTTTTGATATTAATCGTTAAGTTTCCATAAAGTTCCAACACAAACTTGTTTAATTTTTTTAATGTAATATTATTGAGATATATTCACAAACCATAAATCCATCCAAAGTATACAATCAATGGTTCACATTACCATCACAAAGTGGTGCAACCATCACCATGATCATTTTCAGAATATTTGCATTACTCTATAGAAAGAAATAACGGGAAAGAAAACCCCAAATATCCCATATCCATAATCCTCCATCTTATTGACCACTATTATTCACCCTACCCAATTTAAAATTTACAATAGATGTAGATTAACTAGGGACAATATAATATCATCAGAATATATATATATTCAATGGAACAGAACAAACATCCAGAAGTACATCTATATAGACATGGGCAACTGACATTTTCTTTTGTGGTATGTAATTATACAATCATTATCAAAGATCAGAGCTCCTAGATTACAATTCAAGAACTTCAGGTATTTCCCTTTGGCTATTCTAAAAGACTAGACATTGAAAAGAAATATCTATATAATGATTCAGTAGTGAGTCATTTATTGGATCCCAATTTCTCAGTTACACTTCTTCCATGTCATTTGATCTTTTTCTCAATCTTCAGTGATTTTTGGGCAATGATCATTTTAACTTCTTTATGCTGGAAAGGGGTATTGACCTTATGGAGTAGAAGAATAAAACTGATTGATGTTCTTGGGGAGACTGGAACCTTGGGTTTCAGGGCTTATTGCCTGGGATAGAAGAAATCTGGAGGGTTTAAGTTTCTGAAAAAATAAGCTTACTATGAAAAACTTTTATAGAGACAGATCCCAGGACACTCCATTGTATTTTCAGGAATACTGATGTTTGGGGCATGGCATACTGTGGTAGTTTGAAATATCTGGCTAAAGTTTATGTAAGAGTAACCTCCAAATGACCTCTCAACTCCATTTGAATTCTTTTAGCCCCTGAAACATTATTTTGTTTCACTTCTCTTAGCCTTTTGGTCAATAGGACACGTCAATCCCATGATTCCAGGGCCATTCTTAACCCTGGGAGTCATGTCCTACATAGAGGGGAGGGTAGTGAGTTTATATGCAGGGTTGGCTTACAGAGAGAGACCACATATGAGCAACAAAAGAGGCTCTCTGTGGGTGATTCTTAAGCATAATTACATACAGGCTTAGCTTCTCCATTGCAGAAATAAATTTTATAAAGGCAAGCCTCAAGATTGAGGGCTTGGTTTATTAATTCCCCTAAGAGGAATTCCTCAGGGGGGAAGTTTAATAGGTCCACATTTCCCCCAGTCCTTCAAGAGGACTTCACAAAAGATTTTTTTTTAATTTTTTACCCAAAATACTCTGGAATGTATCTGGGTAATTCATTAAATTGTACAGAATAATAAGTACTCATTCCATCTTCTAGTTCCCATGTCATCAGGTTGTTTAAATAAATTTACCCAGACAGGGTAAATTAGATAGTGTGCCACAGAAAATTTGAATCTCTTCCTTTATCTCACACAGAAGTTGAAGTTTTAAGAAACAAATAATATCATGATTTGCCCTATGTTCTGATTTAAGGTTAGTTCTAACCAGGTGAATTTCATTCATATCTCTAAATGGAATCTGACCTGTTTTTTCAGTTTCTTTAACAGTTACTGTATGGGGCAATGCTGACTTTCAGAGCTACAGAACTCTAACCTGAATCTCATGTGTCACAAAGATACACAATGTTCCAGGGAACTACCTTAATTTGAATACTTCCTGGGTCTTAAAAGGGTAAGCTTATAGATTCCCATTGTTTAAGCCAACTCATTTCATGGTATTTGCTTCAGCAGCCTAGGAAACTAAAACAGGATGAGAGAAACAGAACTTTTTTATGTTCAGAGCTTTGAGTAATATCAGCAGTGAACTTTATATTTGTGTCATTTGTGCATGTGTGTGGGTATTTTTGCCCAGGCCTAGAATTCTATGTCCAGCTTTTTTTTTTTTTTTTTTTTTTGCAGCATGGTCCCAGAATTGAACCTGGGTCTTCCGCATGACAGGCAAGCATTCTACCACTGAACCACTGTTGAGCTTTTTAAAAGATTTTTTTTTGTTTTTTGCAGAAGAAAACGACTTATTAATGACTTAAAAACAGGCACACAGCCAAAAAGTGGTGGCTGGCACACCAAACAGTAGGAGGAAGCAACATTTATACCCTAAGCCTAACACAGATCCCTCCCCTGTTTCCTCATTGGGTGGGGTACTCCAGAGTTTACAACCTATTGAGGTGTAACTCACAATTTTCTCCCATATGAGGAAATGGTGCTGATCCCCAAGGGTACATCACAGGGTCTCTACCCCCACCTCCAAGGAACCAGTCTGGGCTGGTTTTGTAGCCTTTGTTTAATTAAGTTTCGTTTTCTTCCACTCCACACAATTGTGTATGAAAACTAAATTTAATTTTATTCTTACACCATAAAATCTACAGCGAAGCTACTAGAGCAAAAAAGAAAATAGTTTGGCAAATTGGGGAGATACAAGATCACATGCAAAAATCAGTGTTTCTATACACCAGTAAGGAGCACTTCCAAGAAGAACTTAAGAAAAAAACTCCACCCACAAGAGCAACTGAAAGAATCAAATGAATAGGAATAACTTAACAAAGGATGGGAAGGACCTGCATTCAAAAAATTTTAAAATAATACTAAAAGAAATCAAAGAAGACCCAGATAAATGGAAGGACAATCTGCGTCCAGGATCAGAAAACTAAACATAGCTGGATATTAATTCTACCCAATTGAAACACAAATTCAAAGGGATCCCGAGCAAAATTCCAACAGCATAATTTGAATGAATGGAAAACCCAATTATCCGGCCGTGGGGAAAGTGTGCAGGATATGGGAGGAGGTGGTGGGGGCGCTGGTACCGGTAGCAGTCAGTGGCCTGGCTTGCCTGAACTTTTCTCCCGGCTCTCGGGGTAGCGCCGCGGTGGGGCCAGACATCCTGGAAGAAACTGGCGCGGTGGGAGCGGTTGCGGCAATCCTTGCTGGCCAGTCCTGGCCGCGGAGAGGCTGCGGCGGCCGCGCGGGAGGGCAGGAGCCGGCGGCGGGACAACGGAGATGTCGTCGGAGTCGGGCGGGAGCAGCTAGGGGCTCTAGGGAGGCAGTTTGGTCGGCCTCGGGCCTCATCTGGAAGGATGCTGTGCTGAAGGAAAACCAAAACGACGTTTCCAAGGTGCAGGGGAAGTACGTGAAGAGATGTCTCCTCTGCTGTGGAATCTCAGGCCTTCATTCATCCGTCAAGGTCCACTGACGAACTGATACCTGTCTTCCAGATTCAAGCCCTAATGCTTTTTCAGCTTCCGGAGATGGAGTAATTTCAAGAAACCAGAGTTTCCTGACAACTCCAATTCATACAGCACGTCATGAAAGAAGAACAGGCAACTGGATTATCTGCACCTTTTTACCTCGCCAAGAGTCTAGCAGATTGTCCCTAGGGAATATGGCTCTTCTCAGTCTTTTTTTTTTTAATTTGATTTATTTTGTATTATCAAACTAAAACAGCATACAGACACGAACATTGTTTTTTTTATTAATTTTCTTTAAATATCAAAAACACCAAACGCAAACATTCTTAACTTTTGATCATTCCGTTCTACATATATAATCAGTAATTCACAATATCATCACATAGTTGCATATTCATCATCATGATCATTTCTTGGAACATTTCCATCTATTCAGAAAAAGAAATAAAAAGAAAACAGAAAAAAATTCGTACATACCATACCCCTTATCCCTCCCTTTCATTGATCACTACCATTTCAGTCTAAATTTATTTTAACATGTGTTCCCCCTATTATTTATTTTTAATCCATATGTTTTACTTGTCTGTTGATAAGGTAGATAAAAGGAGCTTCGGACACAAGGTTTTCACAACCACATGGTCACTGTGAGAAAGCTATATCATTATACAATCCTCTTCAAGAAACATGGCTACTGGAACACAGCTCTACATTTTCAGGCAGTTCCCTCCAGCCTCTCCATTACACCTTACCTAAAAAGGTGATATCTATTTAATGCATAAGAATAACCTCTAGGATAACCTCTCAACTCTGTTTGGTACCTCTCAGCCACTGACACTTTATTTTGTCTCATTTTACTCTTCTCCTTTTTGATCGAGAAGGTTTTCTCAATCCCTTGATGCTGAGTCCTAGCTCAATTTCTGTCTAGGATTTCTGTCCAGTGTTGCCAGGAAGGTCCACACCCCTGGGAGTCATGTCCCATGTAGAGAGGAGGAGGACAGTGAGTTTGTTTGTCGTGTTGACTGAGAGAGAGAGAGGCCACATCTGAGCAACAAAAGCGATTCTCTTGGGGGTGACTCTTAGGCCTAATTTTAAGTAGGCTTAGCCTATTCTTTGCAGGGTTAAGTTTCATATGAACAATCCCGAAGATTTAGGGCTCAGCCTATTGCTTTGGTTGTCCCCACTGCTTGTGAGAATATCAAGAATTCTCCATTTGGGGAGGTTAAATTTTCCCCCTTTCACACTGCTCCCCCATGGGGACTTTGCAAATCCTTTCTTATTCACTAGTCAAATCACTCTGGGATTTATTGAGGCATCACTCTGGACAAACCTACAAAATCTCATGCCCTATTCAAGGTTCCATGTGCTATGGTGTTCAGTCAAGCTGTCCACATAAGTTATATTAGGAAATGCACTAGCTAAAATATAAATTTTGTACGAAATAAACATTTTTTGCTTTAGTCTCACACATAAGTTAAAGTTTTAAAATATTAATTACGATCTATTTTCAACACCTGGCAGCATTGACATTCCTTTGTTCTTCCTCATGCAAAAACATTTTAAAATTTGTACATTTAGTCACTATCATTATATACTCTAAGTATTCCTAGATTATACCATCTCAGTGTTTATCGTATATCTTTCCTTCTGATTTCATTTGTGCCCCCAGGCCTCCTCCCTCTATCATTCTCACATTCAGCTTTATTCACTATTCTAACATTATTGTATGACAGTTAGGTAGTATTGTGCTATCCATTTCTGAAGTTTTACAATCAGTCCTATTGCACAATCTGTATCCCTTCAGTTCCAATTACCCAATATCTACCCTATTTCTATCTCCTGATGACCTCTGTTCTTAACTGAAATTCTCCAAGTTCATTCCTTAGTGTTAGTTCATATCAATGAGACCATACAACATTTGTCCTTTTGTCTCTGGCTAATCTCACTCAGAATAATGTCCTTAAGGTCCATCCATGTTGTTACATACTTCATAACTTTGTTCTGTCTTACAGCTGTGTAATATTCCATTGTATGTATATACCAATTAGTTTGGTCACTTGTCTATTGATGGACATTTGGGCTGTTCCCTCTTGGCAATTGTAAATAATGCTGCTATAAACATTGGTGTGCAAATGTCCGTTTGTGTCTTTGACCTCATATCCTCTGAGTAGATATCAAGCAATGGTGTTGCTGGGTCATATGGCAATTCTATGCTTAGCTTCCTGAGGAACTGCGAAACTGCCTTCCATAGCAGTTGTACCATTTGACATTCCCGCCAACAGTGAATAAGTGTGCCTCTTTCTCCACATCCTCTCCATCACTTGTCATTTTCTGTTTTATTGATAATGGCCATTCTGTTGGGTGTGGGATGATATCTCATTGTGGTTTTGATTTGCATTTCACTACTAGCCAGGGAAGTTGAGCATCTTTTCATGTGCCTTTTGGCCATTTGTATTTCCTCTTTTGAGAAGTGTCTGTTCAAGTCTTTTTCCCATTTTGTAATTGCG
Organism: Tamandua tetradactyla; assembly: GCF_023851605.1. NCBI lineage: Eukaryota > Metazoa > Chordata > Mammalia > Pilosa > Myrmecophagidae > Tamandua > Tamandua tetradactyla. The sequence goes on along the minus strand of NC_135339.1, from coordinate 15,814,478 downwards.
TTGTTTGTCTTTTTGTTGTTGAATTGAACAATATCTATATATATTCTGAATATTTGACCTTTATTTGATATATCATTTCCAAATATTGTCTCCCATTGTGTAGGCAGTCTTTTTACTTTCTTGACAAAGTTCTTTGATGAACAAAAGTGTTTAATTTTGAGGATATCCCATTTCTTTCTTTCTTTCTTCAATACTCATGCTTTGGGTGTAAGGTCTAGGAAACCGCTTTCTATTATAGGATTTATAAGATATTTCCCTACATTTTCTTCTAAAAGTATTCTGGTCTTAGATCTAATGTTTATGTCTGTGATCGATTTTGCGTTAATTTTTGTATAGCATGTGAGATATGGATCCTCTTTCATTCTTTTGCATGTGGATATCCAGTTCTCTAGGCACCATTGATTAAAGAGACTGTTCTGTCCCAGATAAGTTGGCTTGACTGCCTTATCAAAGATTAATTGTCCATAGATGAGAGGATCTATATCTGAACACTCTATTGGACTCTATTGGTCAGTATATCTATCTTTATGCCAGTACCATGCTGTTTTGACCACTGTAGCTTTGTAATACACCTTAAAGTCAGGTAGCATGAGACCTCCGACTTCATTTTTCTTTCTCAGGATACTTTAAGCTATTTGGGGCACCCTGTCCTTCCAGGTAAATTTGGTTGTTGGTTTTTATATTTCTGAAAAGTAAGTTTTTGAGATTTTAATTGGTATTGCATAGAATCTGTAGATCAATTTAGGTAAAATTGACATCTTAACTATATTTAGTCTTTCAATACATGAACACAGTGTACCCTTCCATTTATTTGGGTCTTCTGTGATTTCTTTTAACAATTTCTTATAGTTTCCTCTGTACAGATCGTTTGTCTCTATAGTTAAATTTATTCCTAAATATTTTATTCTTTTGGTTGCCATTGTAAATGGATTTTTTTTCATGATTTCCCCTTCAAGTTGTTCATTACTAGTGTATAGAAACACTACAAATTTTTCAGTGTTGATCTTGTAACCTGCCACTTTGCTGTGCTAATTTATTAGCTCTAGTAATTTTGCTGTGGATTTTTCGGGATTTTTGACATCTAGTATCATATCATCTGCAAACACTGAAGTTTTACTTCCTCCTTTCCAATTTTGATGTCTTGTATTTCTTTTTCTTGTCTGATTGCTCTGGTTAGAACTTCCAACACAATGTTGAATAGCAATGGTGATAGTGAACATCCTTGTTTTGTGCCTAATCTTAGGGGGAAAGTTTTCAGTTTTTCCCCATTGAGGATGATGTTAACGGTGGGTTTTTAATATATTCCCTTTATCATTTTGAGGAAGTTCCCTTCTATTCTTATCCTTTGAAGTGTTTTCAACAGGAAAGGATGTTGAATTTTGTCAAATGCCTTTTCTGCATCAATTGAGATGATATGTGGTTTTTCTGCCTTGATTTGTTGATATGGTGTATTGCATTAATTGATTTTCTTATGTTGAACCATCCTTGCATACCTGAGATGAATCCTACATGGTCATGGTGCATAATTTTTTTAATAAGCTGCTGAATTCGATTTGCAAGAATTTTGTTGAGGATTTTTGCATCTATATTCATAATAGAGATTGGTCTGTAGTTGTCTTTTTTTGTAATATCTTTGTTTGGCTTTGGTATGAGGGTATTCTGGCTTTGTAGAATGAGTTAGGTAGCTTTCCCTCCTCTTCAATTTTTTTGAAGAGTTTGAGCAGGATTGGTACTAATTCTTTCTTAAATGTTTGGTAGAATTCACATGTGAAGCCATCTGGTCCTGGACTTTTCTTTTTGGGGAGCTTCTTAATGACTGATTCAGTTTCTTTACTTGTGATTTGTTTGTTGAAGTCTTCTGTTTCTTCTCTAGTCAATGTTGGTTGTTCATGCCTTTCTAGGAAGTTGTCCATTTCATCTACATTGTCGAGTTTATTAGCATAAAGTTGTTCATAGTATCCTCTCACTTCCCTTATTTCTGTGGGGTCAGTGGTTATGTCTCTTCTTCCATTTCTGATTTAATTTACTTGCATCCTCTCTATCTTTTTGTTAACCTTGCTAAGGGTCCATCAACATTATGGACTTTCTCATAGAACCAACTTTTGGTTTTGCTGATTTTCTTGTTGTTTTCATGTTCTCAATTTCATCTCTAATCTTCATTCTTTCTTTCCTTTTGCTTGCATTGGGGTTAGTTTGCTGTTTTTTCTCTATTCCTTCCAAGTGGACAGTTACTTCTTTGATTTTTGCTCTTTCTTATTTTTTGATATAGACATTTAGGGCAATACATTTTCCTCTTAGCATTGCCTTTGCTGCATCCCATTAATTTTGATATGTCATGTTTTCATTTTCATTTGCCTCAAGATATTTACTGATTTCTCTTGTAATTTCTTCCTTGACCCACTGTTTAAGCGTGTGCTGTTGAGCCTCCATATATTTGTGAATTTTCTGGCACTCTTCCTATTATTGATTTCCAATTATATTCCTTTATGATCTGAGAAAATATTTTGTATGATTTCAATCTTTTTAAATTTATTGAGACTCGCTTTGTTACCTAGCATATGATCTATCCTTGAGAATGATCCATGAGCACTTGAGAAAAAGGTGTATCCTGCTGTTGTGGGATGTAATGTTCTATAAACATCTGTTAAGTCTAGCTCATTTATTGTATTATTCAAATTCTCTGTTTTTTTATTGATCCTCTGTCTAGATGTCCTGTCCACTGATGAGAGTGCAGAATTGAAGTCTCCAACTATTATGGTAGATATGTCTATTTCTCTTTTCATTGTTTTAAGTGTTTGCCTCATGTATTTTGGAGCATTCTGGCTTGGTGCATAAATACTTATGATTGTTATGTCTTCCTGTTGAATTGTTCCTTTTATTAACACATAGTGTTCTTCATTGTCTCTTTTAACTGTTTTACATTTGAAGTCTAATTTGCTGTATATTAGTTGTTCTGGTTTGCTAGCTGTCAGAATGCAATATACTAGAAACAGAACGACTTTTAAAAATGGAAATTTAATAAGTTGCTAGTTTACAGTTCTAAGGCCAATAAAATGTGCCAATTAAAGCATGTCTATAGAAATGTCCAATCTAAGGTATCCAGGGAAAGATACATTGGTTCAAGAAGGCTGATGAAGTTCAGGGTTTCTCTCTCAAGTGAGATGGCACATGGCGAACACAGTCAGGGCTTCTCTCTTGGCTGGAAGTGCACATGGAGAACACGGCATCATCTGCTAGCTTTCTCTCCTGGCTTCTGGTTTCATGAAGCTCCCCAGGAGGTGTTTTCCTTCTTCATCTCTAAAGGTCACTGGCTTGCGGGCTCTGCTTCTCATGGCTATGTCATTCTGCTCTGGGCTCTCTGAATCTCTTAGTCTCCAAAATGTTTCCTCTTTATAGGACTCCAGAGACTTATAAAGACCCACCCCAATGGGTGGAGACATGTCATCACTTAATCCATCTTAACAACCACTCTTGACTAAATAACATCTCCAGAGAGATGATCTGATTACAGCCTCAAACATACAGTACTGAATAGGGATTATTCTGCCTTTGTGAAATGGGATTTTGATTAAAACATGGCTTTTCAAACCAACACATTAGTATAGCTACTCCTGCTTTTTTCTGATTGTTGTTTGTATGAAATGTCTTTTCCCAACCTTTCACTTTCAAATTATGTTTATCCTTGGGTCTAAGATACATTTTCTGTAGACAGCATATAGATGGGTCCTGTTTTTTAATCCATTCTGCCAATCTGTGTCTTTTTATGGGGAGTTTAATCCATTAACATTTAGTGTTATTACTGTATGGACAGTATTTTTTTCTACCATTTTGCCTTTGGGATTTTATCTGTCTTTTTACTTTTACTGATAGTCTTCATTTCTACACTCTACTCCACACCTCTCTCTCCTGTCGTTTCATATCTGTCTCTAGTGCTCCCTTTAGTATTTCTTGCAGAGCCAGTCTGTTGGTCACAAATTCTCTCAGTGATTTTTTGTCTGAAAATGCTTTAATTTCCCCCTCATTTTTGAAGGACAATTTTGCGGGATATAGAATTCTTGGTTGGCAGATTTTCTCTTTTAATAATTTAAATATATCATCCCACTGTCTTCTTGCCTCCATGCTTTCTGCTGCAAAATCTATGCATAGTCTTATTGGGCTTCCCTTGTATGTGATGGATTGTTTTTCTCTTGCTGCTTTCAAAATTCTCTCTTTCTCTTTGACATCTGACATTCTGATTGGTAAGTATCTTGGAGTATGTCTATTTGGATCTATTCTTTTTGGGGTATGCTGCACTTCTTGGATCTGTAATTTTAAGTCGTTCATAAGTTGGAAAATTTTCAGTGATAATTTCTTCCATTAGTTTTTCTCCTCTTTTTCCTTTCTCTTCTCCTTCTGGGACACCCACAACACATATATTCATGTGCTTCATGTTGTCATTCAATTCCCTGAGACCCTGCTCATATTTTTCCATTCTTTTCCCTATATTTTCTTTTGCTTGTCAAATTTCAGATGTCCCGACCTCCAGTTCACTAATCCTATCTTCTGCCTCCTGAAATCTGACATTGTATGTTTTTTTCATCTCTTCTACTGTGCCTTTCATCCCATACATTCCGTGATTTGTTCTTTCAGACTTTCGATTTCTTCTTTTTGTTCATTCCTTGCCTTCTTTATATCCTCCCTCAATTTACAGATTTGATTTTTGATGAGGTTTTCCATATCTGTTCGAATATCCTGAATTAATTGTTTCAGGTCCTGTATCTCATTTGAATTGTTGGTTTGTTCCTTTGACTAGGCCATATCTTCAATTTTCATACTGTAATTTGTTATTTTTTGCTGGTGTCTAGGCATTTAATTACCTTAATTAATTTATTCTGGAGATTGTTTTCACTTTTTTTACCTTGAATTTTCTTACTGGTTGACTTTGTTGTCTATCTGCTATTTGACATTAAGTTCAGCTTATTCTGGACCTCTAGTTCAGGTTTAACAGATCAGAATTTTTCAGTTCTTGTTTTTTTTGCTTCTTGCCCTGCCTGTATGGTGCCTTTTACCCCCCTTAGGAGTGTCTACTTAGGTATTATAGACCCCAGCTAGATTTTCCCAGACCAAACTGACCCTCTCTCAGGAGGAAAGAGTCACCTGCATCAGTTTTCCCTGAGGGTGAGACCCAGCAGATTGAAAGGCTTTCCTGTGAAGCCTCTGGGCTCCCCGTTTTTCCTATCCTGCCCAGTATGTGGTGCTTGTCTGCCTCCAGGTCCCACCAGCATAAAGTGATGTGGCACCTTTAACTTCAGCAGACTCTCCCTGCTGGGGGTGTGGTGGAGACAGAGGAGAGGTTGCAGTCTGGTTTTAATTGCTTCACTTTTCCAGATCCTGGGGTCTGAACTCCTTGAGGGACGGATTCCACCTGAGTTGGGCCCCACCCCTCTCCTGGGGAAGGCACAGGCTCCAGACAAACCCTCAGAAAAAACTTAATTCTGCCTATGCCTGGGGCAGTGGAGCCCAAGAAGCCTTTCAGGTGTGTCCAAAGAGTATTCAAGCCATAGAAACACAGCCACCAAAATGAAAGAGGAAAATCCTTTTCAGAGCAGGGCCCTTTCCTAGGGTTTGCCAATCAGAGCTTAAGTTGGTATGTTACTCTATGTATCTCCAGGTTCTATACGTCCCCCTGCCCCTTTCCTTCAGGGCTCAGACCTTTTCAAATCCAAAAAAACTTCTTTTTTTTTTTTGTTTGTTTGTTTGCTTGTTTTTGCTTTTCCATCAGCCCTGGCCCTCTGCACCTGGGCAAAACCCAGCGACTTCCACTTTTACTTGAGGTTCAGCTGAGCTGGGGGGCTATTTTTAGCAGTCAGAATTTGTGAATTAATTCCACAATTGGAGTTTATTTGCACTCAGCCCCTGCTGGTGGTAAACTCTCTCTCCTTTCCCCTCTGGGAAGCAACGTTTGGGGGAGGGGCGCCAGCCGCTATGGCTTGGGGAACTCACGGTTCTGGGTGGGCTTGCAGTTGGTTCAGATGGTTAAGACTGGTGTACACTGTGTGTTAGGTCACTGATGTGGTCCCAGCAGTTGTTCTGTACTGCTCATGGCTATTTAGTAGCAGCTCTGGAGGACAAACTAAATCCCACCATCTTATCCGGGAAGCCCATGAACAATTTTTAAGACATGAAATAATCTAAAGTATAGAATGTAAAATTGCATCTACAACATGATTAAAGCCTTATTAAATTATGCAATGGATGAATACTGAAAGAAACCATAAGAATAAAAATTGTTTTTGATTTATTGGCACTATAAATTGTGATTAAAATGTATATTTCAGGACTCTGTAAATATTATAATATTGATTGTGTAGTAAAATTACCTACTTGAACTTAGCTTTAGTTTTTAATTAAAAATCTTTATGATGAATGAAAACATATTAAGCTCTAGATTCTCATACTAAAACCTTAAATTTAAAAGTAAATTAGAACTGTAGAGGGTACCTTTCTTTAAAAGAAGTAATGTCTAATGCATTTGAAGAGATTAATATTGTTCTAGAAACCTGCCAAATGCTACTTGAAGATCCAGAAGTACTATCACTCAATTATCTCCTTGCTTACTCATTTGTTTGTGAAATAATTATTCAGTACATTTTTACTTTGCACAAACCACAGAGATAGGTATTTGAAAGTATTAAGCATAGTCCCTGCCCTCAATGAGATCTTAGAATGTTGAGAGAGGTGGGCTTACAAATATGAGGAGAACAAAGCAAAACAAAGTCTCTACTAGAGGTTTGTCCCACTTATAATATACAGATATTGTCTTATTAATTCAAATATTGGCTGGCTGTTGCCAGGGCTGCTATTGCAAACACCACACAGTTGATTGGATTAAATAATAATTTATTGGCTCAGTTTTGAAGGCCAAGAGTCCAAAATCAAGGCGTCATGAAGACATGCTTTCTCTATGATGTATGTAGCCTCGTGGTTCTGGCTTTCCACAGTCCTTAGGTCTCCCTCCTTGGCTTCCATCTCTGCCTCTATCACATGGTGATGTCCGTATTATCCTCCTGTGACTTTCTCTGAAGCCTTTTTTCTTTATAAAGCCCCCAGTTATGAGGATTAAGGGCCCACCCTAATTCAGTTTGTCCAAACCTAAATAGGGTCTTAGAAGAATCTAATCACAGATTAGTTCATCCCTTAATTGATAATATATCTTCAAAGAGTCCTATTCACCATGGGTTTGCACTCACAGGGATGTGGATAAAGACAAAAAATATGGCTTTTATCAGGATGTATGATTCAATCTACCACAGTCATCATAATGCCAATATATTCTTATGCTTATTGCGTGTGAAGACTCTTTCTATGTAATCTATTTTACTATATATTTGTAAATATATACAAATAAATACAGCAATAAAAATAAAGAAAGACATATTTTATGCAAATTATTTTAACATTTACTCCATATGTGTTGGTGGAGATATGCATTTTAGGTATGTGAGGACTGTGGACAGCATTGAATTTCAGAAAATGGACAGAAAGCTGAAATATAAGAGGAAACATTAATAAGGCTGAGCTAGAAGATAGGGTTCTGGAAAACTAAGGATCAGAGTTTATTGGTTCCCCTTTCCTCCCCATCTATCCCACATGTCATAGTATCTCAATCAATCACGGCCCTGCCAATTCCCTCATATCTCTTGCCACATACTCTCTCTATATAGTCAATGAACACTCCAGCACCATCCTAATTTGTTCCACAGTGCTAGTGACTGCTAAAGAAATTTACACAATTGCCTATCTCTTCAAATTTATGGCATAATACTTTTGCCAAAAATACCTCATAATACTTCTTGAAAATCCTATTTTTGCTATATTGTCACTAATTATTTCCAATGTCCATTTTCTTTGGTATTAGCTTTCAATAATTTCTTCAAACTCCCTCTGAGATTCTTTCACGCCCCTGATCCCCCTCCATTTAATGAGCATTGGAGTATATCGGGTGGGATGACCCAACTTCCTGCCAACAAAACTTTTTGCATCCTCATTATGTATTTTACTTTATTTCTTTAGTTCTGCCAAGGCCTGTGTATAGCAGGGGCACCAACAGTTCCTGGGCTTAAGCATACATTTTTATTTTTTATAAGTTCTGGGAGACTTGGAATGTCTTCAAGCAGCAAGCAACCCTATCAGATTTAAGAAGTGATATACCATTCTGCTCCCCACCACAATGTAAAATGAAATAAACAAGAAAAAAAATTTAAAACCAGTATTATAAAGCACTTCCAACATTTCCCCATCTAAAACTCTGCTCCCCCTTGCATACAGATCATAGGGTCTCCTGAAAATGCATATCATTTCCTAAATTTTTATCCAGAAAAGTACAGTGATGGAAGCCATAACTCTAGTGGTGGTAGGGACTAGGCTAAGACCTAAAGTTGTATTTCCATCCACTTCAAATTGCATTTCAATCTATGCACCTAAGGCAGGGGCAAGTGAGTATCCTTAAGAATCACAAATATAAGCAATGAATTCTGAACACCATTAATAAATTATAAACTCCTTCAGGAGAAATAGAGAATGGATATGTGGGAGAGGCATGAGATTGGCCCATGGGCATGAAAGCATAAAACCACTATCATCTGGTGGAAATATTGGATTAAAAATATAAACTGCTACTGAAGAATCTGAAAGTTCTGGGCATTAAGTCAGAAACTAGGAATTGAGAAATGGGGAGAAAAAACAGATAAATGATAAAAATCTTAAAATGTATTGGAACTGAGGTAATAGACAAGGGCTCATGGGATTTCTGTTGGCACCGGACCATAACTACATGTGATTTCTTTTCACTGCACCTTTCTGGTATTAGATTATTGTACATCAGGACTGATTGTAAAAATTGAGAAATGGATAGCACAATACTACTTGATGGTAGCACAATAATATATGTACACTGAATGAAGCTGAATGTGAGTATGGTTGAGGGAGAAAGAATGAGGGCACATATAAAACCAGAAGGAAAGATAGAGGATAAAGACTGAGATGGTATAGCAGGAATGCCTACAGTGGGCAATGATGGCGATTGAATGTACAAATAAAGAAACATTTTTGCATGAGGAAGAACAAATGGATGTTAACATTGCAAAGTGTTGAAAATGGAAATGATACAGGAAAGGAGCAATAAATGCAAGCTAGTGTCCATAGTCAACAGTAACGTTATAATAGGCTTCCACTGAATGTAACATGGATTCTATGTGGAAGAAAAAATGTCTTTATACAGATTATGGTCATGTAAGCATGTCTATTTACTTACGTTGGATTGTATCACGTGTGAATAAAATTGGTTAAAAATGAACAGAAAGAAACACGTGTTACAGAAAATGTGGAGAAATAGATATACCTATTCACTGTTGATAGGGAACCTGAGAGTGGCAGCCCCCCCCCAGAGGACAGTGTGGTGATTCCACAGAAGTCTAGTGGGGTTGCTATATGATCTTGCAACCCCATTGCTAGGTATATACTGGAGGAACTGAGAGTGGAGACATAAATGGACACATGCACCCTGGTATTTATGGCAGCAGTGTTCAGATTCACATTGGATAGAGGTGGCCTAAGAGTACAATGACTGAGGAATGGAATGGGGAACTGTGGTGTTTACATATAACAAACTACTGAGTGGCTGCAAGAAGGAATAAATTTGCGAGGCATGCAACTAGGTGAGTGAACTTTAAGGACAGAATGTTGAATAAAATGTCAGAAACAGAGAGACAAATACCGCCCCTCACTCATATGAATTAACTATAATACACAAATTCAGAGAATTGAAGTTGAGAGCATGGGTTATCAGATTGGACCTATTGTAAAGGGTCCTAGATTGTAAGCTCTTACAGCAACCACATGTATTTAGAAGTTGTAACTGATATTTCTAACTTCTGAGATAATGGCATATTTATATTAACCTGGTAATGCTGTGTCTTTATGTGACACTTGAGACTCAGAGTTAGAGCACTGAAGCTATGAAACTCAGTGTTATCCAATTCAGAAACTATTTAAAAAGCTGAAAAATGAACAGACTTCATCTAGATATATGAATGAAGCTGATCTGGATAGGCCTAAGGCAAATCAGAACACTGGGTAAAGTATAATCCATATTTTCAACCTTCAACGTTTGTGTGAGGTCAAACAGAGAGGGGTTTATATGATTCAGAATTAGCATTTCCTAATTTAACTTGTATGGTCAATTTACTTGAACACCATAATTACATGGAATCTTGAATAGGGTGTGAGATCTTGTCAGTTTTTAAAGTTTAATGTATTGACCTGATAGATACTAGAGTAATCTGATCAGAGAATAAAATAGTATTTGTAAAGTCTTCTTGGGGAATGGGGGAGAAGGGAGAAAATACTTAACTTTCCCATCTGGGGAATTCCTGATATTCTCACAATCAGTGGGGACAAACAACTCAGTAGGCTGAACCCTCAATCTTGAGGCTTGCCCCTATGAAGTTTATTCCTGCAAGGGAGAGGCCAAGTCTACATAAAATTATGTCTAAGAATCACCCCCAGAGAGCCTCTTACGTTGCTCAGATGTGGCCTCTCTCTCTAAGACAACTTGGCAGGTGAATTTACTGCCTTCTCCCCTATGTTGGACATGATTCCAGACGTTTAAATCTCCCTGGCAATGTGAGACTTGACTTCTGGACATAAGCTAGGACTATGAATCATTAGAGTGAGAAAGTCTTCTTGACCAAAAGGGAGAAGATAGAAATGAGAAAATAATAAAATCTTAGTAGTTGAGAGATTTCAAACAGATTTGGGAGGCTATCCTGGATGTTATTATCATGCATTATATAGATATCCCTTTTTAGTTTATGGTATATTAGAGTAGCTAGGGGGAAATACATGAAACTATTGAACTGGGTTCCAGTAGCCTTGATTCTTGAAGATGACTGCATAACTACATAGCTTTTACAATGTGACTGCGTGATTATGAAAACATTGTGTCTGATGATCCTTTTTCCTAGGGTATAGACAGATGAGTAAAAAAAAAGATAAAAATAAATAAATAAGAAGGAATTAAAGGATAAAAATTTGGTAAATTGAAATACTGTGGGTCAATGAGAGGGAGTGGTAAGGGGAATCAGATGTATGAGTTCCCCTTTTCCCTTTTTATCTCTTTTTCTGGAGTGATACAAATGCTCTAAAAATGATCATGTTGAATAATACACAACTATGTGTTGATATTGTGGGCCATTGATTGTATAATGTGGTTGAACTGTATGTGTGTGGATATTTCTCAATAAAAATATTTTTAAAAAACCAATTTGCTGTTTTTACCTCAGTTAACATTAAAAGATTTACCAAAACTTTTCTTTTTCAGATAAATCCTGATTTTTTCATACATGTAAATATTTGATTTACTTTATCAATATTTAATTGACTCCCTTGACTTATTTACATGAAATAAAGCGTGTTGTCAGACATGTAAATATATGCTTTTTAAAACACACACACACACATGCGTAAGCATGAAGGTGAGAATTGGCAGGCAGAAAATTGTGGAAATTCATGCCTCAGAGACTGTTTTTCCCAGTGAACTAGAAGGCAAAATTATCAGTCAAGATAAGATGTGGCAGATATGGAACATAAGGCAAAAAAAAAAAAAAAGTTTGGAGTGGTTTACCGAAGTGAATTATAAATGAAACCAAACAGCTGTATTTAGCCGCATTGATTTATTAACCTGCATTTTGGTAGACTGTGGTAGACTGCGCTATCAGTCCCTAGTTTTTATATCCCTGCCTTTTGCTGTTTATATTTACAGACCCCCTCTGACACTTTATTCAGCAACCTGACTTGTTTGGGCTAGAAGATATTAGATGTGATGCAAACAAGAATTTGAAACTCGTTTGAATTACTAGGCTTCTCCCCTTGCTCCTCTGCCATAGAGCTGAGAAGAATTTTTCCAGGAAAGATAAGGGAATTTTGGAGCAGACCTAGATCACAGATATCAAACATTAAATAGAGTCAAGCCATTTGATCAATATATCTGTGAGGATAAATGAATTTTTCAAGTTACAAAGTTTTGGGATGGTTTGTCACACAGCATTACACAGTATATACAAGAAAGAGAAAAAGCTTTGGTAAATTTTTGAACATTAACTGAGGTAAAAACAGCGAATAGATTTGTGAATGGATCCAGTTCCACCTAAGGAATACACAACCGTGGTAGACACAATACATACATTTATACCATTTTCTCCAACAGTGTTCAAGAGTACAAGCATAGATTCAGAAGTGTTCATTTTCCAAAAAATTTGCAATGAAAGAAAGAATAAAGCAATTAAGCCTGATGATAGAATCTGTTTGTAGTGATATATCATATATTTAATATTGATATAAAGGGATTAAAACCAGGAGAAGCGGTGCGCAGCGGGCTGGCTGATGGGAACCGGGCGGAGAGGTAGTATGCACAGCCGGTTGAAGATAAATGCCAGAGGACTTGGATCTCAGCTGAAGGAAGGTATTCCAGTTACAGAACTTTCAGCAAGTGGCCCTTTTGAAAGTCAAGATCTTCTTCGGAAGGGATTTCCGTGTGCGAAAAATGAGCATTTTTCCCCGTCATCCTCTTGAATTAGCAGAAAAGAATTTCCAGCTCAACCAAGATAAAATGAATTTTTCCACACCGAGAAACATCCAGGGTCTATTTGCTCCGCTAAAATTACAGATGGAATTCAAAGCCGGGCAGCAGTCTCAGCGGCTTTCATTTTTTCCGAGCTCAAAGTTTTCACTGGATATTTTGAGGGGTAATGATGAGACTATTGGATTTGAAGATCTTCTTAATGACCAGTCACAAAGTGAAGTAATGGGAGAACCACACTTGATGGTAGAATATCAACTTGGTTTACTGTAATACAGTTGTGCTGTTACTGAAAATAGTGACTGCATCTTGTTAATAGTTGTCTTTCTGCTACAATTTGATGTACACATTAAAAGTACTGACACGTAAGAATTTTACCAGTGACCGTTTCAAATTATTTGGTTTTTTTGGATTATGGCTATGTGACAATTGAAAACACTAAAGGAAGATGATTTACAGCTAGTTTATATTAAAACAGTGGCCTTCTAAGTCTTTAAAAAAATCATTGCAAATGAATATTATAAATCTACCTGCAGGTTTTGATTAAATCCATTTTCTAAGTATTCTATAAATTTAATTTTGAATAGTCATTATCAATACTTGAAAGTGCAGCCTGAATTCATAGTAGCATCTTTCAGAATAAATATTTGTAATTGATTTCACTGGCAACTTCAAATTAAGAACAAAATAAGATGTCTGTACTTCATTTCAGTATTATCCATTAATACTCATGAGAACATTTGTTTTATTGATACTGTTTTAAATTACAACCATTTTTTTTAATCCTTTTAAGTTCAAGATTATAAGTTCAGAGATTTTTATTTTCTTCTTGTCTTTAAGGTGAAAAACATAAAGTTACCAACAGAACTATATTAAACTGTGGTTCTTATAGATTTCATATATATTAATAAATATTTAATATGTAACCAAGTAGTACTGTTAGTAATAAAAAAAAAAAACCAAAAACAACAACAACAGGAGAAGCCTGATAGACCAGGAAAAATTGAACTAGTTAAGAGACCAGAGTTTCTTATGTGAACAAGTACAGGCACCAAAATAAATGAGACTATTGTGTAGATACAATATTCAGTTCAGAGAATGGAATGTTGAAAAGAGAAATTCAGATGTGTGATTGTTTAGGATAACAAGTTCAAAATTATAGCCACAAGAAAGATGGGGTTGCAAATTTGGGGGATTGTGAGACAATAGAAACTCTAGGTGATTGAAAGTGTTAGCACATAGAGTTTTGGTCTATTCTTATATAATGATAGCACTTGGGTAACATGAGAGCAAGAGAATTAAGGTTTAACATTTTTGTTCAATGGGAGATGTGATCGGAAGTAAATAAAGGGTCATGCTAAGACATAGAAGTCACTATAGTCAGTAAAAATAAAATAAATTGGAACTCTCACCACATGAATGGAAAGACAAGACCTAGGAGCAATGCAGGAGAATAGTGGCTGCAACATTATATGTACAATTGGATATTTTTCTTTTATAGATTTTAATTTTTATTGGATCATAATTGGCAGTCAGAAAAATAAAAGTATCATAAATAAACAGCTGGATAGATTTCACAACTGAATATATCTGCGGAACCAACACACAGATTAACAAACAGAATATTAAAAATACCATAGAGGCCCTCTCATGCTCTTTTCCAGTCATCATATCTCCCAATAGGAGTCACTAGCCTGATGGTTGGATGGTGACAGCCTTGGGATTTTATACATTTTGAAGTTTGGTAGACCTTTGGCTTCTTCTCAAAATTTCTTTGAGTTTATCATAGATTACTCAAGTTTGAAAGAAATGTGAAAATAAGAAATTTTTAGCTTATCAAATATTTTGTTTTATAGTTATCAAGGTATGTTATATAATTCAGTCCATTAATCAAAGCAATATATCATGTACTTAAAATGAAAAAATGACAATAAACTACCAAGCATGACTTCTGGACATGTCACCTTCAAGAAGCATTTACAAATCTCATTACAAGTATAGCCCCAACATTTCCCTTATCGCTTTTAAAATTTTCAGCTTGAAAGCTTCATAGGTGTTTTTATTATTCGCAGCTCCCTTATGCTAATAGTGCTAAATATCCTCTCACATCTCATTATATGTGTCCTGACTGTTGTGTAACTTATCTCTGACCTATATCATTCGAAGAGTTTTCACAGAGTGTCATTTGATAATTCAGCAGTAATGGATTATGAACACTAGTGGCACAATGTCTGGAGACAGGCAGACTGACTTACTCTAATGGAATTTCTTTAAAAACTGGGTAACTTTGGTCATGTAGGATCTGAGTCTTTGGAATGTACCTCCACCCCCACACATGCATATCAAACACACATACAACATACTTTTAAAAATGCATACATAGTCTCAAGCTAAATACATACAAAATAACATTAATTTTAGGGTGGATATTTGAAATATTATGGTCAAAAGAAATAGGATAAAAAAACTGAGGTTTTAAGAGTCAGATTACATCTATTGTGATCACTTCTGTGAGTGAACATTTTAGAAAATGACCAAAACAATGAAAAGAACAGTATCATATCATTTTTTCTATTTTTAATGAGATGTCCTCACACACATACTGTCCATCCAAAATATACAGTCAATGACCCATAATATCATCACATAGTTGGGTATTCATCACCATGATAATTTCTATCATTTCAGAAAAAGAAATAAAAAGAAAATGAAAAATTTCATGCATCCCAAACCCCTTACCCCTCCCTCTCATAGACCACTAGTATTTCAATCTACCCAATTTTTACATCTTATTATTTATTTATGTTTTTATCGCCCATATTATAGTCAGAATAAATGGTTTTTAAGAGTCAGATCACATCTATTCTGGCAACTTCTGTGAGTCAACATTTTGGAAAGATAACCAGAATAATGAAAACTCTTATCCTTTTAATCTTTAAAAAGTAAATGGGAGACTTAGTAACTCTTTCCAAATATTTGAAGGACCATTGAATAGAAAAGAGATTAGACTTACTTGTGAGGGTATCAAATCTAGGATTAGAACTAATGGGTAGAAGTTGAAAGTTAAAGTCAATAAAACATTAAATTTTCTCACATTGTTTAACAACAGTGAACTCTCTTGAGGTAAGGAAATTATTTGTGAATGAAAGTGTACAGGGAGGTTTGCCTTTTTGCTACAATGCTTCTTATTAAAGGGATTCACTAAAATTCTAGGATATTGTAATAGACAACTATATATGACAGTGCAATGAAAAAGTACTGCGTGCCCACGCAGACAGATATATTTAAATGTAACATTAGATTTCATTGCATTGCATCAATAAAGAGAAAAGGATTTGCTCCTTTGACCATGTTGAAGGTTCTAAATATTATGTTTAAGAAGAATGTTTAATAAGAGTTTCTATACCTTTACAAACTGCGCTAACTAAGCAAAGAGTAGAAGGTAGCTGAGATGCTTCTTTACTAAAAGATAATTTTATTGGTATGAGTAACAGCCACTAATATTTTTATCAAAACATCATAGAATTGAAACCTAGTGTCATGCTTATCCAAAGCAATATCCAGAACTTTACTGTTAATATTTAAAAGTAGGCTATGAAGTTTGTAGATTCTAGAATTATTTAAGCCATTTACAAATTTGAATCCTTTTAATATATCAAGATGTTAAAAATGTTTGCAGTCTGGTTTTTGTGCAATTCATCAGGACACATTTTGCTATAACATAGAACTTTGTTACCTTTTGTAAGAAACTGAGTATAGAATGCAGAACAAAGGTTTCTTTTTTTAAACTTTTTTATTATGTAGTATAACATATATACAAAGCAAAGAAATAAAAAAGCAATAGTTTTCAAAACACTCTTCAACAAGTAGTTACAGGACAGATCCCAGAGTTTGTCATGGGCCACCATATGATCCTTTCAGATTTTTCCTTCTAGCTCCTCCAGACTATAGGGGGGCTAGAAGGCTTAAATATTTTTTTTATCACCAAAATTGAAATTTCAAAGCACAGCAACACAATTAGTTGTAGAATGTATTTCAGAGTTTGATGTGGGTTACGATACCACAATTTAAGGTTTTTACTTTTAGCTGCTCTAAAATACTGGTGACTAAAAGAGCTATCAATTTATGATTCAGTATTCATATTAATTTGTCAAGTTCTATCTTCTCTGTATAACTCCATCATCACCTTTGATTTTTCCATCCCGCTCTTTAGGGGTGTTTGGGCTATGGCATTCTAAATTTTTCATATTGGAAAGGTCTGTCACTAATATGGGGTAGGAAGATGGAACTATCTGATTTCTGGAGAGGATATGGCCTTTAGATTTCAGGACTTATCTGGATCAGGGGCCCATCTGGAGGTTGTAGGTTTCTGGAAAGTTACTCTAGTGCCTGGAACCCTCGCGGAATCTTATATATTGCCCAAGATGTTCTTTAGGATTGGCTGGAATGGTACTGGTTGAAGGCTGGCAGGTTATGATAGTTAGCAAAGTCTAACAGAAGCTTGCATAAGAGCAACCTCCAGAGTAGCCTCTCAACTCTATTTGAACTCTGCCACTGATACTTTATTAGTTACACTTCCTTTCTTCCTTTTGTTCAGGACGGAATTGTTGATTCACGGTGCCAGGTCTGCATTCATCCCTGGGATTCATCTCCCACGTTGCCAGGGAGACTTTCTCCCCTGGATGTCATATCCCACATAGTGGGGAGGGAAATGACTTCACTTTCAGAGTTGGGCTTAGAGAGAATGAGGCCACATATGAGCAACAAAAGAGGTCCTCCAGAGGTAACACTTAGGCATGCCTATAGGCAGTCTAAGCTTCTCAGCTACCTACATAAGCTTCACAAGTGTAAGCCCCATGATCGAGGGTGTGGCCTATTGATTTGGCTGTCCCTAAAGTTTGACAAAATGCCAGGGGATTCCCTGATGGTAAGGTTTAATAGTTCCACGTTCTTTCTCCCATCACTCAAGGAACTTAGCCAATATTTTTTGATTATCTGCTTAATATACTCTAGGATGTATGCAGACATTACAATGACTATTTGTACAGGATTATCAGACGTCTATCTTATTCTGGGCTCCCTGTGTCTCAGTTGTTCAAATGAGCTGTGCAGATAGGTTGAATTAGATTACACACTACAGAAAATTTCTGTTCCAGACCAAATAAACCTTTCTTCCATTGGCCTCAAAGAGTATGTGTGGTTCTAAAATATAGACACTGTCTTCCTTACCCCTATGTTCTGAATTACTTTCACCCCAACCTGTTCAGCTCCATTCTTATCTCTAAATATCAGGTTATACATATAAAATAGCCTCTCAAAATTCAGAAATGATAATTACCACTCTGGACTTAATGTGTCTGCTCTAAAAGCTTACAATTTAGGTCTCTGTTTTCTTATAAACATCTTTTAAAGGTGACCATACCATTCTTGTTCTTTTGTTTCTGGCTCATTTTGTCTCACCAAATGTCCCACATGTTCATTCACATCACTGCATGCCTCATGACTTTGTTCCTTTTTGTAGCAGCACAAACTTTATTCATAAGTATACACCATCGTTTGCCAATCTATTTCTCAGTCGGTGTATCCTTCAGTCACCTGCATTCATCAGGCATCATGTATAGGTCCCAAAGTCCATAGTCCATCAACGTTCTCAATTTTAGATAATTTCATTGTTCCCAAGAGAAAGAAAACCAATAAACAGACCCTCACCAAATAGGAAATCTAAACCTCCTCATAGCTCTTGTCCCTCCCCCATTATTTAGCTCTGCTGTTGTTGTGGTAGTGCTGATGGTTTCCTTCTGAACATAGCTCATAGCATGCAGTAGTAGTTTCCCCCTGTACCCTTGACTTAAAGACTCTTTGTACAAGAATCATATCTTTGAAGTAATTGTTGTGAGAACTAATTCATATTTCTAATGTAAATCAGTGGGACATGAGGTCTATACAATCCGTTTCAATCTTGTTCATTATCAATATGGTAATGTTGTTTATAGACCCACTAGGGAACCACCTTCACTCCTATCTGCTTCCTTACATTGGAGTTCAACCTCATTAGTTAACAGTTCACCCATCTCTAGCTTCTATGTAGCTTTAAGTCCCCTACATTCTGTACTATAAGCCTCTGATTATACCGTTGCGCTGGACATAAAAGTGGAATCATTCACTATCTAACCTTTTGTCTATGGCTATTTTCACTTAGGATTATGTTCTCAAGGTTCATTCATCTTGTCATGTGCTTCAGGATGTCATTTTGTCTTATTAGTGCATAATATTCCATCATATGTATATACCACATTTTGTTGATCCACTCATCTGTTGATGGGCATTTGGTTTGTTTCCATCTTCTGGCAATTGTGAATAATGTTGCTATGAGCATCAATGTGCAAATGTCAGTTTGTGTCACTGCTTTCAGATATTCTGGGTATATACCAAGTAGTGCCACCACCGGATCATAAGGCAACTTGTTATTTAGTTTCCTAAGGAACCACCAAACAGTCTTCCATAGTGGTTGCACCATTATACATTCCCACCAGCAGTACATAAGTGTCCCAATCTATCCACATCCTCTCCAACATTTATAGTCTCCTGTTTGTTTAATAGCAGCCATTCTTATAGGTATGAGGTGGTATCTCATTGTAGTATTGCTCTGAATTTCCCTTATAGCCTATGAAAATGAACATCTCTTCATGTGCTTTTGAGCCATCTGTATTTGCTTTTCAGAAAAATACCTATTCATATCTTTAGTCCATTTTATAATTCGGGCATTTGTTCTTTTGTTGTTGAGTTGTGTGATTTCTTTGTATATACAGGAAATCAAACCTTTGCCTGATATGTGATTTCCAAATATTTTCTCCCATTGAGTTGGCTGCTTCTTCACCTTTTTAGCAAAGTCTTTTGAGGTGCAAAAGTATTTGATTTTGGGGAATTCCCATTCACCTATTTTTCTTTTGTTGCTTGTGCATTGGGTGTAAGTTTAGGAAACTACTTCCTACTACTAGGTCTTGAAGGTGTTTCCCTGCATTGTCTTCCGGAAGCTTTATGGCACTAGTTCTTATACTTAGGTGTTTGATCCACTTGGAGTCAGTTTTTGTGTAGGGTGTAAGATAGGGGTTTTCTTTCATTCTTTGGGGTATTGATATCCAGTTCTTCCATACCCAATTTTGAAAAGTCTGTTTTGTCCTAGTTCAGAGGATTTGAGGGCCTTGTCAAAAATCAGTTGACCATAGATTCGGTGGTCTATTTCTGCACTGTTGATTCAATTCCATTGGTCAATGCTTCTATCTTTGTGCCAGTACCATGCTGTTTTGACTACTGTGGCTGTCAGGGACTGTTATTCCTCCCACTTCATTTTTCTTTTCTAGGATGCTTTTAGCTATGCAGTGTCTCTTTCCCTTCCAGATGAAATTGGTAATTAATTTTTCCAAATCTTCAAAGCAGATTGTTGGAATTTTGATTGGTACTGTGTTGAATCTGTAGATCAATTTGGGGAGAATTGACACATTAACCATCTTTTGCCTTCTTATCCATCAGCAGGGAATATCTTTTCACCTATTTACATCTCCTTTGATTTCTTTTAGTAATGTGATGTTGTTTTCTGCATACATGTATTTTACATCCCTAGTTAAGTTCATTCTTAAGTACTTGAGTCTTTTAGTTGCTATTTTGAATGGAATTGTTTCCTTAACTGTCTCCTCAGCTAGGTCATTGCTTGTGTATAGAAACATTACTGATTTTTGCATATTAATTTTATATCCTGCCACCTTGCTGAATGTATTTATTAGCTCAAGCAACTTTGCTGTAGATTTCTCAAAATCTTCCAAGTATAGTATAATTTCATCTGCAGACAATGAGTTTTACTTCTTCCTTTCCAATTTGGATCCCTTTTATTTCTTTGCCCTGCCTGATTGTTCTAGGTAGGACTCTAGCACAATGTTGAATAATAATGGTGACAGTGGGCATCCTTGTCTTGTTCCTGATCTTAGGGGGAAAGATTTCAGTCTCTCTCCATTGAGTATGATGCTGGCCTTTGGTTTTTCATATATTCTCTTTATCATATTGAGGTAGTTACCTTTGATTCCTATCTTCTGGAGTGTCTTTTTTTTTTTTTATCAGAAATGAATGTTGAATTTTGTCAAATGCTTTTTCAACATCAGTTAAGATGATCACGTGACTTTTCCCTTTCAATTTGTTAATGTGCTCTATTACATTAGTTGATTGTCTTGTGTTGAAACATCCTTGCATTCCTGCTGTAAACGCTGCTTGGTCATAGTGTATAATTCTTTTAACATGTTGTTGGATTCAGTTTGCTAATATTTTATTGAGAATTTTTGCATCTATATTCATTAGGGAGATTGGCCTGTTATTTTACTTTCTTATAGCATCTTTACAGTTTTGGTATTAAAATGATATTAGCTTTATAAAATGAGTTAGGTAGATTTCTTCTTCCTCAGGTTTTGGAAAAGTTTGAGCAGGATTGGTGTCAGTTCTTTTTGGAATGTTTGAAATTCCCCTGTGAAGCCAGCTGGCCTTGGGTTTTCTTTGTAGGAATATATATATATAATATATTATATATAATTAATTAATATAAAATATATATATATAATTTATTATTTTTTTTGCATAGGTAGGCACCAGGAATCGCACCCAGTCTTTGTCATGGCAGGCAAGAACTCTGCCTGCCGAGCCACCATGGCCTGCCCTTTTTTTTTTTTTTTTTTATATATATATTTTTTTTATTAATTAAAAAAAGAATTAACAAAACAATTAGAAATCATTCCAATCTACATGTACAATCAGTAATTCTTAATAACATCACATAGTTGCATATTCATCATTTCTTAGTACATTTGCATCGATTTAGAAAAAGAAATAAAAAGACAACAGAATAAGAATTAAAACAATAATAGAAAGAAAAAAAACAAAAAAAACAAAAACAAAAAACCTATACCTCACATGCAGCTTCATTCAGTGTTTTAACATAATTGCATTACAATTGGGTAGTATTGTGCTGTCCATTTCTGAGTTTTTATATCCAGTCCCGTTGAACAGTCTGTATCCCTTCATCTCCAATTATCCCTTCTCTTTTTTTTTTTTTTTTAATTAACGGAAAAAAAGAAATTAACCCAACATTTAGAGATCATACCATTCTACACATGCAATCATTAATTCTTAACATCATCACATAGATGCATGATCATCATTTCTTACTACATTTGCATTGGTTTAGAAGAACTAGCAACATAACCGAAAAAGATATAGAATGTTAATATAGAGAAAAAAATAAAAGTAATAATAGTAAAATCAAAACAAAACAAAACAAAACAAAACAAAAACCTATAGCTCAGATGCAGCTTCATTCAGTGTTTTAACATGATTACTTTACAATTAGGTATTATTGTGCTGTCCATTTTTGAGTTTTTGTATCTAGTCCTGTTGCACAGTCAGCTTCAATTACCCATTGTCTTACCCTGTTTCTAACTCCTGCTGAACTCTGTTACCAATGACATATTTCAAGTTTATTCTCGAATGTCCGTTCACATCAGTGGGACCATACAGTATTTGTCCTTTAGTTTTTTGCTGGATTCACTCAGCATAATATTCTCTAGGTCCATCCATGTTATTACATGGTTCATAAGTTTATCTTGTCTTAAAGCTGCATAATATTCCATCGTATGTATATACCACAGTTTGTTTAGCCACTCTTCTGTTGATGGAGATTTTGGCTGTTTCCATCTCTTTGCAATTGTAAATAATGCTGCTATAAACATTGGTGTGCAAATGTCCGTTTGTGTCTTTGCCCTTAAGTCCTTTGAGTAGATACCTAGCAATGGTATTGCTGGGTCGTATGGCAATTCTATATTCAGCTTTTTGAGGAACCGCCAAACTGCCTTCCACAGTGGTTGCACCCTTTGACATTCCACCAACAGTGGATAAGTGTGCCTCTTTCTCCGCATCCTCTCCAGCACTTGTCATTTTCTGTTTTGTTGATAATGGCCATTCTGGTGGGTGTGAGATGATATCTCATTGTGGTTTTGATTTGCATTTCTCTAATGGCCAGGGACATTGAGCATCTCTTCATGTGCCTCTTGGCCATCCGTATTTCCTCTTCTGAGAGGTGTCTGTTCAAGTCTTTTTCCCATTTTGTAATTGGGTTGGCTGTCTTTTTGTTGTTGAGATGAACAATCTCTTTATAAATTCTGGATACTAGACCTTTATCTGATATATCATTTCCAAATATTGTCTCCCATTGTGAAGGCTGTCTTTCTACTTTCTTGATGAAGTTCTTTGATGCACAAAAGTGTTTAATTTTGAGGAGTTCCCATTTATTTATTTCCTTCTTCAGTGCTCTTGCTTTAGGTTTAAGGTCCATAAAACCACCTCCAGTTGTAAGATCCATAAGATATCTCCCAACATTTTCCTCTAACTGTTTTATGGTCTTAGACCTAATGTTTAGATCTTTGATCCATTTTGAGTTAACTTTTGTATAGGGTGTGAGAGATGGGTCTTCTTTCATTCTTTTGCATATGGATATCCAGTTCTCTAGGCACCATTTATTGAAGAGACTGCTCTGTCCCAGGTGAGTTGGCTTGACTGCCTTATCAAAGATCAAATGTCCATAGATGAGAGGGTCTATATCTGAGCACTCTATTCGATTCCATTGGTCGATATATCTATCTTTATGCCAATACCATGCTGTTTTGACCACTGTGGCTTCATAATATGCCTTAAAGTCAGGCAGCGCGAGACCTCCAGCTTCGTTTTTTTTTCCTCAAGATGTTTTTAGCAATTCGGGGCACCCTGCCCTTCCAGATAAATTTGCTTATTGGTTTTTCTATTTCTGAAAAATAAGTTGTTGGGATTTTGATTGGTATTGCATTGAATCTGTAAATCAATTTAGGTAGGATTGACATCTTAACTATATTTAGTCTTCCAATCCATGAACACGGTATGCCCTTCCATCTATTTAGGTCTTCTGTGATTTCTTTTAGCAGTTTTTTGTAGTTTTCTTTATATAGGTTTTTTGTCTCTTTAGTTAAATTTATTCCTAGGTATTTTATTCTTTTAGTTGCAATTGTAAATGGGATTCGTTTCTTGATTTCCCCCTCAGCTTGTTCATTACTAGTGTATAGAAATGCTACAGATTTTTGAATGTTGATCTTGTAACCTGCTACTTTGCTGTACTCATTTATTAGCTCTAGTAGTTTTGTTGTGGATTTTTCCGGGTTTTCGACGTATAGTATCATATCGTCTGCAAACAGTGATAGTTTTACTTCTTCCTTTCCAATTTTGATGCCTTGTATTTCTTTTTCTTGTCTAATTGCTCTGGCTAGAACCTCCAACACAATGTTGAATAATAGTGGTGATAGTGGACATCCTTGTCTTGTTCCTGATCTTAGGGGGAAAGTTTTCAATTTTTCCCCATTGAGGATGATATTAGCTGTGGGTTTTTCATATATTCCCTCTATCATTTTAAGGAAGTTCCCTTGTATTCCTATCTTTTGAAGTGTTTTCAACAGGAAAGGATGTTGAATCTTGTCGAATGCCTTCTCTGCATCAATTGAGATGATCATGTGATTTTTCTGCTTTGATTTGTTGATATGGTGTATTACATTAATTGATTTTCTTATGTTGAACCATCCTTGCATACCTGGGATGAATCCTACTTGGTCATGATGTATAATTCTTTTAATGTGTTGTTGGATACGATTTGCTAGAATTTTATTGAGGATTTTTGCATCTGTATTCATTAGAGAGATTGGTCTGTAGTTTTCTTTTTTTGTAATATCTTTGCCTGGTTTTGGTATGAGGGTGATGTTGGCTTCATAGAATGAATTAGGTAGTTTTCCCTCCACTTCGATTTTTTGGAAGAGTTTGAAGAGAATTGGTACTAATTCTTTCTGGAACGTTTGGTAGAATTCACATGTGAAGCCATCTGGTCCTGGACTTTTCTTTTTAGGAAGCTTTTGAATGACTAATTCAATTTCTTTACTTGTGATTGGTTTGTTGAGGTCATCTATGTCTTCTTGAGTCAAAGTTGGTTGTTCATGTCTTTCCAGGAACCCGTCCATTTCCTCTAAATTGTTGTATTTATTAGCGTAAAGTTGTTCATAGTATCCTGTTATTACCTCCTTTATTTCTGTGAGGTCAGTAGTTATGTCTCCTCTTCCATTTCTGATCTTATTTATTTGCATCCTCTCTCTTCTTCTTTTTGTCAATCTTGCTAAGGGCCCATCAATCTTATTGATTTTCTCATAGAACCAACTTCTGGCCTTATTGATTTTCTCTATTGTTTTCATGTTTTCAATTTCATTTATTTGTGCTCTAATCTTTGTTATTTCTTTCCTTTTGCTTGCTTTGGGGTTAGCTTGCTGTTCTTTCTCCAGTTCTTCCAAATGGATAGTTAATTCCTGAATTTTTGCCTTTTCTTCTTTTCTGATATAGGCATTTAGAGCAATAAATTTCCCTCTTAGCACTGCCTTTGCTGCGTCCCATAAGTTTTGATATGTTGTGTTTTCATTTTCATTCGCCTCGAGGTATTTGCTAATTTCTCTTGCAATTTCTTCTTTGACCCAGTCGTTGTTTAGGAGTGTGTTGTTGAGCCTCCACGTATTTGTGAATTTTCTGGCACTCTGCCTATTATTGATTTCCAACATCATTCCTTTATGGTCCGAGAAAGTGTTGTGTAAGATTTCAATCTTTTTAAATTTGTTAAGACTTGCTTTGTGACCCAGCATATGGTCTATCTTTGAGAATGATCCATGAGCACTTGAGAAAAAGGTGTATCCTGCTGTTGTGGGATGTAATGTCCTATAAATGTCTTTTAAGTCTAGTTCATTTATAGTAATATTCAGATTCTCTATTTCTTTGTTGATCCTCTGTCTAGATGTTCTGTCCCTTGATGAGAGTGGTGAGTTGAAGTCTCCAACTATTATGGTATATGAGTCTATTTCCCTTTTCAGTGTTTGCAGTATATTCCTCACGTATTTTGGGGCATTCTGATTCGGTGCGTAAATATTTATGATTGTTATGTCTTCTTGTTTAATTGTTCCTTTTATTAGTATATAGTGTCCTTCTTTGTCTCTTTTAACTGTTTTACATTTGAAGTCTAATTTGTTGGATATTAGTATAGCCACTCCTGCTCTTTTCTGGTTGTTATTTGCATGAAATATCTTTTCCCAACCTTTCACTTTCAACCTATGTTTATCTTTGGGTCTAAGATGTGTTTCCTGTAGACAGCATATAGAAGGATCCTGTTTTTTAATCCATTCTGCCAATCTATGTCTTTTGATTGGGGAATTCAGTCCATTGACATTTAGTGTTATTACTGTTTGGATAATATTTTCCTCTAACATTTTGCCTTTTGTATTATATATATCATATCTGATTTTCCTTCTTTCTACACTCTTTTCCATATCTCTCTCTTCTGTCTTTTTGTATCTGACTCTAGTGCTCCCTTTAGTATTTCTTGCAGAGCTGGTCTCTTGGTCACAAATTCTTTCAGTGACTTTTTGTCTGAGAATGTTTTAATTTCTCCCTCATTTTTGAAGGATAATTTTGCTGGATATAGGAGGTCTTGGTTGGCAGTTTTTCTCTTTTAGTATTTTAAATATATCATCCCACTGTCTTCTAGCTTCCATGGTTTCTGCTGAGAAATCTACACAAAGTCTTATTGGGTTTCCCTTGTATGTAATGGATTGTTTTTCTCTTGCTGCTTTCAAGATCTTCTCTTTCTCTTTGACCTCTGACATTCTAACTAGTAAGTGTCTTGGAGAACGCCTATTTGGGTCTAATCTCTTTGGGGTGCGCTGCACTTCTTGGATCTGTAATTTTAGGTCTTTCATAAGAGTTGGGAAATTTTCAGTGATAATTTCTTCCATTAGTTTTTCTCCTCCTTTTCCCTTCTCTTCTCCTTCTGGGACACCCACAACATGTATATTTGTGCGGTTCATATTGTCCTTGAGTTCCCTGATACCCTGTTCAAATTTTTCCATTCTTTTCCCTATAGTTTCTGTTTCTTTTTGGAATTCAGATGTTCCATCCTCCAAATCACTAATTCTATCTTCTGTCTCTTTAAATCTATCATTGTAGCTATCCATTATTTTTTCTATGCTTGCTACTTTATCCTTCACTTCCATAAGTTCTGCGATTTGTTTTTTCAGTTTTTCTATTTCTTCTTTATGTTCAGCCCATGTCCTCTTCATGTCCTCCCTCAATTTATCGATTTCATTTTTGAAGAGGTTTTCCATTTCTGTTCGTATATTCAGCATTAGTTGTCTCAGCTCTTGTGTCTCATTTGAGCTATTGGTTTGTTCCTTTGACTGAGCCATATTCTCAATCTTTTGAGCGTGGACAGTTATCTTCTGCTGCTGGCGTCTGGGCATTTATTCAGATTTCTCTTGGTGTTGGACCCAGCAAGGTTGTAATATTTTTCTGTGAAATCTCTGGGTTCTGTTTTTCTTATCCTGCCCAGTAGGTGGCGCTCGTGGCACACGTTTGTCTGCGGGTCCCACCAGTAAAAGGTGCTGTGGGACCTTAAACTTTGGAAAACTCTCGCCGTCCTGGGGGTTCGCTAGCCGAAGCGGCTTGAGCCGGCCCGGGGTCCGAACGCAGGGAGGGTGTCCGAGTGCAGGGAGGGTTGCTGGTCGCCGCAGCCAGGGAAAGAGCCCGTCCGAATTTCCTAGTCGGCCCTGGGCAACAAGCGTGGCGGGAGGACGCCAGCGGCAGCGGCCCGCCCGAGAGAGTGCACGTTCCCCGGGAGTCACGGGGTCACCATTCTCCGCGGCCTGGGGGTTTCCAATCCAATTCTCTCAGTTGGTCCGGGGGCTGCGCGTGGTGTGGGCACCAGTCGCCTTGGTTTCAGGGGACCACCTCTCCAATTCTCCCAGCCGGCCCGGGAAGGGGGAAGGGAGTAACTCCAGCCGCTTGCCACCCCGCCCGGTAAGGCCCGCGCGCCTCGGCGATCTCACCCGAGCTGCTTCTCTCAGCCAGCCAGCTGTTCCAGCATGGGGTACGCTGTCTTTTTTATCTCTGTTGTGGCTTTGGGTGCTTTCTGTATCGTTTCTACTCCCCTAGTAGGTGTCCTGGAGAAGAAACTAAGATCCGCGCGTCTTACTAAGCCGCCATCTTCCAGGAAGTCCTCTGCCCTTTTTTTTTTGTAGGAAGATTTTTGATGACTGATTGCACTTTTTTTTTTACTTGTGATTGGTTTGTTGATATCTTCTATTTCTTCCTGAGTCAGTGTAGCTCATTTGTGTGTCTGCAGGAATTTGTACATTTCATATAACTTGTCTAGTTTGTTGGCATTTAGTTGTTCATGGTATCCTCTTATGATTTCTTTTATTTCTTTGGGGTCTGTGGTAATGCACACCTTCTCATTTCTGATTTTGTTTATTTGCATCCCCTCTCTTTTTTTCTTAGTCAGTACTGCTAATGGTCCATCAATTTTACTGAGTTTCTCAAAGAACAAAATTTTGGTTTTATTGATTCTATTGTTCTTTTGGTTTCCCATTCATTTATCTCTGCTCTAATCTTTGTTATTTCTCTTCTTCTATTTGCTTTTGGGGTTATTGAGATCCAGCTTCATTCCATTGTGATCAGAGAAAGTGTTTTGAATAATTTAAATGTTTTAAAATTACAAAGACATGTTTTGTGCCTCAACATATGATCTATCCTGGAGAATGTTCTATGAACACTAGAGAAGAATGTGTATATCCTTGTGTTTTGAGGTGCAATAACCTACATATGTCTGTTAGATCTAATTCATTTATCAAGTTATTTAGCTTCTCTATTTCCTGTTGATCTTCTGTCTGGTTGTTCTATCTATAGAGAAGAGTGGTTGATTGAAGTCTTCTGCTATTGTTGTTGAAACATCTATCACTCCCTTCAGTTTTTCTAGTGTCTGTCTCATGTACTTTGGAGCTCCTCAGTTGGGAGCATAAACTTTTATGATTATTATATATTCTTGATGAATTGACCCTTTAATTAGTATATAATATCCTTCTTTTTCTCTTATGGTATCTTTACATTTAAAGTCTATTTTGTCCGATATTAATATAGCCACTCCTGCTGTCTTTTGGTTACAACTTGGGTGGAAAATCTTTTTCCATCCTTTCACTTTCAATTCATTTATATCATTGTGTCTAAGATGAGTCTCTGTAAGCAGCATATAGCTGGATTATGCTTCTTAATCCATTATGCCAATCTATATCTTTTAATTGGTAAGTTTATTCCATTAACATTTAAAGTTATTACTGAAAAGGTGTTTCTTGAATTCACCATCATATCTTTTTTATTTTATTTGTCAGATCTATATATTATTTTCCTCTTTCTCTTTGTATTCTTTAAGTTACTCTTAGTGGTACCCTTCAGTTCTGTGCCCTCCTCCAGAACTCCCTTGCTTGTCTTTTTTTTCAGTCAATCAGCTGAACTCCTTTTAGTATTTCTTGTAGGGCCAATCTCTTGTTGACAAATTCTTTCAGGACTTCTTTGTCTGTGAAAACGTTAATCTCTCCCTCAGTTTTGAAGGACAGTGGAAGTCTTTCTCTTTCAGGGTCTTGAATATATCATATCACTGCCTTCTCACCTCCAGGGTGCTAGCTGAGTAGTCTGAACTCAGTCTTATTTGGTTTCCCTTGCATGTAGTAGATTGTTTTTCTCTTGCTGCTTTCAGGACTTTCAGCTTCTTGTCAACATTTGGTAGACTGATTAGTATGTGCCTTGGGGAAGGCCTACTTGGATTTATTCTGTTTGGAGTTTGTTGGGCTTCTTTGACTTGTATATTTATGTCCTTTATGAGGGTTGGGAAGTTTCCCCCCATTATATCCCCAACTGCTCTTCCTAGCCCTTTACTCCTCTCTTCTTTTTCTGGGATGCCAATGATTCTTATATTTGTGTACTTTGTTTTGCCTATCATTTTCCTGAGATCCAATTCAAATTTTTCCATCTTTTTTGCCATGTAAATATCTTGATTGATTTACTTTAGGAGTTGATTTCTTTCAGTAGTCTAAGACCTTGTGTTTGTGGGATGGATGCACAGCAGGATGCAGAGTATGGAGTGGGGCACTCAGTGTGTTGATTTTTTTCAGGGCAGGTATAGGTGCAGATTGGGGATGTCATGCTGATGCTTGTGAATGTGTGTGCCAGTGGCCAGCAAGGATGTAGGTGTGTGGGTGCACCGGTATGGGGGGAATAACCCTGGTGTGCACTGTCTAAGGCATGGGGCCTTTTGTGCACATGTGTAGAGCTGTGGCAGCAGGTCAGTGTTATGCCTTTGTGGATTGGGGGCAGATGTGATCAGGCAGTGCAGGTCCACACTTCCTCAGAGCTGGAAATGTGGCTGGGGTCCGTGCACATATGCGGTTCTAGAATTGCTGCAAACTGAGATTCCCAGAGCTGAATGAAGTGATTGGGGGCCCATGCACATGCATGGGTCTAGAAGTGCCATAAACTGATGTGCAGATCTGGGGTGAGGGATGGGATGAGATTGTGAGACACTATGGGCAGGGGGGTGGTGTAGCCTGAGTATGGAGGTTAGTGCGCATAACCTTTATGTGCTGGCAACAGGCTGCAGGGAACAGGGAGGGAAAGGTAGTGCTTAGGAGAGGTGCAGGAGAGGTGGGTTGGGCTGAACTTGGTGTGGGGGTGTGGGGCAGGCATATGCACTGGGAGTTGGTGAGCTGGGAGTGCCTGGAGCGTGGAGAATGGGAACAGGTGACAGGGTTCGGGAGCATGGGGTGTGGTGTTAGTCACTGGTCATGGGGCTGCACTGGTAAGGGTGGCACACCCAAGGAACATGGCCTGGTTTACTTCTTAGTCCGGGGCTCCTATCCATGTACTCCCTTGGGCTCCACACTTCTGTGCCAGGCTCCAGTTTTCTGCCTCTTAGTTCCTCGGCCTCTGAAACAAGGGCTGCCTTATATGGTGCAGAATGCTCTCCCAGGTCAGTTGCACTCCTGAATCACTGCCTCAGGCACCTTCCTGTCCCTTCTTTAACTTTTCCATAGAGCAGGGCTGATCCAGAGCTACTCTATTCAGCCATCTTCCCAGAAGTCACAAAAGTTTCTTTAATAAGGAAATTTCAGCTGGTAATTAAATTACTCCAGTTATAAAATTGTATTTCTCTTCTGCGTATGCAACCCCTGTACACATCTTGAAACAAGCTTCATGCATTCCAGTATTAACACATCCAGAACAAATCCAAAGTCATATGCAATCTCTAATAAAACCCAAGCTTTTTATTTATAGTTATGGAATAGAATTTATATAAGAAAACATGTGAAAATACTGCATGTTAGAGTTTTAAAGCAGCTTCAAAAGGTATCTGATCTATTATGCCCAATGAGCTTAAGCACATGAAAATGGTGCTTT
Organism: Tamandua tetradactyla; assembly: GCF_023851605.1. Lineage (NCBI taxonomy): Eukaryota > Metazoa > Chordata > Mammalia > Pilosa > Myrmecophagidae > Tamandua > Tamandua tetradactyla. The sequence continues at coordinate 15,783,496 of NC_135339.1, read as the reverse complement.
ATTTCTATTTTTTATATTTATAAATTTATATTTATTTATTATTTAAAATAATGCTAAGAAAGTCAGCCAGATCCTGCTATAAGTGCAGAAAGATGGGACACTGATATCATGAATGTCCTCAGGGATGCTGAGAGTCTCCTGGGTCCTTGCTCTAGGGATGGGAAGGATGGACACTGGGTTGGGAGTTCATTGAGTTCCAGATGGGAGTTGTGACCTGCCATAAGGACTTGGTGAATGCTCCTGAGCAAGCCTAAGGAGGCCCAGGACTACTAGTGGCTACCGGAACATAACTGAAGAACATCAATTTTGATGAATCCTGGCTGATCTGCAATGTAGCAGTCAGTGCTAACTGAATGAATATGGAAAGTTACAGAAGGTTTAAGTCCTGGATGAGTGCTGAAACTTGTGGAAAGTTTAAGAAAACTAGAAGCCTTTCACACCACAACAGTGCTGAACTGAAGATTTTCAGTCATTATAACTGCCTCTCTGGAATCCTCCCCTCTCAACTTAAATGAGATAGCCAGACCATCCTACATCCCATCAGGCAGTGCCTAGTTCTTTGACAAGCAGGAAGCTGCTACAGAAAACTCAGCCTTTTCCCTCAGCAACCCTTAAAATTAAGAGGTGATGACTCTCTGAGGAGAAATTTGAGGCAAGCTAGAATAGAGAGAGAATGGAGAAGAAAAAAGTTTTAAAAAATGCAAAGGACCACTTAAGCAAGGATGGTTAATCAAGATATGGAGGGTCCGTATCTGGCACAGACTCCTGCCCTGAAGCTACTCACTTACAGGAAACACTCAGCAACAGTTGCCTATTAGAACCCAAATGAACCTCTCCTGAGTGAGTCATCTACAGAGAAGGGTGAAAACAAGTTTCTAACTGTCATGGTCAGGTTCATGTGTCAACTTGGCCAGGTGGTGGTGTACAGTCATCTGTTGTTAGCCTGTCTTTGCTATGAGGACAGTTCATGGATTTAAATCATGATTACGTTGGGTGCATCCATGGCTGATTGCATTTGTAATCAGTTAAGGGAAATGTCTTCTGCAATGAGTGATGTTTAGTCTAATCACCTTTTAAGGAGGATTCAAAAGGGACAGTCACTCTTCCTGCTTCAGCCAGTGAGCCTCTCCTGTTGGAGTTCATCCCATCCATTGGAGTCACCAGTCTGCCTTAAAGATTTTGGACTCTTCCATTCCCACCATTTTCCAGCCAGCCTCTCCTGACAGTCCATTGAGTCATCAGCTTGTGGTCTACCCTACAGACTTTGGAGCCTTACAGTCCCACAGTTGCTCAGTCAGCCTCTTCTGAGAGTTCATTGAGGACTTCATTGTAGTTACCAGCTTGTGGCCTGCCCTAAAGACCTTGGACTCTGAATTCCCATGGTTACATGAGACACTTTTCTAAATTGTATATCTACTGATATTTCCTGCTGATTCTGTTTCTCTTGAGAACACTAACTGATACATCTACCCAAATGTACTGTCTATTACCAGGCACTGCCCCATAAATAAGGGAGGGTAGGAGAAAGGATCTCAGAAGTAAAGGGGGGGGAAGTAAGTGAATTAAAGTAATAAGGGCAGATGGTGCAAATGTTGGGGACCTTTTGTCTCTATCCTCTTGTAAGAGCACACACATGCTCCTTCACTGTATGTATATTCAATACATTTCATAATACTTGTTCTAAAAGAAATAAAGAAATCAGGAATATCTATATGAGTTTCCAGCAAAGCAAACTTCAGAGAAAAGAAAATTATCAGGGAAGAGGGACATTACTTAATGACAAAGGGGTCACCAATTCTCCAGGAAGACATAACATTACTTAATATGTATGCACCTAACAAGAAAGCATCAATATACAGGTGGCATAAAGTATACCACTGCAAGGAGCAAAAACCAAATCAACTGTTGGAGTTGGAGATTTCAGGGCACCTCTATCCAGCAGGCATAAAAGTGACATATCCAGCAGGCATAAAATCATAAGGATAGAGCTGAATTGAAAAAACACTATCATTCTACTGGTTTTAATTTTCATTTATAGAATACTTTCTCCATTAACAGTGAAAGAAACATTCTTCTCAATCTCACATGGAGCATTTTTCCAAGCTAGACCACATTCTGGAGTATATAACATAAATTAACACATTTAAAGAATAGAAATCATACACAGTATGCCCTCAGATGGCAGTGGAATTAAACTAAAATTAAAACAGAGTGACAGCTAGAAAATCCCAACATCTCTGGAGATTAAACAACACACTCCTAAAAAACACGTGTCAAACAAGAAGTCTTACAAGAAATTAAAAAAAGAATTTTGAAAATAAATATACAACTATTATTATTTGTTAGATTCTGTGAAAATAGCTACTTAGACTGAAGTTTATAGCATTGAATGCATAGATTAGAGAGGAAAAGAGATCTAAAAATCAATGATTTAAGCCTCCATCTTAGGAAATGAAACAAAGAAGAACTATAAAATCAAAAAGCAAGCCAAAGACAGAAATGGAAATTTGTGTGATACTTCACTCATTTAGTCTCTGCACACACAGCCTCGTGCAAACAGAGAGGACAGGAATCCTGTTTGCCTTTTATGACATTGAATACACAGTTTCCTGGACACAGGGTAAATAATAAACAAATGTACATTCATTGAAACCATTTTAATGTATGAAGTTACTTGTTTTTATGACGTTATCAGGGCCATAAACATGAGGAATTTTTACTGATTTTTAGTTTGTAAACATTTGTATAATATTATAACAAATAAATCCAGTCTTTTGCATAAAGGTAATGATACATATTTGGATTAACTCTTAAGAAATTACATATGCAAACATAGACACATACATATGTATATATTTCTAAAATGATAAATCCTGCCAAGATATTGATAAGTACTAACCACTAAAGAAAGAAGTGCTATCATTTGGAAGCATTTTTAAAATGCAGGTAAATATTCTACTGTCACTTTAGTGAGCAGAGTAGGGAAGAGCACATTGGTTTGAATGTAAAGACTAAGAATATTAATAACATTACATAGACCATGATTTTGAGGCAATAAACAAACAAATAAGCAAAGAACTCCTGAAGGCATTTTTATCAAAGTAGCACTGAAAATGTAGAGCATTTTGAATTATAGGCTCACAAACCATGATTCATTCTTGCACATTTGTTTATGGTGCAGGATCGAGTGGTGTAAACTATTTTGTGTAGAGATTGATTTCATATTAAATAAGTAATCATATCATGAATGTATTTTATACCCGAACACAATGGTGGGTGCTGAAGGAACCTAAAGAAAAATACTACATTGGCTCTATCTTCAGGAAAATTGAAAGCTAAAGAAAAGTGCCAGTCTCTATATACTGATGATTGCAGGTGTTTTAGTTGGTTAAAGCTCCTAGAATGCAATATACCAGAAACAGAATGGCTTTTACAAAAGGAATTTGTTAAGTTGCAAGTTTACAGTTCTAAAGCCATTAAAATGTCCAAACTAAGGCATACAGAAAAAGATACCTTGATTCAAAATAGGTTGATAGTATGGACAACTCTGTCAGGTTGGAAGACACATGTGATGTCTACAAGCTTTCTCTTCTTATTTCATAGGGCTTCCCTGGGGAGTTTTCCTTCTGCATCCCCAAAGGTCTCTGGTTGTGTGGACACTGAGACTTTATCCAAAATGGTTCCCTCTTTTAAAGGACTTTAGTAAGTGACCCACCTGAAATGGGTGGAGACACATCTCTATGGGAACCATTTAATCAAAAGATCCTACCCACAATTGGATGGGTCACATGTCTATGGATACAACTTAGTCAAATGATCCTGCCAAGCAATATTGATTCAGAATTAAAGAACTTAGATAGTCTCAGATACACAACAGTTTCAAACTAGCATAAGAAGTAAGAACAAAAACAGGAGACATACACATATAATCTATTTAATTTCATTTAAAGCACATGCTAAACTGTACTTACTTGTAATTCATCAGATTTATCAACAGAACATGTATACTAATGCTTGTAGGTTACCATTAGAAAACAAATTATTTAACCACTAAAGCTATTTGTAATAATACAATAGTTAACATATTTTAATTATTTATATGACAGAAACATGATAAAGTTTCACACCATCTCTCACAATAGTACTCTGAAGTGCTCAAATGAGAGAACCCATGATTAAAGAGGTTATAAATTTATTCACACAGCTGCAAAGGTTCAGAGGTTGAATTCAAACCAAGAGTGTGAACTGCAGGGTCCAAGCTCATAGCCACTTAATATGTTGTCTTGTTGATACTATAATTAGGTGTACTATACATTCCTGTTTGCCCAGGATAGTCCACTTGTTTACCCATTGCCCCTATGTCTTTATAAATAAACCCATCTTTCACTCTCAGATGTGTTTGCCTTAAACGATAAATTATATGGTCACTCTAATTATGCTTTATACTGCTAGAATAGGCATTTCTAGCTCGAAGTCCAAAATAGTGTTTAGTTTTCAAAGCCATAAGTGAAAGATGTAATATGACCATAAGGCAGCACTGCAAAGGTAGGTTTCAGATTTCATTCCTCATTTTCAAAAAGTCTATTTAATAAAACATGAAATAGAAAATAGACAATTAAGTTGTGACTCTGGATTGTGGTATAATCAACTTGAATAATTACAACAAAAGCTTGGTCATCTGTCTGTAAAAGATACCCTTAAAGGAATTCATGAATGCTCTTTCACAGAAGGTAGAGTAATATTCTTATGCTGTTCAAGTGTGCATCACAATAAATATAATTAGGCCTATTGGCTATTGCTTAGTCAGGACAAAATCATTCTGAGTCTCCAAATTTTTACATTCTAATGCATTTGGTTTAAAACACATTTATTTTATTGGTGTATATAAATAAACTCATAAAAATATAATCTGAAAATGACTCAATACTCTGTAGAGAATCAGCTTTATAAAATGTACCAGATGAGTAATTTTAGTATTTGTACACAAATGTCATACAACATATACAAAATCTACAGTATAGTGTATTGCATAATGTCCATTACACACACAATTTATAAAAAGAATATTTCCCACATCATGATTGACTATATCACTTATATCACATATAATAGCACAAACTAGTACTTCTTGGGCACTTATTAAACAATGGACCTGCTTCCAAGCACTGAATCATCTCCCAATATTATACCACTACTAAGTTGTGAGGACAACATGAAAATTTGAGCATTTTGTCCACCCTAATCTGACTCCATATCCCACATACGCAATACCAAAATTCATGCACACATCTTTTCATTTTTTAATTGATGCTAATCACAGTTTCCCTATAAAAGAAATAACTGACAGACTCTTTAGTTAGAAATTCTTAGGGAAAATGGTTATTTCCTGATCCTGCCTGTGGTAAGTGGAATAATGTATCCCCCAAACACACTGTTACTCTTTATCCACATATCTATGGGCATGAACCCAGTATAAATAGGATCTTTGAAGATGTTATATTTAGTGAAGGTGTGGCAAACTGAACAGGCTTGGACTTGACCTAGATTATTGGAATTCTGATAGGAAGAACAGAAGAAAGAAAAGAGAGGACACTGCTAAGTGATAGGAGGCAGAAATAAAAGTTAAGGAGTTCCAAGGACCACCAGTAACCAGCACCAGACTCTGCAGTCTTTGGTGAGCAAATAAACTTTGCCAATACCTTGATTTTGGGCTCCATCTAGCTTGCACACTTTGAATCTATAAATTACAATTGCTTAAGCCAAAACAATGTAGTTTTCAGAAGAGTAGATCTGGCAAGCTAAGACAGTGTCTAAGTCTTCCTGTCTTCCTTTCTGGGATCCTGCTGCTTCCATGTCATTCTTTCCTGTAATCCACTTTGTTATCTATTGTTTGTTAAAGCTCAGCAGTGTAATCACCACCTAAATTCAGGATTGCTACATTAATTGCAGTCAATTTTTAATTTAGTTTGTTTTTCTCTGCAATTTGCTCAGAGTTCATATACATCTCACCATCAACATTTGCTTTCCTACTGATTTGTTTTACTAGCATTTAGAGTATGTATATATTAGCTTTTAGGCAGTTTGTCTTATTTAAAAATATCTTTGCTGATATGAACTCATAGTCTTGAAATATAAAATACAGAGTACCTAGAGATAGAAGTTAAAGGATGGAGATTAGTTACCTAATATGTATAGAATCATTAAGGAGGTTGAACCTAAACATTTGGGAATTGATAGAGGTGTTGGTATCTCATTATTGAGATTATAAGTAATAGTGACATATTGTAGGTAGATTTGATTGAAAGCAGTTTTTAAAATTCATGTATGTAAATAAGTTCTTGCATGAACTACTACAAATATAAAATATCTCCCATGACTTACTGCCACACATTTATTACACATTTCTTTCGGTATTGTTAGCCTGAAATTTGGTAACTTAGCTCTGTAGTAGACACTATGTATGTGACTATGTGTGTATATGAAAGTATTATTTTAAAATAGTTATTGTATGTGTTTATTTAAAGCAAAGAAAATCCTTCTTGGAAACTAAATGTTTCCTGGAATCATCTGATTGTTTAGACCTTGGTTTTATATGAGTTGAGAAGGAATTGGAATTAGGTTCTGTCAATTTTCTGACCACGTAACTGAGTGTAAACATTGTCCAGTTAAAGTATTTAAAAGATTGGTATTTTAATCTGTGTCTGTTTTGCTAAGGCCACTGGAGTGCAATATACTAGAAATTGGTTCACATTTTCAAAGGAGATTTATTAGGATACAAATTTGCAGTTCTGAGGCCATAAATATGCCCAAACTAAGGCATTAATAAAGGATTCCTTTGCTGAACAATGGCTAATGACATCTGGAGATCCTCTGTCACATGAGAAAGTACATGGTGATGTCTACTGGTCCTTCTCTCCTTTGTGGGTTTCAAAATGGCTCTCTCAGTTCAAGTGCATCTTTCTGGTTTCTTCTGGGGCATTCTCTTTTCACTTCTTTCAGCTCTGAGCTCTCTTCAAAATATCTCCTCCTTAAAGGAATCCAGCAAACAGATTAAGAACCCTCTCAATGGGTGGAGTCACATCCCTATTGAAACAATCTAATCAAAAGGCCCCAACCAATATTGGGTCTGCACTCACAAGACTTGATTTAAAAAGTTTGGCTTTGAGGGAACATGTAACAGTTTCAAACCTGCACAATGTAACAAAAACTTATGTGTGCTCACTTCTATTAACATTTTTAAATATCTTTGTAATTTTACAATTGTCCAACTAAGACATCTTAGAATATTCAAATTCCATATTTATAATTCTTTTATCTTAACTGTTTAATAATAATTGGATTTCTCACTCCCCTGAGATCTTGCCTTGCCTTCCCAGATGGTATCGCCTCAGTTCATCCAGTTTGAAAATGTAATTACATTAGATAGGCCTATGAAGAAAGAAAAGCAGCATTTATCCAGAAGAACTATGACTGAATTTTTTTATTAACTTGAGTTCCTTTTAGCTATATATTTGAAAGAATCTCTGATCTTATACTAACTAAATCACCAAAGCATTGACACAGCAAAAGGAGCACTAAAATTTTAGTTTTCATCAATTTGTTCAGTATCAATTAAATGTCACTAAATAAGGAAATAAAATTAAGTAACTTCATTTGACCCAGGATACCTGATATCAAATGCAACCGTAAAAGTTTGTCAAAGTTAAGAGTTCTTTCTAGGCAGAATAATAGAAATCATAATTACTGTGGTTGTTTGTAGATGAATAAACCCCAGAAAATTAAGTTCTTGAAGTGAATTAATTCCTATAGGTGTGAACCTGTAGTAGGTGAGTCTTTTGATCAAGCTACTGCAGTTGGGGCAAGACACTACATGGATCTTAATACTTTTACTGGAGTCATTTATAAATGGAATGAATACAGAGAGAAACATGCAAAGAGAAAACCATAGACATAGAGGAAGCCATGGAAGCAAGAAACTGGAACCAAACAAACCTGGAAGAGAAGGGAGAGACCAACAGATGTTAGCATATGCCTTGTCATGTGACAGAGGAGTCCAGGAACCCAAGTAGCCTATGTTCAGGAATAAGTATCATCTTGATGATGCCCTGACTTGGACATTTCCACAGTCTCAGAACTCTAAGCTTGTAAACCAGTAAATCCCCATTGTTAGAAGCCAGCCCATTTCTGGTATATTGCATTTTGGCAACCTAGCAGACCAAACAGTTAACATTAATCCCTATGGTTGCCATATATGCTATTTCAGTAAAAATATTTTATAAATTTGAATCAAATTTAAAACAAGTATTTTTGAACACTATCTACTAAGGAAAAAAAGAGTCTATATTTATTCTATCCTCTTGCCACCAGGCACAAATAATACATATTCTCTTTAGAAAAGGAAGAGATTTCATCTTTGACATGTAGAGAGCTTAGAAGCTGCCACTCTAATCTTTAATGAAAAATCTGGACTAATTGACTATCAATGACTTTTTGTGTGTCCATTGGAGAATTGAGTTTGCATGACAAACTACCACCCTGAGTACTGGAGTAGAGCCACACGAAGAGAGTCACTAGGAGATATCTACCTATCTACAGCACAAGTCCTTAGAGGAATAAAGTGCTAGGAACCCTTGAATGGTAATTTTGATGAACTTCTGGAGGTTGAGTATGGACTAGCATGAGAGTGAAAGAATCCTAGAGCCCTGCAGTCTTAGGGGGAACTCCTACAATTTCCTGGGCTTTGCAACCAGAACTCGACCTTACTTTCAATGTAAAGATCCCAGAAGGATCACAAAATATATTCTGGCTGGAGGAAATGAAAAAATAATCATTGTGAAATGTACCAGGAGACTTTATCATAGAAAAGACCAATTCTCCATGAAAAAAAGTGTGCCAGAGCCTTATCCCAATTGGCAGAAGGAAATTACTCCTTCCATCCTCATCCAGTCTTCCTTTCTCACATAGGAGAAAATTAATTAACTTCGGTCAGTGCTTCCAAGAAATAGATTTGGAACACTGCAACCAGGGAAAGGAGGAGGAGATGGGGGGTGTTATAAACACATATGAAGGTCACAGCCCTTAAACAGATCCACTCAAAGGCTAAATTTAAACAGAAGACTATAGACTACTGTTCTCCCCTATACCTTACCACCATATCAAAAGGGTAGTATAATAGTAGTTAACAGCTGAAAGCTGAAAAACACAAAGTGCTACAAGGAGCACTTTGAACAGCAGTGCTCAAAGAGGACCTATATAAATGGAAGGACATTCTATGTTCATGGATTGGAAGATTAAATATTGAGGTGTCAATTCTGCCCTAAATGATTTACATATTTAATACAATCCCAATAAAAATTCCAACAGCCTGCTTTGAAGAAAAGGAAAAGCCAGGTTTCATATATATTTGGATGGGTAGGGGCCCTAAATAGCCAAAAACATCTTCAAAAGGAAGAGCAAAGTTGGACTCTTTCACTTTTTGACTTAAAGGCGTATTACAAATATGCATTAAAGATTTAAATATTTGGTGTTCAAAACAACATGTTATGGGCACAAGGACAAATATATCATTCTTTGGAATAAAATTGGTAGTTTAGAAATAAACCCTCACACTGATGGCCAGTTTTTTTTTGTTTTTTTTTTTTTTTTTTAGCAAGACTCAATCAACTGGTAAAGAATACCCTCTTCAACAAATGGTTCTGGAAGAACTGGGTATACATATGCAAAACTATGTAAAAAGGACTTTCATCTTATACTATTTATAAAAATTAACTCAAATGATCAAACCTCTAAATATAAGAGCCAGGACTATAACACTCCTAGAAGAAAATGTAGGGAAGCATCTTCAGGATCATGTGTTAGGCAATTGTTTCTTAGACTTTACAACCATAGCACAAACAGCAGAAGAAAAAATAGATAAATGGGACCTCATCAAAATTTAAAGCTTTTGTGCATCAGATGTCTTTGTCATGTAATTGAAAAGGCAACCTACTGAATGGGAGAAAATATTTGGAAACTGTATATCCAATCAGGGTTTAATATTCAGAACATAAAAGGAAATCATACAACCCAGCAATAAAAAGACAAACAACACTATTTAAAAATGAGCAAAAGACTTGAACAGACATTTCTCCAGAGAGGATATCTGAAAGGCTAAAAAGCACATGAAAGATGCTTAACATCACTGTCTGTTAGGAAAATGCAAATCAAAACCACAATGAGATAACATTTCACATGCACTACACTTCCCTCCACTACAAGTGTAGGAGAGGTTGGTAGTGTATACTCGATGCACTGTGGTTTTCTCCACAAAAACTCATAATTCTTTCCAGTCTAATTATGACAAAATATGCAAATCCTAGTTCAGAGGCATTCTAAAAGCTATATGACCAGTACTCTTCAAAAGCATCATGCTCATGAAAAATGAGGAAAGTCAGAAAAAAGCTGTCATTAAAGAGGAAACTAAGAGGGCAATTCAATGTAAAAACATGGATGTTCTCCTGGAACAGAAAAAGGACATTAGGCAAAAACTAAAGAAATTTGGATTACTTTAGGTAATAATAAAGTATCAATATTGTTTCAGTTATTACAACAAAAGTGCCATATTATTGTAAAATCTTAACAGTAAGTAAGAATGGGTGTGGGAAATATGAAAATTCTCTATACCATCTTTGTCATTTCTCTGTAAATATAAATCTATTCTAAAATGAAAAGTTCATTGCAAATGTGATACCCAAGAATGGCTGATGGTGAGTGTTCTAGTTTGCTAGCTGCCGGAATGCAACACACCAGAGACAGATTGGCTTTTAATAAAAGGGGATTTATTTTGTTAGTTCTTCAGAGGAAAGACAGCTAACTTTCCACTGAGGTTCTTTCTTACGTGGGAGGGCACAAGATGGTCTCTGCTGGTCTTCTCTCCAGGCCCCTGGGTTCCAACAACTTTCCCCAGGGTGACTTCTTTCTGCACCTCCAAAGGTCTGGGCTGAGCTGCGAGTGCTGAGATGAGGTATGCTGAACTGCTTGGGCTGTGCTATGTTGAGCTCTCTCATTTCAGCACCAGCCAATTAGGTCAAACATCATTCATTGCAGCAGGCACACCTCCTAGCCGGCTGCAGATGTAAGCAGCAGCAGATGAGGTTCATGTACCATTGGCTCATGTCCACAAAACAGAACTAGGTGGCTTCACCTGGCCAAGTTGACAACTGAATCTAACTACCACAATGAGGATGGAGTTGAGTAAGAAGGGTGTTGAATTTCAAATATAAGATTGGGCAGAATTAATTTGGACAAAAAGAGCTATCTTCCGAAATATAAGATGAGACATGTGGAACAGACATTGTTTAATTGGATGTCTCTTTTATATATGAATAAACATAACAGATGAAAGGACTTGATCAAGGTAATATTTTTATAATATTTCTGGAATTCTACCTAAAAACTGAATTTTCAAAGATGAGGCAGTCACCTGAGACTTTTCTAAAATTCTTCAATCTAGGGTTTGTTAAATTTCTGTTTTAGAAATTTACGTGTGTTTCTTACTGTTTAGAAATTTACACGTGTTTCTTACTTTTTTAAATGTTTTTTTAATTTTTTAAAAAAGTGTAGCAAACACAAACATTCTTAACTTTTGATCATTCCGTTCTACATATATGATCAGCAATTCACAATATCACCACATAGTTGCATATTCATCATCATGATCATTTCTTAGAATATTAGCATCAATTCATAAAAAGAAATAAAAAGACAACAGAAAAAAATTCATACATACTATACCCCTTACCCCTCCCTTTCATTGATCACTAGCATTAAATGTTCTTTTTGAAATAAATTCTTGTGATGACTTCATTCAACCTAAAATGATAATGATAATAATAATGATAATTTAATATGGCTTTCAAAAAGATGGAGATACCTTCTCCAATGATTACACACCACAAAGTATCACTTGACAATTGTATATTTGCATAAGGAAGCTTCTTTGATTAAAAATATTTTCTTCCATATTTGGAATACTTGAAGTCTTTGAAATACCATTCCTTTACTATTATTTAAATCATTTCCTATATGTGAATAAAGGGACAGCACTATAAGAAATTTTACTAACAAATACCACAGCAGTCTTGTAATTTTATGGAACATTCAAAATATTCTGGAGCAACATAATTTTACTTTACATCTGTATTAGTTTGCTAAATGTTGCTGAAAAGCAATATACCAGAAATGGAATGGTTTTTAAACAGAAAATTTATTATGTTACTGGTTTACAGTCCTAAGTCCATGCCCAAACTAAAGCATCCAGAGAAAGATAACCTGACTCAAGAAAGGCCAATATTTGTCACATGGGAAGGCACATGACTGGCTTCTGCTGCTCCTTCTTCCTGGTTCTATTGCTTTAAGCTTATGATTCCAGTGTTTTCCTCTCTAAGCATCTGTGGACCTTCACTAAGCTCCTCAGGACAAAATTCTGGGTTCTTACCTGCTTAGCATCACATGTGGAAGCACATAGTTACATCTTCTATGCTCTGAATCTCCAAATGTCCTTCTGTAGGTATCTGCTCTTTTTGTCAGTACTCCAAGCATCTCCAAATGCCTGAATCTCTGTCAGCTCTATGCTTTCTCCAAATGTTTCCTTTTTAAAAGGACTCTAGTGAACTAATCAAGATCCAACTTAAGTGGGGGTAGTCATATCTACATCTAATCAAAAGGTCACACCCACAGTTGGGTGTGCCACAAGTCCACAGAACCAATCCAACTAGAAGGTCCCACCCACAAATGGGTGTGTCACATCTCCATGGAAACCATCTGAAGTTTCCATTCTACAATACTGTGTCAGGATTAAAGAAACATGGCTGCCCCCACAAGATTGGATCAGGAAAAAAGCATGGCTCTTCTACGGCACATAACAGTTTCAAACTAGTACATTACAGCCTCTGAACCCCCAAAAGACATGTTATTTCCATATACAAAATACATTAATTCCATCACAAAATCACAAAAGCCTTAAACAATTTCAGGAAATGCAATGCAAGGTCATAAACAGTACAAAATCTGATCAAAGTCAGTTACAGGTATGGTCTGTTCTAAATCAAAAACATTCTTCTCAAGCTGTTGACATGTGAAACTTGGAACAAGTTTTTGGCTGCCAATATACAACAGACAAACAGCCATAGGACTCATGTTCCTATTGCCATAGGGTGAAATCTAAAGAAAATAGGGGTCACTGGACACATATAGTCATGCAAACCTGCAAGGCAAAGTCTATTAGATTTCAAAGTCTGTCATTCATTCTTGGTGTTTTAGGAAGCAGCCATCCCACCCTTTCCAAGGGGTTACACAGCAGCACTATTCTCTCCAAACACTGGGATGAGGGTGGCAATGTTGGGATGCATGGAGTGCACCATAGTTCTCTTAACTTCACCTTCTCCCATAACTAGGGAAGCATCTGGGATCTCTGCCATCTCTGAAGCATATGCTCAACCCTTTCAGAACAATGGGGTGAGCTCCAGCCTCCCCAAGTATCAGGTTTACGTGTTCCACCCTCTCTGAGACCCGGGGCACTGAAATTCTCCCTGAACACTGGGGTGGAAGGCCCACACTCTGCTTCCAGGGCAAACTTACCCTTCCCATGTATGATTAGGTCCACTCTCATGGCCCAAGATTTCCTGGCTGCAAACCTTAGCTTCCATAGTTCTGTCTCTGAAGTCATTTTTTCCTTCAATTTCTCCTTTTTCTGCCCCTTTTAGTTCAGACAGGCAGTGGCTTTGTTTATACAAGTCTCACATGAAACTTGTCAGTTTTCCATGCAGTATACATGGATCACACCCATGAGATAATAGAATCTTTCATAAATCATTTCTGGACAACTTCATTTCCAATTCTGCTCTTTCTGAAATCACTGAGTGGTTCCATATTTGGTTAAATCCTCATGTGGGGCAGACTTCTCTGGGATTTTCATTTCTGGATGTACAAAATTTTCCAGGCCACCAATTTCTGGTTTCTTTGTACCCAAGAGTTCAGTTCTGAGTTATTATCACATTTTACTGTAAGTTTCAAGGAGAAAAAAGGCTTTATTTTCCACATATCATTTGGAAATCTCATTTTTCTAAATATCAAAATTTATCACTCAAATGTTCTACCTTCCGTCCAATGGCAGCATATAATTTTTCCAAATTATCTGTCACTTTAGAACAAGGGTCCCTTTTTGTCCAGTTTGCAACAACTAATGCATCATTTCTGTCTAAGAGCTTATCAGAAGTATCTTTAGAGTCAAAATTTCTACCATTAAGCTCTTCAAAGCATGTTAGGTCTTCTGTATCAGGCTTTTCACAACTCTTCCAGAATCTTCCCCTTATCCACTTAAAATGCTGTTCCAACATGTTTGGTATTTGCAAACTGCAGTACCACAACTCAGGTACTAAAATCTGTATTAGTTTGTTAAGAGCTGCTGGAATACTACATACCACAAATGAAATGGCTTTTAAAAAGGCATTTTATTATGTCACAAGTTTACAGTTTTAAGGCCATAAGAATGTCCTAACTAAGGCATCCAAAGATTACTCAAGAAAGACTGATGTCAGTCACACTGGAAGGCATGTGGCTGGTGTCTGCTGGTTCTTGTTCCTGATTCTATTGCTTCCAGCTTCAGATTCCAGTGTTTTCCCCTCTGAGCATCTGGGGGCCTTCACTAAGCTCCTCCAGCACAAAACTTTGGGTTCTGTCTTGCTTAGCATCTCATGGGAAGGCACATGGTGACATCTGTTGGGCTCTGCATCTCCAAACCTCCTTGTCTCAGTGTCTGCTCTCTCTGTCAGCACTCTAAGCATCTCTAAATGTCTGCATCTCTGTCAGTTCTATGCTATCTCCTAAAGTTTCCTCTTTTAAAGGACTCCAGTAAACTAATCAAGACCCAAATTAAATGTGGGTAGTCACATCCACATCTAATCAAACGGTCACATCCACAGTTGGATGTGTTACATCTCTATGGAAACAATCCAACCAAATGGTCTCACCCACAATTGGATGTGTCACATCTCCACGGAAACAATACAAAGTTTCCACCCCACAATAATGGATCAGGATTAAAGAAACATAGCTTCCCTCACAAGATTGGATCAGGAAAAAAATCCGTGGTTCTTCTGTGGTGTATAAAAGCTACAAGCCAGTGCAACATCTAAAAATCATATTTTGAATCTAGTAGATGGTGAAAGAAAGGAGGGTGTTATCCTTTCCCTGTTTCTCAGCTGAGGTCTGGGATCTTCATAACTCCTGCTTCATTTTGGTGAATGATTTATCTGCACAAAAAACCATTCCCAGAGATATAATTTAGAATATTGCAGGTACAAGGATAATGATCTTTCATTATATGGCTTGTTATGGTGAAACTTGAAAATATAGCAGCAAAGAGAACAAAGTAGCTCTGTTATTTATTCTATGAGTCTCTTTATGTTCCAGTGACATAAAGTGTGGAGTAAACAGTTGATACTGCGAGCTGAAATAATACCTTTAGGAACAGAACATTTGGTCTGCTTTTCAATATGTTCCTAGCTTCTGCACACATCACTGAAGTTTCCACTTAGCCTGGTGTGCTCACATCAATATGCAGTTCCCTTTCTGGACAGAATTGTGCACTCTGAGAGTGTGAAAGAGAATAAACTTGTTTCTTGGCTATAATTTCTAGATGTATATTCAGTGTATGAGGCAAAGGTAGGGATGCATAGGGTTTAGCCAAGGTAACAGGCAGTCCAAGCAAGCACCTCTGAGGTGAGTTCATGAACAATTCTGTGCACAAGGACTAGTAGATTCTATGAGACTTCATGGCATTAGTCTGATAAAAAGTGATATGATAACAAGATATAATTTCTCACTGGTATAAGACAAATGCATATACATCAATATAATATTAACCCATAATTATATCTATGTATTATGGATAAAGATTGTTGCATGTACAGGAACAATAATTTATTTTAGAGAGCTTGTAAGTTTTCCGGTGTCACTATAAGCAGGACCCAAAAGAACATGCAGACATACCTGCTCTATTTTCAGGTCATGAAAATAGAATTTTTTTAATGCAAAGGTTTTCTGGGTGGTGACATGGGCAAAGTGGTATTTAACCTGTATTCAGCTCCTTATACTGTCACTGTTCCTGAAATTTCTATATGAAGAATACTATTGAATATTCCAAGCAGGTGTGCTCCCTGACATGCTATTAATGAATAATGTCAACACATCAAGTTTGGAGGAAGACCAGTTACAAGGAAGTTATTTAGGTAATTGATTATTCCAGGCTGAAAACCAAAAAGCAATGGCTCTTTAACAGCCACTGCCAAGAATTAGCTGAGCAAGGAAGGTCTTATTTAAAACAAATTAATGTATAAGGTGTTTCACTTCATTCCACTGGAATGATTTAACATTTGTGTTCATGGTGATCCATACCACAAGGCACAGAAAAATTCCAGCCACCCTCTACTAGATCTCTAAAGAGCACTAAAGCCAAGCATTTCCAAAATAACTGCTAAAAGGGACAAGTAGCGCATAAGGCAGCACCCTTCATTACTTCACAGGGAGAAGCTCTATAGTGATAACATGTATTTTCTATTTGATGTGAAATAATCTATGGTTTCCATAGGAACAAGCTACCTAAAGCTTTATCATGTTCACAGAGAATTAATTTAGTTGTTATGAATTATGAAGTCCACAATTTTGACCTAATGGTGGTTAACAAGTCCTTTGTGGCTGCTTTATTGTATTTAAAATTATCAAATGTAATTATGGTCATGATTAAAAATAAATAGTAGAGATCTTTTAATAAAGGATCTTGATGTAAAAAAACCCTACATTTATTTTTTTATGTTTTCAGTTTTCCTGTGGTTATTTTGCTCTCTCTAAAGGAAACTTGTGTAGGGTGTCTTACTGGGTTACTGATATTTTTTCTATTATTAAAAAACATTTTTATTGAGATATCTTCATGTACTACACAGCCCATCCAAAGTATATAATCAGTGGTTCACAATATCATTACATATCTGTGTATACATCATCATGATCACTTTTAGCACATCTGCATTATTCCAGAAAAAGAAATAAAAAGACAGAAAAACCCATACATCCCATACCCCTTATCCATCCCTCTCATTGACCACTAGTATTGTAATCCACCCCAATTTTTTACCCCTATCTCCCCTATTATTTATTTATTTTTGTCTTTATTTTTTATGCATCTGTCCTTACCCTGGATGAAGGAAGTATCAGACACAAGATTTTCAAAATCACACAGTCACATTATAAAAACTGTATAGTTATACCAGATTCTTGAAGAATATGCTATAACTGCATAGATTTACAATGAATATTTATTTTATTTATTTACTTATTTATTTATTGTATAACATATATCAAATCAAGGAAAGAATAAAGCAATAATTTTTAAAGCACTCTTCAAAAGTAGTTACAGGACAGATCCCAGAGTTTGTCATGGGTGACCATACCATCATCTCAGATTTCTCCTTCTAGTTGCTCCAGAATATAAGAGGTTGGAAAGAATAAATATTTTTTTATCATCACAACTGAATTTTTTTTTGAAACAAAATACATACACAGCAACAATAAATTTCAAAGCACAGCACAACAGTTGGTTGTAGGGCAGATTTCAGGGTTTGGTATGGGTTGCAATTCCACAATTTTAGGTTTTTAGTTCTAGCTACTCTAATATACAGAAGAATAAAAGAAATATCAACTTAGTGATTCAGTAATCATATTTGTTTGTTAAACCCTACTTTCTCTGTTTAACTCCACCATCACCTTTGATATTTCTATCCCACTCGTTACGGGTATTTGGGCTATGGCCATTCTAATTTTTTCATGTTGGAAGGGGCTGTCAATAATATGGGATAGAGAGATGGAACTAGCTGATGATCTGGAGAGCCTAGGCTCTCTAGGTTTCAGGACTTATCTGATCCAGAGACCCATCTGGAGGTTGTAGGTTTTGGAAAGTTATCATGGTGCATGGAAACTTTGTACAACCTTATATATTGTCCTAGTTGCTCCTTAGGATTGGCTGGAATGGTCTTGGTTGGGGTTTGGCAAGTTATGATAGGTAGTAAGGTCTAACCGAAGCTTGTGTAAGAGTGACCTCCAAAGTAGCCTCTTGACTCTATTTGAACTCTCTCTGCCACTGATACTTAATTAGTTACACTTCTTTTCCCCCTTTTGGTAAATTTGGAATTGTTGATACCAGAGTGCCAGAGCTGGATTCATCCCTGGAATTCATCTCTCATGCTTCCAGGGAGTCTTTCACCCCTGGATATCATGTCCCATATAGGCAAAGATCTCACTTACAGAGTTGGAAATAAAGAGTGAGGCCAAATCTGAGCAACAAAAGAGGTCCTCCAGAGTAACTCTTAGGCAACCTATAGGTAGGCTAAGCTTCTCCACTACCTACATAAGTGTCACAAGAGTAATCCTTGAGACCAAGTGCTTGGCTTAGTGATTTGGATGTCCCTAATGTTTGACACATACCAGAGTATTCCCTGATGGTAAAGTTTAATAGTTCCATATATTTTCTCTCATTCCTCAAGGATCTTGCCAATATTTTTTGATTATCTGCTCAATATATTGTATAATATATTCAGGCATTACCTTAAACTATACAGGGTTAAAGGCCTTATTCTCATTGTGGGATCCTTGTGCTTCAACTGATCAAATGAGCTATAGGTTGAGTTAGATTGTGTGCTGCAGAAAATTTAGGTTCCAGACAAAATAAAACTTTCTTCCATTGGTCTCAAAGAATAGACACAGTTCTAAAATCTAGGCAATGTCTTCCCTACCCTTGTGTTCTGAATTACCTTATTCTTGACGTGATCAGCTTTGTTCTTATCTCTAAATACCAGGTTATAATATAAAACATCCTCTCAAAATCCAGAAATAAAAATTGCCACTCTGGACTAAATGTCTCTGCTATAAGAGCTTACAACCTCAGCTCCTGTTTTCTCATAAGCATCTTCTAAAGGAGGCGATACAGTAATTGTTCTTTCATTTCTAGATTATTTTACCTCACCAAATGTCCCACATGTTCCTTCATATCATTTCATGCCTCACTTCATTCCTTTTTGTAGCAGCACAATATTTGATCATATGTATACACCATCGTTCACCAATCTAATTCTCAGTTGGTGAATCCTTCATTCACCTGAATTCATTTGGCTTCATGTATAATGCCCAAAGTCCACAGTCCATCAACACTCTCAATTTTAGATAATTTCATTGTTCCCAAGAGAAAGAAAACTAATAAGCACACCCTCACCAAATAGGAAATCTAAACCTCCCCTTAACTCTTCTCCCTCCCTCCATTATTTACGTTTGTTGTTGCTGATGTTTTCCTGATGAACATAGCCCATAAAATGCAATAGCAGTTTCCCAATGTACCCTGGGCTTAAACACTGTTTGTACACGAATCATACTTTTGACATAGTCCTTGCAAGAACTTATTTTTATTTCTTGTGTTAATCAGTGGGACACATAGGTCTATACAGACCCCATCAATCATGTTCACCTTCAATATGGCAATATCACTTATAGTACTAGAGAACCACCTTCACGTCTATCTATTCCCTTACATTTGAGTTCAAATTCTTTAGCTAACCATTCACCCATCTCTAGCATATATGTATCTGTAAATCCCCTATGTTCTGTATTAGAAACCTCTGATTTTGCCTTTACCATGGTCAATACAAATGGAGCCATACACTATCCTTTTATGTCTGGCTTGTTCATCTCAGTATTAAGCCCTCAAAGCTTATCCATCTTGTCATGTGTTTCAGGATATCATTTAATCTTACTGCTACATAATATTTCATCATATGTATATACTATATTTTGTTAAACCACTTGTCTGTTGATGGTTATTTGGATTGCTGCCATCTTTTGGCAATTGTGAATAATGCTGCTATGAACATTGGTGTGCAAATGTCTGTTTGTGCTACAGCTTTCAGCTCTTCTGGGTATATACCAAGTAGTGCCATTGCTGTGTCACAGGACAACTCGATATTTAATTTCCTAAGAAAATACCAAACCATCTTCCAAAATGGCTGTACCATTACACATTCCCACCAGCATTTCATATGTGTCCCAGTTTCTGAACAATCTCACCAACATTTGTAGTTTGCTGTTTGTTTAATATCAGTCATTCTTATAGGTGTGATGTGGTATTTCATTGTAGTCTTGATCTGCATTTCCCTTATAGCTAATGAAAATGAGCATTTCTTCATGTGCTTTTGAGCCATCTGTATATGCTCTTCAGAAAAATGCCTGTTCTTTTCTTTAGCCCATTTTATAATTGGGTCATTTGTTCTTTTGTTGTTGAGTTGTATGATTTCTTTGTATATACAGGATATCAAACATTTGTCTGATATGTGATTCTCAAATATTTTCTCCCACTGAGTTGGCTGCCTTGTCACCTTTTTGACAAAGTCTTTTGAGATGCAGAAGTATTTGATTTTGAGGAGTTCCCATTTATCTATTTTTTCTTTTGCTGCTTGTGCTTTGGGTGTAAAGTTTAGGAAGTTACTTCCTCTTAGTAGATCTTGGAGATGTTGCGCTACATGTTCTTCTCTTAGAAGCTTTATGGTGCTAGTTCTTATATTTAGGTGTTTGGTCCACTTTGAGTTAATTTTTGTATAGGGTGTAAGTTAAGGATCCTCTTTCATTCTTTTAGATATTGATATCCAGTTCTCCCATGCCCATTTATTGAAAAGACTATTTTATCCCAGGTCAGTGAATTTGGGGGTCTTGTCAGAAATCAGCTGGCCATAGATTTGATGGCCTATTTCTGCACTCTCAATTCAAATCCAGTGATCAATACTTCTATTTTTGTGCCAGTACCATGCTATTTTGACCACTGTGGCTTTTTAATAAGTTTTAAAGTCATGAAATATGAATCCTCCCACTCTGTTCTTCTTTTATAGGATTTTTCTTTTTTTTTTTTTTTGCTATTCGAGGTCTCTTTCCTTTCCAGATGAATTTGGTAACTTGCTTTCCAAAGTTTTCAAATTAGGTTGTGGGAATTTTGATTGGGACTGGGTTTAATATGTAGATCAATTTGGGTAATACTGACATCTTAACAATATTTAACCTTCCTATCCATGAGCAGGGAATGTCTTTCCACCTATTTAGATCTTCTTTGATTTCTTTTAGTAATATAATGTAGTTTTCTGTGTACAAGTCCTTTATTTCCCTAGTTAAGTTCATTCCTAAGTACTTGATTCTTTTGGTTGATATTTTGAATGGATTATTTTCCTTAACTGACTCCTCAGTTAGGTCATTGCTTGTGTATAGAATCATTTCTTATTTTTGCCCATTAAGTTTATATCCCCCCAACTTGCTGAATGTGTTTATTATCTCAAGTAACTTTGTTGCAGATTTGTCAGGATTTTCCAAGTGTAGTACCATGTCATCTGCAAATAATGAAAGTTTTACTTCTTCCTTTCCAATTTAGATGCGTTTTATTTCTTTGTCCTGCCTGATTCTCCAGCTAGAACTTCTAGTACAATGTTGAACAGTAGTGGTAACAGAGGGCATCCTTGTCTCATTCCCGATCTTAGGGGAAAAGCTTTCAGTATCTCTCCATTGAATATGATGCTGGCTATCGGTTTTTCATACACACCCTTTATAATATTGAGGAAGTTACCTTTGATTCCTATTTTTGAAGTGTTTTTATCAGAAAAAGATGTTGAATTTTGTCAAACGCTATTTCAGCATCAATCGAGATGGTAATGTGATTTTTCCCTTCCAATTTGTCTATGTGCTCTATTAAATTAATTGATTTTCTTGTATTGAACCATCCTTGCATTCCTGGTATAAACTCCACTTGGTCGTGGTGTATAATTCTGTTAATGTGTTGTTGGATTCAATTTGCTAATATTTTGTTGAGAATTTTTGCATCTATGTTCATTAGGGAGATGGGCCTTTACTTTTCCTTTCTTATAACATTTTCCCCCTTTCTTATAGCATTTTTACCCAGTTTTGGTGTTAAAATGATATTAGCTTCATAAAATGAATCAAGTAGTGTTCCTTTTCTCTCAATTTTTTTTTTGAAAAAGTTTGAGCAGGATTGGCATTACCTCTTTTGGGAATGTTTGATAAAATTCCCCTGTGAAGTCATCTGGTCCTGGGATTTTCTTTGTAGGAAGATTTTTAATGACTGATTAAATCTCTTTATTTGTGATTAGTTTGTTGAGATCTTCTATTTCTTCCTGAGGTGGTGTAGCTTGTTTGTGTGTTTCCAGGTATTTGTCCATTTCATCTAAGTTGTCTAGTTTGTTGGCATATAGTTGTTCATAGTATCCTGTTATGATTTCTTTTATTTCTTCAGGGTCTGTGATAATGTATCCATTCTCATTTCTGATTTTGTTTATTTGCACCTCTTCTCTTTTGTTCTTTGTCTGTCTTGCTAGTGGTCCATCAATTTTATTGATTTTCTCAAAGAACCAACCTTTGGTCTTATTGATTCTCTCTGTTGTTCTTTTGGTCTCCCATTCATTTAACACTGTTTTAATTTTTGTTATTTCTCTTCTTCTATTTGTTTTGGGGTTAGTTTGCTGTTCTTTCTCAAGTTCTCAAGGTGAGTAGTCAAGTCCTCTATTTTTGCTCTTTCTTTTTTTTTAATACAGGCAATTAAGGCAATAAATTTCCCTCTCAGCACAGCCTTTGCCACATCCCATAAGTTGTGATATGTTGTGTTCTCACTTTCATTCATCTCTAGTTACCTACTGATTTCTCTAGCAATTTATTCTTTTATCCACTGGTTGTTTAACAGAGTGTGTTATTTAATCTTCGTATATTTGTGAAAGTTCTCATTCTTTGGTGGTAATAGATATTCCAATTCATTCTATTGTGAACAGAGAAAATGCTTTCAATAATTTCAATGTTTTTAAATTTATAAAGACCTGTTTCAGCCCCAGCATATGGCCTATCCTGGAGAATGTTGTATGAACACTATAAAAGAATGTATATCCTGGTGTTTAGGAGTAATGACCTATATTTGTCCGTTAGGTCAAATTCATTTATCAAGTTATTTAACTTCTCTATTTTCTTGTTGAGCTCATGTCTGGCTCTTCTATCTATAGAGGAGAGTGGTGTACTGAGGTCTCCTACTATTATTATTGAAACATCTATCACTCCCTTCAATTTTGCCAATGTCTGTCTCATGCACTTTGGAGCTACTTGATTGGGAGCATAAACAATTATGATTGTTATTTCTTCTTGGGGAATTACATTTAAAGTCTATTTTGGCTGATATTAGCACAGCTACTTGTGCTTTCTTTTGGTTGCAACTTGTGTGGAACATCTTTTTCCATCCTTTCACTTTCAATCTATTTGTATCCTTCTGTCTAAGATGAGTCTCTTATAAGCAGCATATATCTGGATTATATTTATTAATCCACTCTGCCAATCTGCATCTTTTAATTGCTAAATTGAGTCCATTAACAATCAAAGTTATTACTGAAAAGGCATTTCTTGAATCCACCATCTTATCTATTCAATTTTATTTGTCGGATCTATATATTCTTTTCCCTTTTTTCTCTTTTTATCCTTTAAGTTGCCCTTACTCGTACTCTTCAATTCTGTGCCCTCCTCCAGACTTTCTATCCTGTCTTTTTTTTCCAACTGGCAGAACTCCCTTTTGAATTTCTTGTAGGGTCACTCTCTTGGTGACAATTCTTTCAGGATTTGTTTGTACGTGAAAATTTTAATCTCTCCCTCAGTTTTGAAGGACAATCTTGTTGGTACAGAATTCTTGGCTTGAGGTCTTTCTCTTTCAGGCTCTTACCACTACCTTCTTCCCTTCACAGTGCCAGTTGAGTAGTTTTAATGCAGTTTTATTGGTTACCCTTGTATGTAGTAGATTGTATTTCTCTTGGTGCTTTCAGGAATTTCTGCTTCTCTACAACATTTCACAGGCTGATTAGTGTGTCTTGGGGAAAGCCTATTAGAATTTACTCTATTTGCAGTTCATTGAACTTCTTTGACTTGCATACTTATGTTCTTTATAAGGGTTGGGAAAATTTACCCCGTTATATCCTCAGCTCATCCTCCTAACCCTTTACTCTTCTCTTCTCTTTCTGGGACACCAATCATTCTTTTAATTGTGCACTTTGTTTTGTCTATCATTTCCATGAGGTCCAGTTCAAAATTTTCCATCTTTTTTGCCATTTGGTGTTTTGAGTGTTCCAAATCAGTTTTCCCGTCCTCTAGTGTGCTTATTCTTAGTTCTGCCTCTTCAAATCTACTGTTGTGTGTCTCCAGTATGCTTTTTATTTGGTCTAAAGCATTTTTAATCTCTGTGATATTGGCTAATTTTCATTTTATTCTTTCAAATTCCTCTTTATTTTATTCTAGTGTGTTGATCTCCTTTATGTCATTGTGCATCCCATTTATTTTACTCAGTAGAGTTCTATGAACATCTTTGATTAGTTGTTACAAAGCTTGTCTCTCCTCTGGTGTTTTAATTTGGTCATTAGGTGGGGCTATATCTGTCTGCATCATGATATGCTTAGTGATATTCTATTATCTTTGAGGCATTTAAACATCTTGATATGTTTACTATGGAAGTTGATTTCCTTCAGTAGTCTAAAGCTTTGTATTTACAGGACAGATGTGGAGTAGGATGCCAGGCATGGGGCCAGGCATAACAGTGCAGTGATGCATTGCAGTGCAAGCATAGGCACAAGATGGGAAACAGAGGTTGATTATCTGTTGTCTCTTGATGTCCCTGCCTCTCTTTTCCTCACAGAGGTATGATATCAAAGCCAGAGAGTGCAGCACACAGGTGGGAGCCAAATTGAATCCATGAATTCATTGGCAGATGCCCCAAATCAGAGGCCCTACCTGAATATTGGATGTCGGGAAAATCACCTCTCCAGTGTGCTAACCAGGCCCATCATTTTGCATCCTGCAATATGTTCTATGGGAACCAAGTAATTCTACTCACTCTTCTTTTCTCAAAATATATCCACTGTTCCTAAACATTGGGCCACCTTCTTTCATTGATCATGCCAAAGAATTTGTTAACTTGCCAGAGTTTAGGAAAGTTGAGAATCTGAACTAGCCTGGACACTCTGAGGCACAACTGAAGTAGGAGCAAGAGGACTCAGCTGGAGAGCCATCACTTTCACCTGCCCAAGAGTACCAGCAACATCTAGAGACCTGGAACATGTTGGAAAAATTCCTGTCAAGCACGGAATTTCAGAAAGTGGCCCAGTCCCTTCTCAATCCACATCCCCAAGAACAGGGATCTCCAGCAGCTGAACCATCCCTCAGCAAAGAAGAATTCCAGGCTCAACTCAATATGTTGTGAAACTCACTGTGACCTCTGCATTAGGAAGAAAAAGTGGTCATTGTCCAAACTTCAATGCAGATGGCTTCAGCTTTGGCACAGATCTTGGGGAAGGGGAGTTTCATGTTGTGTCCTACAGAAATGACAAGTCAAAGAGGAGGAGAAATGACCCAGAAACCAAAAGGAGGATATGTCTTGAACTGTATTCAGAGGCTTCTCTTTCTCTTGGCTTCATTGAATAAATGGGGTTTTCAGGCTTCAAACCACACCTGTGGGCACCAAAGACTATGGGCATTGGATGCATGGGCCATAATGCGGGTGAACAGCAACTTTTACAGGAATGTGAATTACCTGAGACAACCCATCACCACATCCTCAGCATTTGGAATTATCAGAAATGTTGCTGAAGCCGGAGGAAGAGACTTGTTCATCCGTGACAGGTCTTCACTGTCTTCCTTTCTGCAAGTAATGAATTCAACTTCGAAATGAGGTTTCTATGTCAAAAAGAAGAGGTTGCTGAATTTTCTGATCATGGGAGGTTGGAGGCTCATCTTTGGCCCTAGCCCTGAGGGTTGAAACAGGAAATAGATACTACCTCAATGTCCTTCAATAAGGGAATGGATGGATGTGCAGGTGTGAACCCTAGTATTGCCACATTATCACCAATGGATTCTTCTTCATTATTTCCTCCAGAAAGACATTGAGAAATTGGGGGGGAAGTTTTGAATGCAAACACAGACAACTAGCAGACAAAAATGATCCATTGCAATACATTCACAATTACATTTAGGCATAAATACTCACTGCAACCATGAATAAAGTTTACCTATTATTTGAAGCCTCTTAGTAATCCTTCCATATAAGTGCCTCCTCCCTGCTATTGATGTGAGAACAGCCACCAGTGTCTCAGGGAATGCCCTGCCTTGATGTGACTGTAGATTGGCACAATAAGCATGACATTGAAAAGAAAACATGTCTACTTTGTCTAACTCCACCCAATTGCATTCTATCTCCTCTTCCTTTAAAAACTGTCAAGAATTCGCTTTGTCTTCTTCCCACCTCTGGCTACAAAATGGGGTTCAATTCAGGCATGCAGTTCATCGGTATACCAGAGTTGCAAAACTACTGGTAAAGAAGCATATAGCTGAAACCCTTCGGGAATTTCTGTGGTGCATCTTGTGTAAGTGTTCCTCCAGGATGCATGCTCTGAAGCACAAGGGCCAGGAATATTCGAACCCCATCATTCACTACCAGATTACACCAAGCGTAGGTGGATGTATACCCAACACACTCACTGTTGAAGTGATTATACACACTCCTACATGAACGCACACAAACACAAGCATGCACACACACATATACAAGTGCAGTAAGATGGGGATGTGTGCACACACGCACACACACTAGTGGCACACATGCAGCTGAGAGGAATCTCATAGTCTCAAAGGTAGCATCGAAATAAAGAAGTCAAAAGCTGTCTGTGATGCGATTGCTATCCAGGGACAGTCAGGTGGGTGCCAAGCTGAGAGACCCTGGCATCACAAGTCACAAGGCCATACTACCAAAACAGAGATGGCAGCAATTTCCTAAGTTCAGAGCCCAAAAGGGATATGGCCCATTGGAATATGTGGAGACACCAATGTCTTTTTGCAACTCTATAGCTTCCCTTGTGTGTGCAGGGAGTCTGCACCTACGTGGCTCTCTCTAACTCCATAAACCATAAAACTTCCTGTCCCCACCCAACTCTATCACCCCCTCTCCATCGTCGTATGTCTGCAAATCATCTGCCGGGTGTGAGGCAGAAAGGAACATGGAGTGCTATTGCTGTGAAAGGGCAGGTTTCAAAGCACTGGCTGTTGAATGGTCTGGGCCAGAAAGGTGGGTAGACCAGAAGGCCACCTGTGCGGCCTTAAGGACAAACTTGGCTAATGAGATCATCAGATGATGCTGGTGCAGGACCACTACAACTGGCAGAGGGCGACGTTGAGAACCACAGACATGCTCATTTGGATTCCCTGGCTCAGAAGCCCATGGGAGGCACAGAGCACAGGCATCTGGCAGCACAACTCCCCCCACCCTTTCAAAAAGGCTACTGTGCACATGAACACTGCCAGCCCTGAGTACCAACAACGTCATCTGCGTGGTCCTCATAGTGATTGCCTTCACCTCGCTGCCTCTGCCTCTGCTGACTCCGCCACCTTGGTGACTCAGAAGAAACCTGTGGGCAGAATAGTGCAAGGACATGCTCGAGGTTACCTGGAGGGCAGGGTGTGGCAGTCTTCGAGGCCAGACCTGGAACTTCCTCTCTCTGCCATTCTCCCACCACAAAGCTGCAGCCCAAGACCAAGAAGGTCCCCAAGGCCAAGAGTGGGGCATGTGGTGGCCAAAGAGCGCACCTGGTCTCATGCTCACCACCACTGCTTATCCCACCGAGACCCAGAAATGGCAAGTATGAGCTCGTGGATCTAGAGGACTGTGTCTTGATGCAAAATGGACAACTCTCCGTTGACCACTGTGGACCATCTTCAAATTCACGAAAGAGGTGGTGGAGCCTCTGAACATCGATTTAGGATATCGATGGGGGTTTAGGCCTGGGCTGTGCTGGGAGTGGGAAAAGGGATGGGGGCTGGGTTGAGGGTCAGCCTGACATTTGACCGGTGGAGATCCACAGATGGCGATTCCCAGTTGGGAGTTTCCAACACTTCGATTTCCGTGACATTAGTGCACAACCCCAAACAAAGGCAAGCCCCCTTGCTAAAATATTCTCTTCCTTTCATTTAAAGATGAGGACAATTAGTCCCTTCCTCTGCCTCCCAGCTTTCCTCAGTTTACAGCGCTTTGAAAAATTTCTGGGGACATAGATCTAGTTGCCACCTGTGCTGGTCCGAAAGGATTTATGCCCGCTGGCTAAGCCATGACTTAATTCAAATCAGTCTTTGGGGAGCCAGTGTTACTTTTAATCCCTATTCACCAATGGACATTGTAAACTTGACTTGGTTATGACTCACCCACTTGTAGGAATTAACTTGTCATTAGAGGGAGATGTGACTCCACCCATTCCAGGTGCATCTTGTTTAGTTACTGGACCTTACAAAGAGGAAGCCTTTGATGGGGAGGTCTTTTGAGAATGGAGAGAGAGCCCCCAGGCAGTGACTTGTGGAGATGAAGAATTCATCTCCTGGAGGAGCTTCATGAAGGACAAGATCTGTAGAAGAAGCACAGAGATGTCATCAGGTTCACCACATGCTTTTCCAATTGAGAGAATCCCTGAACTTCATCAGCCTATCTTGAGTGAAGGTAACCTCCTGTTGATGCCTTCACATGGACATTTTTATAGACTTGTTTTAAGTAGGACATTTTCTCGGGCTTAGAACTATAAACTAGGAACTTTTTTTAAATTTCCCTTTTGAAAAACCGATTCTATTTTTTTTTGCTGTATTGCATTCCATCAGCTAGCAAATGAGAACACCACCTCTCAGGAATTCCATCAAGTTTGGCATCACACTTGACTTGAACCTCCCTGGGCAAGCCTTCCCTCTATTTTTGATGTCTGGTTTTGTTTCCCATCATCCTGGAAGAAAACGTTGGGTGGTGGAATACAACTTATGTGTCAGTAAAAAGTTAAGAGAAACAGGGAATGTGCAAGACAACTCGAGGCTCTCAACATTTTTAAAAATAGAGTCCTTGGTAGTAAAGTATATGCAAGAGTACTCGATGAGAACAGAGAATGTGGTGTTTCTATAATTATGAACCACAAAGCACAGGATGCAGAAGTAAAGGATTCTGGTGCATGCCAAATTGTTGAACAGAATGTCTGCTTCTTCCTAATCTGATTGGTTTGACTGTCAGCTATTTTTAATGCAGGCCCAAAAAGAATGGATTTTCAGAAGTGGGTGGGACATCTTGCACCTTCATAAGACCTGTGTTTCAAAGGGAACTGTTCATTTGGAATCTTCACATCGTGGGACCCAGGCGAATCTTCCCAATATGGATTTGATCAGCATTACAAATGGTACTTTCTCATCTGTGCCTTCTTCATTGCTCATCAAAGAGCCTTGCTAACTTGGCAGAGTTTAGGAAATTTGAGGTTGAAATCATGAAGGGGGGTGTTCTTTATTGATGGGGCTGCTTTTGTGAGATAAGTTGGGACAGGGGATGGGTGGGGACTGAGAAATTGGATGTTTGAATGGAAAAGCTGACAGAGCAGACATGAGGCCCCCAAATGGCTAATCCACTGAAAGTTTTCAGGGGCATCCTTTGGCTGGGAAAAAGCACCCTGAAAATACATCATGTGATTTAGGGTACATACTCTTTATGCCAAAGCACCCACAATTCTTGGTTTTCTCTTTTAATTTTCCCCATTTTTCTCCCCATCCATTTCTCTTTCTTTTCATGCTTCCTCTTGGGAATCATTTAATTTGTGAGTTGTCAGGCAATTTATTGATGGGAAGATTTAGGATTCTTCTCAGTATCGATCACTACACTGACTTCTGTCCAGTTTTCAAAGCATCTAGTGGATGTTTCAAGGAGAATTATAATATTATTCATTAGATTTAAAGGCTCTGCACATGGGTTAAATGAGAAGCACTTGCTTGCACCACAGATTTTCATCTACACTTACATCAACCTGAATGCTTTTACCCTTTTCTCTCCACAGGAATGTTCAAAGGTGACACCCACTGGAAGAAGATTGTTTTCAACTCCAATCAAAGGAATGCCCTCGTGTCATGGTTTGCAAAGAATCCCTATCCTGGTATAGCTTTCAGGGAACACCTGGCCAATGAAATTGGTGTTCTGGAGTCCCAGGTTCAAGTAAGCATGGGTCTGTACCTCATACTGACTCAGATTCATGTGAAGGGGTAAAAGTAACCAAAGCACTTTTGAAGAATGCTCTGAGCAGGCAGGCATTTTACACAGCGTCTTTTCCCTCTAATGCCATATTATGTTGTAAGCAGAATACCAAAAACATGAACACCCTTTAAAAGTTTTCGCAATGGTGGAAAAATCTGAGTTGAGCTTCTTTACCTCTGGGTGGAGACGAAGGCCAAGGCGCTGTCTTCAAACTGGAAAAAGTTCAATGTATGAGGATGCTCTTTGGCGTTGTAGAAGTTGACAAACTGCAGTAGCGGCATGGTGTCATTCATTATGGAAACGGAGGCCAGAGAGTAATGAATTTGACAGAATTGTGGCACCCTGGAGTGGAATATCTACATAAATCCCATGGCCTCAGGCATGAATGACTCAGGAAGGTGTTTCAAGTGCCCTTGCCTCTCAGGTGGCACTGACTGCTCTTGAATGGGACAATGTGGGTGAAGACAAAGCTTCTCTGACCTCCTCCAGTAATCGGAGGTAGTTTGCAAGAGTGCTG
Source organism: Tamandua tetradactyla (assembly GCF_023851605.1). Taxonomy (NCBI): domain Eukaryota; kingdom Metazoa; phylum Chordata; class Mammalia; order Pilosa; family Myrmecophagidae; genus Tamandua; species Tamandua tetradactyla. The sequence goes on along the minus strand of NC_135339.1, from coordinate 15,752,798 downwards.
TTGTATCAGATAAAAAAGCTCATACATGGACAAGGAAGTGATAGCAGTGCCCCCCTCATTCGTGGAAATTAGTTCGGTCAGGTTTTGTATGGAACGACATCGTGTCCAATCAGCCATCTGCTCCCGGAGTCTACATGTGAAGGAATGGTGAGGAAGAGAAACATTTCTGGTCTCTCCAGGCAGCAGTTCATGCCATGGGAGATGGGGTTAGCTGATGCCAATGAGAAAAATCACAAAATGTGGGAACACATGCCGGCTGGCTGGCTGAGAGATGCAGGGTGCATTTGATTAGACGGTAAACAGAGACCATTCAGGCAACCTTGTAGAACGAGGTGTGTTTGGCAATGGTGCTCACTGATGGATCTGCCTATTTCAAATTTTCTCTAAGATTCAGACCACTCAACTGAAAAATATTTCTGAAAAATGAAGGAGTAAACAGGTGTAGTATTTCACAGCATGCTGGGGGTGGCATAATCAGGACATCAGATAATGGAGGTCTTTAGAATGTAAGTCTTATTCGGAGTGACCCAGTTTGCCAAGGCCAACACTGAGAAGTGAAGGTAAAGTACATTTGAATTTGGACTCAAGTATTGAGGAACCAAGCACAGAATTTAGTCTCATAAGTTACTGGCAGTAGCATGAATGCTAAGCATCTCAGTCCCTAGGAGACTCTGGAATAAAAGAACTAAGGCAGAAATAAAAATGAACACCTGGTCATCATTTTGACATAGTCAGTTCTCTGCCCCCTTTGAAGGGGGTTGTTCTCATTAACCAGACCACATGTGCTGTGCTTGGTGAACGATATTGCCCATTCCATGGGGAGGGAGGGGAGAAGAACAAAGAAAGGCATTAATCTTTCAACTATTCCTAGTTAGCAGACAGAAACAGAGAAGAAGAGAGATACAGAAAGCCATGGAGAAAATCACAGAAGATATGAGGGAGTGGGAGAGAGGAGCAAGGGTGAGACAGAAGGGTGGTGAGGGAGGAATATGCTCATTTGAGAAACCAAACGTCTTCCCTTTATATATGGGCAACTGTATGGATTCCCTGAGCAGAATCAAAAGTGAAATGCCAATAGGACTTGAAACTAGGAATGGGGAGATGCAAGTTTTATGCTAAAATTTAAGAGTGGCCAGATCATTGCAAGTTTAATAGACTTATCCTTAAGCATAGGTACCCCTGGGTGGATTAGACTACTCAGTTCGTTTTACATAATTGGTACCAATGTTTGAGATAAAGTAGAGGGAGTTGCTGACACTTGTACATCTTCTCTGGCCCTTTAGGTGTGGTGTCCAAACTGCAGAGGAAGAGCATAAAGCAGCAAAAAGCACCTCTGAATCCTCCTCAAGAGAAGTGTCTTCCAAAAGGCAGCCTTCAAGTCAAAATGAGTACATTGCAGGTGCAAGACTTTCCCATGATTCTGATGAATGGAGCCCATTCATCAGAGCCCACTCTCAAATTTGGGCCATCATTTTCCTCCCAAAATACATAGGGTGACAATGGATTATGACTTCCTCTGGGCATCGCGATGCCAGAGGTGGGCATATTGGTGCACTTTCTAACAAGGAAGCCTTTGGATACCCTGGCCTTGCTTCTACCTGTAGGTGCAATCTCCTGTCTTCTGTCAACATGGGGCTTATGTCTGATCTCATGCAGTGGTCTATGGACACACTCACAGTGGTGCGGAGGCTCACAGGCAGGCATGGTGGTCATGATGACTTGTAAACATTTTTGGGGTAGGGGTACAAATGTGAGAACTGGTCTGAAATCCCTCTTTTAACCTGATGATCTCTCTACTATAAAGTCCTTACCCAAAGAAGCCCGGCGTGAGCAGACATCCTTCAAAAGATCTCACACCAGCATCCTGGTTGAGGCCTTCCAGGAGAACTATTTCCCTGGTGTTAAGACCAGAGAAGAATTGGTTAAACAAACAGGCCTGCCAGGAGGAAGAATTCAGGTAAGTTTTAGACCTCTGGCAACACATTTATCACAAATGAGAGAGCTACCATGCCATTTAGATGTGGTAGGATAAACATGGACTCTTGAGGTTGATCACAGTGGTCTCCTAGCTAGACCTTGGTATGGCACTGCAATGGATAGTCTTGCAAAAGAGTGAGGTATCAAACCATGTCCTAGAATACATCTGTTCAGAAAAAAGTTCAGGACAAATATGGGATGGGGGAGGGATGTGAATGTTGATACCTGATTTGAGAACGCACTCAGTGTTGGGGATTCTGTTCCTCAGCAGTGTTGTGAATTTGGGCCAAAGAATTGTGTGTTGTGAGGGGCTTTTGGGCATGTACTAGGATGTTCAGTGGCATCCCAGGCCTCAAGGTATTGATGTTAGGAGGGATCCTGCCTGGACCTGTAATCTCAGAAGTGATGAGAGTAATCTCTTTGCTGATCTGCTCGATGACCTGGAGTTGGGGAGGGTGGGCAGAAGAAGCCCTCTCCCAGTTGAGAAATCTGCTGTTTATTCAAAACATGGGGCTTATCAGCTAGGGTATGGGAAATGTCATAGAATGAAATCTATGAGTGGAACAATCCACAACTTCAATAACTATATCTACTGATACTCACACCAGGAAAGAAGATAAAATGTCCATTAGGGTAGAAAGAGCTGGTTTCCTCTCTGACCATTGTAGTGACAGGCTGGTATCTAGCACCTCTGCTGTTCAGCTACCACTTCCATTCAGTACCACTTGATTGCTGAGTGTGGCAGGAACTTGGTCTTCAGTTGAGCTCTTTGCATACCTCTCAACTTCATCCATGGACTTGAAATCTAAATTTCATCTCCAACAGTGGGAGGAAGAGGGGTTCATATGTCTCAGGGTAGTTGGTTTCATTTGTTTCATGAACTCCTGGCAAGGGGTGAAAGAGATGGAGGAATGAAGGAATATGGGAAGACCTAGGGGTATCTGAGTGGGGGATGGGCAGCAAATTTCTGAATCTGTGCCTATGCATGCCATCTCTGTGTCATATGAAAGCACAGTCTCAGAATAATAGAGAAGAATGGAACGACAGGGCAAGGTGTGAAAGGCCAGGAATTCCAACTAATAAATCTACGGTCATTTCTGGCCAGGAGTAAGTAAGTGCCCTCATTCGGATACACTTTCCAAAGATCCCACGATGTCTTCTTTCTACTGTACTCACCAGAGCTTAGGCCTATTAGAAATAATGCATTTGCTTCACTGAGCCACACTAGGGGGGAGAGAGGTGGAGTCTCTGCTGTCTCATGATGTCCCTGTCTTCTTTGCGTCACATAGATATGGTTTCAAAATGAGAGAGCTTGACACCCAGTAAGAAGCTCAAAGGGACCCGTGCACTCCTTGGCAGAAGCCCCAAATTGGAGGCCCCACCTGACTACTCTCTGTGAGGAACACACCTCTCCTGTGAGCTAAGCAGAACCCATCATATTGTTTCCTACAATACATTCTACAGGAACCCCATAATGCCACCCACTCTCTGTTTGTTCTACACCCTCTATTTTCCTCAAGATTGGGCAATGAGCTGTGTGAGTCAGGCACCCATATTCTTACTGTCCAGCTCAACCTAAACGCACAGGCAACGGTGACCAATCACCCCCCACAGACAACATAGGACAACTGCTAGAAGAAGTGCCTCAGAGAAGAGGGTTCTACAATGCGCCAACATCTTGGACAGACACATCTCTTTACATGCACAAGTCTAGTGAGGAGCTCAAAGGTGTGAATGCAGAATGGGAGCCTCCCAGTGAGAATATGATTTTGCCTGGACACTCTGAGGCATAACTGAAGCCAGAGCAGGCAGAACCAGCTGGAGAGCCATCAGTTCCACCTACCCAAGAGCACCAGCAACATCTAAAGAAATGGGATCTGTTGGAACAAATCCTGTTGAGTACAGAATTTCAGGAAATGGCTCATCCCTTCTCAATCACGATTGCCAAGAGCAGGACTCTCCAGTAGCCGACCCACCGCTCAGCGAAGAAGAATTCCAGGCTCTGCTCGAAATGCCATGAAGCTCACTGGGCCTCATCATTTCCTCCAGGAAGATGTCGAGAAACTATTTTGAATGCAAACACAGACAGCTCGCAGACAAAAATGATCCATTGCAATACATTCACAACTTGAGAAACCTCGTAAATATTTCCCCTAAGGTCTAGGCATAAATACTCACTACTACCAGGAATAAAGTTTATTTATTCCTTGAAGCCTCATGGTAATCCTCCCGTACTTGCGCCTCCTCCCTGCCTTTGATGAGAGAACAGCCAACAGTGTCACAGGGAATGTCCTACCTGATGTGACTGTACATTGGCACAATAAACATGTTATTGAAAAGAAAACGTGTCTTCTTGTCTAGCTCCACCCAAATGTATTCTACCCTTCATCCTTTCAAAACTGTCAAGGATTTGCTTTGTCTTCTTTCCCCGTATGGCTATGAGATGTGGTTTGATTCAGGCATGTAGTTCATCAGTATACCAGAGCTGCAAAACTACAAAGAAGCACACAGCTGTACCCCTTCTGGGATTTCTGTGGTGCATCTTGGGCAAGTGTACTTCCAGGATGTGGGCACCAAAGCACAAAGCCGGGAATATGTGAATTCCATCATTCACTGCCAGATTACATCAAGTGTAGGTGGGTGCATACCCCACGCCCTCGCTGTTGAAGCATTTATACACTCTCCTACATGAACGCACACAAACACATGCAGGTACACACACATATACAAGGGCTGTAAGATGGGGATGCACACACACACACTCACACAGACTACTGGCTCACATGCAGCTGAGAGGAATCTCATAGTTTCAAAGGTTACATCGAAATAAAGAAGTCAAAGTCAGTCTGTGATGTGATTGCTATCCAGGGACAGTCAGGTGGAGGCCAACCTGAGCGACCCTAGCATCACAAGTCACAAGGCCGTTTTACCAAAACAGAGATGGCATTAATTGTCTAAGTTAGGAGTCCCAAGAGGTTATGGCCCATTGAAATATATGGAGACACCAATGTATTTTGGTGTCTCTATAGCACCCCCTGTGTGTGCAGGGCGGCTACACCTACATGGCTCTCCTTAACATCGTAAACCCTAAAACTTCCTATCCCCACCCAACTCTATCAACCCTTCTCCATCGTCGTATATCTGCAAAGCATCTGCTGGGTGCGAGGCAGGGAGGAACGTGGAGTGCTGTCGCCTGCAAAACGGCAGGGTCCAACACACTGGCTGTTGAATGGTCTGGGCCAGAAACCTGGGTAGACCAGTTGGTCGCCTGTCCAGCTGATAAGGACAAACTCGGTGAAAGAGAGTGTCAGATGGTGCTGGTACAGGGCCACTCCAACCGGCAGAGGGCGATATTGAAAACCAGAGACCTGCTCATTTGGAGTCCATGGTTCAGAAACCCATGGGAGACATGGAGGACAGGAATCTGGCAGTGCAACTCCCCCTACCCTTTCAAAAAAGCCACTGCATGCACCATCACTGCCAGTCCTGAGTACCAACAACATCGTCCACGTGGTCCTCACAGTCATTGCCGTCACCTCGCTGCCTCTGTCTCTGTCAAATTCACCACCTTGGTGACTCTCAGAAGAAACCTGCGGGCAGAGTCGACCAAGGACATGCTCAAGGCTACCTGGAGGGCAGGGTGTGGCAAGCTTCTAGACCAGACTTGGACCTTCCACTCTCTGCCATGCCTCCCACCACATAGCTGCAGCCCAGGGCCAAGAAGATCCCCAAGGCCCAGAGAGGGGCAGGCGGTGGTGAAAGAGAGCACCTGGACTCATGCTCACCACACTACTCTCATCGCACTGAGGCCCAGAAATGACATATATAAGCTCGTGGGTCTGGAGGACTATCTCTTGATCTAGAAGAGTCATCTCTCTATTGACCCCCGTGGACCATCTTCAAATTCACGATAGAGGTGGTGGAGGCTTTCAAGCTTTCTCCCTTTCAAGTTGAACATCGCAATGGGATACCAGTGGGGGTTTCAGGTTGGGTGGGGCTGGGGAGGGAGAAGGGATGGGGGCTGGGTTGGGCGTCACCTGACATTTGGCCGGCAGAGACCCACAGGTGAGAATTTCCAGTCAGGAGTTTCGAACCCTTCGGATTTCCCTGGCGTTAGGGCCCACCCCCAAACCAAGGCTGTCCCCTGCAAAAACATTCTCTTCCCTTCCTTTATAGATGAGTACAGTTAGTCCCTTTCTCTGACTCCCACCTTTCCTCACTTCACAGCGCTTTGCAGAATTTTCGGGGACATAGATCCAGTTGAGAGCTGTGCTGGTCTGAAAGGATTTATGCACCCTGGAGAAGCCATGATTTAATTCATATCAATCTTCGGGGAGACAATGTTTCTTTTAATTCCTATTCACCAATGGACCTTGTAAACTTGATTTGGGCATTGTGACTTACCCACATGAGGGAATTAACTTTTCATTAGACCGAGATGTGACTCCACCCAATTCAGGTTGGTCTTGATTAGGTTACTGGATTCCTTCGAAAGAGGAAGCCTTTTAGAGGAGGACTTTGGAGAATGGAGAGAGAGCCCCAAGGCAGAGTCCATCAACCGGTGGCCTCTGTTGTTGAAGAATTCAAACCCCCCTGGGGGAGCTTCATGAAGCAAAAGGCCTGGAGGCAACGCCTGTAGATGTCATCAGGTTCATCATATGATCTTCCAATTGAGAGAATCCCTGAACTTCATCGGCCTAGCTTGAGTGAACGTAAGTTCTTGTTGGTGCCTTCATACGGACATTTGTATAGACTTGCTTTTATTAGGACATTTTCTCGGGCTTAGAACTGTAAACCGGGGTCTTCCTAAACTTCTCTTTTGGGAAAGCCATTCCAGTTTCGCTGTACTGCACTCCATCGGGTATCAAACGAGAACACCATCTCTCAGGGATTCCATAAAGTTTGGCATCACACTCGACTTGAACCTCCCTGGGCAAGCCTGCCCTGTATTTTTGATGTCTGGTTTTCTTTCCCCTCATTCTGGAAGAAAACTTCTGACTGGCAGAACACAACTGGTGTGCCAGGAAAAAGCTGAGGGAAACAGGGAATGTGCAAGGCTACCCGAGGCTCTCGACATTTTAGAAAGTAGGGTCATCGGTAGTAAAGTAAATGCAAGAGTACTTGATGGGAACGCAGAATGCAGTGTTTTTATAATTATGAACCACGGAGCACAGCACAGGATCCAGAAGTTAAGGATTCTGGTGCATGCCAAATTGTCGAATGGAATGTCTGCTTCTTCCTAATCTGATGGGGATTGATTGTCAGCCATTTTTAATCCTGGCACAATGAGAATGGATTATCAGTAGTGGGTGGGACATCTGGCGCCTTCATAAGACCTGTGCTTCAAAGGGAACTGTTCATTTGGAACCTTCACATCGTGGGATCCAGGCGAATCTTCCCAATATGGATTTGACCAGCACTTCAAACGGTATTTTCTCATCTGTACCTTCTTAGTTGCTCATGCAAAGAGCCTTGCTAACTTGCCAGAGTTTAGGAAAGTTGAGGTTGAAATCATGAAGGGGGGAGTCCTTGTTGATGGGGCTGCTTTTGTGAGATAAGTTGGGACAGGGGATGGGTGGGGACCGAGAAACTGGATGCTTGAATGGAAAAGCTGACAGGGCAGACACGAGGCCCCCAAATGGCTAATCCACTGAACGTTTTCAGGGGCATCCTTTGGCTGGGAAAGACCACCCTGAAAATACATCAGGTGATATAGGATACCTACTCTTTATGCCAAAGCACCCACCCTTCTTGGGGTTTCCTCTTTAAATTTTCCGTCTTTTCCCCCTCCATCCATTTCTCTTTCTTTTCCTGCTTCCTCTTGGGTTTCATTTAATGTGTGAGTCGTCAGTGAGTTTATGGATGGGATGATGACATGAGCATTTAGGATCTTTCCCAGTATGGATCAGTGCACTAACTGGTGTCCAGTTTCCCATATCATCTGGTGGAAGTTTCAAGGAGAACTATAATAGTATTCATTAGATTTAGAGGCTCTCCACGTGGAATAAATGAGAAGCACTTGCTCTCACCACAGATTTTCATCGACACTTACATCAATCTGAATCCTTTCACCCTTTTCTCTCCAAAGGAATGCTGAAAAGCGAGGCCCGCCGGAAGAAGATTGCTTTCAACGCCAGTCAAAGGAGTGCCCTCGAGTCATGTTTTGCAAAGAATCCCTATCCGGGTATAGCTGCCAGGGAACAGCTGGCCAATGAAATTGGTGCTCCGGAGTCCCGGGTTCATGTAAGCATGGGTCTCTTCCTCATACTGCCTCAGATTGATGCGAAAGGATAAAAATATCCTAAGCACTTCTGAGGAACACTCTTAACAGGCGGGTATTTAACTCAGGGTTTTCCCTCTCATGTCATAGGATGTTGAAAGCAGAATGCCAAAAACTTGAACTGCTTTTAGAAGTTTTTGCAAAGGTGGAAACGTCTGAGTTGGGCTTCTTTACCCCTGGGTGGAGGTGACGGCCTAGGCGCCATCTCCTAAGTGGGGAAAGTTCGATGTCTGATGATGCTCTGTGGTGTTGTAGAAGTTGACACACTGCAGTAGCAGCACAGTGTCATTTATTCCGGAGACTTAAGCCGGAGAGTCATGAAATTTACAGAATTGTGGGACCCCGGAGTGAGTGATCCACATAAATCCCATCACCTCAGGCATGAATGACTTAGCAAGGCATTTCAAGTGCCCTTGCCACTCAGGTGGCACTGACTTCTCTTGAATGGGGCAATGTGCGTGCAGGCAAAGCTTCTCTGACCTCCTCCAGTGATCAGGGGGGTAGTTTGCAAGCGTATTGTTATATCCAATAAAGAAGAGAGTAGATGGAGAAGGAAGTGGTAGCAGTGGCCCCCTCATTCATAGAAATTGGTTCGGTCAGGGTTTTGCATGAAATGGCATCGTGTCCTATAAGCCCTCTGCTCAAGGGGCCTCAGTGTGAAGGAATGGTGAGGAAGAGAAGCATTTCTGGTCTCTCCAGGCAGCAGTTCACGCCATGGGAGATGGGGTTAGCTGATGCCCATGAGAAAAAGCACAAGTTGTGGGAACACATGCCAGCTGGCTGGCTGAGAGATGCAAAGTGCATTCGATTGGACAGTAAAGAGAGACCATCCAGGCAACCTTGTGGAACGAGGTGGGCTTGGCAATGGTGCTCACTAACTGACCTGCCCATTTCAAATTGCCATCTAAGATTCAGACCACTCATCTGAAAATATTTCTGATAAGGAAAGGAGAAACTAGGTATAGCATTTCAGAGCATTGCGGGGTGGGATAGTTAGGACATCAGATAATGGAGGTCTTTAGAATGTAAGTCTTATCTTGAGTGACCCAGTCTGCAAGCTGAGAACTGAAAAGTGAAAGTAAAGTACATTCGAGTTTGGACTCGAGTATATAGGAACCAAGCACAGACTTCGGTCTCATAAGTTACAGGCAGTAGTGTCGATGCAAAGCATCTCAGTCCCTAGGAGACTCTGGAATTAAAGAACTAAGACTGATACAAAAAATGAACACCTGGTCATCATTTTGACATGACCAGTTGTCTGCCGCCTTTGACGGGGGTTGTTCTCAGCAACCAGACCGCATGTGCTGTGCTTGGTGACGGACATTGCTCATTCCGTGGGGAGGGGAGAGGACAAGAAGAACAGTGGAAAGCTTTAGACAATGCCCGGATAGCAGACAGAACAAGAGAAGGAGAGAGATGCAGAAAGTCAGAAAGCCATGGAGAAAGTCATAGAAGTTAGGAGGGAGTGGGAGAGAGGAGCAAGGGTGAGAGAGAAAGGGGGTGAGGGAGGAATACGCTGATTTGAGAAAGCAAACATCTCCCCTTTCCCTATGGGCAACTGTGTGGATTCCCTGAGCAGAACCCAAAGTGAAATGCCAATAGGACTTGAGCTTCGGAAAGGGGAGTTGTGAATTTTATGCTAAAATTTGAGAAGGGTGGCATGATTGCAAGTTTAATAGACTTATTCTTAAGCCTAGGTGCCCCAGGGTGGGTTAGACTACTCTGTTTGTTTTACATCATTGGAACTAATGTTTGAGATAAAGTAGAGGGAGTTGCTGACACTTGTGATTGCATGATTGCAAGTTGAATCGACTTATTCTTAAGCATAGGTGCCCCAGGGTGAGTTAGACCACTCAGTTTCTTTTACATAATTGGAAGTAATGTTTGAGATAAAGTAGAGGGAGTGGCTGACACTTGTGTGTCTTCTGTGGCCCTTTAGGTGTGGTTTGGGAACCGCAGAGCAAAAAGCGCAAAGCAGCACCAAGCACTGTCTGGTTCGTCCTCCAGAGAAGAGCCTTCCCCAAGGCAGCCTTCGAATCAAAGTGAGTACATTGCAGGTGCTAGCCTTTCCCCTGATTCTGCTGAATGGAGCCCATTCAGCAGAGCCCACTCTTCAATTTGGGCCATCCTTTTCCTCCCCAAAAATACATAGGGTAACAAAACGGATTTTGACTTTCTCTGGCCATCGTGATGCCAGAGGTGGGCACATTGGTGCGGTTCATAGCAAGGAAGTCTTTGGACATCCTGGCCCTGCTTCTGCCTGTAGGTGCAACCTCCTGTCTTTTGTCAACATGGGGCTTGCATCTGAGCTCACGCAGCAGTCTATGGACGCACACTCACAGTGGTGTGGAGGCTCACGGGCAGGCATGGTGGTCATGATGATTTGTAAACATTTGTGGGGTAGGGGTGCAAATGTGAAAACTGGTCTGGAAGCCCTCTCTTCATCTGATGGTCTCTCTCCTATAGAGTCCTTACCCAAAGAAGCCCGGCGTAAGCGGACATCCATCAAAAGATCTCACACCGGCATCCTGGTTGAGGCCTTCCAGCAGAACCGCTTCCCTGGTGTTAAGGCCAGAGAAGAATTGGCTAAGCAAACAGGCCTGCCAGAAGGCAGAATTCAGGTAAGCTCTAGGCCTCTGGCAGCACATTTATCACAACTGAGAGTGCTATCATGCCGGTTGGATGTGGCAGGATAAACATGGGCTCTGGAGGTTGATCACAGTGGTCTCCCAGCTAAACCTTGGTACGGCGCTGCAAGTGGTAGTCTTGCAAAAGAGTGAGGTTTCAAACCAACTCCTAGAATACATCCGTTTAGATACCAGTTCAGGACAAGTGTGGGGTCGGGGAGGGGATGTGAATGTTGATACCGGATTTGAGAACGCACTCAATGTCGTGGATTCTGCTCCTCAGCAGTGCTGTGAATCTGAGCCAAAGAATTGTGTGTTGTGAGGGGCTTTTGGGCATGTGGTAGGATGTTCAGTGGCATCCCAGGCCTTGAGGCATTGATGTTAGGAGGGAACCTGCCTGGACCTGTAATCTCAGAAGTGATGAGAGTAATCTCCTTGCTGATCTGCTCGATGCCCTGGATTTGGTTAGGGTGGGCAGAAAAGACCCCTTCCCAGTTGAGAAATCTGCTGCTTAATTAAACATGGGGCTTATCAGCTAGGGTATGGGAAATGTCATAAAATGAAATCTATGAGTGGAACCATCCACAGCTTCAATAACTATGGTTACTGATGCGCACACCGGGAAAGAGGAGAAAATGTCTGTCTGGGTAGAAAGAGCTGCTTTCCTCTCTGACCATTGTAATGACAGGCTGGGTTCTGGCACCTCTGCCCTTCAGCTACCACTTCCATTCAGTACCACTTGATTGCTGAGTGTGACAGGAACTTGGTCTTCAGTTGAGCTCTTTGCATTCCTCTCAAACTTCATCCATAGACTTGAACTCTAAATTTCATCTCCAACGGTGGGAGGAAGAGGGGGTCATATGTCTCAGGGTAGTTGGTTTCATTTGTTTCATGAGAACTCCTAGCCAGGGGTGAAAGAGGTAGAGGAATGAAGGAATACGGGAGGACGTAGGGGTATCTGAGTGGAGGGTGGGCAGTAAATCTCTGAATCTTTGCCCGTGTATGCCTTCTCTGTGTCATATGAAAGCGCAGTCTCAGAATAATAGAGAGGAATGGAACGACAGGGCAAGGGGTGAAAGGCCAGGAATTCCAACTAATAAATCTACGGTCATTTCAGGCCAGGGGAAAGTAAGTGCCCTTCACTCGGATATACTTTCCAAAGATCCCACAATGTCTTGGCTCTACTGTACTCACCAGAGCTTAGGCCTATTAGAAATAACGCATTTGCTTGACAGAGACACACTAGGGGAAAGAGAGGTGGAGTCTCTGCTGTCTCATGATGTCCCTGTCTTTCTTTGCATCACGTAGATATGGTTTCAAAACCGGAGAGCTCGGCACCCTGTAAGAAGCCCAGAGGGACCCGTGCACTCCTTGGCAGATGCCCCAAATCAGAGGGCACACCCGACCATTGTCTGTGGGGAAACCCACCTCTCCTGTGTGCTCAGCAGAACCCGCCATATTGCTTCCTGCAATATGTTCTACAGGAACCACATAAATGCAGCCACTCTTCATTTGTCCCACACACCCTCTGTTCCTCAATATTGGGCCATGAGCTGTGTGAATCAGGCACCCCATATTCTGACTGTTCAGCCCAACCTAAATGCGCAGGCAACGGTGGCCACTCACCCCCCGCAGACACTTATACATCAACTGCCGGCAGAAGTGCCTCAGGGAAGAGTGTTCTCCAATGTGCCAACTTCTTTCTGTCTTCCGTTTCAAGAGAAATGCCATGATCTATGCAACCTCCCTGGCACGGTGGTGGTGCCATTGAAAGACAATCCCCTGCATCAAGCTGAGACTACCAAGCACCAATTACAGGATGTTGCTGGGACAGACAGATCTCTCTCCATGCAGAAGTCTGGTGAGGAGCTCAAGGGTGTGAATGCAGAATGGGAGTCTCCCAGTGAGAATCTGACCTTGCCTGGACACTCTGAGGCACACCTGAAGCCGGAGCAGATAGAGTCAGCTGGAGAGCAATCAGTTCCACCCACTCAAGAGCACCAGCAACATCTAGAGAAATGGGATCTGTTGGAAGAAATCCTGTCGAGCACAGAGGTTCAGGAAATGGCCCAGCCACTTCTCAGTGCAGATTGCCAAGAGCAGGAATCTCCAGCAGCCGAACCACCCCTCAGCGAAGAGGAATTCCAGGCTCTGCTCGACATGCTGTGAAGCTCACTGGGCCTGGGCATTAGGAAGAGGAAGTGGGCATTGTCCAAACTGCGGTCCAGATGACTTCTGCTTTGGCAAAGAACTTGAGCTTGGGGGAGTTTCGTGCTGGGGCTCCACAGAAATGACACATTCAAGAGGAGCAGAAATGACCAAGAAACCAAGCACAGGTTTGGTCTCGAACCCGTAGTCAGAGGCGGCCCTTTCTCTTGACTTCACTGAGTAAACAGGGGTTTCCTTGCTCCAAACCACCTCGGTCGGCACCATGGACAATGGGCATTGGATGTATGGGCCATACTGCGGGTGAACAGCAGGATTTCCAGGAATGCGACTTGCCTGAGCCAACCCTTCACCGCATCCTCAGCGTTCAGAATTCTCTGAGAAAAGCCGTTGAAGCCGGTGGAGGAGACTTGTTCATCCGTGACCGGTTGTCACTGCCTTCCTTTCTGGCAAGTAAGGAAGTCAACTTTGAAATGAGCTTTCTGTGTCAAACAGAAGAAGCTGCTGTATTTTCCGATCACGGGAGGTCAGAGGCTCGTGATCGGCCCTAGCCCTGAGGGTTGAAACGGGAACGGGATACTACCTCAATGTCCCTCAATAAGGGAATGGATGGATGTGCAGGTTGGAACCCTAGTAGTGTGACATTATCACCAATGGATTCTTCTTCATCATTTCCTCCAGGAAGATGTCGAAGAACTGTTTTGAATGCAAGCACAGACAGCTCGCAGACAAAAATGATCCATTGCAATGCATTCACAACTTGAGAAACCTCATAAATATTTCCCCTAAGGTCTGGGCATAAATACTCACTGCCACCAGGAATAACGTTTATTTATTTCTAGAAGCCTTTTGGTAATCCTCCCGTACTTGTGCATCCTCCCTGCCTTTGATGTGAGATCAGCCACCAGTGTGAAGGGAATGCCCTGCCTGATGTGACTGTACATTGGCACAATAAACATGCCATTGAAAAGAAAAGGTGTCTTCTTTGTCTAACTCCACCCAATTACATTCTATCCCCTGGTCCCTTCAAAACTGTCAAGGATTCGCTTCGTCTTCTTTCCCCGTATGGCCATGAATGGGGTTCGATTCAGGCATGCAGTTCATCGGTATACCAGAGTTGCAAAACTACAAAGAAGCACACAGCTGTACCCCTTCTGGGATTTCTGTGGTGCATCTTGGGCAAGTGTACTTCCAGGATGTGTGCTCCAAAGCACAAGTGCTGGGAATATGTGAATCCCATCATTTACTGCCAGATTACATCAAGTGTAGGTGGGTGCATACCCCACGCCCTCGCTGTTGAAGCATTTATACACTCTCCTACATGAACGCACACAAACACATGCAGGTACACACACATATACAAGGGCTGTAAGATGGGGATGCACACACACACTCACACAGACTACTGGCTCACATGCAGCTGAGAGGAATCTCATAGTTTCAAAAGTTGCATCGAAATAAAGAAGTCAAAGTCAGTCTGTGATGCGATTGCTCTCCAGGGACAGTCAGGTGGAGGCCAATCGGAGCGACCCTAGCATCACAAGTCACAAGGCCGTTTTACCAAAACAGAGATGGCATTAATTGTCTAAGTTAGGAGTCCCAAGAGGTTATGGCCCATTGAAATATATGGAGACACCAATGTATTTTGGTGTCTCTATAGCACCCCGTGTGTGTGCAGGGTGGCTACACCTACATGGCTCTCTCTAACTCCATAAACCGTAAAACTTCCTATCCCCACCCAACTCTATCACCCCCTCTCCATCGTCGTATATCTGCAAAGCCTCTGCTGGGTGCGAGGCAGGGAGGAACGTGGAGAGCTGTCGCCTGCGAAACGGCAGGTTCCGACACGCTGGTTGTTGAATGGTCTGGGCCAGAAACCTAGGTAGGCCAGATGGTCGTCTGTCCAGCTGCTAAGGACAAACTCGGTGAAAGAGAGTGTCAGATGGTGCTGGTACAGGGCCACTCCAACCGGCAGAGGGCGATATTGAAAACCAGAGACCTGCTCATTTGGAGTCCATGGTTCGGAAACCCACGGGAGCCGTGGAGGACAGGAATCTGGCAGTGCAACTCCCCCTACCCTTTCAAAAAAGCCACTGCATGCACCATCACTGCCAGTCCTGAGTACCAACAACATCGTCCACGTGGTCCTCACAATCATTGCCGTCACCTCGCTGCCTCTGTCTCTGTCGAATTCGCCACCTTGGTGACTCTCAGAAGAAACCTGCGGGCAGAGTCACCCAAGGACGTGCTCGAGGCTACCTGAAGGGCAGGGTGTGGCAGACTTGGACCTTCCACCCTCTGCCATGCCTCCCACCACATAGCTGCAGCCCAGGGCCAAGAAGATCCCCAAGGCCCAGAGAGGGGCAGGCGGTGGTGAAAGAGTGCTCCTGGTCTCATGCCCACCACACTCCTCTCATCGCACCGAGGCCCAGAAATGACAAATATGAGCTCGTGGGTCTGGAGGACTAGGCCTCGATCCAGAAGGGTCCTCTCTCTATTGACCCCTGCGGACTATCTTCAAATTCACGATAGAGGTGGTGGAGGCTTTCAAGCTTTCTCCCTTACAAGTTGAACATTGCAATGGGATACCAGTGGGGGTTTCGGTCTGGGTGGGGCTGGGGAGGGAGAAGGGATGGGGGCTGGGTTGGGCGTCACCTGACATTTGGTCGGCAGAGACCCACATGTGGGAATTCCCAGTCAGGAGTTTCCAACCCTTCGGATTTCCCTGGCATTAGTGCCCAGCCTCAAACCAAGGCTGTCCCCCTGCAAAAAACATTCTCTTCCCTTCCTTTAAAGATGAGCACAGTTAGGCCCTTCCTCTGCCTCCCAGCTTCCCTCAGTTCACAGTGCTTTGCAGAATTTTCGGGGACATAGATCCAGTTGAGAGCTGTGCTGGTCTGAAAGGATTTATGCACCCTGGATAAACCATGATTTAATTCAAATTACACTTCGGGGAGACACTGTTTCTTTTAATCCCTATTCACCAAAGGACCTTGAAAACTTGATTTGGTCATTATGACTCACCCACATGAGGGAATTAACTTTTCATTAGACGGAGATGTGACTCCACCCATTCCAGGTTGGTCTTGATTAGTTTACTGGATCCTTTGAAAGAGGAAGCCTTTTAGCGGAGGACTTTGGAGAATGGAGAGAGAGCCCCAAGGCAGAGTCCATCAACCGGTGGCCTCTGGAGATGACGAATTCAAACCCCCCTGGGGGAGCTTCATGAAGCAAAAGGCCTGGAGGCAACGCCTATAGATGTCATCAGGTTCATCATATGATCTTCCAATTGAGAGAATCCCTGAACTTCATCGGCCTAGCTTGAGTGAACGTAAGTTCTTGTTGGTGCCTTCATACGGACATTTGTATAGACTTGCTTTTATTAGGACATTTTCTCGGGCTTAGAACTGTAAATCGGGGTCTTACTAAACTTCTCTTTTGGGAAAGCCATTCCAGTTTCGCTGTACTGCACTCCATCGGGTATCAAATGAGAACACCATCTCTCAGGGATTCCATAAAGTTTGGCATCACACTCGACTTGAACCTCCCTGGGCAAGCCTGCCCTGTATTTTTGATGTCTGGTTTTCTTTCCCCTCATTCTGGAAGAAAACTTCTGACTGGCAGAACACAACTGGTGTGTCAGGAAAAAGCTGAGGGAAACAGGGAATGGGCAAGGCTACCCGAGGATCTCAACATTTTAGAAAGTAGGGTCATCGGTAGTAAAGTAAATGCAAGAGTACTTGATGGGAACGCAGAATGCAGTGTTTTTATAATTATGAACCACGGAGCACAGCACAGGATCCAGAAGTTAAGGATTCTGGTGCATGCCAAATTGTCGAATGGAATGTCTGCTTCTTCCTAATCTGATGGGGATTGATTGTCAGCCATTTTTAATCCTGGCACAATGAGAATGGATTATCAGTAGTGGGTGGGACATCTGGCGCCTTCATAAGACCTGTGCTTCAAAGGGAACTGTTCATTTGGAACCTTCACATCGTGGGATCCAGGCGAATCTTCCCAATATGGATTTGACCAGCACTTCAAACGGTATTTTCTCATCTGTACCTTCTTAGTTGCTCATGCAAAGAGCCTTGCTAGCTTGCCAGAGTTTAGGAAAGTTGAGGTTGAAATCATGAAGGGGGGAGCCCTTGTTGATGGGGCTGCTTTTGTGAGATAAGTTGGGACAGGGGATGGGTGGGGACCGAGAAATTGGATGCTTGAATGGAAAAGCTGACAGGGCAGACACGAGGCCCCCAAATGGCTAATCCACTGAACGTTTTCAGGGGCATCCTTTGGCTGGGAAAGAGCACCCTGAAAATGCATCAGGTGATATAGGATACCTACTCTTTATGCCAAAGCACCCACCCATCTTGGGTTTCCTCTTTAAACTTTCCGTCTTTTCCCCCTCCATCCATTTCTCTTTCTTTTCCTGCTTCCTCTTGGGTTTCATTTAATGTGTGAGTCGTCAGTGAGTTTATGGATGGGATGATGACATGAGCATTTAGGATCTTTCCCAGTATGGATCAGTGCACTAACTGGTGTCCAGTTTCCCATATCATCTGGTGGAAGTTTCAAGGAGAACTATAATAGTATTCATTAGATTTAGAGGCTCTCCACGTGGAATAAATGAGAAGCACTTGCTCTCACCACAGATTTTCATCGACACTTACATCAATCTGAATCCTTTCACCCTTTTCTCTCCAAAGGAATGCTGAAAAGCGAGGCCCGCCGGAAGAAGATTGCTTTCAACGCCAGTCAGAGGAGTGCCCTCGAGTCATGTTTTGCAAAGAATCCCTATCCCGGTATAGCTGCCAGGGAACAGCTGGCCAATGAAATTGGTGCTCCGGAGTCCCGGGTTCATGTAAGCATGGATCTCTTCCTCATACTGCCTCAGATTGATGCGAAAGGATAAAAATATCCTAAGCACTTCTGAGGAACACTCTTAGCAGGCGGATATGTAACTCAGGGTTTCTCCCTCTCATGTCATGGGATGTTGAAAGCAGAATGCCAAAAACTTGAACTGCTTTTAGAAGTTTTTGCAAAGGTGGAAACGTCTGAGTTGGGCTTCTTTACCCCTGGGTGGAGGTGAAGGCCTAGGCGCCATCTCCTAATTGGGGAAAGTTCGATGTCTGATGATGCCCTGTGGTGTTGTAGAAGTTGACACACTGCAGTAGCAGCACAGTGTCATTTATTCCGGAGACTTAAGCCGGAGAGTCATGAAATTTACAGAATTGTGGGACCCCGGAGTGAGTGATCCACATAAATCCCATCACCTCAGGCATGAATGACTTAGCAAGGCATTTCAAGTGCCCTTGCCACTCAGGTGGCACTGACTTCTCTTGAATGGGGCAATGTGCGTGCAGACAAAGCTTCTCTGACCTCCTCCAGTGATCAGGGGGGTAGTTTGCAAGCGTATTGTTATATCCAATAAAGAAGAGAGTAGAAGGAGAAGGAAGTGGTAGCAGTGGCCCCCTCATTCATAGAAATTGGTTCGGTCAGGGTTTTGCATGAAATGGCATCGTGTCCTATAAGCCCTCTGCTCAAGGGGCCTCAGTGTGAAGGAATGGTGAGGAAGAGAAGCATTTCTGGTCTCTCCAGGCAGCAGTTCACGCCATGGGAGATGGGGTTAGCTGATGCCCATGAGAAAAAGCACAAGTTGTGGGAACACATGCCAGCTGGCTGGCTGAGAGATGCAAAGTGCATTCGATTGGACAGTAAAGAGAGACCATCCAGGCAACCTTGTGGAACGAGGTGGGCTTGGCAATGGTGCTCACTAACTGACCTGCCCATTTCAAATTGCCATCTAAGATTCAGACCACTCATCTGAAAATATTTCTGATAAGGAAAGGAGAAACTAGGTATAGCATTTCAGAGCATTGCGGGGTGGGATAGTTAGGACATCAGATAATGGAGGTCTTTAGAATGTAAGTCTTATCTTGAGTGACCCAGTCTGCAAGCTGAGAACTGAAAAGTGAAAGTAAAGTACATTCGAGTTTGGACTCGAGTATATAGGAACCAAGCACAGACTTCGGTCTCATAAGTTACAGGCAGTAGTGTCGATGCAAAGCATCTCAGTCCCTAGGAGACTCTGGAATTAAAGAACTAAGACTGATACAAAAAATGAACACCTGGTCATCATTTTGACATGACCAGTTGTCTGCCGCCTTTGACGGGGGTTGTTCTCAGCAACCAGACCGCATGTGCTGTGCTTGGTGACGGACATTGCTCATTCCGTGGGGAGGGGAGAGGACAAGAAGAACAGTGGAAAGCTTTAGACAATGCCCGGATAGCAGACAGAACAAGAGAAGGAGAGAGATGCATAAAGTCAGAAAGCCATGGAGAAAGTCATAGAAGTTAGGAGGGAGTGGGAGAGAGGAGCAAGGGTGAGAGAGGAAGGGGGTGAGGGAGGAACACGCTGATTTGAGAAAGCAAACATCTCCCCTTTCCCTATGGGCAACTGTGTGGATTCCCTGAGCAGAACCCAAAGTGAAATGCCAATAGGACTTGAGCTTCGGAAAGGGGAGTTGTGAATTTTATGCTAAAATTTGAGAAGGGTGGCATGACTGCAAGTTTAATAGACTTATTCTTAAGCCTGGGTGCCCCAGGGTGGGTTAGACTACTCCGTTTGTTTTACATCATTGGAACTAATGTTTGAGATAAAGTAGAGGGAGTTGCTGACACTTGTGGTTGCATGATTGCAAGTTGAATAGACTTATTCTTAAGCATAGGTGCCCCAGGGTGAATTAGACTACTCAGTTTCTTTTACATAATTGGAACTAATGTTTGAGATAGATTACAGGGAGTGGCTGACACTTGTGTGTCTTCTGTGGCCCTTTAGGTGTGGTTTGGGAACCGCAGAGCAAAAAGCGCAAAGCAGCACCAAGCACTGTCTGGTTCGTCCTCCAGAGAAGAGCCTTCCCCAAGGCAGCCTTTGAATCAAAGTGAGTACATTGCAGGTGCAAGAATTTCCCCTGATTCTGCTGAATGGAGCCCATTCAGCAGAGCCCACTCTTCAATTTGGGCCATCCTTTTCCTCCCCAAAAAATACATACGGTAACAAAACGGATTTTGACTTTCTCTGGCCATCGCGATGCCAGAGGTGGGCACATTGGTGCGGTTCATAGCAAGGAAGTCTTTGGACATCCTGGCCCTGCTTCTGCCTGTAGGTGCAACCTCCTGTCTTTTGTCAACATGGGGCTTGCATCTGAGCTCACGCAGCAGTCTATGGACGCACACTCACAGTGGTGTGGAGGCTCACGGGCAGGCATGGTGGTCATGATGATTTGTAAACATTTGTGGGGTAGGGGTGCAAATGTGAAAACTGGTCTGGAAGCCCTCTCTTCATCTGATGGTCTCTCTCCTATAGAGTCCTTACCCAAAGAAGCCCGGCGTAAGCGGACATCCATCAAAAGATCTCACACCAGCATCCTGATTGAGGCCTTCCAGCAGAACCGCTTCCCTGGTGTTAAGGCCAGAGAAGAATTGGCTAAGCAAACAGGCCTGCCAGAAGGCAGAATTCAGGTAAGCTCTAGGCCTCTGGCAGCACATTTATCACAACTGAGAGTGCTATCATGCCGGTTGGATGTGGCAGGATAAACATGGGCTCTGGAGGTTGATCACAGTGTTCTCCCAGCTAAACCTTGGTACGGCGCTGCAAGTGGTAGTCTTGCAAAAGAGTGAGGTTTCAAACCAACTCCTAGAATACATCCGTTTAGATACCAGTTCAGGACAAGTGTGGGGTCGGGGAGGGAATGTGAATGTTGATACCGGATTTGAGAACGCACTCAATGTCGTGGATTCTGCTCCTCAGCAGTGCTGTGAATCTGAGCCAAAGAATTGTGTGTTGTGAGGGGCTTTTGGGCATGTGGTAGGATGTTCAGTGGCATCCCAGGCCTTGAGGCATTGATGTTAGGAGGGAACCTGCCTGGACCTGTAATCTCAGAAGTGATGAGAGTAATCTCCTTGCTGATCTGCTCGATGCCCTGGATTTGGTTAGGGTGGGCAGAAAAGACCCCTTCCCAGTTGAGAAATCTGCTGCTTAATTAAACATGGGGCTTATCAGCTAGGGTATGGGAAATGTCATAAAATGAAATCTATGAGTGGAACCATCCACAGCTTCAATAACTATGGTTACTGATGCGCACACCGGGAAAGAGGAGAAAATGTCTGTCTGGGTAGAAAGAGCTGCTTTCCTCTCTGACCATTGTAATGACAGGCTGGGTTCTGGCACCTCTGCCCTTCAGCTACCACTTCCATTCAGTACCACTTGATTGCTGAGTGTGACAGGAACTTGGTCTTCAGTTGAGCTCTTTGCATACCTCTCAACTTCATCCATAGACTTGAACTCTAAATTTCATCTCCAACGGTGGGAGGAAGAGGGGGTCATATGTCTCAGGGTAGTTGGTTTCATTTGTTTCATGAGAACTCCTAGCCAGGGGTGAAAGAGGTAGAGGAATGAAGGAATACGGGAGGACGTAGGGGTATCTGAGTGGAGGGTGGGCAGTAAATCTCTGAATCTTTGCCCGTGTATGCCTTCTCTGTGTCATATGAAAGCGCAGTCTCAGAATAATAGAGAGGAATGGAACGACAGGGCAAGGGGTGAAAGGCCAGGAATTCCAACTAATAAATCTACGGTCATTTCAGGCCAGGGGAAAGTAAGTGCCCTTCACTCGGATATACTTTCCAAAGATCCCACGATGTCTTGGCTCTACTGTACTCACCAGAGCTTAGGCCTATTAGAAATAACGCATTTGCTTGACAGAGACACACTAGGGGAAAGAGAGGTGGAGTCTCTGCTGTCTCATGATGTCCCTGTCTTTCTTTGCATCACGTAGATATGGTTTCAAAACCGGAGAGCTCGGCACCCTGTAAGAAGCCCAGAGGGACCCGTGCACTCCTTGGCAGATGCCCCAAATCAGAGGGCACACCCGACCCTTGTCTGTGGGGAAACCCACCTCTCCTGTGTGCTCAGCAGAACCCGTCATATTGCTTCCTGCAATATGTTCTACAGGAACCACATAAATGCAGCCACTCTTCATTTGTCCCACACACCCTCTGTTCCTCAATATTGGGCCATGAGCTGTGTGAATCAGGCACCCCATATTCTGACTGTTCAGCCCAACCTAAATGCGCAGGCAACGGTGGCCACTCACCCCCCGCAGACACTTATACATCAACTGCCGGCAGAAGTGCCTCAGGGAAGAGTGTTCTCCAATGTGCCAACTTCTTTCTGTCTTCCGTTTCAAGAAAAATGCCATGATCTATGCAACCTCCCTGGCACGGTGGTGGTGCCATTGAAAGACAATCCCCTGCATCAAGCTGAGACTACCAAGCACCAATTACAGGATGTTGCTGGGACAGACAGATCTCTCTCCATGCAGAAGTCTGGTGAGGAGCTCAAGGGTGTGAATGCAGAATGGGAGTCTCCCAGTGAGAATCTGACCTTGCCTGGACACTCTGAGGCACACCTGAAGCCGGAGCAGATAGAGTCAGCTAGAGAGCAATCAGTTCCACCCACTCAAGAGCACCAGCAACATCTAGAGAAATGGAATCTGTTGGAAGAAATCCTGTCGAGCACAGAGCTTCGGGAAATGGCCCAGCCACTTCTCAATGCAGATCGCCAAGAGCAGGAATCTCCAGCAGCCGAACCACCCCTCAGCGAAGAGGAATTCCAGGCTCTGCTCGACATGCTGTGAAGCTCACTGGGCCTGGGCATTAGGAAGAGGAAGTGGGCACTGTCCAAACTGCGGTCCAGATGACTTCTGCTTTGGCAAAGAACTTGACCTTGGGGGAGTTTCGTGCTGGGGCTCCACAGAAATGACACATTCAAGAGGAGCAGAAATGACCAAGAAACCAAGCACAGGTTTGGTCTTGAGCGCGTAGTCAGAGGCGGCCCTTTCTCTTGACTTCACTGAGTCAACAGGGGTTTCCTTGCTCCAAACCACCTCGGTCGGCACCATGGACAATGGGCATTGGATGTATGGGCCATACTGCGGGTGAACAGCAGGATTTCCAGGAATGCGACTTGCCTGAGTCAACCCTTCACCGCATCCTCAGCGTTCAGAATTCTCTGAGAAAAGCCGTTGAAGCCGGAGGAGGAGACTTGTTCATCCGTGACCGGTTGCCACTGCCTTCCTTTCTGGCAAGTAAGGAAGTCAACTTTGAAATGAGCTTTCTGTGTCAAACAGAAGAAGCTGCTGTATTTTCCGATCACGGGAGGTCAGAGGCTCGTGATTGGCCCTAGCCCTGAGGGTTGAAACGGGAACGTGATACTACCTCAATGTCCCTCAATAAGGGAATGGATGGATGTGCAGGTTGGAACCCTAGTAGTGCGACATTATCACCAATGGATTCTTCTTCATCATTTCCTCCAGGAAGATGTCGAAGAACTGTTTTGAATGCAAGCACAGACAGCTCGCAGACAAAAATGATCCATTGCAATGCATTCACAACTTGAGAAACCTCATAAATATTTCCCCTAAGGTCTAGGCATAAATACTCACTGCTACCAGGAATAACGTTTATTTATTCCTAGAAGCGTTTTGGTAATCCTCCCGTACTTGTGCATCCTCCCTGCCTTTGATGTGAGATCAGCCACCAGTGTGAAGGGAATGCCCTGCCTGATGTGACTGTACATTGGCACAATAAACATGCCATTGAAAAGAAAAGGTGTCTTCTTTGTCTAACTCCACCCAATTACATTCTATCCCCTGGTCCCTTCAAAACTGTCAAGGATTCGCTTCGTCTTCTTTCCCCGTATGGCCATGAATGGGGTTCGATTCAGGCATGCAGTTCATCGGTATACCAGAGTTGCAAAACTACAGAGAAGCACACAGCTGTACCCCTTCTGGGATTTCTGTGGTGCATCTTGGGCAAGTGTACTTCCAGGATGTGGGCACCAAAGCACAAGGGCTGGGAATATGTGAATCCCATTATTCACTGCCAGATTACATCAAGTGTAGGTGGGTGCATACCCCACGCCCTCGCTGTTGAAGCATTTATACACTCTCCTACATGAACGTACATAAACACATGCAGGTACACACACATATACAAGGGCTGTAAGATGGGGATGCACACACACACTCACACAGACTACTGGCTCACATGCAGCTGAGAGGAATCTCATAGTTTCAAAAGTTGCATCGAAATAAAGAAGTCAAAGTCAGTCTGTGATGCGATTGCTCTCCAGGGACAGTCAGGTGGAGGCCAATCGGAGCGACCCTAGCATCACAAGTCACAAGGCCGTTTTACCAAAACAGAGATGGCATTAATTGTCTAAGTTAGGAGTCCCAAGAGGTTATGGCCCATTGAAATATATGGAGACACCAATGTATTTTGGTGTCTCTATAGCACCCCGTGTGTGTGCAGGGCGGCTACACCTACATGGCTCTCTCTAACTCCGTGAACCGTAAAACTTCCTATCCCCACCCAACTCTATCACCCCCTCTCCATCGTCGTATATCTGCAAAGCCTCTGCTGGGTGCGAGGCAGGGAGGAACGTGGAGTGCTGTCGCCTGCGAAACGGCAGGTTCCGACACGCTGGTTGTTGAATGGTCTGGGCCAGAAACCTAGGTAGACCAGATGGTCGTCTGTCCAGCTGCTAAGGACAAACTCGGTGAAAGAGAGTGTCAGATGGTGCTGGTACAGGGCCACTCCAACCGGCAGAGGGCGATATTGAAAACCAGAGACCTGCTCATTTGGAGTCCATGGTTCGGAAACCCATGGGAGACATGGAGGACAGGAATCTGGCAGTGCAACTCCCCCTACCCTTTCAAAAAAGCCACTGCATGCACCATCACTGCCAGTCCTGAGTACCAACAACATCGTCCACGTGGTCCTCACAATCATTGCCGTCACCTCGCTGCCTCTGTCTCTGTCGAATTCGCCACCTTGGTGACTCTCAGAAGAAACCTGCGGGCAGAGTCACCCAAGGACATGCTCGAGGCTACCTGGAGGGCAGGGTGTGGCAAGCTTCTAGACCAGACTTGGACCTTCCACTCTCTGCCATGCCTCCCACCACATAGCTGCAGCCCAGGGCCAAGAAGATCCCCAAGGCCCAGAGAGGGGCAGGCGGTGGTCAAAGAGTGCTCCTGGTCTCATGCCCACCACACTCCTCTCATCGCACTGAGGCCCAGAAATGACAAATATGAGCTCGTGGGTCTGGAGGACTAGGCCTCGATCCAGAAGGGTCCTCTCTCTATTGACCCCTGCAGACTATCTTCAAATTCACGATAGAGGTGGTGGAGGCTTTCAAGCTTTCTCCCTTACAAGTTGAACATTGCAATGGGATACCAGTGGGGGTTTCGGTCTGGGTGGGGCTGGGGAGGGAGAAGGGATGGGGGCTGGGTTGGGCATCACCTGACATTTGGCCGGCAGAGACCCACAGGTGGGAATTCTCAGTCAGGAGTTTCGAACCCTTCGGATTTCCCTGGCATTAGTGCCCAGCCTCAAACCAAGGCTGTCCCCCTGCAAAAAAACATTCTCTTCCCTTCCTTTAAAGATGAGCACAGTTAGGCCCTTCCTCTGCCTCCCAGCTTCCCTCAGTTCACAGTGCTTTGCAGAATTTTCGGGGACATAGATCCAGTTGCCAGCTGTGCTGGTCTGCAAGGATTTATGCACCCTGGATAAACCATGATTTAATTCAAATTACACTTCGGGGAGACACTGTTTCTTTTAATCCCTATTCACCAAAGGACCTTGAAAACTTGATTTGGTCATTATGACTCACCCACATGAGGGAATTAACTTTTCATCAGACGGAGATGTGACCCCACCCATTCCAGGTTGGTCTTGATTAGTTTACTGGATCCTTTGAAAGAGGAAGCCTTTTAGCGGAGGACTTTGGAGAATGGAGAGAGAGCCCCAAGGCAGAGTCCATCAACCGGTGGCCTCTGGAGATGACGAATTCAAACCCCCCTGGGGGAGCTTCATGAAGCAAAAGGCCTGGAGGCAACGCCTGTAGATGTCATCAGGTTCATCATATGATCTTCCAATTGAGAGAATCCCTGAACTTCATCGGCCTAGCTTGAGTGAACGTAAGTTCTTGTTGGTGCCTTCATATGGACATGTGTATAGACTTGCTTTTATTAGGACATTTTCTCGGGCTTAGAACTGTAAACCGGGGTCTTACTAAACTTCTCTTTTGGGAAAGCCATTCCAGTTTCGCTGTACT
Organism: Tamandua tetradactyla; assembly: GCF_023851605.1. Lineage (NCBI taxonomy): Eukaryota > Metazoa > Chordata > Mammalia > Pilosa > Myrmecophagidae > Tamandua > Tamandua tetradactyla. The sequence goes on along the minus strand of NC_135339.1, from coordinate 15,726,574 downwards.
GCACTCCATCGGGTATCAAATGAGAACACCATCTCTCAGGGATTCCATAAAGTTTGGCATCACACTCGACTTGAACCTCCCTGGGCAAGCCTGCCCTGTATTTTTGATGTCTGGTTTTCTTTCCCCTCATTCTGGAAGAAAACTTCTGACTGGCAGAACACAACTGGTGTGTCAGGAAAAAGCTGAGGGAAACAGGGAATGGGCAAGGCTACCCGAGGCTCTCAACATTTTAGAAAGTAGGGTCATCGGTAGTAAAGTAAACGCAAGAGTACTTGATGGGAATGCAGAATGCAGTGTTTTTATAATTATGAACCACGGAGCACAGCACAGGATCCAGAAGTTAAGGATTCTGGTGCATGCCAAATTGTCGAATGGAATGTCTGCTTCTTCCTAATCTGATGGGGATTGATTGTCAGCCATTTTTAATCCTGGCACAATGAGAATGGATTATCAGTAGTGGGTGGGACATCTGGCGCCTTCATAAGACCTGTGCTTCAAAGGGAACTGTTCATTTGGAACCTTCACATCGTGGGATCCAGGCGAATCTTCCCAATATGGATTTGACCAGCACTTCAAACGGTATTTTCTCATCTGTACCTTCTTAGTTGCTCATGCAAAGAGCCTTGCTAACTTGCCAGAGTTTAGGAAAGTTGAGATTGAAATCATGAAGGGGGGAGCCCTTGTTGATGGGGCTGCTTTTGTGAGATAAGTTGGGACAGGGGATGGGTGGGGACCGAGAAATTGGATGCTTGAATGGAAAAGCTGACAGGGCTGAACACGAGCCCCCCAAATGGCTAATCCACTGAACGTTTTCAGGGGCATCCTTTGGCTGGGAAAGAGCACCCTGAAAATGCATCAGGTGATATAGGATACCTACTCTTTATGCCAAAGCACCCACCCATCTTGGGTTTCCTCTTTAAACTTTCCGTCTTTTCCCCCTCCATCCATTTCTCTTTCTTTTCCTGCTTCCTCTTGGGTTTCATTTAATGTGTGAGTCGTCAGTGAGTTTATGGATGGGATGATGACATGAGCATTTAGGATCTTTCCCAGTATGGATCAGTGCACTAACTGGTGTCCAGTTTCCCATATCGTCTGGTGGAAGTTTCAAGGAGAACTATAATAGTATTCATTAGATTTAGAGGCTCTCCACGTGGAATAAATGAGAAGCACTTGCTCTCACCACAGATTTTCATCGACACTTACATCAATCTGAATCCTTTCACCCTTTTCTCTCCAAAGGAATGCTGAAAAGCGAGGCCCGCCGGAAGAAGATTGCTTTCAACGCCAGTCAAAGGAGTGCCCTCGAGTCATGTTTTGCAAAGAATCCCTATCCGGGTATAGCTGCCAGGGAACAGCTGGCCAATGAAATTGGTGCTCCGGAGTCCCGGGTTCATGTAAGCATGGGTCTCTTCCTCATACTGCCTCAGATTGATGCGAAAGGATAAAAATATCCTAAGCACTTCTGAGGAACACTCTTAGCAGGCGGGTATGCAACTCAGGGTTTTTCCCTCTCATGTCATGGGATGTTGAAAGCAGAATGCCAAAAACTTGAACTGCTTTTAGAAGTTTTTGCGAAGGTGGAAACGTCTGAGTTGGGCTTCTTTACCCCTGGGTGGAGGTGAAGGCCTAGGCGCCATCTCCTAAGTGGGGAAAGTTCGATGTCTGATGATGCTCTGTGGTGTTGTAGAAGTTGACACACTGCAGTAGCAGCACAGTGTCATTTATTCCAGAGACTTAAGCCGGAGAGTCATGAAATTTACAGAATTGTGGGACCCCGGAGTGAGTGATCCACATAAATCCCATCACCTCAGGCATGAATGACTTAGCAAGGCATTTCAAGTGCCCTTGCCACTCAGGTGGCACTGACTTCTCTTGAATGGGGCAATGTGCGTGCAGACAAAGCTTCTCTGACCTCCTCCAGTGATCAGGGGGGTAGTTTGCAAGCGTATCGTTATATCCAATAAAGAAGAGAGTAGATGGAGAAGGAAGTGGTAGCAGTGGCCCCCTCAGTCATAGAAATTGGTTCGGTCAGGGTTTTGCATGAAATGGCATCGTGTCCTATAAGCCCTCTGCTCAAGGGGCCTCAGTGTGAAGGAATGGTGAGAAAGAGAAGCATTTCTGGTCTCTCCAGGCAGCAGTTCACGCCATGGGAGATGGGGTTAGCTGATGCCCATGAGAAAAAGCACAAGTTGTGGGAACACATGCCAGCTGGCTGGCTGAGAGATGCAAAGTGCATTCGATTGGACAGTAAAGAGAGACCATCCAGGCAACCTTGTGGAACGAGGTGGGCTTGGCAATGGTGCTCACTAACTGACCTGCCCATTTCAAATTGCCATCTAAGATTCAGACCACTCATCTGAAAATATTTCTGATAAAGAAAGGAGAAACTAGGTATAGCATTTCAGAGCATTGCAGGGTGGGATAGTTAGGACATCAGATAATGGAGGTCTTTAGAATGTAAGTCTTATCCTGAGTGACCCAGTCTGCAAGCTGAGCACTGAAAAGTGAAAGTAAAGTACATTCGAATTTGGACTCGAGCATTGAGGAACCAAGCACAGACTTCGGTCTCATAAGTTACAGGCAGTAGTGTCGATGCAAAGCATCTCAGTCCCTAGGAGACTCTGGAATTAAAGAACTAAGACTGATACAAAAAATGAACACCTGGTCATCATTTTGACATGACCAGTTGTCTGCCGCCTTTGACGGGGGTTGTTCTCAGCAACCAGACCGCATGTGCTGTGCTTGGTGACGGACATTGCTCATTCCGTGGGGAGGGGAGAGGACAAGAAGAACAGTGGAAAGCTTTAGACAATGCCCGGATAGCAGACAGAACAAGAGAAGGAGAGAGATGCATAAAGTCAGAAAGCCATGGAGAAAGTCATAGAAGTTAGGAGGGAGTGGGAGAGAGGAGCAAGGGTGAGAGAGGAAGGGGGTGAGGGAGGAACACGCTGATTTGAGAAAGCAAACATCTCCCCTTTCCCTATGGGCAACTGTGTGGATTCCCTGAGCAGAACCCAAAGTGAAATGCCAATAGGACTTGAGCTTCGGAAAGGGGAGTTGTGAATTTTATGCTAAAATTTGAGAAGGGTGGCATGACTGCAAGTTTAATAGACTTATTCTTACCTGGGTGCCCCAGGGTGGGTTAGACTACTCCGTTTGTTTTACATCATTGGAACTAATGTTTGAGATAAAGTAGAGGGAGTTGCTGACACTTGTGATTGCATGATTGCAAGTTGAATAGACTTATTCTTAAGCATAGGTGCCCCAGGGTGAGTTAGACTACTCAGTTTCTTTTACATAATTGGAAGTAATGTTTGAGATAAAGTAGAGGGAGTGGCTGACACTTGTGTGTCTTCTGTGGCCCTTTAGGTGTGGTTTGGGAACCGCAGAGCAAAAAGCGCAAAGCAGCACCAAGCACTGTCTGGTTCGTCCTCCAGAGAAGAGCCTTCCCCAAGGCAGCCTTTGAATCAAAGTGAGTACATTGCAGGTGCAAGACTTTCCCCTGATTCTGCTGAATGGAGCCCATTCAGCAGAGCCCACTCTTCAATTTGGGCCATCCTTTTCCTCCCCAAAAAATACATACGGTAACAAAACGGATTTTGACTTTCTCTGGCCATCGCGATGCCAGAGGTGGGCACATTGGTGCGGTTCATAGCAAGGAAGTCTTTGGACATCCTGGCCCTGCTTCTGCCTGTAGGTGCAACCTCCTGTCTTTTGTCAACATGGGGCTTGCATCTGAGCTCACGCAGCAGTCTATGGACGCACACTCACAGTGGTGTGGAGGCTCACGGGCAGGCATGGTGGTCATGATGATTTGTAAACATTTGTGGGGTAGGGGTGCAAATGTGAAAACTGGTCTGGAAGCCCTCTCTTCATCTGATGGTCTCTCTCCTATAGAGTCCTTACCCAAAGAAGCCCGGCGTAAGCGGACATCCATCAAAAGATCTCACACCGGCATCCTGGTTGAGGCCTTCCAGCAGAACCGCTTCCCTGGTGTTAAGGCCAGAGAAGAATTGGCTAAGCAAACAGGCCTGCCAGAAGGCAGAATTCAGGTACGCTCTAGGCCTCTGGCAGCACATTTATCACAACTGAGAGTGCTGTCATGCCGGTTGGATGTGGCAGGATAAACATGGGCTCTGGAGGTTGATCACAGTGGTCTCCCAGCTAAACCTTGGTACGGCGCTGCAAGTGGTAGTCTTGCAAAAGAGTGAGGTTTCAAACCAACTCCTAGAATACATCTGTTTAGATACCAGTTCAGGACAAGTGTGGGGTCGGGGAGGGAATGTGAATGTTGATACCGGATTTGAGAACGCACTCAATGTCGTGGATTCTGCTCCTCAGCAGTGCTGTGAATCTGAGCCAAAGACTTGTGTGTTGTGAGGGGCTTTTGGGCATGTGGTAGGATGTTCAGTGGCATCCCAGGCCTTGAGGCATTGATGTTAGGAGGGAACCTGCCTGGACCTGTAATCTCAGAAGTGATGAGAGTAATCTCCTTGCTGATCTGCTCGATGCCCTGGATTTGGTTAGGGTGGGCAGAAAAGACCCCTTCCCAGTTGAGAAATCTGCTGCTTAATTAAACATGGGGCTTATCAGCTAGGGTATGGGAAATGTCATAAAATGAAATCTATGCGTGGAACCATCCACAGCTTCAATAACTATGGTTACTGATGCGCACACCGGGAAAGAGGAGAAAATGTCTGTCTGGGTAGAAAGAGCTGCTTTCCTCTCTGACCATTGTAATGACAGGCTGGGTTCTGGCACCTCTGCCCTTCAGCTACCACTTCCATTCAGTACCACTTGATTGCTGAGTGTGACAGGAACTTGGTCTTCAGTTGAGCTCTTTGTATACCTCTCAACTTCATCCATAGACTTGAACTCTAAATTTCATCTCCAACGGTGGGAGGAAGAGGGGGTCATATGTCTCAGGGTAGTTGGTTTCATTTGTTTCATGAGAACTCCTAGCCAGGGGTGAAAGAGGTAGAGGAATGAAGGAGTACGGGAGGACGTAGGGGTATCTGAGTGGAGGGTGGGCAGTAAATCTCTGAATCTTTGCCCGTGTATGCCTTCTCTGTGTCATATGAAAGCGCAGTCTCAGAATAATAGAGAGGAATGGAACGACAGGGCAAGGGGTGAAAGGCCAGGAATTCCAACTAATAAATCTACGGTCATTTCAGGCCAGGGGAAAGTAAGTGCCCTTCACTCGGATATACTTTCCAAAGATCCCACGATGTCTTGGCTCTACTGTACTCACCAGAGCTTAGGCCTATTAGAAATAACGCATTTGCTTGACAGAGACACACTAGGGGAAAGAGAGGTGGAGTCTCTGCTGTCTCATGATGTCCCTGTCTTTCTTTGCATCACGTAGATATGGTTTCAAAACCGGAGAGCTCGGCACCCTGTAAGAAGCCCAGAGGGACCCGTGCACTCCTTGGCAGATGCCCCAAATCAGAGGGCACACCCGACCCTTGTCTGTGGGGAAACCCACCTCTCCTGTGTGCTCAGCAGAATCCGTCATATTGCTTCCTGCAATATGTTCTACAGGAACCACATAAATGCAGCCACTCTTCATTTGTCCCACACACCCTCTGTTCCTCAATATTGGGCCATGAGCTGTGTGAATCAGGCACCCCATATTCTGACTGTTCAGCCCAACCTAAATGCGCAGGCAACGGTGGCCACTCACCCCCCGCAGACACTTATACATCAACTGCCGGCAGAAGTGCCTCAGGGAAGAGTGTTCTCCAATGTGCCAACTTCTTTCTGTCTTCCGTTTCAAGAAAAATGCCATGATCTATGCAACCTCCCTGGCACGGTGGTGGTGCCATTGAAAGACAATCCCCTGCATCAAGCTGAGACTACCAAGCACCAATTACAGGATGTTGCTGGGACAGACAGATCTCTCTCCATGCAGAAGTCTGGTGAGGAGCTCAAGGGTGTGAATGCAGAATGGGAGTCTCCCAGTGAGAATCTGACCTTGCCTGGACACTCTGAGGCACACCTGAAGCCGGAGCAGATAGAGTCAGCTAGAGAGCAATCAGTTCCACCCACTCAAGAGCACCAGCAACATCTAGAGAAATGGAATCTGTTGGAAGAAATCCTGTCGAGCACAGAGCTTCGGGAAATGGCCCAGCCACTTCTCAATGCAGATCGCCAAGAGCAGGAATCTCCAGCAGCCGAACCACCCCTCAGCGAAGAGGAATTCCAGGCTCTGCTCGACATGCTGTGAAGCTCACTGGGCCTGGGCATTAGGAAGAGGAAGTGGGCACTGTCCAAACTGCGGTCCAGATGACTTCTGCTTTGGCAAAGAACTTGACCTTGGGGGAGTTTCGTGCTGGGGCTCCACAGAAATGACACATTCAAGAGGAGCAGAAATGACCAAGAAACCAAGCACAGGTTTGGTCTTGAGCGCGTAGTCAGAGGCGGCCCTTTCTCTTGACTTCACTGAGTCAACAGGGGTTTCCTTGCTCCAAACCACCTCGGTCGGCACCATGGACAATGGGCATTGGATGTATGGGCCATACTGCGGGTGAACAGCAGGATTTCCAGGAATGCGACTTGCCTGAGCCAACCCTTCACCGCATCCTCAGCGTTCAGAATTCTCTGAGAAAAGCCGTTGAAGCCGGAGGAGGAGACTTATTCATCCGTGACCGGTTGTCACTGCCTTCCTTTCTGGCAAGTAAGGAAGTCAACTTTGAAATGAGCTTTCTGTGTCAAACAGAAGAAGCTGCTGTATTTTCCGATCACGGGAGGTCAGAGGCTCGTGATTGGCCCTAGCCCTGAGGGTTGAAACGGGAACGGGATACTACCTCAATGTCCCTCAATAAGGGAATGGATGGATGTGCAGGTTGGAACCCTAGTAGTGCGACATTATCACCAATGGATTCTTCTTCATCATTTCCTCCAGGAAGATGTCGAAGAACTGTTTTGAATGCAAGCACAGACAGCTCGCAGACAAAAATGATCCATTGCAATGCATTCACAACTTGAGAAACCTCGTAAATATTTCCCCTAAGGTCTAGCCATCAATACTCACTGCCACCATGAATAATGCTTTTTTATTCCTTGAAGCCTCTTGCTAATCCTCCCGTACTTGCGTCTCCTTCCTGCCTTTGATGTGAGATCAGCCACCAGTGTGAAGGGAATGTCCTGCCTGATGTGACTGTACATTGGCACAATAAACATATCTTTTAAAAGAAAATGTGTCTTCTTTGTCTAAGTCCACCCAATTGCATTCTATCTCCTCGTCCCTTCAAAAGTGTCACAGATTCACTTTGTCTTCTTTCCCCATATCGCTCTGAATCGGGTTTGATTCAGGCATGCAGTTCATCGGTATACCAGAGTTGCAAAACTACAAAGAAGCACACAACTGTACCCCTTCTGGGATTTCTGTGGTGCATCTTGGGCAAGTGTACTTCCAGGATGTGTGCTCCAAAGCACAAGTGCTGGGAATATGTGAATCCCATCATTTACTGCCAGATTACACCAAGTGTAGGTGGGTTCATACCCCACGCCCTCGCTGTTGAAGCGTTTCTACACACTCCTACATGAACGTACACAAACACATGCAGGTACACACACATATACAAGGGCTGTAAGACAGGGATGCACACACACTCTCACACAGACTACTGGCTCACATGCAGCTGAGAGGAATCTCATAGTTTCAAAGGTCGTATCGAAATAAAGAAATCAAAGTCAGTCTGTGATGCGATTGCTTTCCAGGGACAGTCAGGTGGAGGCCAATCTGAGCAACCCTAGCATCACAAGTCACACGGCCATGTTACCAAAACAGAGATGGCATTAATTGTCTAAGTTAGGAGTCCCAAGAGGTTATGGCCCATTGAAATATATGGAGACACCAATGTCTTTTGGTGTCTCTACAGCATCCCCTGTGTGTGCAGGGAGGCTACACCTACATGGCTCTCTCTAACTCCGTAAACCGTAAAACTTCCTATCCCCACCCAACTCTTTCACCCCCTCTCCGTCGTCATATATCTTTAAAGCATCTGTTGGGTGCGAGGCAGGGAGGAACGTGGAGTGCTGTCGCCTGCGAAACGGCAGGTTCCGGCACGCTGGTTGTTGAATGGTCTGGGCCAGAAACCTGGGTAGACCAGTTGGTCGCCTGTCCAGCTGCTAAGGACAAACTTGGCTAAAGAGAATGTCGAATCATGCTGGTACAGGGCCACTCCAACCGGCAGAGAGCGATATTGAAAACCAGAGACCTGCTCATTTGGAGTCCCTGGTTCGCAAGCCCATGGGAGCCGTGGAGGACAGGAATCTGACAGTGCAACTCCCCCTACCCTTTCAAAAAAGCCACTGCATGCACCATCACTGCCAGTCCTGAGTACCAACAACATCATCCACGTGGTCCTCACAGTCATTGCCCTCGTCTCGCTGCCTCTGCCTCTGCCGAATCCGCCACCTTGGTGACTCTCAAAAGTAACCTGCAGATAGAGTTGCGCAAAGACATGCTCGAAGCCAGCTGGAGGGCAGGGTGCGGCAGGCTTCGAGACCAGACTAGAACCTTCCTCTCTCTGCCATTCCTCCCACCACATAGCTGCAGCCCAGGGCCAAGAAGATCCCCAAGGCCCAGAGAGGGCCAGGTGGTGGTCAAAGAGCACTCCTGGTCTCATGCTCACCACACTCCTCTCATCGCACTGAGGCCCAGAAATGACAAATATGAGCTCGTGGGTCTGGGGAACTAGGCCTCGATCCAGAAGGGTCCTCTCTCTATTGACCCCTGTGGACTATCTTCAAATTCATGAAAGAGGTTGTGGAGCTTTCCAAGCTTTCTCCCTTCAAGTTGAACATTTCAATGGGATACCAGTGGGGGTTTCTGTCTGGGTGGGGCTGTGGGGGGAGAAAGGATGGTGGCTGGGTTGGGCGTCAGCCTGACATTTGGCCGGCGGAGACCCACAGGTGGGAATTCCCAGTCAGGAGTTTCGAACCCTTCGGATTTCCCTGGAATTAAAACCCAGCCCAAAACAAAGGCTGTCCCCTTGCAAAAACGTTCTCTTCCCTTCCTTTAAAGATGAGCACAGTTAGGCCCTTCCTCTGCCTCCCAGCTTTCCTCAGTTCACAGCACTTTGCAGAATTTTTTGGAACATAGATCCAGTTGCCACCTGCACTGGTCTGAAGGAATTTATCTTGGGCAAGTGTTCCTCCAGGATGTATGCTCCAAAGCACAAGAGCCAGGAATATTCATTCCCCATTATTCAGTGCCAGGTTTCACCAAGCAAAGATTGGTATATGCCCCACACCCTCTCTGTTGATGTGATTCTACACACGCATACATGAATGCACACCAACATATGCAGGTATGCGCACATACACACGTGATGTAAGATGGGGACACACACACACATACACACATACACACACTTGAACCACATGCAACTGAGAGAATCTCATAGTTTCTAAGGTAGCATCAAAATAAAGAAATCAAGGGCTATTTGTGATGTAAATGCCATCTATGATCCATCATGTGGAGTCCAAGCTGAATGACCCCGGCATCACAAATCACAAGTCCATACTACCACAATACAGATGGCAGCAATTGTCTAAATTATTAGCTCCAATGGGATATGGCCTATTGTAACATATGGAGACACCATTGTTTTTTCGCATCTCTATAGCCTCCCCTGTGTCTGCAGGAAGTCTATACCTACATGTTTCTTTCTAATTCCATAAACCATAAAACTTCCTGCCCCACCCAACTCTATCCACCCCCCCATCATCATATGTCTGCAAAGCATCTGCCCCTGCATGAGGCAGGGAGGAATGTAGAGTGCTGTTGCTTCAGATAAGGCAGGTCCTGACATGCTGGCTATTGAATGGTCTGGGTGAGTAAGCTGGGTAGACCAGATGGCCACCTGTGAGGTGACTAAGGGCAAACTCGGGTCAGGACGTGTAGCATTACTCTTGTGCAGGGCCACTCCGACCAGCAGAAGGTGATTCTGAGAACCACAGACTTGGTCATTTGAAGTCCCTGGCTCGGAAGCCCCTCGGAGCCATGAAGCCCAGGCCCCTGGCTGCCAGCTCCCCTGCGCTTTGAAAAAGACTGCTGAGCGCAACATCCTTCTCAACCCTGAATACCAAGAACATCGTCGACGTGGTCCTCGTAATCATTGATGTCGCCTCACTGCCACTGCCTCTGCCGAATCTGCCACCTCAGTGACTCTCTTAAGAAACCTGCGGGCAGAGTGGTGCAAGGATGTGCTCGTGGTTACCTGGAGGCAGGTTTGTTGCAGGTTTCTAGGTCAGACCTGGACATTCTTCTATCTACCATTCCTCCCACCACACAGCTGCAGCCCATGGCCAAGTAGACCCCCAAGACCAGGAGTGGGGCAGGCGGTGGTCAAAGAGCACACATGGTCTAATGCCCACCACTCACTTCTCATCACACGGAGGCCTGGGAGTGACAAACATGAGCTCGTGGGTCTGGAGGACTATGTTTTGATCCAAAATAGTCATCTCTCTGTTGTCCCCTGCTGACCATCTTCAAATTAGTGAAAGGTGTGATGGAGACTTTCAAGCTTTTTGCCTTTCAAGCTGAATGTTGCAATGGGATACTTGTGGGGTTTAGCCTCAGCAGGGCTGGGGTGTGAGAAGAGATGGTGGTTGGAGTGGGGGTTAGCTTGACATTTGGCTATCAGAGACACACCAGTGGGGATACCCAGTTGGGAATTTCCATCCCCTTCAGCTTTCAGTGGAATTAGTGCCCAGCCCCAAACAAGGGTAAATCCCCTTACTAATATTCTCTTTCCTTCCCACAAAGATGAGAACAGTTGGTTCCATCCTCTGCCTTCCTGGTTTTCGCAGTTCACAGCCTTTTCAAAATTTTTTGGGCCATAGATCTGGTTGCCACCTGTGCTGGTCTGAAAGGACTTATGCACTCTAGATAAGCCAATGGTTAATTCAAATCAGTTTTTTGAAAGAAATGGTTTCCATTTATCCCTGTTTAACAATGTAGGTTTCAAACTCGATTAGATTATCTTGACTTGCCCACTTGTGGGTATTAACTTTTCATTAGAAGGAAATATGACTCCAGCCATTCCAGGTGGGTCTTGATTAGTTTACTGAATCCATTCAAAGTGTAAGCATTTTGAGGAGTCCTTTTTAGAAAGAAGAAAGCTCCACCAGGCGGAGTCCGTCGTGGAGTGACCTCTGGAGATGGTGAAGGTTTGGAGAAGCAACTAGTAGACACTGTTATGTTTGCCATGTGCCTTTGCAGTTGATAGAAACCCTGAACTTCATTGGCCTATCTTGATGGAAGGTAATCTCTTGTTGTCTTCATTTGGACATTTTTATAGATTTGCTTTAATTGGGACAATTTCTTGGTCTTAGAACTGTAAACTAACACTTATTACGTTCCCCCTTCTTATAAAGGCATTCCATTTCTGCTGTGTTGCATTCCATCAGCTAGTAAACTAGAATACCACCTCTCAGGGATTCCATAAAGTCTGGTTTCATGCTCAATTTGTACCTCCCAAACCTATCCTGCCCTCTATTTTTGACATCTAATTTTTTCCCATCATCCTGAGGTGTTAGAACCTGACTTATGTGTCATGAAAAAGCTGAGGAAACAGGGAATATGCAAGACTATCTGAGGCTCTCAACATCTTAAATAGTAGGGTCATTGGTAGTAAAGTATATGCAGAAGTACTTGATGAGAACAGAGAATGCAGTGTTTTTATAATTATGTACCACAGAGCACAGGATTCTGTTGTATAGGATTCTGGTGCCTGCCGAGTTGTTGAGTGGAATGTCTGCTTCTTCCTAATCTGATTGGTTTGGTTGTCAGCAATTTTTAATCCAGGCCCAATGAGAATAGGTTTTTAGAAGTGGGCAGACATCCTGCATCTTCATAAGACTTGTGTTTTGTTGGGAACTCTGCAGTTGGAAACTTCATGTCATAGGATCCAGGTGAGTGTTCCAAATATCAAAATTGGATTCTCCTAATGCTTCACTTATATGAAGCTAGCCTCTGAGGATTATTGTTTTTGCATGGAGTTTTGTAGAATTGGGAGTTATAGGGATGTTTGTTGGTTGTTTTTAGGTATGCTGTATACATTGATGAGGAAAAATGGATGGGCTGTAGGCTTCAAATGCAAAGCTTACATACCATATGACAGTTTTAATAGTTTCTATGAGTCACCTTAAGGAAAATTTTATTTCCTGTAGCTTCAGACTTGGGATGTGTGAAAATTAGACTCAGATTCTCATTGCTAATATAGCAACTTAACAACATAAACTGAAATCTCAACCTTGCATGGTGTCTGCCATTAAAGTTAGGGCATTGATTGGAAAGTAGTGATATCCTGAAAAATGGGATGACAACATATGGATTGATGATGATGGCTGTGGAGAGATAGACACCCTAAATCATGCTGAGTCTTTTCTAGGTAATCCTGGAATAGCCTGTCCTGCAGACATAGCTGCCACCTGTTCAGACTTCCCTGAGGAATTGGCCACCCAACCTCCACCTAAAGGGATAAAAGTACCCTGAAATGACTAATGCTGTTTCACCATATGAAACTGCAAATGATTGCCCTGAATCAATTGACTTGGAAGATACTTTTAATTATTTTCATGAAACACCTCCCCACCCATCATTTCTTCCATATCTGTAACTAGGCAAAAGTCCCAATAGGCCCCAAATGATGAGGTACAAAATGTAAAACATGAGGAGGTATGCTATACTCCAAAAGAGGTACCTGCATTTTCCGATTTATATAGACATAAATCAGGGGACTATGTGTGGCAATGGCTTTTAAGGGTGCAGGATAATGGTCAGAGGAATATAAAACTGGATCAGGCTGAATTTATTGATATGGGCCCACTAAGCAGAACCTTCTTTCAATGTTATAGCTCAAGGGGTGAAAAAGACATTCACAGTTTGTTTGGATGGCTGACTGAAACAGGGATCAAAAGGTGGCTGACATTGCCTGCGGTTGAAATGCCAGAACTTTTCTGATATAATATAGACGAGGGGATCCAATGGCTTAGAGAGATTGGAACGTCAGAGTGAATTTATCATGGAAGGCCTACTCATACACCCCAGGAATGTTGAGAGAATGCATCTTTTACAAGGACTGTGAGAATAAACTCATGAGACCACTTTATTATCACTGAAGAGCTCTGTAGTCACCCTTTTCTGTAGGTCAAATATTACTGTCAAAAATGCTGTCACAGAGCAGGAATCCTTAAACACAATGGGGATGATCAGATCCTGAATTGGCAGAAGCCAGGTGACAGCACTTAATCACCAAAGACATGATAGACACGGCTATCATAATGGATAGCACGTTCAAAGTAGAAGTCAAAATAATCTGAAAAGCAGAAGCTTGTGGCATTGCCTAATAGGTCATGGGCTACCTAGAAGTCAATAGATTGTCAGTCGACTAAATTCTTGTTTAAACTGTATAAGCAAAAGAGTTCTAGGTCAGGTGAACAGAAGTCTAACCTGAATTACAAAAATGGAAAGTCATGACCCCTTAATCAATTTCAGTTTACAGATATAGAGCCTCTTGAATGAGGGAGAGGCCATTTCCTTTTGGGGGAGGACCGTGTTGCAGTGCCACAGATTTATGCTGTTAATCTTCCTCCAACCTTTCCCCAATAAGTCCTACAGCCTTTTACCAAGGTAATTGTGCACTGGGAAAAAGGAAATGATTGGACATTTTGGGAATTATTGGACATTGATTCAGAAGGGATATTAATTCCAAGGGACCCAGAACATCACTCTGTTCCACCAGTCAGAGTGGGGTCTTAGGGATGTCATGTAATCGATGGGGTTTTAGCCAGGTTCATCTCACAGTGGGTCCTGTGGGTCCCTGCTCCCATTCTACAATAATTTCCCCAATTTCAGGATGCATAATTGGAACAGATATACTGAGCAACTGGCAGAATCCTCATATTGGCTCTCTGACTCATAGAGTGAGGGCTATTATGGTAGGAAAGGCCAATTGGAAGCCACTGGAATTGCCCCTACAGTAGATCTGAAGCACACCAGTTTCCTGGATGGATTGCAGAGATTAGTGCCACCTTAAGGACTTGAAGGATCCAGCATTGGTGATTCCCACCACACCCCCATTCAACTCTCCTATTTGCCCTGTGCAGAAAACAGATGGGTTTGGAGAATGACAGTGGATTATCATAAGCTCAACCAGGTGGTGACTCCAATTACAACTGCTGTTCTGGATGTCTTATCATTGCTAGAGCAAATCAATACATCCCCTGGTATCTGGTATGCAGGTCTGGTAAACACTTTTTTCTCAACAGCTGATAGTAAGGACCAACAGAAAAAGTTTGCTTTCAGCTGGCAAGATCAGCCATATGCTTTCACTGTCCTACCTCAAGGCTGTATCAACTCTCTAGCCTAGGTCTTAATCTTGTCCATAGTGCACCCTGATCATTTCTCTCTCCCACAAGACATCACACTGGTCTATTATATTGATGATATCATGTTGATTGGACCTAGTGAGCAAGACTTAGAATTATTGGCAAGGGATTTGCATGTTGGAGAATGAGAGATAAATCCAACAAAAATACAGGGACCTTTCACCTTGGTGAAATTTCTAAGTGTCCAGTGATGTGGGTCATGTTAAGATATCCCTTCTAAGGTAAAGATAAGTAGCTGCATCTGGTCCCTTCTATAATCAAAAAGGATGCACAATGCCTAGTTGGTCTTTTGGATTTTGACAATATATTCCTCATGTAGATGTGCTACTTCAGCCCATTTATCAAGTGACTGGAAAGCAGCTAATTTTGAGTGGGGACCTGAACAAGAGGAGGTTCTGCAATAGGTCCCAGCTGCTCTGCAAGCTGCTCTGCCATTTGGACCATGTGATCCAGCAGATCCAACTGTGCTGGAAGTGTCAATGACAAATAGAGATGCTCTCTGCAGCTTTGGTAGGCCCCTATAGGAGAATCACAATGCAGACCCTTAGGATTTGGGAGCAAAGCCTAACCATCTGCTGCAGATAACTACTCTCCTTTTGAGAAACAGCTTTTGGTCTGCTACTAAGCAGACTGAATGCTTGATCATGGCCACCAAGTTAGCATGAGACCTGAATTGCCTATCATGAGCTGGGTGTTGTCTGACCCACCAAGTCATAAGGTTGGGTGTGCACAGCAGCACTTCATCATAAAATGGAAATGGTATATATGAGATAGAGCCAGAACCGGTCCTGAAAGCGCAAGTAAGCTACATGAGGAAATGGCCCAAGTGCCCATGGTTTCCACTCCTGCCACATTACCTTCTCTTCCCAGACCAGAGCCATGGCCTCTTGGGGAATTCCTTACAACGAATTGACTGAAGAAGAGAAAACTCAGGCCTGGCTTACAGAGGGTTCTGCATGATATGCAGGTACAACCCAAAAGTGGACAGTTGCAGCACTACAACCCCTTTCCAGAAAGTCCCTGAAGGACAGTAGTGAGAGGAAATCCTCCCAGTGGGCAGAACTGTGAGCAGTGCACCTGGTTGTTCATTTTACTTGGAAGGAGAACTGGCCAGAGGTGAATTTGTATGCTGATTCATGGGCTGTTGTTAATGGTTTGGCTGGATGGTCAGGGATTTGGAAAGACTATGATTGGAAAATTGGTGACAAAGAGGTCTGGGGAAGAGGTATATGGATAGCCCTCTCTGAGTAAGCTAAAACATGAAGATCTTAGTGTCCCATCTGAATGTGCACCAGAGAGTGACTTCAGCAGAAGGAAGTTTTAATAATTAATTGAATAAGTTGTCCTGTTCTGTGGATACCAGTCAGCCTCTTTCACCAGTAACTCCTGTCATAGCCCAATGGGCTCATGAACAAAGTGGTTATGGTGATAGGGATGGAAGTTATGCATGGGCTCAGCAACATGGACTTCCACTCACCAAGGATGACCTGGCTGCAGCCACTGCTGAGTGCCCAATCTGCCAGCAGCAGAGACCCACTCTCAGCCCCCAATATGATACCGTTCCCCAAGGTGATCAGCTGGCTACATGGTGGTAGGTTGATTACATTGGACCTCTTCCATCATAGAAGGGCAGTGATTTGTTCTAACTGTAATAGACACATACTCATGATATGGCTTTGCTTTCCCTGCACACAATACTTCTGCCAAAACTACCATCTGTGGACTTACAGAATACTTATCCATATCATGGTATTCAACACACCATTGATTCTCATCAAGGAACCAACTTTGTAGTAAATGAAGTGCAGGAATGGGCACATGCTCATGGGAATTTTCTGGTCTAACCATGTTCTCTGTCATCCAGAGACGGGTGGATTGATAGAATGGTGGAATGGCCTTTTGAAAACTTAATTATAGTGCCAACTAGGTGGCAATTCCTTGCAGGGCTGGGGTGTTGTCCTCCAGAGTCTGTGTATGCTCTCAGCATCCACTGTATGGTGTTGTTTTTTCCATAGCCAGAATCCATGAGTCTAGGAACCAAGAGGTGGAATGGTGCACCACTCACCATTATCCCTAGTGATCCAGTAGGAAAACTTTTGCTTCTTGTCCCTGTGACCTTGACCTCTGCTGGGCTACAAGTTTCAGTTCCAGAAGGGGAAGTGCTTCCACCAGGGGAAAAAACAATGATTCCATTGAACTGGAATCTAAGACTGCCACCTGGTCAGTTTGGGCTACTCGTGGCCCTTGATCAACAAGCCAAGACAGGGACTACTTTACTGGCTAGGATGATTGACCCTGGCCATTAGGGGAAATAGGACTGCAACTACACAATGGAGGTAAACAAGAGTTTTCCTGGAATATAGGAGAACGGTTAGGGCATCTTTTAGTAGCACCACGTCGTGTGATTAAAATCAACGGAAAACTGCAACAACCCAATCCAGACAGGACTACCAATGGATCTGAAACTTCAGGAATGACGGTTTGAGTCACCCCACCAGGCAAAGAACCGTGGCTGTCTGAAGTGCTTGCTGAGGGTAAAGGGAACATGGAATGGGTAGTGGAAAAAGGTAATGATAAATATGAACTATGGCCATGTGATCAGTTACAGAAATGAGGACTATAACAATATGAATATTTCTTCCTTGCTTTGTAATTAGTATATATTTTTATACATAAATCAAATATCTGTTTCCTCTTTTTTTATCCTCTTTATCACATGACATAAGCTGTTTTGTTCATATTATAGTATTTAAGTAGTAAGATATTGTTCTACCTTGCTAGCTGCCAGGATGCAATGTAACAGAAACGGAATGACTTTTTAAAAGGAGAATTTAATGAGTTGCTAGTTTACAGTTCTAAGGCCAAGAAAATGCCCCAATTAAAGCAAGTCTATAGAATGCCCAATCTAAGGCATCCAGGGAATGATACCTTGATTCAAGAAGACCGATGAAGTTCAGGGTTTCTCTCTCAAGTCAAAGGGCACGTGGTGAACACAGTCAGATTCTCTCTCTCATCTGGAAAGGCACGTGGTGAACACAGTCAGGGTTCTTCTCTCATCTGGAAGGGTATATGGCAAACATGGCATCATCTGCTAGCTTCTTCTTCTGGCTTCCTGTTTCATGAAGCTCCCCGGGAGGCATTTTCCTTCTTCATCTCCAAAGGTCGCTGGCTAGTGGACTCTGCTTCTCATGGCTATGTCATTCTCCTCTGCTCTCTCTGAATTAATCTCTGAATCTCTCTCATTCTCCAAAATGTTCCCTCTTTTATAGAAATCCAGAAACTAATCAAGACCCACCCAAATGGGTGGAGACATATTTTCCCCAATCCAGCTTAACTACTCTTGATTGAGTTACATCTCCTGGGAAATGATCTAATTACAGAATCAAACAAACAGTATTGAATAGGGATTATTCTGCCTTTATGAAATGGGATGTAGATTAAAATAAAGCTTCTCTAGGGGATATATATTCTTTCAGACCAGCACATTCCACCCTCTTGACCCTAAAAAAGACATGTTTTCCCCATATATAAAATACATTCATTCCATAACAATGTCAGAGAACCTTAAACCATTTCAGTAGCAATATACATGAAATACAAAGTTAGACACGTACAAATTCCTATCAAAGTTAGCTACAGATATGGTCTGTTCTAAGGCAAAATTATCCTCTGGCTCTGGGCCTTTGAAAACTCATAACAAGTTATTTGCTACCAACATACAAAAGAGGAACAGTCATAGGATACACATACACATTTCCATAGGGAGGAAGGAACACAGGGATCACTGGACCTATACAGTTTCAAAAGCCTGCAGGGCAAAGTCCATTAGATTTCAAAGTCTGAGAATCATTTATCTTCAGTGCTTTAGAAAGTGGCGGTCCCACCTTTTCCAAAGGCCTATGCAGAGGCCTGACTCTCTCTGAATACAACCTTGGGGGACATTGGGGAGACCACCTTTTTCTTGGTTCCACCCTCTCCAAGCATCGGGGCTGCACCCAGGCTCTCTGTCATCTTGGTGGGCACACACTCGGAACATTCATGTGGTGACAGCCAGGCTCTCCGCAAGCCCCAAGGAATGTGCTTCACCCTCTCCATGGCCTGAGGCGGCATAACTCTTCCACTGTAATGAAGTGGAAGGCCCATCCTCTGCCTTCCGGGCAAACTCACCTTCTCCACATGCTTGGGTGGATCTGCTCTTCTGGCCCTAGGCTTCTTTACTTCAGACCTCAGCTTCCATGGCTTTGTCTCTGAGGCTATTTTACCTTCACAGTGAACTTTCTCTGAACCCCCCAGTACAGACTGGCAGTGGCCCTGTTTATACAGGTCTCACAGCACTCTCATTGGCTTTCTATGCAGTAGTCTTGGATCATGCCCATCAGACATAAGGAGTTTCCACAAATCCTTCCTGGATAACTCCATGTCCAATCCTGGTTTTCTCTGAAATGGCTGGTTGGTTCTATATTTGGTAAAGACCTCATGTGGGGCACTATTCTCTGGGGCCTCCCTTCCTGGAAGCCCAGAATTTTCCAAGACATCAATTTCTGGTTTCTTTGTACTCAAGAGTTCAGTTTTCAGCTTATCTCTCTCCTGTCACATTTCACTGTAAGCTGTGAGGAGAAACCAGGGTGTACTTTCCACATTTAATTTGAGATCTCTTCTGTTAAACATCCAAGTTCATGGCTTTTAAAATCTGCCTTTCAGCCAAAGCCATTTTGCCAGATTATCTGCCATTTTAAAACAAGGCTCACTTTCCTTCCAGTCTGCAATAACACGTGCCTCATTTCTGTCTAGAGTTTCATCCCAGGTACCTTTAGAGTCCACATTTCTACCAACAGTCTTTTCAAAGCATTCTAGGCCTTCTCTATCAGGCTTCTCACAACTCCTCCAGATTTTTTCCCTTATCCATTTAAAAAGCCATTCCAACATATTTGGGTATTTGCAAACGACAGCAGCAGCATCCCATTTCTCTGGTACCAAAATCTGTGCTAGTTTGCTAACTGCTGGAATGCAACACACCAGAGACAGATTGGCTTTCAATAAAAGAGGGTTTATTTAGTTAACATATAGTTCTTCAGAGGAAAGGCAGCTACCTTTTGACTGAGGTTCTTTCTTACATGGGAAGGCACAGGGTGATCTCTGCTGACCTTCTCTCCAGGCTTGTGGGTTCCAACAACTTTCCCCAGGGGGATTTCTTTCTGCATCTCCAAAGGCCTAGGCTGAGCTGTGAGTGCTGAGATGAGTTATGCTAAGCTGTTTGGGCTGTGCTATGTTGAGCTCTCTCATTTAAGCACCAGCCAATTAAATCAAACATCATTCATTGCAACAGGTACACCTCCTAGCCGACTGCAGATGTAATGAGCAACAGATGATTCTGTTCACATACCGTTGGCTCATGCCCACAGCAACAAAACTAGACACCTTCACCTGGCTGAGTTAACACCTGAAACTAACTACCACAGATATCAAGTTTAAAAGTGAATATTACACTAGGGCTTGCATTCTATTCTGGAGAGATCTAATGCATTTCCAGTTGTACACAGGACAGTTAAATATGATAGGCAAGGAAAAATGAATGTTATTGTTTTCTTTTTAGAGATTAAGTATGGTTTAAGGTGACATGTATACCTGTCAATTTGAAAAGAGATGGACTGTGATGGCCAGGTTCATGTGTCAACTTGGCCAGGTGGAGGTTCCCGGTTGTCTGGTCTAGCAAGTGCTGGCTTGTCTATTGTTATGAGGATATTTCATGGACATAAATCATGACCACTTTGGCTGCATCCAAATGCATTTGCAATCAGCTAAGGGGAGTGACTTCTGCAATGAGTGATACTTAATCTAATCACTGGAAGGCTTTTAAGGAGGACTTATAAGAGGCAATTCCTTTTCTTGTTTCAGTCAGCCAGCTACTTCTGAGAGTTCATTAAGGACCTTCATTAAGGCCACCAGCTGGTGGACTGCTATACAGACATGGGACTATACATCCCTATGGTTAAATGAGACACTTTAATGAATTTTATATTTATAGATATCTCCTGTTGATTCTGTTTCTCTAGAGAACCCTAGCTAACACTCTAGTTTACAGTTCTAAGGCCAGAAACACGTCCCAGTTAAAACAAGCCTATAAAAATGTCCAAATTAAGGCACCAACAAGAAGTTACCTTCATGCAAGAAAGGCCGATGAAGTCCAGGGTTTCTCTCTCAACTGGAAATGTTCATGGCAAACGTGGTGATGTCTCCTAGTTTCCTCTCCAGGCCTCTTGCTTCATGAAGCTCACCCAGGGGTGTTCTCCTTCTTCACCTACAAATGTCACTGGCTGATGTTCTCTGCCTTGTGGCTCTCTTGTCATCCTAAACAGAACTCCTCCAAAATGCTTCATCTTTTAAAGGATTCAAGTAAACTAATCAAGACCCACCTAGAATGGGTGGAGTCTCCTCTCCCCCTAATGAAAGGCTAATACCCACTAGTGGGTGAGTCACATCCTTGTGGGGATAACCTAATCAAGTTTCCAACCTACATTGTTGAATAGGGATTAAAAGAAAGGTTGTTTCCACAAGACTGATTGGATTAAAACGTGGTTTTTCCAGGATACATAAATACTTTCAAACTAGCACAGGCAGCACATGGATTTATGTCCTTAGAAATTTTGCAAAGCACTGTGAACCAGGAAAACCTGGGAGGCAGAGGATGGGAACAACTGTCTTCATCTTTGAAGGAAGGGAAGAATATTAGTAAGGGGACTTGCCTTTGTTTGGGGCCCGGCACCAATCCCAGGGAAATCTAAAGGGGATGGAAAATCCATACCGAGAATCCCCACCTGTTTGATTCTGCTGGCCATGTGTCAGGCCTAACCCTATCTCCTCTCCCACACAAGCCCTACCCAGGCCCTCATCCACACAGGTATCCCATTGTGATGTTGGGTTTGAAAGGCAAAATGCTCACCTGCAGCTCTACCAACTCTTTCGCAGATTTGAAAATGGTCACCTAGGGCAGTGGAAACAGAGAGATGACTATTCTGGATTAAGACTTAGTCCTCCAGACCCATGAGTTTATACTTATGACTTCTAGACCTAGGTGTGATGAGAGGCCAGAGGTCACATCGAGACCTCATGTGCTCTTTGCCCACCACACACTGCACTCCCAGCCTTGGGAGACTTCTTAGTCTTGGGCTGCAGCTGTGTTGTGGGAGGAATGGCAGAGAGAGGAAAGCTCAGATCAGATCTAGAAGCTTGTCACACCCTGCCCTCCAGATAGCCTCGAGCATCTCTTTGCACCACTCTGCCAGCAATTTTGTTGAGACTCCCCATGGTGGCAGCTAGGCGACAATGACTATTATGACCATGATGAGGACGTGGTTGGTACTCAGGACCAAGAATGATGGAGCATTAAGTTGTCTTTTTACAGGAATGGGGGAGAATTTCAGGAAAAGACACAACTGTTTGTCAATCTGGATGCACAGGTGTAGGTTTCCTCAACTGCAGAGCACCTCCAAGAGTAGAAAGTATTCAGATTATCTCAAAATGGTGAGGCACAAAAGAGTATTCAGTAGAGGACAAATTGGTCATTTTCAAAATTTTAGTCCAGATGACATTTGTTCTGTCTTGGGAAAGCATAGAATTTCACATGCCATTCAGTAAGAATGACTCTTCAATCTCTGTCCATATAATTCAGGAAATATGCATAGTTTAGTAAGAAATTATGATAAGTTGTGTTTATTTCCATGCTAGAAGTGTGCATATTAAGGCTGTGTTTGAGTGGTAAGGCACATTCCTCAAAAAGGAGAACTTGGACCACACCATATGCTGCACATTAGGTTTGGAACCTTCTTTCCTCCATCAACAGCAGAGAATTACAGAAGAGTGCCATTGTTCTGTAAAGGCCTCATGCTTGGGGGTTAGGAAATATGCCATTTTGGTGTCTCAGCAGAAGATATCATGGTCACAATGGTATACAAAATTTCTATTTGTGCTGGGAATGTGTATACTGCTCTGAGTACCAACATATGTCCTGACTTCTCCTATAAGGTGCTTCCCCAAGGAAGCACACCACAAGTAAACACACATCACGAGATCTCAAACCAACAATCTTGTTGAGGCCTTCAAACAGAATTCTTTCCCTGGTTTTATGACAAAAGAAACCTGTCTGGACAAACAGGCCTTCCAGAAGAAAAAATTTAAATAACTTCTCTATCTGTGGCACCATATTTGTCAGAACTGGCTGGCACAGGTAATAACCCCTGAGATATTTCTCCTTTGGATTATCCCAGTGGACTCTGTTCAGACCTAGGAATGGAATGGCAAACACCTTGCATTACAAGTGACCCTTGCAAAAGAGAAAGGTTTCAAAGAAACCACCAGAAGCACATGTGCTTACAAGTGAGTTCAGGAAATGACTGGGAATAATTCTGAAAGTTGATGCCTGTTTTAAGAACACACTATACTTTGCAGTGTTTACATTTGGGCCCAGATAAATCATTATGTGAAGGGCTTTCCACTGTGTTTTGAGCCATTTACAGTCATCTAGGGATGCATAAATGCTAGCATATATAGAGGTTATGAGAGATCCTGACTGGGCCTTTAATGCCTTTTGTGGTGTCTTCAACAGTCTATAAACACTGCCAAAAACTTGGGGCTGGAGCAGACTGAATGGAGATTCTCCCTCATCCTATTGCAAAATCATGTGTCAAATGAAAGATGTGGCTTATGGTTTAGGATACTTGAAATATTCACGAATTAATAAGCAGGAATCTCACGAAGAATGTTTTATTAGTGTTGAGAATTTATGATCATACCCATAAACCTGTATGCTAACCATGGTTTCTCATTTGTGCATGGGGGAAGATGAGAAAATATGTACCTGGACAAAATAGTTCGCTTCTTGATCAACTTTTTAAATGTTATCATGGTTTCTAAAACATCTGCCTTTCAGCTGCAGCTCCAACTCAGCTCCAATTGATTGCTTAATGTGCCACGACCTCAATCAACAGTTTATGTGTTTGTATACCTCTAAACATAACAAATGGACTGGAGCTCTATATTTCAACTCCAGAACCTGTGTGCAAGTGTTGGCAGAGTACTGCTTATTTCACGAGAACTCTTAGCAAGGGGAAAGATGTACAAGACTGAGCAGATATGGGAGGCCTTTGAGATATTGGACTGTGGAAACATAAGCAAAATATCTTCAGATATATGCCCTTTCATTCAAACTGCTCCATGTGAAAGCACTGTACCTTGTAATATACAGGGAAATGGAGTTCCAGGGCAGAACATGTGAGGCCTGGGAATACAGCTGATCAACAGTGGCATTTCCATTCCTGGCCATGAGTCAATCATCATCCTTGGGTGAATCAATATGTCAAAGATCCAGTGATCTTAGACTACATTTATTAGTCTACTCACTGGACTACAGACCTATTATTAAGACCCCATTTACTTGACATACAGACAAGGGAGACCAGCACTTGATTCTGTGACATATTCTGATGTACATGTCTATTCATTCCTCATTCAGATATGGTCTCAGAACTGGAGAGCTTGATACCCAGGAAGAGCCCAAGGGGTACCATGAATTCCATGGCAGATACCACAAACCAGAGGACAAATGTAACTTTTGGGCAGGAAAAAACCAACAAGTCTGCTGTTCCAAGTTGACCCAGCCACCTTCTTGGCTGATATATTTTCAACAGGGAACAAGTCCTTCCAAATATTCCCCTTTGTCTCTCCCAAGCTCTGTTCCTCTAGATTCATTTGTGAGCTGCATGAGCCAGACACCCTGTGTCCTGGTGATTCAAGCCACCCAGAATCTACAGGGAATGGAGAGCGCTCATGCCTTGCAAACCCTTATGAGTCACAGAACAGCAGAACCAGCTATGGAAGGAGGTTTAGCAGATACAGAGAATCCTTTCAGGAACAGGTCCCAGGGAGAGTGGCAACAGCAACCCAAATTTGCAGATGCAGCAGTGGCACAGATAAACACCACCCTGAGACTCAAGCTGAGAATTTAAGTCAACAAGTACAGGGTGCTTGTTAGTCAGAAGTATATCAACCTATGCAACAGTGTGGCATGGAATAGCTCCACAGTGGGAGTGTTGGGTGGGAATCTCCCCAAGAGAAAAATCAGCTACCAAAACACCCTGGAACTCAGCTGAGTAGATAGTAGGCACAATCAGTTGGACAGCCACCACTTCCTCCTACCCAAGTGTGCTAGCAAGATCTGGATGTCTTAAGTCTTGTTAGATCAATCATCATGCTGATCCCAGAATTTCAGGAAATGGACAACCATTTGTCAATCTGGATGCCCAGGAGTAGGACTCCCAACCAGGCAGGGCACCCACCTCCCCAGAGAGGAGGATTTAAGATTATCACAATGTGGTGAAGTTCAAATTGATCTTCTGAAGAGGAAGAAGTGGTCATTTTCAACATCTTAGTCCAGATCACCTTTGTTGTGGCTCAGAAATGTGTGGAATTTTGTATCGTGCTCCAGACAAATTCCAAACCAATCAGATGGATAAATGTCTCATAAAATCAAATGGAATTTTTAACTCAGCAGAATAGGTATGGATGCACTGTCTATTGGCTTCATGGAGTAAATGACGGTTTTGCAATTCCATTGAACTCTGGAGCACCATGGGCAATGGGCAGTGGACACACGGGCCATATATTGGAGGAACAAAAGCATTTTTAGTGAAGTCAGAATCAGCATACCATCCTCAGGTCTTCAACATTCTGGATGATCCTGGAGCTGTTGCTGAATTCAGCCAAAGAGAAAAGGACTTATGTAATATAACTGCACTGTTTTCCCTTCTGGCATGTAAGGATGATAAAGTTGAAGTGAGTTTTCTCTATAGAAGACTAGGGGATGATTTATATGCTGATGAAGAACATGAGCTTTGCCCTAGCTTTGCAGCTGGGAACACGGAATTTGAAGGTAATTCTATATCCACCAATAAGGGAAAGAATGAACACGTTAAATCTCGAGTACCAAGCCATCATTTCAAATGAATTCGTTCACAACAATTCAGCAGGTAAAACATTGAAAAACTGCAGGGAAAGGGTTATCCGCAACCTCAGCCACCACGGAGTGAAACTGTGGATATTAATACACTATATGAGAAACTTCACAATATGTAGCCATGTATCTATGCATAGATGTTCAATGTCATCATGAAGAAAGTATAGATGCTATTTGAAGCTCCTTGGTAATCACTCTGTTCTTGACTCCCATGCCACCCCTTGATGTGAGAATCCCTGCCAGGGAAGTCAGCATGTATGCACCATTAAATTGGCATATGAAATAAGTCATTGAAAAGAGAATATGTCTGTGTTGTGTAATTCTACCCTCTCGCATTCTACCCACTCATCTGTACATCTCTGTCAGTGATTTTCTCTGTCTTCCTTGCATGTAGAGCAGTGAAAGGAGTTCAATATAGATATCTAGTTCACAGATATACCAGGGTTGGAAACTACAATAAAGCATATAGTTGACAAACTTCCAGTTCTCCCCGGAAGCACATTGTGCTGGTGTTGACGCAGGGCGTATTCTCTGAAGCACAAGGGCCAGGAGTCTTACAACTCCTTTACTTATTGCCTGACTACAACACCAAGCAGATGTTGGTATGTACCCTAGGCTTTTGAAGTGAGTGCATACATAGGAGTCCCTGCCCACACACATACACTGACACAAACACCCACTGCAATACACACACACAGAGGCTTAGAATCCCAGGGGCACCTGAAAGTTATCTCATATATTCAAAGGCATCATGGATGCAACAAAATCAAGTGCTTTTTTTATTGTGATGGCCATACAGACACAGTTATGTAGAGGCCAAGCAGAGTCATCCTGGTACCCAGGTTACATGACTGTACATCCAACATACAGGTGGATGCAATTCTCTAATCTCAGAGTGCCAATGGGATTCTGGCCCTCAGAAATATATATATGCACTGCCATCTATTGGTGTTGCCATAGCTTTCCATGTGCCTGCATGGATACTGAACTTGTATTGATGTCTGTCTCTCCTGAGGCAGTGCAACTTCCTGTGCCCACACAGCTCTATCCCATCTTCTCAATCATTCGACCCATGCACAACATCTGCAGGAAAGAGGAAGTATCTTTTCCATGGGAGGAACATGGTGAACTTTGGCCTCTGAATATGCAGGTCTGTACGTACCAGCTGCAGGAGAATGGGCCATTGCATATCTGGCCCAGTAAGCCCGGTAGACCAGATGGCCCCCTCTGCAGCTGTTGAGGATAAATTCAGGGAGCTGAGCAGTGCATGTCTGCAGACAATGGTCAATGATGACAGCCATGCTCCTGCTGGTTGGGAGTCCAAGGCTTGGAAACCCAGAGAAGCCTTGGGTCCAAGGTTTCTGGCAGCACACTTCCCTTTCCTGCAAGTCACCTGCCGTAAGCACAGCTCTGCACTCCATCTAGGTCCCGGTATGGAGCTCTTTGTCATCATTGGTTTCATTGTCACTGCTCTGGCAACAAAACTGTTGGCAGAGTAGTGCAAGCAGTTTCTGGAGGCTATCAGGAGGGAAGGAGGAATCAATTTTCTAGATCCAGTCTGGATCTTCCTCTCTCTACCATGCCTGCCACAACACAGGTGCCCCCAAAGACGATGAGAATTCCAAGAATGGGTGTGGAGAGGTGGGTGAGCAATGAACTCTCTGAACTCTCCCCTACCCTTAGATCTAGTTCCACTTTTAACCAAGGGGAGCTCCTGTGTCATGCAGACTATGTTGTGATCCAGAAGTATCAGCTCTTTAATGCCCCATGGTGACACAATCCCATCCAAGAAACACACAGCAGAGTTTCAGTTGGCCCTTTTACATCAATATCACAATATGATGGCTGTGGGTTCAGGGCCTGGGTGTGGCTGGGATGGAAATGGAATGGTGGATGAGGTGTGAGTCATCCTGAGTTTTAGTGGGTATATGGTGGGGCTGGGGATTCCCAGTAAGAATTTTCATTCCCTTTAGATTTCCCGGGAACTATTGGTAGGCCCCTAACACAGGCAACTTCCTTAGTGATATACTCTTCCTTTTCTTCTAGGATGTTTCATTCTCTTCCCTCCATGTTTTCTCAGTTCATAGGGCTTTAAAGTAATTTCTATGGCAGAAATTGGTTTTTATCTGCTTTCATTGGTTAAATGCTGATGGAATGCAATATACCAGAAATTGGAAGGCTTCTAAAAAGGGAATATATTAAGTACAACGTTCAGAGATCTAAGGATATAATGATGTCCAAACTGAGGCATAAAGAGAAAGATACCTATACTCAAGAAAGCCCAGTGTCTGTCATATGGGACAACATATGGCTGACTTCTGCTGATCCTTGTTCCCTGTTCCATTGCTTCCAGGATCTGATGTCAATGGTTTCCTCTCTAAGCATCTGTGTGCCTTTACATAGGCCCTCCGTAGCATAACACTGGGACTGGCTTGCTTTGCAATTCGTAGCAAGGCACATGGTGAAATCTGGTGCACTTTGCAACTCCAAATGTGACTATCTAGGCATCTACTCTCTTTCTCAGCACTCCAGGCATCTGAAAATGACTGCATCTGTTTGTTGTTTCTGAAGCAACTGTATTTCTCCAAAGTGTCTCCCTGCTAAAGGACTCTAGTAAACTAATCAAGATCCAGCTTGAGTATGCAGAAGTCACATCTACACCTAATCAAATTGCCACACATACTATTGTGTGTGTCTGTTTGAATGGAGGTAATCAAAACTCACCCACATGACTGAGGAGGTCAATCTCCATAGAAAGAATCCAATCAAAGCTTTCCACCCTAAACAGTTAGTCTGGTCCAATGAGAGGATTATGAAAGAAAACTTAGCTTTTCTGGAGAAATAACATTTCAAACTAGCACAACATCCCTATAGGGCTCCACAAAGTGTTGCATCACACTCAACTTGCACCACAGAGGCCAATTCTCCTATTTTTATTTCTTAATATTTTTTGTTATCCTGAATGAAAATAATGCATCATGGACCAAAGTTACGTTTCAGAAAAAGCTGAGGGGAATGTGATATATTCAAGGCTACCTGAGGCTCTCAGCATTTTAAATAATAGGGACATCTGTTAAAAAGTGGAAGCAAAAGTACCTGATGAAAACAAGAGAACACAATGTTTTTATAGTTACAAACAACACAACAGAGGTCCCAGTGGAAAATGATTCTGATGGGTGCCAATATGTTGAATGGAATAATCCTTTTTCCTCCTAATGTGATTGATAGATGGCCATAAATATGTGACCAAGGACCAATGAGAATGGGATTTCACATGTAGGTGGGACATCCTGGGTCTTCATCAGACCCATGTTTTGGCAGACAAACTGCTCAGTTGGAAACTTGTCACCATGAACCCCTGTTAACTCTTCCCAGATGGATGTGTAACACTTCAAACGGTAATTTTCCACCATCACCTCCATTTGTTGATCATGCCAAATGCCTTGCTTCTTTGCCAGCATTTGGGAAAGTTGAGATTGCAATTACTGATGGGGCTGCTTTTCAGGGATAAGTTGGTTCAGGGGATTGATGGGGTGTCCTAAGATTTGACACTTGAATGGAAAAGCTAAGAGGGAAGACCTGAGTTCCACAATTGGCTACTCTAGTGAAAGTTTTCAGGGGAGCTCTATGAATGGAGAAAGACCTACCTGAAAAGGCCTCATGTGTGATAGGTTAGTTTAGGGAAACCTACTATTCATCCACTAGGATGCATATTTTAGGTGTTCTTCATTTAAACTTTCCATTTTTTCCTTCCATCCATTTCCCTTAATTCTCTTGCTTCCTCTTCACTTTCAATTTAATTTTGTGAGTACTTTGAATTTATGAATGGGTTTCCTACATGAGTGTTTGGGATTCTTCTTCATAAGTATAAGTACACCAACTTCTGTCCAATTTTGCATGGCAGCTGGTGGAAATTTCAAGTGAAATGATGTACCCTTCACTGGAAATTGAGGCACTCTCCCATCAGTAAATGAGATGCACTTGCTTCCACCCAAGATTTCCATGCATACTTACATGGTGCAAACTCCTTTCACCTTTCCTCTTCAGTAGGCCCCCTCAAAGGCAATGACAGATGGAGAGTACTCATTATGAATACAGAGACCCCTTGCTGATGTAGCTGTTTCCTCAGATAATTTGGGCCAGGGTGTTGATACAGTCTGTACAAATTAGACACTTGAATGGGAAAGATAACAATGTCGACATGAGTCCAACAAATGGCTATTCTAATGAGAGATTTCAGGGGAGTTCTTTGAATGGAGAAATTCCTATCTGAAGAGATCTCATGTGTACTAGAGAAGTTTAGCGAATCTACTGTTTATTCACAAGGAAACATCATTTCAAGTGTTCTTCATAAAAACTTTCCATTTCTTCATTCCGTCCATTTTTCTTCTCTTGCTTTCTCTTTGGTTTCCATAATTTTGTGCATTCTCATTGAACTTATAGATGGAATTCCTTCATAAGTTTTTTAGAATATCTCTTCATCAGTATAGGCTCACCAACTTTTGTCTAATTTTGCATGGCAGCTAGTGGAGACTTCAAGTAAAATGATACGTATTCACCAGAATTTGAGGCTCTCTATTAGGAATAAATGAGATGCACTTACTCTCACCCAAGGTTTTCATCGATACCGACATTGATCAAGCTCCTTTTGCCCTTTCCTTCACATCAGGCACTGTCAAAGGCAATAACAGATGAGAGAGGATTTTTTGAACCTGAACCAAAGAGGTGTCCTGCAAGCATGGTTTGAAAATAACCCCTAACTTGGCATAGCTGACTGGGAACACCTGGTCAATGAAATTGGCATCCTGGAGCTTCCAATTTGTGTAGGCATGACATTGTACTTCACACTGTCTTAGATTCCAAAGAAAGGGTAAATCTAGGATAACCATGTTGAAGGAATTCTCTTAATCTCTCCGAAACTATGTTTAGGAGATTTTCCCTGTTAGGTAATGTAATTCTGCAAGTGAAGTTACATAAACAAGACCTCCCTTTACATGTTTTATCAATGGTGGAAACATGTGAGGTTGGGTATATTTACTCTTATGTGGAGGCAAAGTCTAAGGAGCCATCTCCTAAGTGGAGAAAGCTAAATGATATCTGGACATTGGGGGATGTTTAAGAAATTGATCCCACTATAGGAGGGGCATACTGTCATTCATTATGGGAATGTAAGCCAGAAAATAATGACATATATTCTTGTGAGGTTGGAGTGAGAAACTCAAGTAAATTCAGTCTTCTCTGATGAGGCTATGTCTAGAAAGCATTTCAAGATGTATTTCCCCTTGGTCTGCATTGACTTCTTTGGATGGGCCAGTTGGTATGCAGCTGCATCCTACCTGACTTTGTGCAATGATCAGGGAGGGAGGTGGAGAGTAATGTTATGCTGGGTAAAGCAGTGTCCAGATGGAAAAGAAAGAGTTAGCAATGAGTGCCTCATGGAGAATAATGAGATTATGGTTTTGTAATGATAGGCATAGTGTTCAATTAGACAGTGGCTACAGGGTGGAATTGTGAGCAGATGTTGAGGAAGAGAAACATTTCTTGTCTCTTTATGCATCATTCCTAACTATGAGAGACTGTGTTTACTCATATCCCATGAAGGTGATTGCATGCTATGGGAAACCAAGGTGGAGGCAGACTTAGAATCATCAGGTACATTTGATTGGAGAGTAAGGAAGGGCCATCCAGTAAACTTGTAGAATGAAGTGGGCTCAGCAATGGTACTTAACTTACTCCTAAGTTTCAAATTTCCACTGGTGTTCCAGACCATTTTCTAAAAAAAAATAACAGATGCATAAATGAGAGAATGGGCATTAAATTTTTGCCCCATGCCTGGTAATCACTACAGGTCCTCAGATAATCATTGTCCTTTAGAATATAAATCTTATCATGATGATCTAGTTTCTAAGGAAAACATTCTGAAGTGTTAGTGGAAAGTGCATTTCTATTCTGACATGAGTAATGAGGAACCAGAGGGTTCAATCAGTTTTGTTCCTAGCAGTACTTCAATATGGGCATCTGAATCCCTAGGCATCTCTGGAATGTATACCAGTTCTGCAATGAAGTAACTAGGACAGAAATGTGAAAGAATAGGTAGTCTTTTGTTTCATGAGCACATCCTGTGATCCTGTTAATGGAGATTGTTTCCAGAGATCACATCAACATATGTTGTGTTTGTTCACAGCATTATTGATTCCAAGGGTATGACAAAGGCAAATGAAGGACATTTAGATTTGAACAATCTTCACATGAGGGAGAGGAAGGCAAAGTGACAGAGAGAGAAAAAAAAAGAGAGAAAGAGAGAAGGCTCTGGTTTAGGAGACAAGACAGTCTCTTTCCATAGGGACTATTGATCTGGAGTCCCTGAACAACTCTAGCAGAGGATGGAGTTGCTGACGTTTCTGTCTTCTTTGGCCATTTTGGTATGGGTTTCAGAATGAGAACAAGAGATGTATAAAGAAGAGATAACTGAAGTCTGGATTATCCTCAGAATGCACTTACAGAGGCGGGAGCAACATCAGACTTGGAAACTAGGTGAGTACACTGATGTCCCAATACTTTCTCCCAAAGAACTCCATTTCTCTCTCTCAGTCACTGTCTCTGTCTCTGTCTCTTTCTCTCTCTCTTCCTCCCTCTCCCTCATGTGGAGAATGTTCAAATCTGAATGCTTTTCATTTGCCTTTGTCATATCCTTGGAATCAATAATGCTGTGAAATTCACATTTCGAAATGCTCAATAATGCTGTGAACAAAATGACTGAAAAATATCTGAGTCCATTTAGTCCATAAAGTATGCATTGGAAAGCAAAGAATTACTTGTTTGGTATTATCCATTGTTGTAGTTTTCTAGCTGCTGGAATGCAATATACAAGAAACAGCATGGATTTTAAAAGGGGGAATTTAACAAGTTGCTAGTTTACAGTTCTAAGGCTAAGAAAATGTCCCAATTAAAACAAGTCTATAGAAATGTCCAATCTAAGGCATTCATCCAGGGAAAGATACCTTGGTTCAAGAAGGCTGATAAAGTTCATGGTTTCTCTTTCAAATGAGAAGGCACATGGCAAACACAGTCAAGGCTTCTCTCTCAGCTGGAAGAGCACATGGTGAACATGGCATCATCTAATAGCTTTCTCTCCTGGCTTGCAGTTTCATGAAGCTCCCCAGAAGGTGTTTTCCTTCTTCATCTCCAAAGGTCTCTGGCTGGTGGATTCTCAGCTTCATACTGCTGCAGCATTTTCTGCTCTCTCTGAATCTCTCATTCTCCAAAACATTTCCTCTTTTATACGATCCAATAAACCAATCAAGACCCACCCAAATAGGTGGAGACATGTCTTCACTTAATCCAGTTTAACAACCACTCTTGACCAAATCACATCATCCAGGGAGATTATCTGATTACAGTTTCAAACATACAGTATTGAATAGGGATTATTCTACCTTTATGAAATTGGATTTTGATTAAAACATGACTTTTCTAGGGGGCATACATCCTTTCAAACCAGCACATCCATACTAGTAGTATGCAAAGTAGTGCTCTGTTTTTCTAGTCAGGTATTTTCATAGGAAAGGAGTCTTTGGACACCCTTCACATGCTGCATGTTGGTATTGGAAACTCATTTTCCCTATCACAAAGTGGGGTTTATCTAAGAGCTCTTACTTGTCTATGGACTCCCTCATGATAGGGGGGTTGGGGGAAGGTGGGATTGTGGTGTCTCACAGAGGATATGGTGATCCCAATGGTATACAAACTTTTGATTTTTCGTGTGAATGTGAATACTGGTCTGAGAAACCACCTGTGCTCCTGTATTCTTCTGCAGGGTACTTTCCAAGGAAGCCTGGCATAGGCAAGCATACATCATGAGATCTCAACCCACCAAGTTTGTTGAGGCCTTTGAGCAGAATGCCTTCCCTGTTTCTATGACCACAGAAAATCTGTCTGAAGAAACAGACCTTCCAGAGGGGAGAATTCAGGTGAGTTCTATGTCTTTGGCAGTGCATTTGTCACAACTGGCAGAGGTAACTGACCTTGATATATTTCTCTTTTGGGTTATCCCGGTTATCTCTAATATAATCCTAGGAATGGGATGGCAAATATCTTGCATCACAAGTGATTCTTGCAAAAGATAAATGTTTCAAATGAAATTAGTGGAATCACATGTGCTTAGAAGCAAGTTCAAGAAAAGAGTGGGAAAAAAGTCAAAGTTGATGCCTGTTTTGAGAACATGCCCTTTGCCATGGACTTTATATCTTTCAGTGCTGTGATTTGGGAGCAGATAAATCACTATGGGAGGAGCTGTCCTGTGTGCAGTGGGCTGTTTTGTATAGAGGCCACTATGTATAGAGGCTAGGAAAGATCCTACCTGGATCTCTAATACCAGTTGTGATGAACTAATTAGTCTACAGACATTGCATACAAGTGGGGTTGCAGCAGGCTGGGTGGAAATCCCACCCTTTTGATAAATCATGTTTCAAAAGAAAGATGTGGATTATGGTTTAGGATCATAAGTGCTCATGAATTAAGAAGCAGGAATCTCACAAAGGATCTTTTATTAGCATTAAGAAACTATGCTCATAAACAAAAATGTGTGTTAGTCATGGTTCCTTATGTGCACATAGAAGAGCAAAAAAAAAATGTGCAGATGGGCAAAAAGAGCTTGCTTCCTGATCAACTATTGAAATAATATGAAGGATTATAGAACATCAATCTTATCAGCTACAGTTCCAATTCAGCCCCACTTTATTGCTGAATGTGCCATGACTTCAATTATCAGTTTATGTTTTTGTAAACCTCTAAACAGAACACAGGGACTTAAGCTCTACATTTCAACTCCAGAACCAGTATTCAAGTGGCACCTGGGCTCTATTCGATTCACAAGAATTCCTAGCAAGGGAAATGATGTAGAGGAATGAATACATATGGGAGGCCATGGAGATATTGAAGTGAGAGAGGAGGAGGCAAAACATCTTCAAATATGTGCCCTATCATGCAACCTGTGTTGCATATGAAAGCATATTCACCAGTAAATAGAAGGAAATGGAATTTCTGGCAGAGAGTGAAAAGCCTGTCATTCCAGCTAATCATTGGAGGGTTCAGTCCAGTCCAGGGGTCAAGGATCATCCCTCAATTGAATGTATATTTCAAAGATCCAATGATCACTTTATATTACTTCCCAGACTTTAGGCCTATTATTAAGACCCCATTTGCCTGACAGACAGATGAGGGAGAATAGATATGGAGTCTGTGACTACATCTGATGTCCATGTCTATTTGTTCCTCAGTCATATATGGTTTCAGAATTGGAGGGTTTGGCACCCAGGGATGAACCTAAGGGGTCCCATGAATTCCATGGCAGATGCCCCAAGTCAGAGGCCCCATCCAGCTGTTGGGCTGAAACAAACCCACCTGTCCAGTGTCCCAAGAAGATCCAATCATCTTCTTGGCTGATATATTTTCAGCATGTAAGAAGTCCTTTCAAAAACTCTTCTTTTGTCCCTCTCAACTTCTGTTCCTCTGGATTTGTTTTTGTGCTGGGTAAGCCAGACACCCTGTGTCCTCATGGTCCAGCCTATACAGTCTCTGCAGGGAGGGGAGAGCACTCATGTCCCTCAAACACTTATGAGTCACATAACAGCAGAATCAGGTCTGGGAAGACGGCTAGCAAATACCCCAAATCCTTTCAGGACCCTATTCCAGGGAAAATGCCAGGATCCACTGCATTTTCAGGATGCAGGAATGGCATGGTTAAAACAAAACCCTGAGACTCAAGATGAGAATGAAAGTCAACAATTCCAGGAGTATGTTCAGCCACTTGTATCTCAATCCATGCACTTCTGTGGCATGAAGAAGCTCAAAGGTGTGAATGTAGGGTGGGAATCTCTCCATGGAAAAATAAGCTGCCAGAACACACTGAGACATAGTCAAGGAAGTAGCAGGCACAATCAGCTAGACATCCACCACTTCTACCTGCTCAAGAATGCCAGCAAGATCTGGATGTCTCATCCTTCATTAGATAATTGCCATGCTGAAAGTCTGTGTAGCTGCATAGGACAAAGTAAGAGTGAGGAATACAGACTGGTGGGTCTGCAATGGAAATCTCCTACGTGATATTGGGATTTATTTTTCTGTTTTTTTTTTTTTTTGATCCACCAGTCTCTATTGTCCTTCAGAATTCCAAGCTAGTAGGATTTATCTTTTCATTAATTGATTCTGAGAGATTGCCAGGGAATGTTTTATATTGCCATGGTGATAATGTCATCATTTTCACTATATATTTTTAAATTATATTCATGTTGACAGCCCTGTGGACTATATTTAACACTTGGGTTTGATTAATATCAACATAATTCCATGGTAGTCAAAACATTTGCTATTATATAGTTTCTTACACTTACTCCATCTTATTCTGTTATTACCACAAATTACACTTTTATAGGTTGTTTTTCCATTCACACAGATTGATAAAAATTATTTCTTTATGCAATGGTTTTTTAAATCAGGAAAGAAAACAGTCATAAATCAAAATGCATTTATACTGTTTTCTATAATTGTGTACTTTTACCAATCCTCTTTATTTCTTCATGCAAATTTGAATTACTGTTTAATGTCCTTTCATTTCATCCTACATGACTTCCATTAGGTGGTTTTGCTAGCATAAATTCTCTCAGTTTATATCTACCTGGAAATGTCTTAATTTCTCATTCATGAATCAATTTTGGTATAAAGTCAAAGAAATAACTGCCTACCACAAATCTTGAAGATACTACCCTACATTTTCATTTAGGAGTTTTATAATCCTAGTACTTATATTTAGGGGTTTGATCCATTTTGAGTTAATTTTGTATAAGTTTTGAGATAGGGATACTCTTTCATTCCTTTGCATATGGATATCCATTTCTCCCAACATTTCTTGTTGAAAAGAGTATTCTTACCCAATTGAATGGATTGGCAGCCTTGCCAAATCAATTTTTTATTGTTTTTTCTAATTATAAATTTCATTTATTTCTGCTCTAGTTATTTGTTATTTTTTTCCTTCTACTTGCTTTGGGATTAGTTTGTTGTTCTTTTTCTAGCTCCTTCAGGTGTACAGTAAGATCTTTGATTTTACCTCTTTCTTCTTCTGCTTTTTAAACATTTTTTATTGTGAATTATACCATATATGCAGAAAGAAGATAAATTTCAAAGTATAGTTTAACAGGTAGTTACAGAACAAACTTCAATTTATGGTATGGGTCATATTTCCATAATTTCAGGTATTCTTTTCTACCTGTACTAGTATACTGGAGACCAAAAAGAAATAACAGTATAATGATTCAGTAGTCATGCTCATTCATTAAATCCTTTCTTCTCTGCTATAACTCTTCCCTCTCATTTTATCTTTCTCCAATCTTTAGGGATATTTGGACAATGATTGTACTGACTGCACATCAGTTCTGTTGTTTTTCTTTGCATGCTTTCAAATTCTTGATTATGCTCATCCAATACCTTCTTAATATCCTTTATCTCTTTAGCCACATTTTTCTTTATCTCCCTGAACTGGTAGGAGATTTGTTTAAGCCTTTTAGTTAGTTGTTCCAAATTCTGTATCTCCTCTGACTTTTTAATTTGTTCTTATTTCTTGTTTCTTAGTATAGGTTTTAGTTTTTCCTGATATCTGGGCATCTGATTATCTTAATAAGTTTATTCTGAAGGTCACCTTCTTTCCCTTGTCTAGTATTTTGTTGATTGGGTTTGTATTAAGGTTCTTCTTTGACACTTAGTTTATCAGTATCTCTCAGCCAAAACAGTTCCAGGAACCACTGCTGAAGCTGTAAGCCAGTTCCAAAGGGCCATGGGGAGAGGGTCAGGAAAGATGCCAAAAAGCCTGTATTTCCCTCCTGTGCTAGCTTGAAAGGATTCATGTACCCTTGAAAGTCATGTTTAATCCTAATTCCATTTTATAAAGACAGCCATTTATTTCTTTTAATCCCTATTTAGTACTATATGTTGGAAACTTTAATTAGATCATTTCCATGGAGATGTGACTCAATCAAGTGTGGGTATTAAACTTGAATAGGTGGAGACATGTCTCTTCCCATTCTGGGTGTGTCTTGATTACTTTATTAGAATAAATTAAAAGAGGAAGAATGTTTGGAAAAGGTTTGAGATTCTGAGAGAGCAAAGAATGATGACAATGACATAACCATGAGAAGCAGAGTCCACCAGCCAATGACCTTTGGAAATTGAGAAGGAGAACACCTCCTTGGGGAGCTTCATGAAACAAGAGACCTGGAGAGAAAGCCAGCAGATGCTGCTGTGTTCACCATGTGCCTTCCAAGATGCATTTGCCATGTGCCTTTCCATTTGAGAGAGAAATCCTGAACTTCACTGGTCTTCTTGAATCAAGGTATCATTCCCTGGATGCCTTAGATTGGACATTTCTATAGACTTGCTTTAATTGGGACATTTTCATGGCCTTAGAACTGTAAACCTGTAATTTATTAAATTCCCCATTTTAAAAGCCATTCCATTTCTGGTATATTGCATTCTGCCAGCTAACAAACTAGAACAACTCCCCAAGGGTGCACTTTCCTGGCCTGCCCGATAGATCACATGCTTTGGCAACCTATTCCCTGTATATCTAAAACTGTAGGGCATTTTAGCCCTCTAGGGTTTCTGCATCTGATAGGAGTGGAAACAATGGTGACAGACAGCACCTGAGTGGCCTGCGCTAAAGCAGTGGGACACAGTGGTCTAAATTCACTGGCTAATAGCTGGCTCAATATTGGGCCATGTCCACTTGTATTCTTGGGGAAGTTTACTGTGGTCTTCTCATTCTGCAGAAGCTTTTGAGGCAGAGTCTGGACCAATCCAAAGCTGCTTGCTACAAATGTGAGGAATGGGCTCCAGGACTATTGACCACACCTCTCCAGGTCTTTGAAGATGGTCTCTGTGTTGGTGCTCTCCTTCAGTGCTTAGCCAGTTTTAAATTGAGCCTAAAAACAGTCTAAGGCAAAAGCATAAGGTCCTTACTGATCCTTTATGATAATGCATATTTTCCTTAGCATGTGAGCAAGGTCTCATCAGCTCTCCTATATACTTCTGAATTTGCCCAACTTCCTTCTTGAAATTTGCAGTCTTTCCTCCAGGTCTGAATGCTATTATCTTAGCTGTTAATATTTTGCCCAGGGAGATGTGCTTGGATTGTTTTCATACTGTGTTCTAGTGACATTGCCAACTTTCACTATGTCTAGAGCAAGTTTTTAAACAAGTGAGCTAGAGATGAGTTCCCTGGATCAGTTCCTCAGGCTTTGACCTGGATACATGTGCATCCCAATATGAACAGAAGAGTTACTTTTCTCCCTCAAAAACCAGAACAAGGGACATAGACTGGGAGTGTGGCCTTGCAGCAAGCCAGTGAAAGGGGTGTGGAAGAGCCAGTAAAGACATATGATGCTTCACTACCATTTTTAAATTGCCCTCTTATTAATTTGGCACTCTGCAAGTTATTGTACCCCTTTAACTATTTTCCAAAACTCTGAGAAAGTAGGTTCTGTCAGTTTGTACTGATATTTCAATGTTGCTGGTAGGAAGATGGAACAATC
Organism: Tamandua tetradactyla; assembly: GCF_023851605.1. Classification (NCBI taxonomy): domain Eukaryota; kingdom Metazoa; phylum Chordata; class Mammalia; order Pilosa; family Myrmecophagidae; genus Tamandua; species Tamandua tetradactyla. The sequence continues at coordinate 15,687,583 of NC_135339.1, read as the reverse complement.
AAAATTTCTCATTTTGCAATGTTGCTGATGTTACTCTAAGAAATGCATTTTTAAGCACACATCTGAGAAGGGGAGAAAATGTCAATCAAGTCAAGAGATCTTGCTTGAAAATCCAACATCTGAATTAGAAGCCTGGTGAAGGTGGATTGTTTTGAACCTGAGTTAAAAGGATGCCGTGCCCTGCGTGGTAGTTTGAAGCTATTATGTACCTTTGAAAATGCCATGTTCTTTTAATCCACTCCTGTGTGTGCAAACCTATTCTAGGTGGCACATTTTGATTAAGCTCTTTCAATGGAGATATGACATGCTGGTTTGAAAGTATGTGTGTACCCTAGAAAAGCCATATTTTAATCCTAATCCCATTTTGTAAAGGCAGCCGTTTCCTCTAATTCCTACTCAGTATTGTATGTTTGAAACTGCAATTAGATCATCTCCCTGGAGATGTGACTCAATCAAGAGTGGTTGTTAAACTGGATTAGGTGATGACATGTCTCCACCCATTCAGGCAGGTCTTGATAAGTTTCTGGAGTCCTATAAAAGAGGAAACATTTTGGAGAAAAAAGGAAATTTGGAGAGAACAGAGAATGCTGCAACACCACAAAGCAGAGAGTCCATGAGCCAGTGACCTTTGGAAATGAAGAAGGAAAATGCCTCCTGGGGAGCTTCATGAAACCAGAAGCCAGGAGAGAAAGCTAGCAGATGATGCCATGTTCATCATGTGCCCTTCCAGCCGAGAGAGAAGCCCTGACTGTGTTCACCATGTGCCTTCTCACTTGAGAGAGAAACCCTGAGCTTCATCGGCCTTCTTGAACCAAGGTATCTTTTCCTGGATGCCTTTGATTGGACATTTCTATAGACTTGTTTTAATTGGACCTTTTATCAACCTTAGAATTATAAACTAGCAACTTATTAAATTCCCCTTTTGTCATGGTCAGATTCATTGTGTCAACTTAGCCAAGCGGTGGTACCTGTTTGTCTGGTTGGGCAAGTGCTGGCCTGTCTGTTGCGATGAAGACATTTCATAGAATTAAATCATGATCATGTCAGTTGCATCCACAGCTGACTTCATTTATAATCAGCCAAAGAAAATGTCTTCTGCAATGAGTGATGCTTAATCTAATCACTGGAAGCCTTTTGAGGAGGACTTAGAAGAGACAGGCTCTCTTCCTGCATTGGCTGGTAAGCCTCTCCTGTGGAGTTCATCCAGACCCTCCATCGGAATCGTTGATTTCACAGCTTGCCATGCAGATTTTGGACTCTGCATTCCCATGGTCACATGAGACACTTTTATAAATTTTATATTTGCGAGTGTTCCCTGTTGATTCTGTTTCTCTAGAGAACCCTAACTAATACATCTTGGTACCAGCAGTGGTTCTTAAGAAATAGAATCTTAAAATGGTTTTCTACTGTGGCGGGACTCAAAGGCACTAAGGACTCTGATTCCCATAATCAGAATGACACTTCCAATCCGTGGAGTGAGTTGACAAAAGAGATAGTCAAAATATCACCATTCGATTATTTTAATGCTTCGCTTGTACAAAGCCAGGCTCTGGGGATAATGTTTTTAATACTTTTACAGAGTTTTGCAGAAATAAGAGGTTTAGAGATGTTGGCTGGTTGTTGTTAGATACACTGGCTACATTAAGGAATGAAAGTGGTGGGCTTAAGTCTTCAAACAAGAAGCTTAAGTGCCATCTGACAGATGTGGATGTTTCTGTGAGTATCCTGAAGGAAAATCTTATTCCCTGTAGCTGTAGACTTGAAATCTCTGAAGATCAGACTCAGAATCTTATTGTTAGAGTAGCAACTTTACAACATAAACTGAAATCTCAATGTTGCATGGTGTCTGCTGTTAAAGTGAAGGCATTGATTGGAAAGAAATGGAACCCTGAAAAATGGAATGGTGACATATGAATTGAAAATGATGTCAGTGGTGAGGTTGAAACCCTAGGTCATGTTGAGTCTTCTCTAGATAACACTGTAATAGTTTGGACTGAGGACATAGCTGCCCCACCTCCAGCCTGCCTTGAGGAGTTGGCCACCGAACCTCCTCTTAAAGGGATTAGCCCTAGCATGATTAATCCTGTTCACCAGATGAAACTGCAAATGAAGGCTCTGAAGCAAATGGCTTGGAAGGTATTTCTAATTCTTTTCATGACCCACCCCCACCACTCCTCATTTCTTCCAATGCATAACTAGACTCAAGTCCCAGCAGGCCCCTAAAGGTGAGATACAAAGTATCACACATGAGAAGGTACATTATACTCCAAAAGAACCATGAGTTTTCCAATTTATATAGACAGAAATCAGGGGAATATGTATGGCAATGGATTTTAAGGGTATGGGATAATGGTGGGAGTAATATAAGGCTGGATCAACAAGCCAAGAAGGGGGTTACATTATTGTCTGGGGTGATTGACACGTACTATCGGGGGAAGTAGGACTGCAACTACATACTGGAGATAAAGAAGAGTTTTCTTGGAATATAGGAGATCCCCTAGAGTGTCTCTTAGTACTACCATGCCCTGTGATTGAAATCAATGGAAAACTGCAACAACACAATCCAGGTAGTACTACCAATGGCTCTGAAACTTTAGGGATGAAAGTTTGAGTCACCCCACCAGGCAGAGAACCATGGTCAGCTGAAGTGCTTGCTGATGGTAAAGGGAACATGGAATGGGTAGTGGAAAAAGGTAGTGATAAATATGAACTTTGACCATGTGATCAGTTACAGAAATGAGAACTGTAATACTGTTTTGTTCATATTATACTACTTAAGTTATAAGATATCAAGTTTAAGAATGAATATTATCCAAGGATTTGCACCCTTCTGGAGAGATTTAATGTGTTTCCAGTTATATGCAGGACAGTTGAGTATTGTTAGGTGAAAGAAAAGCTGTGTGTTTTATTGTTTTTTATTTAGAAATTAGGTATGGTTTAAGATGGTATGTATAGCTGCCAAGTTGACAAGGGGTGGACTGTCATGGTCAGGTTCATGTGTCAACTTGGCCAAGTGGTGGTACCTGTTTGTCTGGTTGGGCAAGTGCTGACCTGTCTGTTGCATTGAAGACATTTTGTAGAATTAAATCATGATCATGTCAGCTGCATCCACAGCTGATTCCATTTGTAATCAGCCAAAGGGGAGTGTCTTCTGCAATGAGTGATGCTAAATCTAATCACTGGATGCCTTTTATGAGGATTCAGAACAGACAAGCTCTCTTCCTGCTTCGGCTGGTGAGCCTCTCCTGTGGAGTTCGTCCAGACCCTCCATCGGAATCGTCAGCTTCACAGCCTGCCCTGAAAATTTTGGACTCTGCATTCCCACAGTCACATGAGAAACTTCTATAAATTTTGTACTTGCGAATGTTCCCTGTTCATTCTGTTTCTCTAGAGAACCCTAACCCAATGCACCTTTTTAAAACCATTCTGTTTCTGGTATATTGCATTCCAGCACCTAGCAAACTAGAACATATGACATGTCTTATTCACAGTGGGTCTTGATCCTCCTGCTGGAGTCCTTTATAAGAAGATAAAACAAATACAAAAGCTACAGGATGAAATTAAGAGGTGCTCATAGACAAATGCCCTGCTGAAGCTTAGAGAGGACTCAGAGAGGCTCAGAGAGGAAGCCACTGGAACCAGAAGCTGAAAGCACCAGAACCTGGGCATGAAGGATCAGCAGATGCCAGCAATGTGCCTTCCCATATGACAGAGGTGTCATGGATGCCAGCAGCCTGTCTTCAGAGATCAGGTATCATCCAGTTGATGCCTTAAGTTGGACATTTTGTGACCTAAAACCTATAAATTGTAAGTTAATAAATTCCCACTGTAAAAGCCAACATATTTTTGGTATATTGCACTCTGGAAGCTTTACCAAACCAAAACAACCTCTGTATTATCTAGCATAATCTAGAGAAAGAGAATCAGCAGGGGATATCCATAGATAGAAAATTTATAAAAGTGTCTCATGTAACCATGGGAATGTAGAGCCCAAGGTCTGTAGGGCAAGCTGCAAGCTGTTAACTTCGATGAAGTTCCTCAAAGAACTCTCAGGAGAGGCTGGCTGGACAACTATGGGGATTGAAGATCCCAAATCCATAGGGCAGGCTGTGAATCTGGCAACTCCAATGAAAGGTCTGGATGAACTCCACAAGAGAGGCTCATCGACTGAAACAGGAAGAGTGACTGTCTCTTCTGAATCCTCCTTAAAAGCTTTCTGCTGATTAGATTGTCACTCATTGCAGAAACCACTACCCTTAGCTGACTACAAACACAATCAACTGTGAATACAGCTGAAGTAATCATGATCTAAATCCATAAAATGTCCTCATAGAAACAGACAGGTCAGTGCTTCCCAACCAGATGACTGGGCACCACCACCTGGCCAAGCTGAAACATTAACATGATCATGACACCCTCCAAGCACTGTTTGAACAACACCTTATCTCTTATATAGTTACCAGGCACAAGATAACTAATGAATTGACTTTCTTTTTTTTAATTTAAAAATATTTTTTTATTGAGATAACTTTATGCACCATATAGTCCATCCAACATACACAATCAATGGTTCACAATGTCATTACATATTTGTGTATTCATCACTATGATCATTTTTAGAACTTTTACATAACTCCAGATAAATAAATAAAGAGAAAAAAAGAAACCCATATATCCCATACCCACTACCACTCCCTCACACTGACACCAGTATTGTATTCTACCCATTTTTTACCCCTAATAACTCCCATTATTTATTTATTTTTCCCTCATTCTTTTACTTATCTGTGCATAGCCTGGATAAAGTGCACATTAGCCACAAGATTTTCACAATCACATGGTGATACTATAAAAGCAAATAGTTATAAAATTGTCTTTAAGAATCAAGACAACTAGAACACAGTTCAACAGTTTCAGATATACCCTTCTAGCCACTCCAATACACCATAAACTAAAAAGGAATATCTATATAATGCATAAGATTAACCTCCAGGATAACCTCTTGACTTTGTTTGAAATCTCTTAGCTACTGAAACTTTATTTTCTCTCATTTCTCTTTCCCCCTTTCAGTCAAGAAAGCTTTCTCAATCCCATAATGCCAGGTTTTGACTCATCCCCAGAATTCATGTCCCATATTGCCAGGGAGATTTACACCTCTGAGAATCATGTCCCACGTAGGGGTGTGGGCAGTTTGTTCACCTGCCAAGTTGGCCTAGGGCTTTTTGTATTTCTAGGGGAGAATATTAGGGTTTTGTATCAATATTATAGTTTACAATAAACAATTGGGTATAAGGACTTGGACTAAGGGGTAGGGAGAATAAATTTTTATTCTCTTTATGCATCTGTTTTAGTTGGAGGTGATGAAATTTACACAGATCTCAATAATGGAAGAACATTCTCTGCCTCCTATGGGGATACATGGTGATTGGCTGGTTGAAAGCCACTTAGCCCACTTGAACTAACAGTAAGGAAAACCCAGGATGCAGGATGAGGTTGGATCAGCAATATTATTTAATAATTTATTCATCAGTTTCAAATTTCCACCTGTGTTTAATATATCTTATCTTTAACTACTTTGATTAACTTAGAGAACAAATATGGCATTTAAACACAACACCTGGGACATAAGAGCAAGTAAGCTGATATATTTTTTGCCTTTTAGATCATAAATCCTTCCTGGTTTGCCAAAGCTGCTATTGCAAATGCCACAAACAGGATTTGGCTTAAAAATAGGAATTTATTGGCTCATGGTTTTGAGGGTAGAAGAAGTCCAAAATCAAGATATTGGTAAGGCTTGCTTTCTCTCAGAGTTTACAGTGTTCTGGTGCTGGCTAATGACAGTCTTTGGGATTCCTTGGCTTATCTCCACCTCATGTCATGTGGCAATGTCATCTCCTCTCATGGGTTCTTATAATTTCTTACTGACCTTTGGTTTCTGGCTCCTCTTGCATTTCTCTGACTTCTGGCTTCCAGAAAGCATCCAGCAATTTGGATTAGGACCACACTCATTCAGTTCAGCCACACCTTAATCAAAAGTAATATCTTCAAGAGCTCTCATTTACAATGTATTCACACTCATAGGAATACAGATTAATATTAAGAGAATTATGCATTGAGGTACATAATTCAATCTATCACAAAGCTTTATCATGGGTTTTCAAATTATCCAAGTGAAACACTCAGAAATGTTTAGAAAGTGCAGTGCTATTCTGACTGCAGTAATAAGGACCCCAGCATAGAATTCAAAATAGTGAGTAGTTTCAAAGCGTGTTATTTATGTCCCTGGAAGTGTTCTTTATATATAGCAGACTTGAATAAAGTAACTAAAAGGTAAATATGAAAGTGTTTTAGCCTAGCAGTTTTCATTGCTCAATTCTGCTTCCTTGATTAAAGAAATTTTTTTTCAGTGATCATTTCCATAGTCCCATGTGTATTCAAATTATATTGCCTGTGAAACATTGGAGGTCAGATTGGGCAAGTAAAGACATTCAGACCTTAGTTGCCCATTACAGGAGAGAGAGACACTCACACACAGAGACTGACACAGATAAGGCACAGAAACAGAGATCTGTATTTGGTCAAGCTAACATTGTTTTTTATTTCAGGGGAATTTACATTGGATAAAATGAGGAGGATGATAAAAGAAATACTAATTTGAGTTGAGTGCAGGTTGTGTGCTCTCCTGAATTACATGCAAGCATTTTGATGTAATAACATCATCTCTATGATAATGCATTACCTTTTTCTTATGGATATTTCCCTAAGGTGCGGATGACCAAGTTGGTTTTCTTAAAAAAAAAAACAACTGGAATTGATATTTGAATAACATAGACTTACTCACATGATCCTCTCACTTTCTTTTTCCACTTATAAAAGGTTTTAGAACCACAGAGCACAACACCTAAGGCAGAGCCAACATGAGTCAGGACACTCCTTAAAAGAAGAGCACTCCCAGGGACAGAACCAGCCTCAGCCTCAAACTCGAGTTTTGAACTCAATAGTGCAAATGCAGTTCTTCAATACATCCCATTGAGGTCAGAAATGACTTTGCATTGTGTGCCCACGTTTCCTGAAAAGTGTATAGGATAAGTATCTATTAAATCTTGTTCTTGGCATCCTAGATTCAGGAACAGAAACATATCCAACTTTTTGACTGTGACAGATAGGTACTTAGCAAAGAAAGGTTTGGACCTTTTTAGCCCTGCTGCTGCGAGGAAGTGCAGTTTTTTCTCTTCTGTTACCTCAGAGGTTTTTGTCCTATAAGGACTGGTTCATGAGTTCCTCATGGGATTCAGAGGGGTATTCAAAAATTTTGTTTAATGTGAAAGCGGGGCTAAAAATCCCTCTTTTGTTCATGTGTTCTCCTTCACAATATTATCAAAAGAAGCTAGATGAAATGGAACATCCATTATGAAATTGCAAACTTGCATCCAGTGTCCTAGTTCAAGATAATTGACTCCCTGATATTGCTACCAGGAAAGAACTTGCTAATGAAAGAGGCATTCCATAATTAACAATTCAAGTAAGTTCTAATGTGTGTCACCAAATCTGTCATACCTGGTATATTACCTCATGAAAGTTGCTGGAAATATTTTGGCTATTTGGGGCTATCACTTATCCAGGGAAACATTATGAAATGGTGAACACCTGGCATTGCAAGATATAGTCTTTTAAAAGCAGTCTTCTTCAAATCCACATGCCAGTAGTGCATGCATTCAGAAACAAAGACAGGAACATATTTGAAAATGTGAAATTAATTTCTTATTTCAAGAACAAATTTTATATCAGAGTTTATGAACTTTGGAAGTGTGACCATTTTTTTGCCAGCCAGTCCTATGTCTTGAGGCTGTTCTGTGCATTTCATGGTGTTTATTAGAATCTAGGGCCTTGGACCACAAGATTCCAGTGGACCTCTGTCCCTACCCTCATCCTTGTTTTGACGAACAATAAAATCTACACACAACTGCCAATTACCTAAGGTGGGGATCAAAATTGAACCTGGTTTAAAAGCCCTATTCTACTATGTAAGTTGTTTAGTATAAGTTAAATTCTCATGAGTTATTGTGATGGTTAGGTTCATGTGTCAACTTGGTCAGGTGATGATGCCCTGTTGTTCTGTTTCTGTGGACATAAATAATCAGTATGTGAAACCCATCTATGGCTGATTACATTTGTGGTTGGCTAAGGGTAAGCCTTCCACAATGAGTGAAGTTAAATTCAATTAGCTATAAACTTAAAAGAAAGAGGTCAGAAGAGAATTCAGCAGCTCAGTGTACCTCATCTCAGCACTCACAGCTAGCCCAGATGTTTGGAGAAGCAGTCACCCTAGGGAATGCCATTGAAACCCAGAATCCAGGAGATGTTACCAGGTGCCTTCCCATGTAACAGAGAAATTCAGATGAAAGCTAGCTGATTTTTCTCTGAAGCACTGTAGATTTTTAACTAAATAAATCCCCTTATGAAAAGCCAATCTATCTCTGGTGTGTTGCATTCTGGCAGCTTTAGCAAACTAAAACAAAGTTTGGTACCAGAGAAGGGGTGTGCTGCTGCAGTTTGCAAATACCAAACATGTTGGAGAGGTTTTTTTTAATGGAAAAAGGGAAGATTTGGAAAGAGTTGTGGGGAGCATGATATAGAAGGCCTAGGTTGCTTTGAAGAAACTGTTGGTACAAATGAAACCACTGCCTGTCTGGATAAAAACATCAGAAAAGGGAGAAATTGGAGTTTGTGGAGAACCAAGGAAGCTAAGAAAACTTAGGCCAGGAGAGTGGACCTACCCATATATGTGGAGAGGGTGAGTTTACCCCAGGAGCAGAGGGTTGGCTTTCTGTTTCATTGCTCAGGAAGAGTTGTGCCATCCCTGGCATTTGGGAGGGTGGAGTACTTAAACCAGGGATTGGGGGAAGCCTGATTGCCACCCCATTGTTTTGGAGGTGTTGAGCATGTGCACCAGAGATGGCAGAGATTGCCAGTTTTGCCACAAATCTTGGAGAGGGTGGACCCAAGAAAAACATGGTCTCCACAACATCCTCCAAGATTGCAACCACCTCAGTATTTGGAGAGTAAAGCCCACTGCAGAGAGCCTTGGAAAGTGTGGGTGTATTAGTTAGGGTTCTCTAGAGAAACAGACTCAATAGGAAATATTTGTAAATATAAAATTTATAAAACTGCCTCATGTAACCATGGGAATGTAGAGTCCAAAATCCGAAGGGCAGGCTGTGAAGCTGACGATTCTGATGGAGGGTCTGGATGAGCTCCACAGGAGAGGCTCACCAGCTGAAGCAGGAAGACAGCCTGTCTCTTCTGAATCCTCCTTGAAAGGCTTCCAGTGATTAGATTAAACATCGCTCTTTGCAGAAGACACTCCCCTTGGCTTATTACAAATGGAATCAGCTGTGGATGTAGCCAACGTGATCATGATTTAATTCTATGAAATCTCCTCATAACAACAGACAGGCCAGCACTTGCCCAACCAGAAAAACAGGTACCACCTCTTGGTCAAGTTGACATATGAGCCTGACCATGACAGTACACCCCTTGTCAACTTGGCAGCTTTACACATCCCCATAAACCATGCCTAATTTCTAAATAAAAAACAATAAAACACATTTTTTCTTTCACCTAACAATACTCAACTGTCCTGCATATAACTAGAAACACATTAAATCTCTCCAGAATAGGGTGCAAGTCCTTGGTGCAATATTCATTCTTAAACTTGATATTTTACAACTTAAATAGTATAACATGAACAAAATAGCATTACAGTCCTCATTTCTGTAACTGATTACGTGGTCGTAGTTCATATTTATCACCACCTTCTTCCACTACCCATTCCATGTTCCTTTTACCATCAGCAAGCACTTCAGCTGGACGTGGTTCTTTGCCTGGTGGGGTGACCCAAACCTTCATTCCTGAAGTTTCAGAGCCATTGGTAGTCCTACCTGGATTGTGTTGTTGCAGTTTTCCATTGATTTTAATCACAGGGCATGGTAGTACTAAAAGACACCCTAGGGGATCTCCTATATTCCAAGAAAAGTTTTCTTTACCTCCATTGTATAGTTGCAGTGCTATTTCACCCTGATAGTCAGTGTCAATAACCCCAGACAATAATGCAATTCCCTTCTTGGCTTGTTGATCCAGGGGCATGAGTAGCCCAAAGTGACTAGGTGGCAGTCTTAACTTCCAGTTCAATGGAATCATTGTTGTTGCTCCTGGTGGAAGCGCTCCCGGTTTTGAAACTAAAACCTGTAGACCAGCAGAGCTCAGGGTCGCAGAGACAGGAAGCAAAAATTTTCCCAGTGGATCAACAGGGGTAATAGTGAGTGGTGCCACTCTCATTTCCACCCCTTGGTTCCTGGACCCATGGATCCTGGCTATGGGAGAAACATAGCCATACAACAGACATTGATCCAGAGCATATATATCTTCCTGGAGAACATTACCCCAGCCTTTCAAGGTATTGCCACCTAGTTGGCACCTTGAGTTTTCAAAAGGCCATTCCACGGTTATATCAACCCAGCTGCTTCTGGATGGTGGAGAACATGGTAAGACCAGAGAATTCCACGAGCATGTGCCCATTCCTGCACTTCATTTGCTGTGAAGTGTGTTCCTTGATCAGAAGCAATGCTATGTGGAATATCATGATGATGAATAAGACATTCTGTAAACCCATGGATGGTAGTTTTGGCAGAAGCATTGCATGCAGGGAAAGCAAACCCATATCCAGAGTATGTGTGTATTCTAGTTAGAACAAATCACTGCCTCTTCCATGAAGGGAGTGGTCCAATGTAATCAACCTGCTACCATGTAGCTGGCTGGTCACCTCAGGGAATGGTACCATATTGGGGGCTGAGTGTCGGTCTCTGCTGCTGGCAGATTGGGCACTCAGCAGTGGCTGAGTCAGCCTTTATGAGTGGAAGTCCATGCTGCTGAGCCCATGCATAACTTCCATCCCTACCACATGACCACTTTGTTCATGAGCCCATTGGGCAATGACAGGAGTGGCTGGGGAAAGAGGCTGACTGGTATCCACAGAACAGGTCATCTTTTCCACTTGATTATTAAAACCTTCCACTGCTGAAGTCACCCTCTGGTGTGCATTCACATGGGACACAAATATGTTCATGTTTTCAGCCCACTCAGAAATGTCTATCAACATACTTCTTCTCTAGACCTCTTTGTCACCAATTTTCCAGTTATGGTCTTTCCAAGTCCCTGACCATCTAGCCAAACCATTAGCAACAGCTCATGAGTAATAATGCAAATGCACCTCTGGCCAGTTCTCCTTCCAAGCAAATGAACAACCAGGTGCACTGCTCAGAGTTCTGCCCACTGGGAGGATTTCCTTCACCACTGTCCTTCAAGGACACCTCAGAAAGGGGTTGTAGTGCTGTAGCTGTCTACTTCAGGGTGGTACCTGCATATCATGCTGAATCATCTGTAAACCAGGCCCTAGTTATCTCTTCCTCAGTCAATTCACTGTAAGGAGCTCCCCGAGAGGCCGTAGCTTTGGTCTGGGAAACAGAAGATTATGTGGCAGGACTGGAAACCATAGGCATTTGGGCCACTTCCTCATGTAACTTACTTGTACCTTCAGGATCTGCTCTGGCCATACTCATATATACCATTTCCATTTCATGATAGAGTGATGCAGTACACACCCAACTTTATGGTTTGGTGGGTCAGACAACACCCAGCTCATGATAGGCAACTTAGGTCTCATGGTAACTTGGTGGCCCAAGGTTAAGCATTCAGTCTCTACTAAGGTCCAGTAGCAGGCCAAAAGCTGTTTATCAAAAGGAAAGTAGTTATCTGCAGCATTTGGCAAGGAGTTGCTCCAAATTCTTAAGGGTCTTTGTTGTGATTCTCCTATAGGGGCCTGCCATAGGTTCCAAACAGTATCTCTGTTTGCCACTGACACTTCCAGCACCATTGGATCTGCTGGATCATATGATCCAAGGGGCAGAGAAGCTTGTACAACAGCCTGGACTTCTCGCAGAGCCTCCTCTTGTTCAGGTCCCCACTCAAAATTAGCAACTTTTCTGGTCACTCGATAAACGGACTGGAGTAGCACACCCAAATGAGGAATATGTTGTCACTGAAGTCCAAAAAGACCAACTAGGCATTGTGCCTCTTTTTTTGGTCATAGGAGGGACCAGATGCAGCAATTTATCCTTCACTTTAAAAGGAATATCTCAACCTGCCCCACACCTAAAAATTTCACTGAGGTGGAAGGCCCCTGTATTTTTGTTGGATTTATCTCCCATCCTCTGACACACAAATGCCTTACCAGTAAGTCTAGATTAGTTGCTACTTCCTGCTCAGTGAGTCCAATCAAAATGATATCATTGATAGAATGGACGAGTGTGATGTCTTGTGGGAGGAAGAAATGATCAAGGTCCCTGTGGACAAGATTATGACATAGGGTTGGAGAGTTGATATACCCCTGAAGTAAGACAGTGAAGGTATATTGCTGACCTTGCCAGCTGAAAGCAAACTGTTTCTGGTGGTCCTTACTTAAAGCTATTGAGAAAACAGCATTTGCCAGATCAATAGCTGCATACTGGGTACAAGGGGATGTATTGATTTGCTCAAGCAGTGACACCACATCCAAAACAGCAGCTGCAATTGGATTTACCACCGGTTGAATTTACAGTAATCCACTGTCATCCTCCAAGACACATCTGTTTTCTGCACTGGCCAAATAGGGAAGTTGAATGGGGATGTGGTGGGAATCACCACCCTTGCATCCTACAAGTCCTTAAGAGTGGCAGTAATCTCTGCAATCCCTCAAGGAATCCAGTATTGCTTCTGATTTACTATTTTGCTAAGTAGGGGCAGTTTTAGTGGCGTCCACTTGGCCTTTCCACCATAATAGCCTTCACTGCACAAGTTAAAGAGCCAATGGGGATTCTGCCAGTTGCTCAGTATGTTTATTCCAATTATACATTCTGAAACTGGGGAAATAACTACAGAATGGATCTGGGGGCCCACTGGATCCCTGTGAGATGGACCTGAGCTAAAACTCCATTGATCACCTGGCCTCCATAAGCCCGCACTCTTACTAGTGGAGCAGAGTGACATTTTGGGTCCCCTGGAATTAACGCCCTCCTGAACCAGTGTCTAATAATCTCTAAAATATCTGATTATTTCCTTTTCTCCAGTGCACAGTTACCCTGGCAAACATCTTTCAGTCTCCTTGGGGAAGGCTTGGAGGAACATTAACAGTATAAATTTGTGGCAGTGTAACAGGCTTCTCCCCAGCAGGGATCTGGCCTCCCCTTCATTCAAGGGGCTCTGGGTCTGTAAACTGTCTCAAGTCTGGAAATTGGTTAGGGGGCCATGACTCTGTGTTTTTTAATTCAGGTTAGACTTCTGTTCACTTGACCTAGAACTCTTTTGTTCATACAACTCAAACAAGAATTTAGTAGACTGCCCATCTATTGTATTTCTAGGTACCCCATGATTTACTAGCCCACACTGAAAATCTCTGTGAGTCACATTATTTTGACTCTTGCTTTGAGTTTGCTGTCTCATAATAATATATAATATAATATAATATAATATAATATAATATAATATAATATAATATAATATAATATAATATAATATAATATAATATATAATAGCCACGTCCACCCTGTCTTTGGCAATTAAGTGCTGCCACCTGGCTTCTGCCAACTCGGGATCTGGTCATCCCATTTTGTTTAAGGATTCCAGCCCAGTGACAGTTCCCACAGTAATATCTGACCTACAGAGAAGTGCAATTGCAGAGCTTTTCAACAATGATGGCACTAGTCTCACAAATTTATTTCTCACTGTTCTGGTAAAAGGTGCATCCTCCAGACATTCCTGGGGTGGAAGAGCAGGCTTTGCATGATAAATCCATTCTAACATTCCAATCTCTCTAAGCCTCTGGATCCCCTCATCTACATTATACTGGGGTAGTTCTGGCATTTCAACCTCAGGTAATGTCAGCCACCTTTTGATCCATGTTTCAACCAACCATCCAAACAAACTGTTAATGCCTTTTCTAATGCCTCGAGTTATAACATTGAATGCAGAATCTCTGCTTAGTGGGCCTATATCAATAAATTCAGCCTGATCTAGCCTTATATTACTCCCACCATTATCCCACACCCTTAAAATCCATTGCCACACATATTCCCCTGATTTCTGTCAATATTAATTGGAAAACACACAGTTCTTTTGGAGTATAATGTACCTCCTCATGTATGATACTTTGTACCTCACCTTTAGGGGTCTGTTGGGACTTTAGTCAAGTTATAGGTCTGGAAGAAATTAAGGGTTGTGGGGATGGGTCATAAAAAGAATTAGAAATATCTTCCAAGCCATTTGCTTCAGGGTATTTATTTGCAGTTTCATCTGGTGAAACAGGATTAATCACCTAGGGTAGAGGTTGGGTGGCCAACTCCTCAAGGCAGGCTGGAGGTGGGGTGGCTATGTCTTCAGGGCAGACTATTACGGGGTTATCTAGAGAAGACTCAACATGACCTAGGGTTTCAACCTCACCACTGACATCATTTTCAATCCATATGTCACCATACTATTTTTCAGGGTCCCACACCTTTCCAATCAATGTCTTCACTTTAATGGCAGACACCATGCATGAATAAGATTTCAGTTTATGTTGTAAAGCAAAGAAGACTCTGAGTCTGATTTTCTGAGATTTCAAGTCTTCAGCTACAGGAAATAAGATTTTCCTTCAGGACACTCGTAGAAACGTCTACATCTGTCAGATGGCACTTAACCTTCTTGTTTGAAGCCTTAAGCCCATCTCTTTCACTCCTTAATGTATCCAGTGTATATAACCACACCCAGCCAACATCTCTACACCTCATGTTTCTACAAAACTCCATGAATGTGTCAAAAACATTATCCCCCAGAGCTTGGCTTGGTACAAGCGAAGCATTAGAAGAATTGAGTGGTGATATTTTGACCATCTGTTTTGCCAACTCACTCCATGGATTGGCAGTGTCATTCTTATTATGGGAATCAGAGTCTTTAGTGCCTTTGAATCCAGTCAGTGTAGAAAACCATTCATAAAAACCCATTTTTAAGATTCTGTTTCTTAAGAACCACTCCTGGTACCAAGTTGTATTAGTTAGGGTTTTCTAGAGAGCAGAATCAACAGGAAATATTCGTAAATATAAAATTTATAAAAGTGTCTCACATAACCATGGGAACATAGAGTCCAAAATCTGTAGGGCAGACTGTGAAGCTGATGATTCCGATGGAGGGTCTGGATGAACTCCACAGGAGAGGCTCACCGGCCAAAGCAGGAAGAGAGCCTGTCTCTTCTGAATCTTCCCTAAAAGGCTTCCAGTGATTAGATTAAGTATCACTCATTGAAAAAGACACTCGCCTTGGCTGATCACAAATGGAATCAGCTAGGAATGCAGCCAATGTGATCATGATATAACTATGAAATGTCTTCATAGCAACCGACAGGCCAGCACTTGCCCAACCAGACAAACAGGTACCACCACTTGGCCAAGTTGACACATGAACCTGACCATGACAGTGGGACTGCTGCTTTCTAAAGCCCCAAAGATAAATGACTTCCACACTTATAAATACAATGGAGTTTGTCCAACAGATTTTCAAAATTGTTGGGGTCTGGTGACCCCTGTGTTCCTTTTAATTTCTTCCTATGGTGATAACAACATGTATCCAAAACTGTGCCTCCTTTGTATATTGGAAGCAGGTAACTTGTTCTGAGTTTCACAGGACCAGAGCCAGAAGAGAATTTTTGTCTTAGAACAGATTATGCTTATAGATAACTTTGTTGAAATGTTGTACTGGTTTTAATTATGTATTGTATTTGTATTGTTACTGAAATGATTTAAGGCTTCTGTGATATGATGAAGCAAATGTATTTTATATATGGAAATATTACTGCATTGTATGTGGGGACAATGACAGTAGTTAAGTTGATAAGGGGTGGATATGTGGTAGTTAGTTTCAGGTGTCAACTTGACCAGGTGATGATGCCCTGTTATTCGTTTCCATGGACTTAAATCATCAATTTGTGAAGTTTATCTATGGCTGATTACCTTTGCAGTTGGCTAAAGGGAGTGCATTCCACAATGAGCACATGTGCTGGTTTAAAAGAATATATGTCCCCTACAAAAGCCATGTTTTAATCTAAATCCCATTTCACAAAGACAGAATAATCACTATTCAACACTGTATTTTGAAACTGTAATCAGATCATCTCACTAGAGATGTGATTTACTCAAGAGTGGTTGCTAAGCTGGATTAGGTGACATGTCTCCACCCATTTGGGTGGGTCTTGATTAGTTTCTGGAGTCCTATAAAAGAGGAAACATTTTGGAGAATGAGGGAGCTTCAGAGAGAGCAGAGAGTGCTGTACCACCATGAAGCAGAGATTCCATCATCCAGCATTTTGGAGATGAAGGAAGACACATACCAGGGAGCATCATAAAAAAGGAAGCCAGGAGAGAAAGCTAGCAGATGACTCTGTGCTCACCATGTGCCCTTCCAGCTGAGGGAGAAACTGTGACTGTGTTCACCAGGTGCCTTCTTGGATGAGAGGGAGATCCTGTACTTCACTGGTCTTCTTGAACCAAGGTATCTTTCCCTGGATACCTTTGATGGGACATTTCTATAGACTTGCTTTGATTGGGACATTATCTTGGCCTTAGAACTGTAAACTAGCAACTTATTACATTCCCCTTTTTAAAAGCCATTCCATTTCTTGTATATTGCATTTAGGCAGCTAGAAAACTAGAAGAGCAAGGTTTAATTTAATTAGCTGGAGGTTTAAAAGAGAGAGGTCAGAAGGGAGCTTAGCAGCTCAGCATACCTCATCTCAACACTAGCATCTCAGCCCAGATGTTTGGAGATGAAATCACCCCAGGGAAAGCCATTGGAACACAGAAGCCAGGAGGGAAGGCCAGCAGATGTCACGGGTACCTTCCAATGTGACAGAGAAGTTCAAATGAAAGCTAGCTGCCTTTCCTCTGGAGAACTGTAGATTTTTAGCTAAAGAAATCCCCTTTTTAAAGCTTATGCAGTTCCAGAGAAGATGGCAGCTTAGTAAGATGCACGGATCTTGGTTCCTCCTCCAGAACAGCTGCTGGGGGAGTGGAGACAATACAGAGCAGCTCCCGGAGCCGCAACGGAGATCAAGAAGACAGTGTACCTCATCCTGGAATGGCTGACTGGTTGTGAGAACCCTCTCCGGTGAGATCGGCGAGGGGCGCGGGCTTTCCTGGGCCGGGGCGGCGAGCAGCCGGAGTCCCTCATTTCCTCCTTCCTGGGCCAGCTGGGGGAATTGGACCGGCGGTCCCCTCGGGCCGCGGTGGCTGGCGCCCTCCACACACATGGCCCCCAGGACCAACTGGGAGAATTGGATCGGAGATCCCCAGGCTGCGGAGAACAGTGACCGGGGCCCTTTCCAAGCACGTGACTTCCCGGTCCGGCTGGGAACGGTGCACTCTCCCAGGCCACGGCAGCTAGCGCCCTCCCACCACGCTTGGCGCCCTGGGCCTAGGAGATTCGGTCGGGCGCTCTCCTGGGCTGCGGCAGCCGGTGACCCTCCCCGCGTTCGGATCCCTGGGCCGGCTGGCACTCTTCCAGGCCGCTTCAGCTGGCAAGCCTCCCCAACGGTGAGAGTTTTCCAGGGTTGGAGGACCCACACCACCTTTTACTGGTGGGACCCGCAAACAAACGAGTGCCACGTGCGCCACCTACTGGGCAGGATAAGAAAAACAGAACCCAGAGATTTCACAGAAAAATCTTTCAACCTGTTGGGTCCGACACCCAGGGAAATCTAACTAAATGCCCAGAAGCCAGCAGAAGATAACGGATCACGCTCAACAAATTGAAAATATGGCCCAGTCAAAGGAACAAACCAATAGTTCAAATGAGATACAGGAGCTGAGACAACTAATGCTGAATGTACGAACAGAAATGGAAAACTTCTTCAAAAACAAAATCGATAAATTGAGGGAGGACATGAAGAAGACATGGGCTGAATAAAAAGAAGAAACAGAAAAACTGAAAAAACAAATCACAGAACTTATGGAAGTGAAGGATAAAGTAGAAAAGATGGAAAAAAACAATGGATACCTACAATGATAGATTTAAAGAGACAGAAGAGAGAATTAGTGATTTGGAGGATGGAACATCTGAATTCCAAAAAGAAACAGAAACTACAGGGAAAATAATGGAAAAATTTGAACAGGGGATCAGGGAACTGAAGGACAATATGAACTGCACAAATATACGTGTTGTGGGTGTCCCAGAAGGAGAAGAGAAGGGAAAAGGAGGAGAAAACTAATGGAAGAAATTATCACTGAAAATTTCCCAACTCTTATGAAAGATCTAAAATTACAGATCCAAGAAGTGCAGCACATCCCAAAGAGAATAGACCCAAATAGGCATTCTCCAAGACACTTACTAGTTAGAATGTCAGAGGTCAAAGAGAAAGAGAGGATCTTGAAAGCAGCAAGAGAAAAACAATCCATCACATACAAGGGAAACCCAATAAGACTATGTGTAGATTTCTCAGCAGAAACCATGGAAGCTAGAAGACAGTGGGATGACATATTTAAATTACTAAAAGAGAAAAACTGCCAACCAAGACTCCTATATCCAACAAAATTGTCCTTCAAAAATGAGGGAGAAATTAAAATATTCTCAGACAAAAAGTCACTGAGAGAATTTGTGACCAAGAGACCAGCTCTGCAAGAAATACTAAAGGGAGCACTAGAGTCAGAACCGAAAAGACAGAAGAGAGAGGTATGGAGAAGAGTGTAGAAAGAAGGAAAGTCAGATATGATATATATAATACAAAAGGCAAAATGGTAGAGGAAAATATTATCCAAACATTAATAACACTAAATGTTAATGGACTGAATTCCCCAATCAAAAGACATAGACTGGCAGAATGGATTAAAAAACAGGATCCTTCTATATGCTGTCTACAGGAAACACATCTTAGACCCAAAGATAAACATAGGTTGAAAGTGAAAGGTTGGGAAAAGATATTTCATGCAAATAACAACCAGAAAAGAGCAGGAGTAGCTATACTAATATCCAACAAATTAGACTTCAAATGTAAAAGAGTTAAAAGAGACAAAGAAGGACACTATATACTAATAAAAGGAACAATTAAACAAGAAGACATAACAATCATAAATATTTATGCACCGAACTGGAATGCCCCAAAATACGTGAGGAATACACTGCAAACACTGAAAAGGGAAATAGACACATATACCATAATAGTTGGAGACCTCAATTCACCACTCTCATCAATGGACAGAACATCTAGACAGAGGATCAATAAAGAAATAGAGAATTTGAATATTACAATAAATGACCTAGACTTAACAGACATTTATAGGACATTACATCCCACAACAGCAGGATACACCTTTTTCTCAAGCGCTCATGGATCATTCTCAAAGATAGACCATATGCTGGGTCACAAAGCAAGTCTTAACAAATTTAAAAAGATTGAAATCATACACAACACATTATCGGATCATAAAGGAATGAAGTTGAAAATCAATAATAGGCGGAGTGCCAGAAAATTCACAAATACGTGGAGGCTCAACAACACACTCTTAAACAACGAGTGGGTCAAAGAAGAAATTGCAAGAGAAATTAGCAAATACCTCGAGGCAAATGAAAACGAAAACACAACATATCAAAACTTATGGGACACAGCAAAAGCAGTGCTAAGAGGGAAATTTATTGCCCTAAATGCCTATATCAGAAAAGAAGAAAAGGCAAAAATGCAGGAGTTAACTGTCCACTTGGAAGAACTAGAGAAAGAACAGCAAACTAATCCCAAAGCAAGCAAAAGGAAAGAAATAACAAAGATTAGAGCAGAAATAAATGAAATTGAAAACATGAAAACAATAGAGAAAATCAATAAGACCAGAAGTTGGTTCTATGAGAAAATCAATAAGATTGATGGGCCCTTAGCAAGATTGACAAAAAGAAGAAGAGAGAGGATGTGAATAAATAAGATCAGAAATGGAAGAGGAGACATAACCACTGACCTCACAGAAACAAAGAAGGTAATAACAGGATACTATGAACAACTTTACGCTAATAAATACAACAATTTAGATGAAATGGACGGGTTCCTGGAAAGACATGAACAACCAACTTTGACTCAAGAAGAAATAGATGACCTCAACAAACCAATCACAAGTAAAGAAATTGAATCAGTCATTCAAAAGTTTCCCAAAAAGAAAAGTCCAGGACCAGATGGCTTCACATGTGAATTCTATCAAACATTCCAGAAAGAATTAGTACCAACTCTCCTCAAACTCTTCAAAAAAATTGAAGTGGAGGGAAAACTACCTAATTCATTCTATGAAGCCAACATCACCCTCATACCAAAACCAGGCAAAGATATTACAAAAAAAGAAAACTACAGACCAATCTCTCTAATGAATATAGATGCAAAAATCCTCAATAAAATTCTAGCAAATCGTATCCAACAACACATTAAAAGAATTATACATCATGACCAAGTAGGATTCATCCCAGGTATGCAAGGATGGTTCAACATAAGAAAATCAATTAATGTAATACACCATATCAACAAATCAAAGCAGAAAAATCACATGATCATCTCAATTGATGCAGAGAAGGCATCTGACAAGATTCAACATCCTTTCCTGTTGAAAACACTTCAAAAGATAGGAATACAAGGGAACTTCCTTAACATGATAAAGGGAATATATGAAAAACCCACAGCTAATATCATCCTCAATGGGGAAAAATTGAAAACTTTCCTCCTAAGATCAGGAACAAGACAAGGATGTCCATTATCACCACTATTATTCAACATTGTGTTGGAGGTTCTAGCCAGAGCAATTAGACAAGAAAAAGAAATACAAGGCATCAAAATTGGAAAGGAAGAAGTAAAACTATCACTGTTTGCAGACGATATGATACTATACGTTGAAAACCCGGAAAAATCCACAACAAAACTACTAGAGCTAATAAATGAGTACAGCAAAGTAGCAGGTTACAAGATCAACATTCAAAAATCTGTAGCATTTCTATACACTAGCAATGAACAAGCAGAGGGGGAAATCAAGAAACGAATCCCATTTACAATTGCAACTAAAAGAATAAAATACCTAGGAATAAATTTAACTAAAGAGACAAAAAACCTATACAAAGAAAACTACAAAAAACTGCTAAAAGAAATCACAGAAGACCTAAATAGATGGAAGGGCATACCGTGTTCATGGACTGGAAGACTAAATATAGTTAAGATGTCAATCCTACCTAAATTGATTTACAGATTCAATGCAATACCAATCAAAATCCCAACAACTTATTTTTCAGAAATAGAAAAACCAATAAGCAAATTTATCTGGAAGGGCAGGGTGCCCCGAATTGCTAAAAACATCTTGAGGAAAAAAAACGAAGCTGGAGGTCTCGCGCTGCCTGACTTTAAAGCATATTATGAAGCCACAGTGGTCAAAACAGCATGGTATTGGCATAAAGATAGATATATCGACCAATGGAATCGAATAGAGTGCTCAGATATAGACCCTCTCATCTATGGACATTTGATCTTTGATAAGGCAGTCAAGCCAACTCACCTGGGACAGAGCAGTCTCTTCAATAAATGGTGCCTAGAGAACTGGATATCCATATGCAAAAGAATGAAAGAAGACCCATGTCTCACACCCTATACAAAAGTTAACTCAAAATGGATCAAAGATCTAAACATTAGGTCTAAGACCATAAAACAGTTAGAGGAAAATGTTGGGAGATATCTTATGAATCTTACAACTGGAGGCGGTTTTATGGACCTTAAACCTAAAGCAAGAGCACTGAAGAAGGAAATAAATAAATGGGAGCTCCTCAAAATTAAACATTTTTGTGCATCAAAGGACTTCATCAAGAAAGTAGAAAGACAGCCTACACAATGGGAGACAATATTTGGAAATGACATATCAGATAAAGGTCTAGTATCCAGAATTTATAAAGAGATTGTTCAACTCAACAACAAAAAGACAGCCAACCCAATTACAAAATGGGAAAAAGACTTGAACAGACACCTATCAGAAGAGGAAATACAAATGGCCTAAAGGCACACGAAGAGATGCTCAATGTCCCTGGCCATTAGAGAAATGCAAATCAAAACCACAATGAGATATCATCTCACACCCACCAGAATGGCCATTATCAACAAAACAGAAAATGACAAGTGCTGGAGAGGATGCGGAGAAAGAGGCACACGTATCCACTGTTGGTGGGAATGTCAAATGGTGCAACCACTGTGGAAGGCAGTTTGGCGGTTCCTCAAAAAGCTGAATATAGAATTGCCATATGACCCAGCAATACCATTGCTGGGAATCTACTCAAAGGACTTAAGGGCAAAGACACAAATGGACATTTGCACACCAATGTTTATAGCAGCATTATTTACAATTGCAAAGAGATGGAAACAGCCAAAATCTCCATCAACAGACGAGTGGCTAAACAAACTGTGGTATATACATACGATGGAATATTATGCAGCTTTAAGACAGGATAAACTTATGAAGCATGTAATAACATGGATGGACCTAGAGAACATTATGCTGAGTGAGTCTAGCCAAAAACTAAAGGACAAATACTGTATGGTCCCACTGATGTGAACAGACATTCGAGAATAAATTTGGAATATGTCATTGGTAACAGAGTCCAGCAGGAGGTAGAAACAGGGCAAGATAATGGGCAATTGGAGCTGAAGGGATACAGACTGTGCAACAGGACTAGATACAAAAACTCAAAAATGGACAGCACAATAATACCTAATTGTAAAGTAATCATGTTAAAATACTGAATGAAGCTGCATCTGAGCTATAGGTTTTTGTTTTGTTTTGTTTTTACTATTATTACTTTTATTTTTTTCTCTATATTAACATTCTATATCTTTTTCGGTTGTGTTGCTAGTTCTTCTAAACCGATGCAAATGTACTAAGAAACGATGATCATGCACCTATGTGATGATGTTAAGAATTACTGATTGCATATGTAGAATGGTATGATTTCTAAATGTTGGGTTAATTTCTTTTTTTCTTTAATTAATAAAAAAAAAGGAAAAAAAAAAGCTTATGCGGACATCACTAATCAGAGACAGGGCCAAGATGGCAGCTTAGTGAGGTGTGGAATTTAGTTCTCTCCAAGTAGCTAGTAAATAGCCAGGAACAGTAAAGAACAACCTCTGGGGCCACAGGAATGACTGGACACACAGTGTACACAAGTTTGGACAAACTGGACCAGCTGTGATCCCACCCAGAACTGTGAATCCCTCAAACTACAGAGGCCAGCACCTCTCCCCCACAGGCTGGTTCCCAGAGGGGAAAGAAAGGAAACTTTACCAACAGCAAGGGTTGGTAAAACAGTAAAGCTCAACCAAGCTCCAATTTTGGAATTAATTAACAAATTTTGACTAATAAAAATAGGCTCCCAGCTCAGCTCAACCTCAAATGAAAGCTAAAGTTACTAGTTTTTGCCCCAGCACAGAGGGGTCAGGGTTGATGGGGAAAAAAAAAACAGAGGCTTTTTTTTATCAGACAGCACAAAATACTTGAAGAGGTCTGCATCCCCCCTTTTTTGGAGGGGATATAGGACCTGGTAGAGCAACGTACCAACTTAAGTGCTTGATTAACCAACTGGAGGAATGGAGGTCCTGCTCTGAAAAGGACTTTTTTCTTTGTTTCTACCACTTAAAAGTGCTCTCGGGCTCCAACTGCCCAGGCAAGGGTGGAATTAAACTTATCTGAGAGACAAAGAGGCTGGTCAGGTGAAGGAGATAACTCCCTGGAAGCTTTGCCTTCCCCAGGAGAGGGGTGGGGGCCCAGCTCATGGGGAATCCCTCCCTCAAGGAATTCAGACCCCAGGAACTGGAAAATTGAAGCGATTAAAGTCAGCCTACAACATCTCCTCTGTCTCAACCATGCCTCCAGCAGGGAAAGTCTGCTGAAGTTAAAAGTACCATATCACTTTATGCTGGTGGGACCCACAGGCAGAAAAGTGCCACATACTGGGCAGGATAGGAAAAACGCAGAGTCCAGGGGCTTCATAGGAAAATCTTGCAACCTGCTGGGTCTCACACTCAGGGAAAAGTGCAGGTGACTCTTTCCTCCTGAAGGGAGGCCAGTCTTGTCTGGGAAAATCTGACTGGAGTCAATGATACCTAAGTAGACCCTCCTAAGGAAAAAAAAAGGCATCATATAGGCATGGCAAGAAACAAGAAGTGAAAAATTCTGAACCGTTAAACAAAAGCTATGCTAGAGGCCTAGAATAAGCTGAAGTGAATGTCAAAGACCAGATAGAGAACAAAGCCATCCAGCAAGAAAATCCAAGGTTAAAGAGTGAAAATAATCCCCAGAATAGACTAATTAAGGAATTAAGGAATCACCTAGATGCCAGCAAAAATAATGAATCATACTAGGAAAGTTGAAGATATGGCTCAGTCAAAGAAACAAACCAACAATTCAAATGAGATACAGGAGTGGAAACAATTAAAGCAGAATGTTCAAGGAGACATGGAAAATCTCATCAAAATTCAAATCAACAAGTTGAGGGAGGATATAAAGAAGGCAAGGGATGAACAAAAAGAAGTTGAAAGTCTGAAAAAAACAAATCACCGAACTTATGGGAATAAAAGGCACAGTAGAATAGATGAAAAAACCATGGAAACCTACAATGTTAGATTTTAAGAGGCAGAAGATAGGATTAGCGAACTGAAGGATGGGACATCTGAAATCTGACAAGCAAAAGAAAATATAAGGAAAAGAATGAAAAAATACGAGCAGGGACTCAGGGAATTGAATGACAACATGAAGCACATGTATATAAGTGTTGTGGGTGTCCCAGAAGGAGAAAAGGAGGAAAAAAGAGGAGAAAGACTAATGGAGGAAATTATCACTGAAAATTTCCCTACTCTTATGAAAGACTTAAAATTATACATCCAAGAAGTAGAGCATACCCTAAACAGAATAGACATACTCCAAGGCACTTACTAATCAGAATGTCAGATGTCAAAGAGAAGGAGAGAATTTTGAAAGTAGCAAGAGTAAAGTAATCCATCACATACAAGGGAAGCCCAATAAGACTATGCATAGATTTCTCAGGAGAAACCATGCAAGCGAGAAGACAGTGGTATGGTAAATTTAAGATTCTGAAAGAATTTCATATCCAGCAAAATTATCCCTCAAAAATGAGGGGGAAATTAAAATGTTTTCAGACAAAAAAATCATGGAGATTATTTGTGACCAAGAGACCAGCTCTGCAAGAAATAGTAAAGGGAGCACCAGAAACAGATAGGAAGACAGGAGAGAGAAGTGTGGAGAAGTGAGTAGAAATGAAGGCTATTAGTAAAGGTAAAAAGAGGAAAAATTAGATATGACATATAAAATCTAAAAGGCAAAACAGTAGAAGAAAGTGCTGCCCTTCCAATAATAACAATAAATGTTAATGGATCAAACTCCCCAATCAAAAGATATAGACTGGCAAAATGGATTTAAAAACGGGACCCATCTAGATGCTGTCTACAGGAAACACATCTTAGACCCAAAGATAAACAAAAGTTGAAAGTGAAAAGTTGGGAAAAGATATTTCTTGCAAATAGCAATGAGAAAAGAGCAGGAGTAGCTATACTAATATCTGACAAATTAGACATCAAATGCAAAACAATTAAAAGAGACAAAGAAGGACACTTTGTATTAATAAAAGGAACAATTTAACAAAAAGACATAACAATCATAAATATTTATGCACTGAGCCAGAGTGCTTCAAAATACATGAGGCAAACACTGAAAAAAGAAATAGACACATCTACTATAATAGCTGGAGACTTCAATTCCCCAATCTCATCAATGGACAGAACATCTAGTCAGAGGATCAATAAATAAACAAAGAATTTGAATAATACAATAAATGAACTAGACTTAACAGGAATTTATAGAACATTACACTCCACAACAGCAGGATACACCTTTTTCTCAGTGTTCATGGCTCATTCTCAAGGATAGACCATATGCTGGGTCACAAAGCAAGTCTCGATAAATTTTCAAAGATTGAAATCATACAAAACACTTTCTCAGATCATAAAGGAATGAAGTCGGAAATCAATAACAGGCAGAGTGCCAGAAAATCAACAAATATATGGAGACTCAGCAACGCACTCTTAAACAACCAGTGGATCAAGGTAGAAATTACAAAAGAAATCAGTAAATATCTCAAGGTAAATGAAAATGAAAACACAACATATCAAAATTTATGGAATGCAACAAAGGTAGTAGTAAAAATTTTCTAACAGGGAAATTTATTGCCCTAAATGCCTAGATCAAAAAAGAAAAAAGAGCAAAAATTGAGGAATTAACTGTTCACTTGGAAGAACTAGAGAAATAACAGCAAACTAACCCCAAAGCAAACAAAAGGAAAGAAATAATGCAGATTAGGGCAGAAATAAATGAAATTGATAACATTAAAACAATCAAGAAAACCAATGAAACCAGAAGTTGGTTCTTTGAGAAAATCAATAAAACTTATATACCTTAGCAAGGTTGACAAAAAGAAGAAGAGAGAGAATGCAAATAAATAAAACCAGAGCTGGAAGAGGAGACACAACCACTGACCCTGCAGAAATAAAGGAATTAATGAAAGGATATTATGAGCAACTATATGCTAATAAACTAGACAATGTAGATACAATTAACAACTCTTTATAAATGCATGAACAACCCAATCATAAGTAAAGAAATTGAGTCAGTCATTAAGAAGCTCCCAAAAAAGAAAAGTCCAGGGCCAGATGGCTCCACATGTGAATTTTATCAAACATTCAAGAATTACTACAAATCCTGCTCAAACTTTTCAAAAAAATTAGAGGAGGGAAGGCAACCTAAGTCTTTCTATGAAGTCAACATTACCTTCATACCAAAGCCAGACAAAGATACTACAAGAAAAGAAAATTACAGACCAATCTCTCTAGTGAATATAGATGAAAAAATCCTCAACAAAATTCTTGAAAATTGAATCCTCAGCACATTGAAAGAATTATACACCATGACCAAGTAGGATTCATTCCAGGTAATGCAAGGATGGTTTAGCATAATAAAATCAATTAATGCAGTACACCATATCAGCAAATCAAAGCAGAAAAAACACATCATCATCTCAATTAATGCAGAAAAGGCATTTGACGAAATTCAACATCCTTTCCTGTTGAAAATGCTTCAAAGGACAGGAATAGAAGGGAACTTCCTCAACATGATAAAGGGAATATATGAAAAACCCACAGCTAACATCATCCTCAATGGGGAAAAACTGAAAACTTTCTCCCTAAGATCAGGAACAAGACAAGATGTCCACTGTCACCATTGTTATTCAACATTTTGTTGGAAGTTATAATCGGAACAATTAAACAAGAAAAAGAAATACAAGGCATCAGAATTGGAAAGGAAGAAGTATAACTCTCACTGTTTGCAGATGACATGATACTGTTCATCAAAAACCCTGAAAAATCCACAGCAAAACAACTAGAGCTAATAAATGGGTAAGCAAATTGGCAGGTTACAAGATTAACACTCAAAAATCTGTAGTGTTTCTATATACTAGCAATGAACAATCTGAGGGGGAAATCAAGGGGAAAATTCCATTTACAATTACAACCAAAAGAATAAAATATTTAGGAATAAATTTAACTAAGGATACAAAAGACCTATTCAAAGAAAACTACAAGAAATTGCTAAAAGAAATCACAGAAGCCCTAAATAAGTGGAAGGGCATACCGTGCTCATGGATTGGAAGACTAAATACAGCTAAGGTGTCAATTCTACCTAAATTGATTTATAGATTCAATGCAATATCAATTAAAATCCAAAAAACGTACTTTTCAGAAATAGAAAAACCAATAACCAAATTTATCTGGAAGGACAGAATACTCCTGAATAGCTAAAAATATCCTGAGAAAGAAATGAAGTCACTACCTGACTTTAAGGCATATTATGAAGCCACAGTAGTCAAAACAGCATGGTACTGGCACGAAGATAGATATACTGACCAATGGAATCAATAGAGTGTTCAGATATAGACCCTTTCATCTATAGACAATTGATTTTTGATAAGAAAGTCAAGCCAACTCACCTGGACAAAACAGTCTCTTCAATAAATGGTGCCTAGAGAATTGGATATCCACATGCAAAAGAATGAAAGAGAATCCATATCTCACACCCTGTTCTAGTTTGCTAGCTGCCAGAATATGACACACCAGAGATGGATTGGCTTTTAATAGAAGGGGATTTATTTCATTAGTTCTTCAGAGGAAAGGCAGCTAACTTTCAACTGAGGTTCTTTCTTATGTGGGAAGGCACAGGGTGATCTCTGCTGGCCTTCTCTCCAGGCCTCTGGATTCCAACAACTTTCCCCAGGGTGATTCCTTTCTGCATCTCCAAAGGCCTGGGCTGAGCTGCAAGTACTGAGATGAGGTATGCTGAGCTGCTTGGACTGTGCTATTGCGCGCTCTCATTTAAGCTCCAGCCAATTAAATCAAACACCATTCATCACAGCAGGCACACCTCTTAGCTGACTGCAGATGTAATCAGCAACAGATGAGGTTCACGTACCATTGACTCACGTCCACAGCAACAGAACTGGGTGCCTTTACCTGGCCAAGTTGACAACTGAATCTAACTACCACACACCCTATACAAAAATAAACTCAAAATGGATCAAAGACTTAAACATTAGATTTAAGACCATAAAACTTTTAGAAGAAAATGTAGGGAAATATCATAAATCTTATAATAGGAGGCAGTTTCCTAGATCTCATACCCAAAGCATGAGCATCAAAGAACAAAACAGATAAAGGGAACCCCCTCAAAATTAAACACTTTTGTGCATCAAAGAACTTTGTCAAGAAAGTAAAAGACAGCCTACAGAATGGAAGACAATATTTGGAAATAATATATCAGGTACAGATCCAGTATCCAGACCATATAAAGAGATTGTTTAATTCAACAGCAAAAAGACAAACAACCCGATTACAAAATGGGCAAAAGGCTTGAACAGACACTTCTCAAAAGAGGAAATACAAATGGCCAAAAGGCACATGAAAAGATGCTCAACTCCCCTGGCTATTAGAGAAATGCAAATCAAAACCACAATGAGATATCATCTCACACCCACCAGAATGGTCATTATCAATAAAACAGAAAATGACAAGTGCTGGAGAGGATGTGGAGAAAGAGGCACACTTATCCATTGTTGGTGGGAATGTAAAATGGTACAACCACTGTGGAATGTAGTTTGGTGGTTCCTCGGGAAGCTAAGTATAGAATTGCCATGTGATCTGGCAATACCATTGCTAGGCATCTACTCAAAGGACATGAGGGCAAGTACACAAATGGATATTTGCACACCAATGTTTATAGCAGCATTATTTACAATTGTCAAGAGATGGAAACAGCCCAAATATCCATCAACAGATGAGTGGCTAAACAAGCTGTGGTATATACATACGATGGAATATTATGCAGTTGTAAGACAGAATAAAGTTATGAAGTATGTAACAACATGGATGGACCTTGAGGACGTTATGCTGAATGAGATAAGCCAGAAACAAAAGGACAAATGCTTTATAGTCTCACTGATATGAACTAATATTAATGAATGAACTTGGAGAATTTCAGTTAGGAACAGAGAAAATCAGAAGATAAAAATAGGGTAGATATTGAGTAATTGGAGCTGAAGGGATACAGGACTGATTGTAAAAATTCAGAAATGGATAACACAATACTACCTAAGTGTAATAAAATGATGTTAGTGCACTGAATGAGGCTGAATGTGAGAAGGACAGAGGGAGGAGGGCTGGGGGCACAAATGGAATCGGAAGGAAAGATAGACAATAAAGACTGAGATGGTCTAATCTAAGAATGCCTAGAGTGTACAATGATAGTGATTAAATGTACAATTAAAAAATGCTTTTGCATGAGGAAGAACAAAGGAATGTCAGTATTGCAGGGTGTTGAAATAGATGGTTATTTGTATTTTCAAACTTTAATTTATGTATGAGGCTAAAGCAAAAAAAATGTTTATTTGGTACAAAATGTATATTTTGACTAGTGCATTTCCTAATATAACTTATGTGGACAGGTTAATTGAACACTATAGTACATGGAACCTTGAATAGGACACGAGATTTTGTAGGCTTATCCAGAGTGATGCCCTGATAAATCCCAGAGTGATTTGAACAGTGAATAAAAAAAGTATTTGGAAAGTTCCCTTGGGGGAATGGTGAGAAAGAGGGAAAATTCAACTTTCCCAAGTGGAGATTTCTTGATATTCTCACAAGCAGTGGGGACAACCAAAGTAATAGGCTGAGCCCCAAATCTTGGGGATTGTTCATACGAAACTTAACCCTGCAAAAGATAGGCTAAGTCTACTTAAAATTAGGCCTAAGAGTCACCCCCAAGAGAAGTGCTTTTTTTGCTCAGATGTGGCCTCTCTCTCTCTCAGCCAACACAACAAGCAAACTCACTGCCCTCCCCTCTCTATGTGGAACGTGACTCCCAGCGTTATAAACCTCCCTGGGACAGAAATCTTAGAATGAGCTAAGACTCAGTATCAAGGGTTTGAGAAACCTTCTTGATTGAAAGGGGAAAGAGAGAAATTGAGACAAAATAAAGCATCAGTGTCTGAGAGATTTCAAATAGAATCAAGAGGTTATCCTGGAGGTTATTCTTACACATTATATAGATAACCCCATTTTAGTTTAAGGTGTAATAGAAAGGCCAGAGCTAAGAACCTGAAACTGTAGAGCTGTGTTCCAGTAACCATGTTTCTTTAAGATGATTGTATAATGATATAGCTTTCACAAAGTGACTGTGTGATTGGGAAAACCTTGCTATGATGCTCCTTTTATCTATGGTATGGACAAATGAGTAAAAAATATGGATTAAAAATAAATAAATAATGGGGGAACAAATGTTAAAATAAATTGAATAGGGGGAAAAACTAGTGGTCGATGAGAGGGAGGGGTAAGGGAGATGGTATGTGAGTTTTTTCTTTTTTCTTTTTATTTCTTTTACTGGAGTGATGCAAATGTTCTGAGAAATGATCATAGTGGATGAATATACAACTATGTGATGATATTATGAGCCACTGAATTGTACACCAAGTACAGAATGTTTATATGTTAAGAATGTTTGCCTTGTATATTGATTGGTTTTATTGATAAAAATTTTTAAAAAAGAAGAAATAAAACAAATTGATTATTGGTAGCAAGATTGAATCACTAATCAAATATCTCCCAACAAAGAAAAGGCCAGCAACCAAAGGCCTCACAGGT
This sequence comes from Tamandua tetradactyla, assembly GCF_023851605.1. Classification (NCBI taxonomy): domain Eukaryota; kingdom Metazoa; phylum Chordata; class Mammalia; order Pilosa; family Myrmecophagidae; genus Tamandua; species Tamandua tetradactyla. The sequence goes on along the minus strand of NC_135339.1, from coordinate 15,656,214 downwards.
GAATTTTTACCAAACTTTTCAAGAATTAACACCAATCCCACTCAAACTCTTCCAAAATTTGAAGAGGAGGGAACACTCTCTAATTCATTATATGAAACCAACATCACCCTCATAGAAAATCCAGATAAAGGTACCAAAAAGAAAGAAAAGTACAGACCAAAACCCCTTTGAATAAAGATGCAAAAATCCTTAACAAAATACAAACAAACTGCATCCAACAACACATTAAAACAATTATACACCATGATCAAATGGGATTTATCCCAGGTATGCAAGTGAGCTTCAAGATAAGAAAATCAGTCAGTGTAATACACCACATTGAAAGAATGAAAGAAAAAAATACATTATAATGTCAGTTGATCAAAAAAGCAAACTCTAACACTTTTTCATGATAAAAACAATCAGATAAATAGAAATACAAGGTCACTTCTTCAACATGACAAAGGACATTTATGAAAAACCCACAGTTAACATAACACTCAATGATAGAAGACTCAAGACTTCTTCCTGAGGTTAGAAACAGACAAAGTTGTCCACTTTCACCACTGCCATTCAATATTGTGCTGAAATTTCTAACCAGAGAAATTACATATGAGAAGGAAGTGAAAGCCATCCAAAGTGGAAAGGAAGAAGTGGAATTTTCCCTATTTGCAGATGACATGTTCCTATATACAGGAAATCCTGAAAAATCCACTACAAAACTATTGAGACTAATCAACAAATTTGACAATTTGACAGAGTACAAAACTAACACACAAAAATCAGTAGCGTTTCTGTACACTAATAATGAACAATCGGAAGAAGAAATCAAGAAAACTTTCCATTTACAATAGCAACTAAAAGAAGGAAATACCTAGCAATAAATTCAACTATGAATTTAAAGGACTGCTACATGGAAATCTACAAAGTATTGTTGAAAGAAATCAAAGAAGACCTAAATAAATGGAAGGGGGTTGCATGTTCATGGATTGGAATAATAAATATTGTTAAGATGTTAATTCTACCCAAAACAATTTACAGATTAAATGAAATCTCAATCAAATTCTAAAAGTTTTCTGTACAGAACTGGAAATGACAATCATCATATTTATATGGAAGGGTAAGGGAACCGAATAGAGAAATCCATATTGAAAAAGAAGAACAAAGTTGGAGGATTCATACTTCCTGATTTTGAAACTTATTGCAAAGCTACAGTAATCAGGACAATGTGGTTTGTGGCACAAGGGTAGACATTCAGAACAATAGAAATGAATTGAGAGTTCAGAAATAAACCCTCCTATCTGTGGCTAATTGATTGTAGATAATCATTCCAAGTCCACCTGATGGGAAAAGAATAGTTTTTTCAACAAAAGGTCCTGGGAAAACTGGATATCCATATGCAAAAGAACAAATGTTGATCCTACCTCACACCATATACAAAAATTAACTCAAATGGCTTCTCCCAGCTGACCCAGGTGGAGGTAGCTTCATCTTGGCGGGGCTGTAGGGACCTCGGCTGAGGATGGCTACCCCTTACTGGCCCTCTCCCTTCATGCCCACGAGTCCCCATGACTTATAGACCTCTTGCATCTGATATCGTGGGGTGAGGTGCCAGCAAGCCTGGGGAGAGTGGTTACCACCGAGGAGCCGCTATCATGACCAAGATGAAAAAGGTCCTGAAAACAACTGAGGCTCAGAACCTGCTACACCAGCTGAATGCCCTTTTGGAATAGGAGTCCAGATGTCACCCAAAGGTCTGCGGCTTGAGACTAATTGAGTTGTACATGAATGGCTTCAGAATGACTGCAAACCTAAGAGACTTTGAAGTAAAAGATCTTCTAAGCATAACTCAGTTCTTTGACTTTGATAGAGACATTTTCTCTAGCAGTGAATCTACTGGACAGATTCCTGTCCAAAATGAAGGTTCAGCCCAAGCACCTTGTGTGTGTCGGACTGAGATGCTTTTATTTGGCTATAAAATCAATTGAAGAGAAAAGAAATGTCCCATTGGTGACTGACTTCATCTGTATAAGCCAGTATTGGTTCACAGTTTCAGACTTGATGAGAATGGAAAAGATTGTACTGGAACAGGTGTGTTGGAAAGCCAAAGCTACTACTGCCTTTCAATTTCTACAACTCTACCATTCACTTATTCACTCTTACAGAGAACATGCCATGTGGAAGGAGAAATAACCTTAATTTTGAAAGACTAGAAGTTCAACTTAAGGCATGCCACTGCAGATCATATTTTCTAAAGCAAAGCCTTCTGTGTTAGCATTGTCTATCACTGCATTGGAGATCCAAGTACAGAAGTATATAGAATTAAGAGAAGGAGTAGAACGCCTTCAGGAACATTCCAAGATAAATGGCAGAGATTTGATGTTCTGGCAAGAGCCTGTATCCAAGTGTTTAGCTGAATATTCATCAAACAAGTGTTCTAAACCAAATGTTCAGAAATTGAAAGTAATTGTTTCTGGGTGTACTTCATGGCAACTGAAGCACCATTACTACAGAATCACCAACCTTCCAACAATTCCCGAAGCAGTTCCATAATCGGATTAATTCGGCAACAACATCTCCCCTCTGGAGCCTTTTTCCACAACTCTGAGCTATGGATACCTTAGTGCTATAAGGGATTTAAGCTGTGAAGTCTCAGAACATCACAACTAGATTACACTGATGTTCTCAGGTGTGGGAAAACTGCCTGCTTAATAGTAAGCTATAGTAGAATTATATTTAGATTTGAATTCATCTGTGAAGCCTACAAATCAGCTAACAGAAAACATGAAGTTAATGGCAAGTCTGGGAAGATAAACTGTGAATCTTCATTTCTAAAGCTGATCCAAATTTCTATATTGGATCAATATATTGTATTTAGGTGGTATTGAATGTGGTAACCTACTTACATTAAGTCATCTTAAGTGTGCTTTTTAAATTGTGAGGTATATATCAAAACCAACTTTCACATGCACTTTTTAGGCATAACAGATCAGTTGAGGCAGTATTAAGTTTCTTGGTACTCATGATGCCAAGTGACAGGTATTCCAGAGATGTGGATTTATTACTACATGGCAATTACATTTAAATTTGAGAGTACTTTATGTAAAACAGAAAATAGAGACCTGGCATATTCATTAAATTATTAATATTTTTTAGAAAATATTGCTAGAGAGCACAGGTGATGTTTATATCCATGACAAACATTTTTATATAAAATATACTGCCTCGGTCTAGTCCCATCAACAAAGTTAGTTTTTCTTGTAACAAAATAATCATTCCAAAAATTTGCTTTACCCCAACAAGCAAGTTTAGGCTTAAATTAATATGCTAGAAGTTTTTGCTAAGGACTGTTTTCATAAAATAGTCATTTCCTAATTTAAAATTTAATTTAATTTAAAAGGAAGGGTATACTTTCAGTAATGCCCAAACTGCGCCAAAACAAAGTCTTAAGTGAATTATGCCTTAAAATAGGTAATGTTCAGGATTTTCCATGTAAATCAGTGAGTGTAAGGTCTACAGTATTAAAATCACTGCTGTTAAGTAGTCACTCAGTGCAAATGTGTAACCTGAGTCCATCCAGAATAGCTGTAACAAATTCATATTTACTTTTGACATCATGTTGTGGATACATAAATAGGCAATGAAGAATAAACCAAAGAACTACAGTAATACCTACAGAGTAATACTTAACTTTTGTAAATAATGTTTGTGGATAACTTTTCAGTTTTCCCAAATGGCTGACACATTTCAACATTTTGAACATATCGGTGTTACTTTTGTGCTGGCAGAGGTAACCTAACAAACTATCACTATGTTTGATACTAAAAGATATACCTTTCAATGAAATTACTGAAATGTAAAAAATAAATTAACTCAAAATGGATAAAGATATAGAACTGTAAAACTCATAGGAGACAATATGAAGAAGAATATTCAGGACCTTGTGTGAGACAGTGGTTTCTTAGACTTTACATAAAACATACCAGCAACAAAAGAAAAAAACGGAAAAATGACACATCTTCAGAATTAAAACTTTTGGGCATCAAAGGACTTCATCATGAAAGTTAAAAAAAAGCAATCTACTGAATGGAAGAAAATATTTGGATATCACATATTTAGTAAGGGTTGAATATCGGGAAAATTATTCTATAAGGAACTGCTAGAACTCGTCGACAAAAAAATCAAATAACCCAATTAAACAACCCAATTAAAAAATGGACAGAAGTCTTGACTAGATATTTCTCTGAAGATATACAAATGACCAATAAGCACATCAAAAACCACAATATTATACCATTTCACACCCACTAAAATAGAGACTATTTTTTTAAAACTCAGAAAATATCAAGTGTTGGAGAGAATGTGGAGAAAGAGGGACACTGGTTCATTGCTGGTGATAATGTAAAATGGTGCAGGCACTGCGGAAGACAGTGTGGTGATGCCTCAGGAAGTTAAGTATAGAATTACCATATGGCTATGACTTGGCAATTCCATTTCTAGGTATATATCCAAAAGAATTGAAAACAGGAACTCAGTTATTTGGACACTGATGCTCATAGAACCATTATTCACAATTGCCAAAAGATGGAAGCAACCTAAGCATCAATCAATCCATCAATGGATAAACAAAATGTGGTATATACATGCAACGGAATATTATTCTGCTGTAAAAGGAAAGAAGTTCTGATACCTGCTACAGTATGGATGAACCTTGAAAATATCATGTTGAGTGAAATAAGCCAGACACAAAAGAACAAATATTGTATTATCTCACTTACATAAAGTACCTAGAATTAGTAAATTCTTAGAAACAGAAAGTCTATTACAGGTACCAGGGGTTGAGGGTGAGGGGAATGGGAATTTATTGGTCAAATGAACGTAAAATTTCTGTCAAGGGTGATCTGAAAATTCGGATAATGGATGGTGGTGATGGTAGCACAATGTTATAAGTGTAGTTAGTACCACTGAATTATATATTTGAACGTGGTTATTAGGGGAAATTTTGAGTGTTATAGACATGACTACAATAAAAATTGATGAAGAGGAGGAGGAGGAGAAGGAAGGAGAAGAAAAAGAGGAAGAACGATGTAAAGACAAAGAGTAAAAGGAAGAGGAGGGGAGGGATAGGGGAGAAGAAGGAAGGGGAAGAGGTTGAAGAAAATGAAGAAAGATTCCCATCCAGGGCAGGCCAAGATGGCTCAGCAGGTAAGAGTGCTTGCCTGCAATGCCTGAGGACCCGGGTTCGATTCCCAGTGCCTGCTCATGTTAAAAAAAAAAAAAAGAAAGAAAGATTCCCATCCAAACTCTAGCCTAACTTTATACCTTAAGGAGCTTTAAAAAGAAAAGCAAGCTAGCCTAAAGCTAGAAGAGTAATGAAATAATAAGTATTGGAATAGAGTAAATGAAATAGAGAACAGAAAAACAAAACAATAGGGAGAATCAATGAAACCAAAGCTTGGCTCTTCGAAAAGATTAGTAGAATTGACAAAACTTAAGCTAGTTTGAAAAGAAAGAGAGAGGATTTAAATACCTGAAATAAGAAATGAAAGTTAATATATCTACTGCTGACCTTACAGAAATGAAAAGAAATATAAGAGATGACTATGAACAACTGCACGATAATAAATTAGATAACCCAGATGAAACGGACAAATTCCAAGAACACACAACCCAAACTTAGTAAAAAAGAAACAGAAGATTTGAGCATATTATAAGAAGAGACTGAGTCAGTCATCAGAAATCTCCCAACAAATAAAAGCTCAGAACCTTATGGCTTCAATGTAAATGCTACCAAACATACAAATACGAATCAGCAACAATTTTTCCCAACCCTTCCAAAACATGGAAGAGGAGGGAAAATGCATTCTACTACAGACAAAGCCAGACAAAGACATAATAAAAAACAAAACTATATACAAATATCCCCTATGAATATGAATGTCAAAATTCACAATGAAAGACTATGGAATTCTATTCAGCAATATCTTAAGAAGATTATACATTATGACCAAGCTTGATTTATCTCAAGATGACAATCAAAACTCAATAAATATAATCTATACAATTAATAAAATGAAGAAATAAGCCAGTCCAATCGATGCAGAGACAGAATTTTACAAAATCCAACACTCTCTCATGACAAAATCATTAAATATTCTATGAATATAAGGGAACTTCCTCAAGGTAATAAACTGCAGTTATGAGAAATTCATAGTTAACATTGCATTTAATGGTGAAATATTGAAAGCTTTTCACATAAGATAAGCAGAAAGACAAAGATTCCTGCTTTTGACACTAGTATTCACCATTTACTATTGGAAGTTCTAACCAGAGAAATTAGATAAGCAAAAAATTAAAAGACATCCAAATTAGAGAGGAAGAAGTGAAACTGTTTCTATTTGCATATGACATGATCCTATATACAGAAAAAGAATTTACAAAAAGCTATTAGACCTATCAACAAATCCAGCACAGTTGAAGGATAATATCAGCATACAAAACATATTCTATTTCTGTGGGCTAATTGTAAGAAAACCATAATTTATAATAGCATAAAAAAAGAATAAAAACTAATGAATAAATTTTACCAAGGAATTGCAAGACTTGTACACTGATAAATACAAAATATCACTGAAATAAATTAAGGAAGATAAAAATACATAGAAAGACATCCGTGTTCATGAATTGGAAAAGTTATTTTTGTAAAGATAGTAATACTCACCCCAAGCAATCTACAGTTTCCATGCAAACCCTGTCAAAATACCAGTGATCTTTTTTTTGCAGAAATGAAAAATCTGATCCTAAATTTGATATGAAACTTCAAGGCATTCCAGATATCCAAAACAATCTTGAAAAAGAAGAACAAAATTGGAGGACTTACACTTCCAAATTTTAAAACTAACCATAAAGCTGCAGTAATCAAAGTAGTTTGGTACTGGCATAAAGATAGACAAATAGATTTATGTAGAAGTCTTGAGAGGGGAAAAAATCACATACATCCATTGTCAACTGACTTTTGACAAGGGTTCCAGGACCATTCAAAGGGGAAAGAATAGTCTTTTCAACATATGGCACTGGGACAACTGAATATTCAAATGAAGAAGAAATTTCCTGATATTAGAGGAAAGTTGTCCATCTTTCACCACTGAATGAAAATGTTATGAAGAGGAGAAGGAAGAGGAGGAGAAGGAGAAGGGAAAGAAGGAGAAGAAAGGGGAGGAGGACGAAGAGGAGGAGGAGAAGATGGAGAAGGAAAAAGAGAGGAAGAAGGAAAAGGAGAAGGAGAAAGGAGGGGGAAGAGAAGGAAGAGGAGAAAGAGAAGAAGGAGAAGGAGGAGGAGGAGAAGAAAGGGAAGGGGAGGGGAGGAAGAGGGGGAGGTGCAGTGCCCTTCATTATATTGAGGAAGATCTACTCTTCCCATCCCATCCCTTCTACCTCACACCATACACAAAAAATTGACTCAAAATTGACAAAAGATATAAATAGAAAACCTATAGCCATAAAAGTCTTGGAAGAAAACCTAGGGGTAAGTCTTCATGACCTTAGCTATGGATTCTTAGAAATGAACCAAAAACAAAAGCAACAGAATGAAAAATAAATGAGCTGGAGTTCATCAAATTTTGAAACTTCTGTGCATCAAAGGGTACTATCAAGAGAGTAAAAGACAACCTAGAGAATGGGGAAAATATTTGCAAATCTTATTTCTGATAAGGATCTAGTATCCAGAATATATAGTTAACTCTTACAATTCAACAACATAAAGACAAACAACCCAAATTGAAAATGGACAAAAGACTTGAATATGTATTTTCCCCAAGAAGATATACAAAGACCAATAAGCATATGGAAAGATGGTAAATGTCATTAGTCAGTATGATATGCAAATCAATGCAATGCCAATTCAACCCCACTTGGATAGATTTAAAACATAAAAATTAAAAAAAAATAGCAAGTGTTGGTGAGGATGTGGAAAATTTGGAACCTTCATACTTTGCTGAAAGGAGTGCAAACAGGTGCCGCTGTTACGAGAAACAGCTGAGAAAGTTTAAAAATAGAATTAACATTTAGCCTGCCAATTTTACTTCTAGATATATACCTAAATAATTGAGACTGGGTATTTAAACAAATATTTGAACAAGAATATTCATAATAGCACTATTCACAATAGCCAAAGGTGGAAATAACCCAAATATTTTTCAACCTGTGTGGAAAGAACAATGCCTGAATGAGGGCAAGGCAGAGACCTGCTAAGAAAAGACCACCCCACAGAAAACAAATGGGAGGTTTTTAAAGGTATAAAGCAGAAAGCAAAAAGTGACTCCTACCAGGTAGCAGTGACCATAATCCCTGTCTGCACAGGCTGCTTCCTCTGCAGCTTCTCTACCTGCCCCACCCCCTACCAAGTTATGCCAAGCAGCTCTCAGATCTTTCCAAATATCTGGGCAGTGCTTTTGAGGTGAAGTAGAAAGAGAAGTGGGCACAGCCGGTCCTGGCTTTGGGGATCTTCAGGTGCAAGTTGCTTTTGAAATACCTGGGGGTCATTGTGCAACTCTCTGGTTTTCTCTGGACCTGGATATCTTAGATTCCTGGACATCTGTAAAATACAAACACTGATATAGCTACTTAACTTGCAGAGCTGCAGGTGCAGATGAGATCATGGACTGAAAAATGCTCCATAAAATCTAAGGTGATTTGTGTGTAGTGACATGAATAGCAGGACTAGGTTTCCAGTACTCAGGTGGGGTTCAGAGCAATGAGCCAACAAGGAAGAAAATTGCCCCACTCTTGAAGTGGGTTCTCAAAAGATCAGGGCTAGGCAGCTCAGATTACAAAATAGGTATAAATAGAGAGTTCCTTCCAAGCAGGGGTAGTTTGCCTGGAGCTCCCGGGGCACTGGAGGAAGCAACCTGTGAGTGTTTCTGACCCTGTCTCTCATTTTATTTTCCCCACATCCTGTGATGCCCCTGTCCATCTGGACCATTCATTCTACTCGTGTTGGCAAAAGCGGGGGTCTGTGCAGTGGTTCTAGTCTAGGAGGAGTGAGTTGGGTGTGCTTTTGCCTCTCACTTGTTTGCCTTGACTCATTAGGAGATTTGCTTTAGAGATGTGAAGAGGGTAGGTGGGTGGATTATAATGCCCACCTAGAACCCAGATGTCACTGTGTAAGGCCTCAGGTGGAAACTGTAATTCAAATTTCCCTTTTGGCTCCTTCTCTGTCCCTTATTTCTTTCTTCAGAAAGAAGTGTTGTATATGAGAAGCAGACTGGGAATTTACAGACCTCTGGGAGGCTACCCTAGCACCAAATGCCCCTGAGACAGAGATAAATCTGCCTCTTTCTTACCCTCAAGCCATTATCTATAAAACATATTGCCTGAACTAGATCTCTGGTTTTCAAATCAAGTCACAGAGGAATTTTTAAAAAAAAAAAAAATATTGCTCTGAAAGCTTAATATAAACTGAACACTGCTCAGGTTGAAGAGAACCATGGCTCTGCCCACTCCTTTGCTGCCCCAGCTAAGATACCTCTACTGAATCCAAAGACTGATAACCTCTGATTTAACTCTATTCACTGCCCCTTCCCTCTACAATGGGGTGTATCCTATGCCATTCTGAGCCAGTGGACAGAAAGTCTATTGCCTTTCATTCATCTTCAGAAACAGGTATAGGTCCTCAGAGTTGAGGCTGCTGCAGGCTATGATACAATGCCCTTGCTTTGGCTGACTCTTGTCCTCAGGGCTCATGATTGAGCCTTTACCAGAACAAGCGTGGCAAAGCAACTGCTGGCCTGTGAGCTTACCTGCACAGATCCTGGACCACTAAGTGCTTCTAGAGACTCTCAGCATGCCCAAGTTGTGAAGTCAAAATACTTGGAAGAGGATAGCACAAAAACAGGGATCATCACAGACCAGAATCAAGCAGCTGGAGAAGGAGGGAATTTTTCTGGCCAGGAACCCCCTCCCCTATTTCCATTCTCCCTTCTTTTTACACATCTACCTTCAGGTCCCTCAGGCTTTGCTCCGGGCCTCTGTGACTCCCCTTGGGCTCTCCCCACTCTCATCACTTTAGATTTTCTCTCTGGGAGAAGATGCTCCATATAGGGATTGACCCGGGTCCTGGCACCCTTCCTCATCTCACTTCCAACCTAGTTCCTAAGTCCCTCCAAGATAGTAATTGAAAGCTGCTTTTTGTCCCCCATCCCCAAAGTTTGCCTCCACCTGACAGCATTGCCCATCTTTCACATCCCCTCCTCTAAGAGGCCTTTCTCAGTCCTCTCAGGTGGTCTGGGCAAAATTCTGTGTCCGAGGGTCTCTCCAGCAATAAATTTGTGTCTCCTTCTGGACACTTTTACTTGGGTTCCCTCTGGGAATTTCCTTATGGAGACAGCATCTAGTCCAGGAACAGCAAATCACCTGGCAAACATGCGGCCATGTATTCAGCCTTTGCTCAGAACTGGGGAGACAGTGCTCCTTGCTGCCTGGGGTTCTTCTGTGGAGAGAAATGGGAAGACACTGTAAGAGTAGGAAGGTGGGGGGAATGGAGGCTTAGGGATCAACAAATCTGTCCCTTCATAGGCTGGCTGGGGCCCATGGCGAGGCCTCCTAATACAAATACAAAGGCTTAATACAAACCCTATTACAGATACTGTCCAGTCTGGACTCTTGCTCCTTTTTCAGGCCCAAGACAGCAAGGAAGATGAAATGGATTTGCCTTTTCTGAATTAAGCTAATAGCTTCAATTTTACTGTTGTGAGAAGGAGAACCCTGTCCAAAGGCACTCAATGAATCCTTCCTGCTGTGATGGCCTCAATGAAGCATGCTACATCCTAGCCCCTGGGCTGACAGCAACGCCCTTGGGGAAGCACAGAAGGGAGGACATGGGGGCACCTGAGGACAGGTGAAGGTTGCTGGGGACCCAGGTCAAAGCTCAAGCTGGGTAACTCATGCACTCCAAGGCCAAACTGTGTGCCCACCTTGTAGTTAATCTATTTTAAGTAGTCCTGCTACCCTGAGCCCCACAACAAGAAACAGGAGGTGGAGAGCTAGGTTCACCTCCTCTCTGAACTTCAAGAGCTGTATTGAGTTCTAAATCATGCCCTAGAATCAAAAGCATCTCCTTTCTCTTCCTGTTCATTTCCCCCAGGCCATGCTGCTCCTCAGTCTTTCTGCACTGGTCCTGCTCACACTGTCCCTGGGGTCCCTGGGAGCAGAAATGAAGATCTATCCCCAGAGAACAGAGACCTCCACCTGCACACTGGTCATGTGTAGCCCCCTGGAGAATGGCTTGCCTGGTCGCGATGGACGGGATGGGAGAGAGGGTCCCCGGGGCGAGAAGGGGGATCCAGGTAGAGCTGGGACGATGGGCTTGTCCTGGAGGGTTGAAGTGGTACTGAAATTGTAAGCAGCCCAGCATCTCTGGATAGTCTGCTATGGATGTTTGAGACACGGACTGCCCCATAAACATCGAATCCAACTAAAATACTGCTCTACCAGTTAGCAAATAACTTCTGCCCTGAGTCCTACGTGCCTTCCTTCATACTCCTGACTGCCCTGACTATAAGACCCTCTGAATTCCTCCCACCCCAGGAATGAGTAAACAGTGGGTGAATGACATGTAGCTGGGGCATTGACCTGTTGTTCATTCTAATTGGATGGTGCCTCTGCTGGGTGTTAAATATTTTTAATATCATCCTTTCAGATGAAGGGTTTGTCTTAATACATTCAGAAGGGAAGGAAGGAGAGCTCATGCTTCTTTAGTATTTCATTTAATCCACCCATTTCATCTGTAGTGTGGATTGTAACAGAACATAGGACACGATACCCAGCACAGAACACTTCTCCCACCCAGCAAATGAGTAGTGGCCCTTCCCCAGCACACTCTTGTCCCAGGCAGGCCCGGCCCCTCAGCCGAATCTGAAACATCACCTCCCCTCAGCATATCTCTTTAAATTCTCTTTACCCTCTAAGTCCCATTTCCTCCTTCAGGGAGAGAGCTCCAATATCTGTGTGTTCTGGGGTTAGGAGCACTGTGATAGGACTAGAGACTTCTCATACACTGTTTTCCTCACTTGTTACTTTTGTTGCACAGTTTAAAATTAGATTACAAATCCCTTGCAGACCATGACCTGGTGCTAACATTTGCATCTTGCCCCGTACTAAGCATAAAGTAGATGGTTTTAGTGAACAGGTAAATGAAATAATGAGCAAATGGACAAATAACTGAGTAAACAAATTAACCCCACCGGCCAAGTGCCATTTCTAATACAAATGTTGGTTCTGGGCAGGGGAGAATATGAAGTCCATGATCAAGGATAAATGCTGAGCATTATTGCTTATCCTTAATACTGTGGCCTTTCGTAGGGGAAGTAGTACTGCATGGCGAGTCAGACAGGTCTTGGCTGGAATCTATCTCCAAGGCTGACCCCAGCCAAGCCTGTTTCCTCACATGTAAAATGGGTCTGCTGGAACCCATTTCCTGCATCTTCAGGGTATTGAGGATTATGAATGTGTAATATCCATCCCTATAGAACCCTGGAGGAACATGGGAGACCTGACACTGCAGGCAGTTGACTCCTCCTGAGCCTAGAGCCAGGTTTATGTCCACTTCTTCTACTGCTGCAGGTTTACCAGGAGCTGTAGGCCAAGCAGGAGTGCCTGGCCCAGTTGGCCCAGTTGGACCTAAAGGGGACAATGGCTCTGCTGGAGAACCTGGAACAAAGGGTGACTCTGGACCACGTGGTAAGCAACTGGGTATGGAATGCGTATTGCTCCAGGTGGTGCTGCTGCCTGCCAGGAGGAGGCTCAAAGGATATGTACAGAGTCCAGCTCAGGCTGGAAGAAGGTCATTCTGAAGGTGGCCCTGAGTTATTTCAGGGAAGACTGATGCCAGTGTTGGGTGGCAATCCTCTGGTATGGTGCTGCCTATTTGACCTCTATTTCTGCCCTAATCGTACCCTGCATTCCACATCTAAGAGGACTCAGTGTCACTGATTGGACTGCTCCTCTTAACCAGGGCCTCCAGGACCTCCAGGTGCACCTGGTACAGCTGGAAGAGAGGGTCCCCCAGGGAGTCAAGGGAGCATAGGACTTCAAGGAAAATCAGGCCCAAAAGGAGAAGCTGGGCCCAAAGGTAGGAAGGTGGCCCATGTGGGAGGAGAAGGAAGGAATGTTTTTGACCATCCATGCTGTGCCCTAAGACACACTCAGAACACCAGTCCTGAGCCCAGTCTGTCAACACTGGGAAGCCTTGCCATGAACACCAGACAGCTTATGGAGGGGCAGAACTGCTGATCTTCAAACCTCCCTTCTTCCCACTTTCCTATTCTTACCGTGCTTTCCTATCCACAGAAGAACCCCAGGCAACAAGGAACACAGTCTCCCTAGATCTCTCTCTCACCCTGAAGCTGTAGGTGGAAAGCACCGTCACTGAGGAGATGATCCATGCTAAACACACTCTCAATAGTGTATGTCCCTATTCCTTCCTCAGGAGAAATCGGTGCTCCAGGCACTCCAGGATCTGCAGGGACTAGAGGCCCTACAGGGCCTAAAGGAGAGAAAGGTGCCATGGGTGAGCGTGGAGCCCCTGGAAATGCTGGGGCAGCAGGTAAGCAATGGAAGGAGGTCCAGGTCTCTTGTGCCCACGTAGAGCTGTCAGTGCTCTCCCACCTACCACCACTGGTAAAGTCAAAGCTGGTATCGCTGTGCAATGGGGAGAGTCTATATTCAAGGAAAAAGCATTGCTGGTCTCTGGGAATTGTCTGTTTTTAGGGGGTATAGAGTCCTGAACAATGAAGATGGTCAGTAGATGGGGAAGGGTATCTGGCTAGGTTCTGGGACAGACTATATGAAGAAATGGTATTGCTGGGCAATGTGAACAACCAGTCTACAGAGTGGGAACAAATGCTGGAAAATTAGTATGTGGTTTACTGCACTCTTTTCCTCTAAACCCAGGTCCTGTTGGTGCTGGGGGTTCACAGGGACCTCCAGGTGCCAGGGGTCCCCCAGGACTGAAGGGAGACAGAGGTGTTCCTGGGGACAGAGGACCCAAAGGAGACAGTGGACTTCCAGGTAGATTAGCAGCCCCTGATTCTGGGACCCGTAACTAGAGCATAAGTAGGGAGAATAGAGGTCATCTTCAGGTCAGGACAGGCCCTCCTCTCAAATGTCTGCCCCACTAATTATAGGAAGTGGGTGGAATGCAGGGAAGGCTGGCAGGCTGGAAGGGAGTTGAATTAGGATCTGGTACTTGTCAGAAGGCGAATTTGGGCAATTTCTCCTTATGACCATTTGGAAAACTACAGTGGCTTCTTAATTCAAAGGACAGTTTCAAGCATCAAATAACCCAATAGATGGGAAATGTCTGAGGAATGAGTATTCTTGTAGAACAAAAGTGAAGTGCCATCAGATTCCCAGAATTATGGAGTTCAAATGTCAACTGGCTCAGTATCAGTAAAAGCAGCACCCTGTCAGCTAGTTCACAGCAGAACCACAGGGAATCCCACAGTAAGCAGGGGCCAGCAGTGTGGCAAATGTGGGCTTCCCGGGGCTCAGTCCCAGTCCCCAATAACAGAGGACCTTGCCCTTCAGGTCCAGGCTCTGAGTTGATCCCAAGCTGTCTTTACTCAGCCCTTCTCTCTTCTGCAGACATCGTGGCTCTGAGGCAGCAGGTGGAGGCCTTACAGGGTCAAGTACAGCTCCTCCAGGCTGGCTTCTCTTTGTATAAGAAAGGTAAGATCCTGCACATAAACTTGAATCAGCCAGTGAGGCTTGGTCTCAGACTGGGTGTGGGCCTTGGTTTGGGCTGAGCTGGGGCTAGACCTTCGGTAGGGCCTGAGGCTGAGACTGGTCTGGATCTAATGAGAATAGGGCTGGGGCCATGTGTAGGGCTAGAACTGGGACTGGTGAAAGAGTGGAGCTAGAGCTGGGACAGGTAAGGAAACTATAGCTCCAGAAACTGGAAGGGGATCCAAGGGACAAGTAGGAAGATAAAGCCCATGTCGTCAGTTCAGGGACTGGAAGACAAATGATCCTCTCATGGCTTTTAGTCTCCTGAATACCCTCTGCCATCAATGCCTCTTGTGCCCTGAGCCAGGATAATGCCTGAGTTACCTTCTATTTAGCAGGCATTCACTTCTACTTTCACTCTTACTCCTTCTCTCCTGTGCTGGTCCTTGTGACAGAACCTGGACACAAAGTCACCCAACCCAGGATGCATTTCTTACCTCTGAAGGGGCAGGTATGGGAATGCCCAGAGATGTTGCAGCACAGCCCAAGGCAGCACAGAAACCAAGTGAGAACCTGAAAGATGGACCTGGGATGCTGCCCTGGGGGTGGAAAGCAGATGGTTCAACCTTGAAACATGGCCATCGTGTATCTTATTCTAGAACATGACCATCAGCTAGGCAAGAGCCAAATGATGCATGGTGGATGTCAGGCCTACACACCTTGGCTGTTTTGGTATGGCAGGCTTCCTCAGTAACCTGAGTATCTAATTATGGAATGCTGAGGAGTCACATGCCCCCAGGAGAGCAGTTCACAATGCCCAGTGCCTTTAGGAATTCCCACCTCAGTCCCGTAGCCCTCCTCCTCTTCTGCCCTCCCTGTCAACTGCTTTGAGTTCATATAATTCAAGAAAATCTCAATGAGTCAAAAAGAGGGGTTTTTTGGAGGAGTAAAGCATTAAAAAGGGCCTAATTGTGTGAGATACAGGGATGAAAATCACAAGCATTCAGTGACTTACCCTCCTTACACAAACATATTCACACATGCACTCACTCATTCCTATGCAGACTGATGCAAACACAGAGAATTGCATTTGCATGTGCACCTGCCACACATGTAATTAAATGCCATCACTCCCCCACACCCACCTACACGCACATATGCATATGCTTACACACACAAATGTGCACACATATCTGGATGGATCTGTTCATGGTCCCATGTATACATGGGCATATTCACATATGTGCATGAATACCCACAAGACACATGGAATATAAACCCAGTCTTGGCACATACTCTTATTCTGACCTTGTCCAGGGCAGCTCTGGTTACCATTCTGAGCCCATGGAGAATCTGCTCTCTCTGGAGCCCTGAAGGCCCATATTCTTAACAGAGGATTTTCAAATGTGGTCCTGGCACAGTTAACATGCTATCTTTTTGTAAGTCAGACCTTGCTTTCAGCACTGTCCTGAAAAGGGAAGTGACCTTTCCTAACCCACCTGAGTAGCCATTGACAAGGTGCGGTTGAATGCCTGGCCCTCTGAATGCATATGGGACTCTCTCCAGCCTTGCCGTCACTCACTTCGTAGATGCCGTCTTCCCCTCACCCAGTTCTTCTGAGAATGCAAACTGGCTGGGGCATCACTCACATGCAGGCCAAGATGTGAACATGAACCTAGACCCAGATCAGAGATTATCACATTGTGGCACTCTATCCTCTCCTCCTCCCTCACCCCATCACCCAGCACAGACCCTCTCTGTTCTGCAGGAATGCCATTCTTCAGGGATGAGATGGGCTCACTGCATTGTGTTTTCTGAACTGTCAGAAACTGACTCATGTTTCATGGTGTCACTTCTTTGAGCAAAGCCTTTCCAATTCTATATTGTAATTGAAATATTATTCTAACATACAACATGGGAGAACAAGAAAGAGCGTGTCTGAGCTTTGGTATCAGATTGACCTAACTCCACATCTGGGAGCTGGGTCACCTTGGGTCTTTTAGTTAGCCTCTCTGAGTTTCAGTTTCTCTCTGTAAATGGGGGACCACTGTAGTACTTCTCAGGCTGTTGTAAGGACTTCAGGTATATTGTGGAGCTGGGACTTATTTGGAAGTGAGTCTCTCATGTTCATCCTACCTTGTGCTCCACATACTCCAAACTTGGTCTTGGAGGTTGATGTTGGGACACTGAGCCCTTGCCAGGAGCTGCCATGACCCCAACTTTCCTCTTGTCCTCTCCCAGTGGAGCTCTTCCCCAATGGCAGAAGTGTTGGGGAGAAGATCTTCAAGACCGGTGGCTTTGAAAAGTCCTTCGAAGATGCACAGCTGGTGTGTACACAGGCAGGTGGGCGGGTGGCCTCCCCACTTTCTGCAGCTGAGAACACTGCCTTGGAACAGCTGGTGTCAGCCCATAACAAGCCTGCCTTCCTAAGCATGACTGACACCAAGATAGAGGGCCAGTTCACTTACCCCACAGGGGAGCCCCTCACCTACTCCAACTGGGCCCCTGGGGAGCCCAACAACAATGGTGGGGCAGAGAACTGTGTGGAAATCTTTACCAATGGCAAGTGGAATGACAAATCCTGCAGAGAGCAGCGCCTCGTGGTCTGTGAGTTCTGAAGCCCCCAGAACTGGTGGGTGTAATGCTTGGCTCCAGAGCCTGCCCCATAGGGTACAGCCCATTTCTGTGCACTGCTGATGTCCCAATAAAAAAGTGACTGCCTCTCTTGTCAGGGTTTTTCCATAGACCCACACAATGAAAGTGGGACTATTGCAAAACGCCTCTTCCAGAGTAAAAGCAGAGCTGTTCTTCCACTCTGAAGGTCTGTCAGGGGACAGAAGACAGTCTGTTCCCATTGCAGGACATAAAATTAGGTCTCCAACACCTCCCTTTGGCAAATTCCAATGGCTCTCACTTAGTCCTCTCCCTCCTAGAACTATCAGCTGCATTTGACACAGCAGTTGACTCCCTCCTCCTTGGAACACTTTGTCCTCTTGGCTTCCAGGACACCACTCTTGACTGCTTTTATTCATCTTTCTGATTACTCTGTATCACTCTCCTTTGCTGGTTCTTCTTCCTCTCCTTGGCCACTTGATGGAAAGGTACCATGGCTCAGTTCTTGGTTCTCTTCTTTCCTTACACTAACTCCCTGCCTCATGCCTTCACAATTCTTCTACGAGTTGGTGGCTCCCACATGTAGATCCCTGTCCAGGACCTCTCCTTAAGCCCTAGACAACTCTAGTCAATGCACACTGGAGCTCCAGGACTGGGAGGCCTCAGTGGCTGCCTTGTACTTCAAGGCTGAGTCCAGGAAGCTTCACAACACAGCCTGGTTCTTTTTCATTGGTTCTGCCTTTTGAGCCTGACTACATGGCTCTATGTCCAGTGAACTTTCCATCCTTGCATTGCCGGGATTTCTCTCCATTCCTAGCAATGTGGCTGTCTCTTGGCTCACAGAAGGGGGGACCAGCTACACAATCCTAAATCCATCTGAAATCTCAAGGATATTTGGGGTAGATAGTGTCTGGTCAGAGCTCGAATTCACCTATAAGCTTCCCCTTGCCTGGTGTTCCAGGAATTTTCTTTTTCCTTTCTGCTCAAGATAATCTGGTTTAAACTTCTTCGTCTTACTACACATATGTGAACCAAGGTCCCAAGGTAGAAGGGGACTTGTGCAGGGGCACAGGGAGTACAGTGGTAGAGCAGGGTCATGTACAAGGTCATTGTGAACTCAAAGCTTACGATTTTGGTCTATAAATATATGGACCAAAGATCCCTACATATTTAGTTTATTTTATTGATTCACAGTTACAAAAGTGATTTAAAAAATTGAAATCACACCTATGTTCGAAAAACTGGAATGACATCTGGATAACCTACAGGGCCATAAGAGTGGGCAGCACATATACCTCCCAGAGACAGAAGACCCACCACTCTTTCCTGTGTCCCCAGACACAAGGTTCTTTTCTGGATGGAATTCCCAAACATCACCCCCATTCCCAACACTCCTGCAACCACACTTCATACCTAGGACAGTATGTCTCTTTTTAAGAAGCCACACATCCCCAAAGCCTGCAAACCAGGCTTTCTGATAAAATCTTTCTCCTGTTATTGAAAAAGTCCCAAATTCTTGGCAGCATCTGAAGGACAGACCAGTTGCATAATAACCAGCAAACAGCTCAGGTCAGTTATACAATAACAATCAAACAGCTGTCCGGAACAGAGGCTGCACCAGTGTCACACTCATGGGGGACCTTAGAAAGGTCTTTTTTTAATTTTTTTGCAAATAAAACAACAGAATCTAGGTTAAGCCAAAAGAAGCATTTTTGCTAAAAATAGGGGCTTCTCAATGGGCCCAGGAAGACATCAGGTAGCACAAGGCAACATCGTGCCATCTCCCTTGCTGCTTCCTCTCCCTATGCATCTTGGTCTCACTGCCTCCTTCCCACACCAGCGTTTTCTGCTTCCTGGTCTCTATGCTTCCCACACAAAGGGGATCACATGTAACAGAAACTGCTGACCAGAGCTTTAGAAACTCTCATTTGCTATCAATTCTAAACTCCTATGGAAATGAATTTACCTGTCTCAGACGTCCACCCTTTGTCAAATCAACTAAACCTGAGAGGTGGGACTGGTCAGTACAACATGGCCATTGAGAGCCATATTTAGTCATCTTTCCTCTAAAAGTGACCACTATCCACCACGATACTTAAGCCAAGCCTACTTCTTGATGAGGAGGAAGGAAAGAGTTGCAGAAGTGTGGGGGATATCTATATCTATATCTATATCTATATCTATATCTATATCTATATCATCTATCCCACAAAATCCCTGTGGTGTTGAGGCATGGAATGCTAAGACCCCAAACCTAAGAAGAAGATTTACAACCTTTGGCACCATGGGCCACAGGAGTCTGGGTTTCTCTCCAGCACAGAAAGCAAGCAAGGCAAGTCATTCCAGCTCAGTTTAATAATATATTTTTAAGTCTCCTCCAAGTCCTCAAGTCTCATACCCCAGAACCAGCCTACATCCCATTAAGCACAGAAGGAACCTTCTAATGTGTTCAAATTGCCTCACTTTTAATGTATCAGAGCAGAATGTGCTAGGTATCTATCAGGGGGCACAAAGTATTAATTTATATGTTAAATACTTATCCGGGCTTTGAATACAGAGATATGAAAAGCTGCTCTTCTTCTCATAGACTCTATTCCCTGCACTTCCCTAACGTTATAGATTTTAAAAGCTGCAGGACTGTGTTCCAGCAGTGGATAATATAGGAGGTGCTCAACAAGAAGTTTTGGAATGAATGGATGGATCATAAAATTTATACCAGCAGTATGGAGAGGAGCCATTGTGCAACTGCCAAGCTCCGCAGAGACAAAAACATCTTTTATTGCTGCTTCTCCTAATTGTCGGTGACTTTTAGTCTTCTTTATGGCTAATAGAATGTATCTTGCATTGGATTTTACTGCTATTCACCAACATTTTCATAATGGAGTCCTGTCTTTGTCCTGTCAAAGGCAGGCATGACCCTATGGCATGCTTTGACCAGTGAGATGTGAGGAAAGTGAGTTGAGATAGACAACTCCTGGTAGGAACATTAAGGGTCAGTGCAGGTTTCTCATTCACTGCCATGATGATCATAGAAGCTTTGTAAGATATAAAATTGCTAGACAATCAGACATCCTGGAACACTAAGACAGCACATGGGCCACCTGGACCCGCTTAGCCTTATGCATCGTTTAAAGTTTGTGTCTGCAGCATAACCTAGTCCATCTTTGTTGGATGCATTTCAAATGTTAACATATTTGACCTCCATTTACTTTGGCAATATAGTCCCTCTCAAACTGCCTGTCTGAAACACTTTGAGCCATAGAGAAGAACATCTGAGGGCCCAGCCTGACCAAAATGATACTTTTCGTATTTATTTAGGAATAAATGGAGTGAATACGTGAAGAAGCCAAGTAATTGAAATCCTTAATCCCTCCTTGTAAATCTATTTGCAGGGCTGAATAAAGTGTTCTTAAGATGTTTCCAGGCACTTTGATCTGGAAAAATACCTCACTGCCAACCATTCTTCACACTGATTTTTTTTAACTTCCTTCATACTTCATTTCAGGTGTAAGTGGCTGGGGCCAGGCCAGAACCAAAAGGTCAGATGGTGTGTTAGTTTGCAAGGCTGGAATGTGATACACAAGAACTGGAATGGCTTTTAACAAGGGGAATTTAATAAGTTACAGGTTTACAGGTCTAAGGAAATGAGAGTGTCCAAATTAAGGCACTAACAAGAGGTTACCTTCACTCAAGAAAGATTGATGGGTCTAGAACACCTCTGTCAGCTAGAAAGTCACGTGGCTGGCATCTGCTGGTCCCTTGCTCCTGGGCTCCTTTGCTTTCAGCCTCTGCCCCTGTGGGGGTTCCTCACTTTGCTTCTCCAGGGCTGACTTTCATCTCTTGGCTTCCCTTGGTTCTCTCCAGGCTCTGACTTGCTTAACATCTCTGGTGATGTCTAT
Source organism: Tamandua tetradactyla (assembly GCF_023851605.1). Classification (NCBI taxonomy): domain Eukaryota; kingdom Metazoa; phylum Chordata; class Mammalia; order Pilosa; family Myrmecophagidae; genus Tamandua; species Tamandua tetradactyla. The sequence continues at coordinate 15,635,002 of NC_135339.1, read as the reverse complement.
TGGGCTCAAAGCACCTCCAAACATCCTTTTATCTGTGTTAGCTCTGCTCTGAAGTTTCTGTAAACTCTGAGGCTTCTGTCATTTCTGTCTTTTCTCCAAAATGTCTCCCCTTTTAAACACCCTAGTAATCTAATCAAGATCCACCCAGAAGAGATGGCATCACATCTTTATCTAATCAAAAGTTACTACCCATAATTGAGTGTGTCACATCTCCATGGTGATGATCTAATCAAAAGATTCCAACCTAATTATTGAATGAGGATTCAAAGATATGGCTGCCTCCACAAGACTGGATCAAGATTAAAACATGGCTTTTCTAGGGTGCATAATACTTTCAAAATAGCACAGATGGCTTTTTTTTTTTAAGTGATTTGCTCACACTTTTTTTTTATTATTAATTAACGGAAAAAAGAAATTAACCCAACATTTAGAAATCATACCATTCTACATATGCAATCAGTAATTCTTAACATCACTAGAGCTAATAAATGAGTACAGCAAAGTAGCAGGTTACAAGATCAACATTCAAAAATCTGTAGCATTTCTATACACTAGTAATGAACAAGCTGAGGGGGAAATCAAGAAACGAATCCCATTTACAATTGCAACTAAAAGAATAAAATACCTAGGAATAAATTTAACTAAAGAGACAAAAAACCTATATAAAGAAAACTACAAAAAACTGCTAAAAGAAATCACAGAAGACCTAAATAGATGGAAGGGCATACCGTGTTCATGGATTGGAAGACTAAATATAGTTAAGATGTCAATCCTACCTAAATTGATCTACAGATTCAATGCAATACCAATCAAAATCCCAACAACTTATTTTTCAGAAATAGAAAAACCAATAAGCAAATTTATCTGGAAGGACAGGGTGCCCCGAATTGCTAAAAACATCTTGAGGAAAAAAAACGAAGCTGGAGGTCTCGCGCTGCCGAACTTTAAGGCATATTATGAAGCCACAGTGGTCAAAACAGCATGGTATTGGCATAAAGATAGATATATCGACCAATGGAATCGAATAGAGTGCTCAGATATAGACCCTCTCATCTATGGACATTTGATCTTTGATAAGGCAGTCAAGCCAACTCACCTGGGACAGAACAGTCACAGATGGCATTTTGAGGCCAAGGAAGTACATTCTGTGACCAGAGAGAGGAGATCAGAGCAGGAAGGGAAGGAGAAGTGGTGTGGGTTTTGAAGGATTTGGGGGCCTCAGAAAGAATCTGAGAGGGTAGAAAGAAGGTGGAAGAGATGTGAATTCTCCAAAGAATCTAAAATTTTGATACTCTCCCTTCAAATTTTCACAAACGAAAAAAGGTGCGAGTAGATTGCAGCTGTAAGGGCTTCATTAAATGATAGTAAAGCTTTCATCAAAGTATAAACATGAACGGTCAGCTAAATTGCTTTTAAAAAACATAATCAGAATGGACTTGACCCTCTTATGTGTTAAAAGGTTTTAGAAAACAATATTTAAAATAGTATATTAATGATATAGGAATAGACAGAATAATGAAAAATAACAAAGCCCAAAAGTTGGCCCAAGAATGTATATATGCACATATATACATGAAAAATATGGAATTAGCAGAATTGTAGGAAAACAATGAGTTGTTCAATTAACAATACTGGGTTAAATGGTTAAGCTTTTCAGAGGTCAAAAAATCAAATTCTTTTGGCTACACAGAAAAGTCAGAAGAACATATAAGTAAGGATTTATGTAGTCTGGAGTTGAAAAGAGCTACCAAAGAGGCAGAATAGAAATCATAGACAATAATATTGATAGATATGATTACTCAAAAAGGTAAAATTTCTCTGCTAAAAAGTGAAATACAATATAAAGTTAGAAAGAAAGATGTTAATCTATTTGTAATATCTATGACAGACAAATCATTAAGAAAATGAATAATTAAGTAGGAAAAATGGGATAAGGATGAGAACAGAAAATACTAATGGCCAGTAATATTGAATCATGGGAGAAAAATACTCAACCTTAGTAGTAAAGAAACTCAAATTAAACGATAATAAGCATCCCCAAAGCTATGAGATAGAGTTAAAGCTATACTTGGGAAAATATATAACTTCACTTCCATTATTAAAAAACAAAAAAAAAGTGTTAAAAACATGGACTGAAAATAACAACCGTGTTCACTTTTTTAAAGCATTAGGAAAAAATAAAGGACAAAACAACTAAATATATAAGTGAAATTAATGGAAACAAGTAAAATAACCAGAAATAATAAATTAACCCAGAAACCAGGCTTTTCAAAAGCTAAATTAAAAAATAATCCTCATAAATGTGTGTTAGTAAAAATGACACAAAGCCAATATATGGCATCCTAGGAGAAAGGAGTTATAACCACAGATATTAAAACAATTAAAGGAATTTTATGGTAACATATTTTCCTCCTTTCTGGCATCAGTCAAGAAGGAAGCTAAGGGAATTTAGCGTACAACCCCTTCTCCTTTTTTGCTCTGTGGGCTGACGTCAGGTTTTCCACTTCTTGCCCTGAAGCTCCAGCTTGTTTCTAGACCCTTGACTAGGGAAGAGGAAGGTGACAATTCTTTTTCTTCATCTGATATATAGGCCACAACTTGGGGTATTCATTGGGAATGACCACATAGCAATGAGTATGGTGGTAAACCATCTCTGTTCACCTTTCCCCCTCCGTCTCAGACACAGTTGGGTGCCTCTGCCTCTGGATTTCCCAAACACCTTTCATTTTTCTGATTCCTACCCTTGGAGTGCTTGGGAGCCAGACCTGGGAACTGCTCCTGCCAGGCCTAGGATGGAGTCAGGAGAGCTGGGCAAGGTGAGCTCTCTGGAGGGTGGGGTGGGTTTTCTCACTGGGGAAAAGGGCCACATGTGTAACTCTGCACATGACATCTGACAGTACTTTTGTTATCATCAGAGCTTTTGTGAACACGACATGTCAGGAGCAATAGGCAGCACCGGCTGATGAGTCCCTTTCTGTGCATCATCTCTGACCTCTTGGTAATGGCTACAGAGGATTTGGGGCTCTTAGCCAGGCTGAGAAGGAGGTGGTTAGCCAGCTTTGCCTATCATTGACACAGGATAGGAGAGGAGTGGCATGGGTGCTTAACAGGGCACTACTCTACGGTATCTGAGGAGACTCAAAAAGGAGGAGAGCCCTGACTTCATCCGTGAGCTGAGACGAGGTACCTAATGGGTCTCGTGTAAGAATCCTATTGCCTCCAACAGTTGAGGTCTCAGGAAGCCCAAAGACAAGAAACAAGGGCAGTATTGACACACAGACTAATGGTCAGAGGGATGACAATGTGTCACCTCCATCTGAGACCTGCAGAAGATCCCCACCATCCCTCCATAAACGAAACCCTCTGCTGGTGATTGCAGACTTCCAGCCTGAACACTTCTGTTACTTTTGAGAGGTGTAGGGTCACCTAAAATCCTAAGGTAATAGTAGTGTTCTCCAAAAGAACCTGATTCAGAGAAAAGGGCAGATTCTCTCTGTTGCTTCCGAGGAAGTAAGTGTCCCCACACCTGGTTGGAAGAGAGCCCCCAGGAAGCCTGAAAAGGAAATCCACCCTCCACAGAGCTCAGAACCTGACCCTGAGTCCTGAAATTGTCCAGGATGCAGATTGGAGAAAGGGTATACAAGGAGGGGGTGGGGTGGATACAAGGGGAGAAGGCCTGCGGGTCCTCCTGCAAGGAGCTCACAATCTAGATTTGGAAATGCTACAGACATCTAGACAGGGAATAGAGTTTTCTACCAGCACCACAGCCTCGCTGGACAGGGAGGACTGTTGGGAGACCGGGGATCCGATTACTTCCCACGGGAGCATGAATCTGGGCCTGACCCTGCACGGATGGGGGCATTAGGAAAAGAATTCCGAGTGAGTATAGAAACTAGGGCAAAAGTGAAGTGAAGGAAAGCAAGAGAACCCAAAATTGCCAGCTTTGCAACTTTGAACAAGGGACTCCAGGGACCCGGCTGCCCAAACCTGGTTACGTGTAAAGTCTCTGGGTTTGATAGCCTTGTTCTAGAGACAAGCAGCAGAGGGCAGCATCGGACCACAGAACCTGTTGCACCACTCCACTTCCAGTTGGAGCCTGGGATATTCAGTTACTACCCACAGGGCTTCCTGGGGGAAAGGAAGCAGTGCCCATAGGCAGGGATTCTGACCTGCAGCCTGATTCCAAAATAAATTGTACTGCTTCTCTCTTGGATTCAGCCAAACTCCCGAGAAGGGATTTGGGTCACATATTTTGTGGGAGGACTCAGAATCATTCACTCATTTGTTCGTCCATTCATTAATTCAGCAGTTAGTGACTACCCCCAGCCCTTTGCTAGGCACTGGGAACACAGAGGTGAATGACATAGTCTTATAGTAACCACAACACCAGCAAAAACTAACGCTTGCAGGGCATTCGATGTAGACCAGTGATTTACTTACACGGATCAGTTCACTTAATCCTCACAACAAACCTGGGAAGTGAGTACTGTTATTATTCTCATTTTTACCAAGGAAGGGACTAAACAGAGAGTGTAAGTGACTTGCCTAAGGTCACACAGCTACAAATTGAGAGAGCTGGGATTTGAACCCAGGCAATCTGGCTCTAGAGCCCTTCTTCTTAATGGCTTTGCTACACTGACACAACTTGAACAAGTAAATGAGAAAATGGCCAACATGATTTCAGATAACGGAAATTGTTGGGAAGAAGATTAAAATGGGTTGATGTAATGTTGACTGGATTTGGGGCACCTGGGTTCAGTGGTTGGAGAAGGATTCTGTGGGGAGCAGGGCAATGGTGATATGTGAGCCAATATCCAGCAAGTGAGAGTTAGCACCCAGTCAGTCTGTATTGCAGTCAGGGCCACTAATGGACTCTTTTGTCCATGATTAGCCATCCAAAGTTCCTCACCAAAAGCCTCTGGGAAAACACCCAGCACCAGTGCTTCTCAATGAGGTGGGTGCAGAGAGAGACCTAGATTCAGGCTGGGGAGAAGGCAGGGACTGAGCTCCCTGTTTTAGTTTCCTCTTGGCTAAAGAAAATACCATGCAGTGGGTTGAGTTGAACAATGAGAATTTATTAGCTCATGGTTTTGAAGCCAGGACAAGTCTAAAATCAAGGCATCATCATGACAATGCTTTCTCCCAGAAGACTGTGGCATACTGGGGCTGGTGTGATCCTCGGTCCTTAACTTTTTTGTCACATGGCAAAGCACATGGTGGCCTCCTCTCCTGGCCTCTTCTTTCTCTTTCAGGTTCTGGTGACCTTCAGCTCCTTGCTTCTCTTGACTTTCTCTCTGTCTGAATTTCCTTCTGCTTATGAAAGACTAGTAATAGGATTAAGACCCATCCTGATTTACTTGGGCCACACTTTACCTGAAGTAACCTCATGGAATGGATTAAGTTCAAGAACATGCTTTCCTGGGGTACATACAGCTCTAAACACCATACCCCCTAACAACAGGATGCTGAGAATTCCAAGCACTGGTCTGTTGTTCTCCATACAAGCAGTCCAGCAAACATGCTAAAAAATACTCACATACAAATACTCCCAAGCTCACGTACACACAATTTTCCAGGCAGTCTGTGCTGGGCTCAGAGTCATTTATGGACTCTTTGGTCTGTGATAAGTTATCCATATCTCCTCACCGAGAGCCTCTGGGAAACCACCCAGAGCCAACACTTCTCAGTGAGGTGGATACTGAAAGAGGCCTAAATTCAGGCTGGGGGAAATACTCATCTTCTCTGACACATTCATAGCTGTTCTAACCCCAGATCTACTCCTTGATGCCACAGAAGTCAGCAAAAGCCCTGGAAATGAATAGGGACGGGTTTGGCTAAGCAATTGGTTTTTACTAGTCAGGGCAATAGTCAGCTGAGGGACCATTAGGGGTCTGACAGTATAAAATTAAGCAGTACCTTTTCATATCATGAGTGGCCTACAGGAATGGAGACGGCCAGGCTCCCTGGCACTGGGAGCTCCCTGTGATAGGGAGAAGCAGGTAGAATGTGGCTACGGTTACTGTGGTCCCAGGGCAGTGGTCTCCAATTATGACTAGTCATCCTATGGCCTGGAGCCTCACTGAGATAACAGATTTCTGAGATTTTTTTTTTTTTTTTTTTTGCATGGGCAGGCACCGAGAATCGAACCCAGGTCTCTGGCATGGCAGGTGAGAACTTGCCTGCTAAGTCACTGTGGCTTGCCCAATTTCTGAGATTTTGACTCAATGTGTCCAGAGTGAGGCCAAGACCATGTGATTTTGCCAAACATTCTAGACTATTCTGCTGGTCACCTGGGTCTGAAATCACAACTGTGAAAAGCCACAGAAGGTGGAATATGCACTCAGCTTGCCGGGAAATGGCAGGCTGGACCTCGGGTTGCCAGGAGCTAGCCTGGCCTCAGACTTTGTTTAGTTAATAAATGACTAAATTTCACTCCACTTTTTAGAGTATGACACCTGCATTTGCTGGAACAAACCACTGGTTCATATGCCCCCACACAGGCATCACACCCTTATGCTACCAGGGCAGGAGACCCCCTTCCTGAATGAAAACCCCACCCCAAATTCCCTCCTTCTTCCCAGAAGGGCAGTAGCCACTCTGGATTACTATGGCAGCATTGCTTTAAAAGTTTCTCCTTGAAAAAAAAAAAAAGCTATCCTTCCTAACACCTCTCACCAGGGCCCCATGGTGACATCAGATCCCTTCTAGTTACTGAGAAAGATTCCTGATTCCTGGCAGGTTCCAAAGCCCAAACCAGTTACACAATAACAAGAAGCAGCCTTCCAGTTCAGAGGTGCCGCCACGACACACACTGCATGGGGTGAGTCCAGACCCTGCCATGTCCCTGAATGTGGCACATGGCACTTGTCAGATCTCTGACAGATACGAGGAGGCAGCAGGCTGGTGTTCTGGGCAAGAAGAAAGTTTGAGAATGTGAATGCTAGGCTTTTCAACTGGTCCTCCAGTCTCCTTCCTCTAGCTTAGATACAGCTAAAAGTAAGAATAGCAGAACTGAATAACACCAAAGAGTGTCCTACAAAGTCTTGCAATTCCAGGACACGGAAATCTGACCGGACCCTGGGCCCTGAATGTCATGAGCTTAGGTACTTGTATTGAATCTGACACAGGAAGTAAGTAGCCCTCGTGTTGGTTGTGCCCATACTTCCTCAGGAGACATTGACTTGCAGGTACCATTTAAACCCAAATCCCCATCCCAAAGGCAAAGTGTATTTTCCATTCTCACTCACCCAGAGTGGGTTTCCATAGAATTAAGAAATAGCCAATAAATGTTCAACTCAATTAGTCCAGGCAGAAGAGAGAGGCAGTTAAAAAATGAAAACAGTTCTCAGATTTTGCAGCTCTGCTTCTGAAATGGGCCTGGAGGTCTGAATCCATGTGGGACAATTGACTTACCCAGCTTTGGGAGGGAGAACGTTTAACGGTCAACTTACAGATAGGGAAACTGAGGCCCACGGAGCAGACATTCTTCCCCCAATGTCACTCTCTGAACTGATCAGCTACCTGGTCAACCACAGTCTCCTGCTTCCAAATCTTGGACTTTTCATCTGCCGACCTACCTCTCCCTCAGCCTTAATGTGGCACATGGAGGTTCGTGTCTTATCTCCCCCTCGAACCATACCAGAGCCAGAACCCTGACTATAAAGAATACCAGCTTCCTTTCCTGGCGTGACCTGAGGCATGACCTTCAGGTTCTTAGTCCTTGCAAAATGGACCTAAGAAAGACTGCAATTAGGAGATGTCTGACAGATCCCTGGTCCAAAAACCAGGCCAGTTCTCAGCACAGGAAACGATGTGGTAGAGACTCCTACTGCATCAGAACCTTAAGAGATGAGCCTTAAGAGATTGTTCAGAATCATCCTCATTTCTGAAGTTCCAAGAGGAATATGTGGCCTGAGGACCCTGAAGTCTTTCCCCAGAGTAGCAAACATGGCTTTATTTGGGTCCTCTGTGCAAGAGATGTCAATTACTGTATATCTCTTAGTGAAGGAAACTGCCTTTCCACAAGCCTTTAGAGAGAGGAAGAGAGAGTAACTGTTTGCAGTGTCTCTTTGGATCAATAATTTCCCTCTTGTTCCAGGTCCTGGGAGGCCTGGATGAACTCCAATTCCTGTCTTTGGATTCCCATGAATATCCTGTATCTTTAGATTCATGCCACCATCTCCTGAGCTAACTTGTGTGAGACTTGATGATGAAAACTGGGAAATAAATATATGGAGGTAGTCTATCTCAATTCTAAGTCGAGGGACAAAATAGTGGTGGGAGACACAGTTAGAGAGATGAGCTCTGAGGAGATGCTGGATCAGAAGAAGCACAAACTGTACCCATCCAAGCTTCTGGCAAGAAGCCTTCAGGCCCCACAATGGGCAAAAAAAAAAAGGGAGAATCAGCAATGATCTTCAGAAGGGGCTGGCTTATGGGTAGGGGAGAAGGTTGGAGACTTGGGTATCATAGAAAGTTCTCATAGCAGGAATGTGAGGCTCTAGAGAGTGAGGTATGTAGTTAGAATGGAGCACCATAAAAGGAGCTAGAAGAAGATTGAAAAGGGAATGGAGAAATCTGAGCATGTCCTGTAAATCGTTATTCAGTTACGCTGACTGAAGGGCAATCATTACATGCTGGGAAATAATCTGTGTAAAGTACATAACTGTGTAGTCTACAATTTCACAGCTGATGATTCTTGTCCTTTATGCATAAATAAATGGATGTTCATTTCAGAAAAGACTATGACTCCCCTCCTCTCCATCAAATAGAGTTGTCTAATGGTTACCTGGCAGTTTTCTCATTTTTATCCTGGATATGAGAAACTTCAGAAGAAACTTTTATACATGGTTTTTCTCTCTTTCTGGGTGACTGTATATGTGTATCATCCTTTTACAGAGCTCTGGTCTGTTTTTCTTTCTTTCTTTCTTTCTTTCTTTCTTTCTTTCTTTCTTTCTTTCTTCCTTCCTTCCTTCCTTCCTTCCTTCCTTCCTTCCTTCCTTCCTTCCTTCCTTCCTTCCTTCCTTTCCTTCCTTCCTTCCTTCCTTCCTTCCTTCCTTCCTTCCTTCCTTCCTTCCTTCCTTCCCTCCTTCCTTCCTTCCTTCTTTCCTCCCTTCCTTCCTTCCTTCCTTCCTTCCTTCCTTCCTTCCTTTCCTTCCTTCCTTCCCTCCTTCCTTCCTTCCTTCTTTCCTCCCTTCCTTCCTTCCTTCCTTCCTTTCTTTGCCAGAGCCGACAGCTTCACATTTGTTTATTTAAGCAGTCTCCCATTCACTTGGGAAGCAATTTGGACTTGAATTTTAAAATGGTGAATTGTTCTGCTTGACATTAAAATAATTTTATTATTTACTTATTCCTGGCAAGTGTTGTGCCAGAAGAACCCCATGTGATTGAAAGTTCATTAAGGACACAAATCCTTCCACCTTCCTCCTGCCAGCCCAGAAGCCTTCAGCATGCCCCAACCCAAAACCCACTCCTACCCTGGAAATCCTGTAGGAGCGTACCACAGAGAGAGTAGCTCCCCTAATTCTTTCCCAGTCTCCGATCCATTGATGCATTTGATAATTCTCTGATGAACCTATGCAACAACTATGCACTGGGCACTCACAAAACACAAGGTGCTCTCCACGGTAATTCAGATAAAAAGAAAAAAGAAGATGGAAAATTAATTTTAACAAAAGAATTTCATGAAGTTAAAATGGCCCTTGGCCCACACACGGAATATTTTCCCAACTCATTTTGTGAATGGCATAGAGTCAGAGATTGGATGCCTTCTCTTCCCCTGGTTTGCTGGGCAAGATCTGCATATAATCTCAGCTACCTCCTGAGATTGCTGAGTAATGTCCAGGCCATGAACAGTACCATGGGCTAAGAAGCATCAGAACCTTGCCCTGAAGAGAAATTTCATCTTCTAACTGGCTGATGCTGCATAATTTTAACCAAAGGTGTGAAGCTCAGCTCTTGGGAGTTTATCCTCTTGTCCCTACTGATAATGGACGTGTTCGCCTATAATGGGATGAGGCTATTACAGTGAAGGGAGGGGTTGCTGAACAGGGAGGGACTGAGACAGGTGAAGAGGCATGGCTTGCATGATCCTCCTCCTCCCAGGAGGCTGCCACACACCACTGTATCTACTCAGTTTCCTAAAATTATGCAGGAAAGAAAGATTGCTCTTTATCTTCAAGTTACCCTATGATGACAGGAAGATGACAGCAACTTACTCAAGGTGAAGGGATTCTTGGGGTCTATGTGGGACATTGCCAGGTATTGCAGTCAGGTGACGAAAGGTTTTCTGGTGCAGCTTATGGACCACTAAAAACAATAGCCATGTCATGAAGAGGACTGGTAGTCATGGGGAGGAGCTTAAGGTAGGAGACTTTGGCATTATGTAGTGGCAGCACTTGGAGAAAAGGCAATTTTTCTTTCTCTTGGAGACTACCATCTGCTGCCCACTCTGACACATGTGTGGCCCTCGATGGGTGCCCCTGTTGGTTGCCGTATATGTGCAGTAGAAGGAGAAGGTTTGACTTAGTCCTTTCTGTAGTGGACTCTGATTCAACACTGTGCTCCTGGGAGGAACAGAGGGTGGCCTTTGCCGGACACTGGACCCTCTGTCAGCCTCTTCTCACTTCTCATTCCACAATCAAATATACCCCTTCATTTTCCTCCTATCCCTGCAAAAGAATGACTCAACACTGGGTATGGGAAAACCAGTAATAAATTCTCTTTCAAAACAGCCAAAGAAGGGGTGGAGGGACATGCACCTTCAAGCTGGAAACTCACAGACTGCCTGGAAGGAGCTGGAGCAGGAGATATCATTCCAGACTCCATCTTTTAGGAGGATCACACAGTCCTCCCCGGAGCCATGGTTGTTAGGCTCATCCTTCTTCCAGTTGTTATAGGTCAGCCTCCCTCCTGTCACATACATGAACTGGCCTTCAGTCACCTCATCTGTGATGCCTAGGAAGACACTGCCCGTGGCCATATCCTGAATAGCCTTGTTTTCCTCAGCGTTCTTGGGAGTGGCCACAGTGGCCTGGAGCTGAGCACACAGAGCCTTCACTCTGGAAAAGGGCATCTTTTCACCATTGGTCACATAGAACTTCTTTCCAGACTTTTTGCCCAAGGAGAAGGTTAGCACTGAAATCACAAATGGCAGGTGAGACTGACTTAGCTTGGAGTCCAGCCCAGGATAGTAGGCAAAAATAGTGCTTCTCTGGGAAGGGCTAGCCATGGAGAAACTGTCTGGCATCAGAGCCAGAGATCAGCTTTGATCAAGACTCTGGAAAATAGTCCCCATGCCCAACCAGCTTGAGTCAGAGCCCAGTAAGGGAACATGCCTCAATTGAAGAGCCAGAGAAGGGATAACAGCCCATGGTAGACGGCCAGGGGTCTCTTGGAATATTGCAACTTGAAATAAGCATCTGTTAAGACCTACACCAGCAGAGACACATGGACCCTCACTACCTGAGAAAGAGGCATGGACACTGATCTGAGAACAGTAGATCTGAGCAGAGATTCTGGAGACAGCAAATCTCTATTCAATCCTTCATCCCTGTGCTATGTCCTACATATGTGACCATGAATGATTTACCTTGTCCTGGGCCTTTTTTACCTTGTCTATAAATGAAAAGAGTGAAATAGCCACAAATACAGCTGGTGAGAGAACTGAATAAAGTCATATTATGAGAAAATGCTAAACTAATTCAGGCCCTTGTATATGTAAGTATTCATAAGTGTTAGTTCTCTTGCACTGTCCCCAAAATCTGGAGCCCCTGAAGAAAATGGTGAGAACTAAGAACATCCTGGAGACAGAGAAAGCCCTTACACTTTTTGGTGTGGTCCAGTTCAGATTTCAGACTCCTTATCTCTCTCTGTAATTCAGCCAGCTTAGCCTCAGCAACAGCAAAGCAATATGGGAGAAGGTATTGATTGAGAGAGGTATTCTAACTTGGAGAGAAGAGTACTTTACAATTTTTTTCTTACTACAAATTATGCTTATTCTGAAAAAATAAGCAAACAGAAAGAAAGGAAAGGAAAGAAGAAAAACTCATCCCTGCCTTCTAAGATATATCTTATAAATGATTAACAACTTTGATACTATAATTCTGAGTCCTTTTCTTTACAGACTGCTTTAAAATGCAAAATCATAATAATTTATAAAGAAAGAACCAACTCATTATTCTCCTTTTTTTGAAAATTTTTCTTTGTATTTCTCTTACAGTTCTCATTTCAAGTAAACTTTTTAATACTTTTATTGTTTTGATAAGACAGTGGACAAATATTAATAAAGGAGATGTCATTTTTCTTTTGCTGTTACTGAATTTGCTTATTTTAAATGGAACTAAGTTGCTGTGATGTAGTTCCTCATTCTCCAAAGGTTTATGATGCTGGATATTTTCATACCACTCTTGTGACAGGAGACATAAATCTCAATACCTAGGAAGGCAAGTTTCCTCCCTCCCAGCCTGGAGCCACACATTCAACGGTTGTAGCCGAAAGATAGCCAGGACTGTGCTTCTATAGAGGCCTGCTGAGGGAGTGGCCCCGAAGGATTTGGAAGTCTGTAATCAGACATTGATAGAAAAACCTTCGGCCCCTTATAATACTAAGGTTAAGGACGCAGGGTCAGGAAGCAGAATCGGGCATCTTCCAGTAAAGCAGCAGGAGAAGGGGTACATCCCACCTGATAACCCCTTCCTGGGGTGAGCTCCTTACCTGCACTGTCTCCACGATCCCCCTTGAGGCCCCTTGGTCCTAGAACCCCAGGAGACCCTGTATTTCCTGGAGGTCCCATTTTCCCGGGAGGGCCCTGTAAACCTCTGAGCCCTTGACCTGTTGGAAGACAAAGGAAATGTGACCCAGTGACTTTCCTCATTCTCTCTCTCCAAGAGCTCGATATTCAGTTCACATTGACCCCAGGGAACAGCAACCGTGGACCACTCTTTATGAATCACTGCTTCCAACGGACTGGTGGTAACCCAGAGAAGAAAGGTCCTCCCACATTCCAGAAGTGGGAAATCAAATCTCCCACAAAGACATGCAAACCCTAACCCCCTTGTTCTGTGGGTACGGAATCACTTGTAAGTAAGATCTTCAACGAATTCTGAAACAGGGTGTACCTTGATCTGATAGGACTGGAATTCTTTTAAGCAAAGGAAACTTGGACAGAGAAAAAGAAGCCACAAGAGGAGTCAGATGGCCATGAGATGGAGAGAAGGATTGAGTGCCAACAAGTCACCACCAGATCAAACAGACTTTGGAGAAGGCATGGACCTCTGAGACCTTGATTTTCGACTTCTAGCCTCCAACCTGTGAGCCAATAAATTCCTGTTATTTGAGCCAACCAGTCTTTTTAATTTTGTTATAGCAGCCCTTACAAACTAAGACAGCAGGGAAGGCATCTCCTGAGGGTCAATTTCCTGACCAAGCAGGATATCCCTTTTCCATGGACAACCAAACATCTTCAATTCCTGTGTGGAAATGTAGGATCCTGCAGAGTCAGAGAAGCATCTCTGTTTTGGAAAGAATTATATCTTACAGGTATTTTTCTGAGTGAACCATTATCTGCTATAATGAAAGGTGAGCCTGTCATATCTCTGTGCTAGATCCCTGATAGGAGAACATGTCTTGTTGGAAGTAAAGATTTAGGAAGATGGAAACAGTTGGTCCTGTACCTGGTTCTCCCTTTTCTCCCTTGGGTCCATCCCGTCCATCTCTGCCTGGGGTACCATTGGTGACAGGGATGCCACAAGCAATCACTGAGCAAGTCTTCTGGGACTCCTCATAGATTTTTGTTTCTAAGCAAGATGTTGTTGCCACACACAGGCACAGGAGAAAAAGTGATGGAAACAGGAGCATGGTCCTTGCCTTGGAATGAAGAAAGTCAAGGAAGATAATTCCATCTCATTTCATTCAATCATCAAACATTTACACCTCCTTGGTATGCCAGATCCTATGCTTAGGAAATGGGGAAAGGGGAAATATTATAACCTGTGCCTCTGAGTTCCCTCCAGGCTTCTGGGGAGACAGACAAGTAAGAAGTATTAGATTTAGATTAGTGATAAACAAAGGTAAATGCATGAGAAAAGCGGGGGGCCCACTCTCCCTGGACTCTAGTGTGCCTTATACTAATGTATAAGGCCTAGTGGTTCAGTACCACGTCCCAACTGGTCCTGGTGGCCTGGCACAGAAAACAAACAGATTCCATTACATGCATAAGCTATACCTCTTCCCTTACTCACTCCCTTTCTTGTAATCCAAGGAAGGCTCCATCTCTCTCTTCTTCTCTTTCCTATAGGCCCCAGAGCTCACCTCAAACTGTGGTCCATCTGAGGTCCCGCAAGGTCTCTTTTTGGCCAGACATGGTTTACAATATCCATTCCCTCATTTCAAGTAAAAATCCTGTTTTACATCCTGGAGCCCCATCCACCTACAGAAATGCAGCTGTTTTCCCAAGAGCCCATCAATCATCGTCTATAAAATCTCTGTCTTGAGGCAAGGATGCATTAGGAAGCTCAGGATCCACGGTGCCCTGAAGCAGAGTTCTAATCCTCAGAATAGAGCTTTCCTAATTTGAGCCTAACCGGATGAGACTCGGGTTTGCTTCCCTTCCTTGTTTTGAGATTTCTACAGAGAGAAGCCATGTGTGCCATGCAGAACATGAGACCCCAAACTTTCTGCTCACCCTTTGCCTTGCAAGGATTCTCCAAGCAGAATTCTCTGCTGTCTGGATGTCTCCCCAGCTCTATGTCCCCATCTATCTCCTGAAGTCCTATAAGAACTTTGCTCAAGATGCTCCCTCCTCCAAGAAGCCTTGGTAATCAAGCCCCAATCACTTCTGTCTCTCTCTCTTCTACTCTGACCTCTGGCCTCTAATCTCAAGATCCCTAGCCTGGCTCTATAATTAGTGCACTTGCCCTCTTCCACCCCTACTCCCCAACCTATCCCCACCCCTACTGTCTGTCAGCTCCCTTAACCCTTCCTTTTCTCCAGGACTCAATGGGAGGTGGCCAGTTGGAAGGGAATTTTCTATAGCATGTCCTTCATCATCCTTCCACTTTCTACCTCCTGTCCTCTTTTTTTTTTTTACCTCCCCTGATGGTGTTTTAGCCAAGAGTCAGGACTTGAACATATTGCTAGCAAATACACACCCCACTTACATCTTTCTCTTTGGCTAAAAAGACTGTTTTCAATTTGTAGATGATCAAGTGGATCCAGGAAGGATACAAACGTCCTGGGTCAGAGAGAGAAACACAGAGGACCCAAGTATAGGCCTGACACCCCCAACAAAACCCCTGCCTGGACCTCACCAGGTCCAAGTTAAATAGCCAGACTCTTGGCCCAGACCCCCAGCTCTGTCCTTCACAAATGACTTACTGGGACTTCCGCAGAGTGCAGAGGCAGTGAGTGATAAGGAAGCTGGTCCCCCAGCCCAGGTCTCTGGCAGTTGCCTCAGTGATGTCAGGTCCAAGTAGCCTGGTGACTAGGGACAGAACTGGCTTTGCCTTTAACCCCAGATTAATAAACAACTATACTTAGAACTACTGCATACTGGGCGGTTCTCCAGGGTTGTAGGTGGGGTCTCCAGCACATCGCTGGGCTCCTCTCTCCTTTCATACCCAAAATTCCTCTTTCTGCTGACCTTTTCTGTGCATCCATTTCTACAGCTTAGCACTCAGATCGTCCAGAATCATGGTTCTCATGATCAGTTCCTTTCGGATCCTTATTTCCAGAAGAAACATGCAGAGACATTCTATGAAACCCATGCCTATAAGCACATACATGTACACACATGAACATGCACCTCTGCATCAGTTGTTCAGACTAACTCACTTTTTGTGATAAGTTTATTGAAAAACAAATTTAAAAAAATTAGTTAAGGGCCTAAAGCATTTAGTCACCTCACCCTTCCCCTTCTCATTCATAACACTTACCAGATACCACCTTCTTTTTATTTTTTTATTGTGGTAACATATATAAAACATAAAATTTGCCATTTTAAGTGTACAGTTCAGTGGCATTGATTATTTTTACAACGTTATGCTGCCATTACCACCTTCCATTGCTAAAGCTTTTTCATCACTCAAAACAGAAACTCTTTACCCATTAAGCAATAACTCCCCATTTCCAATGCCCCAAGCTGCTGGTAACCTTAGTTTCTGTCTCTGTGAATTTGCTTACTGTAGGCATTTCATAGAAGTAGAATCATGCATTATTTGTCTTATTATTCAAATACCTGTTTTGGGTCTGTCACAGAGCTATGCACAAAGAGGGGAAGTATGTGTAGCTAGCTGAAATTCAAAGCTGACTATGGGTATTTGTGCTAGTTGTTCCCTCTGCCTAGAATACACTTCTCTCTCTCTGTCTCTCTCTCTCTCTCTCTCTCTCTCTCTCCTTAACTGTCTGTTGTCATTCAGATTTTCAGTGTAAATATTATCTCTGGAGAAAAGGCTTTCCCTTTCCATTCAATTTTAAGTAAGTACTCTGCCACTGAAGTGTAATTGTCCTCTTTAAGCTCTCTGCCAATTACTTATCTCTATGTGAGACTGCGATAGGTATTTTGTATTTTATTGATTGATTGATCATCCCACCCCTTTAGAAAATGAGCTTCATCAGAACAGAGATCTTGCCCCTGGCTACTGTATGCTGGCCTTGAATGTGCCTGGGAACAGATTCAATACCCATTAAACATATATGGAACCAATTAATGCCCCTGCATCACATCCTTACAACAGTCCCCTTGATTTCTCTCAAGCTACAGCTACCACCTGTGCCCACTCTCCCAGTGTTTTTACTCTTCCTGGCCCCCAGGGTGCATCCCAGGAAGGACCCAATGAAAGAGTGAGGAGAGAAAGCAGAGACACAAGTGTGGCAGATACCAAGTCTGTCCACAGCTACTCCACACCTGGGTTTCCAGGAATGTCCAGTTCTTATCACCAGAGCCTGAGCAAGTGGGCTTTTTCAAGTAACCGCTGTGACCTTTGATTACTGCCCTTCTCCAAATTCACACTCATCTTTTGAAACACTTAGGCTCATCAAACAACTGGAGAGGTGTGCTTTTGCCTGGTAGAGGGCAGGGCCAGGTCACTTCCTTTTGACTCTGTCTTGTGATTGGTGTTTCAGCTTCTCCAAGGGTTATCAACCCTGTGTGCTGGTCATCAAGCACCATTCAGCAGCCTTCCTGGATTGCTATTCCAGGGAGCCTTCCAGGTACTAAGGGCCCTCACTGCAAAGAAAATCCTGCTGCGGGCTGTGTTTGCAGGTGCCATTGACTTAATTTTAAAGGGCCTGTAGGTTTACAGGACATAGGACATTCGATGCATACAGTAAATTGACAGACCTCTCAGAAAGGTGGGAATTTGGAACTGATTTTCAGAGAACCAGGGCTTTTTATGTACTATGGACTTGCGAAAAAGGTGGGCTAGAGAAAGAGAAAGCGCACATGAGAAGAAAGGGGTGATAAGAAAGCCTTGACTCTGGTGGGGGGAACAAAATCCTTGCTTTGAATTTATGATATTTAAGTGAAACAGGAAAGCCCAAGTTGAAAAATTGTGTTTCAAGGGTCCCAGCTTGTCACAATCTAGTACATTGTGGGGACCTAAAAACAATGGCAAACCTTAACCTTAACCCAGATCCCTCAGGATTTTCTCAGATGAAAGTCAGGCAAATTTGAGTTCCCCTTGGAAATCGACCAAACGCAGGAGGAAGTAAGCAGAGTGAGAATTGGCTGAAACGACAAACCTCAAGTGTGGTCCTCCAAGGACCCTTGACTCTCTCTGACAGATAAATTTGGTATAAAACAAACTGAAAGAGAGTATAATTAAGGAATAAAAAGAATGAAATGATGAAATAAATGAGCCAAAATAAGAGCTGCAAAAATGGGTTATTTGCAAGCAGCATAGATTTGACAAATATGACTGTGAAGTTTGTATTATCGTTCCTGATTTTTCACTTCTTCTTCATTGTAGAATTATGTATATGCTGCCCATTGCAAAAGGACTTTGCAGAATCTCCTCAGGAGTACGTGGAGTAAACACCCTACCCACTGACATTCGGGTTGGTCGTGTGACGGTGGACAATAAGGAAAGAGCAGAGACTTGAAGCATGCTGGCAAGTTTAACTTGGCTGCATATGCTTCTGCTTCCTGTCATGAGAAGAACATGCCCTGGGTAGCCCCTAAACTTAAGATGACAAAGAGGTGTGAAACAGACCCCACCTGAAAACCTGGGGTTCAGCCCCGTGCAGTTGAGTCCAGAAAAGCTCATTTGAGATCATCCAAAGCACTGCAAACAGGCAGACTCAGAAAGAAATAAAATAAAAATGTTTGTTACTCTAAACCCCTGAGGTGAAACTTTATTGTGGCATGAGCTGACTGATAGAATTATCAGTAATTATAGAAAATATAAAAGAAATAATATTGGGAAGGAAAGAGGATATTATACTAATAGAGAGGGTATTGACATTATAAGATCACGCTATGTACAACTGATTTCATGGCAATGCATTTGATAACTAGATAAAATGGATAATACTGGAAGCCAGTCTAGAAGTAGATAGTCCAAGAACAGTTAAAATGACTAGTATACTAGTCATCATGAAAGATGGAAATGAAATTCAAAAATTATCAACCATCACTCCCATCAAAAAAAAAGTGGTTTTAAAAGTGATTTTTACCAAACCTTCAAAGAAGAGCGCATTCTTTTCATACAAATCACGTGTAGTATCAAAATAAAACACAAAATTTAGCTGAAAAGATTAACTAAGGATGTGACCCAAAATGGGATAAGGACAGAACAATAAAGGGGAACTTTTAGACAATCAAATTCATAAGCTGAGATGCAAAAGTACAGTTAAAAATAGCTATTAAAATTCCAACAGTATATTAGTGCTTATTAAAAGAGTCTCTGGAATAAAACTTGAATTCATAGCCCAGTTGTACCATGAACCAGCTATGTGATCTTCAGTAAGCCACTTACCTTCTATGTGCCTCAATATTCTTATTTTGTAAAGTGGAGATAATAATCGCATCTACATAGGGTTGATGAAGATTAAATGAATTAATGACAGTGTAAAGTCTAGCTCATAGTAAGTGTGATAAGAGTACCATTAGACCACATAGGGTATAGCTCAAGAACACAAGGATGGTTCAAAATCAGAAAATAAATCAATGTAATTCACTGATTCAATATATAACAAGTTCTATTTCTCAATACAATCTTGAACCTTGAAGCTCACCTACTCTAGTCTCAAAACTAATACATTGTTTGAAAAGTCTTCACACATTTTCTTCCTGGACCCCCATAATATAAACTTTCTAGGCTTGGTTTAAAACATAGTCCAAACAAATTACCTTTGCCCTCCATTTTTATCACTAAGATTCCAGTTTCGACTGATACATCTGCACCCTGGCCATTGAGTAGTGGCTAGGCTTGAGGGCATTGCTTCCTTGCCTTAGGTGACTTTTCAGGGAAGTAACTTGGACATCCCTAAAGGGGAGAAGGTGAAGGAAAATTTTCCATTTGAGGGCTTTGATGACACTCAAAGTGGGGCAGCTCTTTTCTGCTCTCAAGTCCTCCTGGTACTGCCGAGGGGAAGGAGGATCCTTGTGGGTGCAGCATAGGGTCCCTGGGGACATTTCTCCAGACTTAAAAGGTGAGGCACTTAGAGCCCTTTATTCCCAGCTGTGGGCTCTAGAGGTCAATGCCCAGGAATGAGAAATGACTTAACCCATATCTGACAGCCTCTTGATGTTAGTAGATTAAAGGAAACGCCAAAAAAAAAAAAATCTGATAAAGCTCAATAAGCATTCACGGTTAAAATAAATCTTTGCAAGTAGAAAAAAAAAAAGGGAACTTCTTTACCTTGATAAAAGGTATCTATCAGAAATCTAAAACAAGCACATTTGCAATGGTGAAATATTGGAAATATTAACATTATATTCAGGGCCCAAAAAAAAAGATGTCATTTATCATCAAATCTCTTCAATAATGTACCGGAGCTTCTGGCCCTTACAAAAAGGTGCAAATGAAGTCTAAGTGTGATGGTTAGGTTCATGTGTCAACTTGGCCAAGTGATAATGCCCAGTGTTTGGTCAAGCAAGCACTGCAAGGACATTTTGTGGCTGGTTAATAAGCCAGAAGGCTGTTTTATTAAATCTTCAGTGAGCTGATTGCATCTATGGATGATTACATCTACAATCAACTCAGGGAGTATCTTCTGCAATGAGAGAATCCAGTTGGTTGAAAGCTTTTCAGGTAAGGGTGACGACATCAGCACACAGTAGACAGAACTTTCGTCTCTCCTTCAGCCAGCCAGCCTCTCCTGGAGAATTCATTGAAGACCTTCATCAAAGTTGCCAGCTCGCAACTTTGGATTTGGATTCATACCTCCACATGGTTGCATGAAACGCTTTTACAAAATCTAATATTTACAGATATCTCCTGATGGTTCTGTTTCCCTAGAGAACTCTGACTAATACAATAAGGAACTAAATAATCATAAAGAAACAGGCAAAACTTCTACCATTAGCAAATATGATAATATATGTATAAAATATAAGAGAAGCATTATGTTAGAAGTAATGGGGAAAAAATTAGAATCCAACAAGATGGTTGGGTATGAGATCAATAAAAAAATAAAATGGTTGTTTTCTTTAAAACCTCCAATAATTAGTTAAACATATACTAGGGAAATATACTAACAATAGAAAAATCATAAAGTAAGTAAAAATCAATCTAACAAAAAGTAAGTATACCTTTACAGAGAAAACTACAAAACATGAAAAGGCAAACAATAAGATCTATTTAAAAGGAAAGAAAGACTTGCTACTGTAAAGATACTAGTTGTCCCCAGATTGATCTGTATATTCATTGTAAATATAGTAAAAATATAAAAAGCAAGTCTTCATGCAACTCAGCAGTGATTCTGAAATTCATGTGGAAAAAGTGTTCAGGGGTATGTATTCTAACTTTGATACACACTGGCACATCATACATCAAAGCACAATACAGCAGATATTGTGGGAAGATTGTAAAGTAGGAAACTCTAGGAGTCATCCCCTCCGCCAAAACAACCGTTGAACTGGCATAAACTGTCTGAGTGGAATAATTTGAAATTCTAGAGGTTAGGAGAATACTGTATAGCATCCAAGAAAACCTGGAGGAAGAGGCTGGTAAGTGTCATAAATATCATGGCTTTCATTCTCCATGCAGTGGCTACCAACCCCTCTCTCCCAGCCTTGGGGCAGGCAAAAGTGGGGTCCATGCCCTGGTTCCTGATTCAGCTTGCTGGTGCCAAGGTGGAATAAAAAGACTTAGTTGTCCAACATCCGCATGTGTGTGGTCTAACTGTTGATCACAGCTCTTGATTAGCTACTTCAGATCGCTGGGAGCCAGCTCTGAAGGTAGCCATTGTTTCAACCCCCTCCTCAGCTAAAAGCTGCAAAGTCTAAGGATAGTACCTTTCCTCAAAATCACAGAAAATAGTAAAAGGGCTGCCATACCAGGCCAAGTATCAAATAAAAAAAAAATGCAGCTTGGAAAGCCATAAGAGAAGCTCCTGACTCCCTTGCTGGGACCTCCCCCACCCCTGCCCCACATGTAATGGAGCCTGCCTGCACCCCCTTCGTGGGTCCTGGGAAACTCCTCTCCAGCTCACCCTCCCAGAATTTTTCCTCCATGCAGAAGAAATTTGGGACAGCTATGACAGTGTAAGTAACAAGGCAAAGCAGTCTGGAAAGGTTCACTTGCTTTAAATTAAATAACAGAGCATCCAGAAGAAGGAAAAAGTCCATTTTATAAGGAGTAGAGGGGTATCAGATTCCTGTAAACTGGTGAGAATTCCTAAGGTCACTGGCAAGGCCAAACCCAAGACAAGACACAGGCTCAGAAAAGACAGGGGGGAACCTGCAGTTCATACCTCGAGTTGCTCTTGTTGATGGGAAAGCTGATCACTGAAGCAGAGCACCAGCTATGCAGAGCCAATTTGCAAAGACTGCGTGGACAATGGAGGTCCTGATACACTGCTCACAGATGCATCATGTGGGCTCAGACCAGGAGTATCTTAACACTGGCCATCAATATGTTGGCTATGGCTATGACACCCGTATGTTCTTCCAGAGTTTTCTGTGATACCCTCAACTCCCACCTTGGCCACTGGGGCTATCTGAGGGAGAAGAGCAGATTGCCTCTTCCATCCAGCAAAGAAAGCATACCCTGAGGTTGAATTTCCCACTCTTGGGCAGGTGGGGGCTCAGAGGCAGAGTTAATTTGATTATCAAAATACAGAAATGTGCTGTTTCTTGGAACGAAAGGCAATGGAAACTCACGTACAAACACTCATGATTTATTAGACTTAAATCACATCTGTCTGGCATGTGGGTGGGGTGCATATGCCTTGGAAGCTTCAGGTGCAGGGAGATAAGTTAGGATCCAGCCTCTTCCACTCACTCCATGTAATAATTCTCAAAACATTTGGCTTTGCTAAGCTTCAGAATCCTCATCTAAAAACTGTGAAAGTAATACCAGTCTCATGACATTGTGGTAAGGATGAAACAATATTTGATAGGGTGCATCAGAAGCATTTCCTTGGTACATTGTATGTGCTCAATAAGAAGTCTCTGACTGAGGAGTGGTTGTAGTAGTTATGAAGTAATTTTGTTCATGGGAGTGATGATAACAGCTATAACAGTAATAAGCATTTTATTCCCACTTCACTGAAGAAGAAATAAGCTCAGGGAAAACAAATGTCCCAGTGTCACAGGGTACCTTGACCATCCCTGGGACACAGCCTAGTTGATCCTAACAAAATAACTGATTGGACAAATGAAAGGAGAAAACAGAGCCCAGCTGAGTGGTGTGAACATCTCACTGAGGTCTGAAGTGGCCTGGGGAGATGTCCACCAGCAGGAAGTTACTTGGATTATGCCTGGGGTGAAGAAAAGGTGGACCTGCCCTGGAGGCCTAGGCTGGCTGTCTTCATGAAGGGGGCCCAGTGGGCACCCCAGACTCAAGGAAGCAGATCCTGCATGCCAGTCACTAGGGTTGGGTTGGCCTCTTGCCATTCTGGGGAACCACCTGGCCCTCTGACCTCATGGAGAGCTTGGCCAAGTGTGTCCCAAAAGCTCCAGGATGCCAGGTAACCCCAAATGTGCTCATGGCACCATATGTTCAACTCGGGCATCCTCTGTGTGACTTGGAGGACCTCGTGTTTCCATCTATAAATGAAGGAACTCAACAAGATGAGGAAGAAGGAATTCTCCATTTCATACCAAAGGCCAAAGGTCAGGAGTGGCTGCCTAAAGCACAGAGTTGAGAAGAGGTCTCGGGATGCCTAGAGACTTAGCTAGGGTGGTGCCGGGATTGATTAGTGATCATGGAGTAGAAGTGAGAGCCCATCCAGGAAGTGGAGGGACTAAGGATGCCTTCAGCTGTAAGAGGGACAAATACATGTCATTGAAAAGGAGTTATGGACCAGGCAGGCGTCTCACAGACAAAGTGGATTTTTGGGGTGGATGCTGAAAGGAACGCAGCACCCGACTTGACCTGTGGCCTCAGTGCCTGCTCAAAACTCACAGATGGCCAGTCGGTACTGCAGGCAGCTCTTGTCATTCCACTGCCCATCTGTGTACATCTCCACACACTTCTCCTTGCCCCGACCTCTGGGTTCCCCTGGGTACCAGTTGGTGTAGTTCACAGGGGTCCCATCCAAGTAGTTGAAGTCTCCAGGGGTGGGGCCCTCGGCCAGTCCCAGGTAGGCGTAAGTGTTGTGCTTCTTTATAATACTTGCAATGGCCTGGTTCTCCTCCGGACTTCTTGGGACAGCAACTTGGCCACCTGCACTTTCACATAACTTTCTAATGGCATTAAAATCAACCGACTGTCCATTGGTGGAGAAGACTTTCTCTCCTACTGCCAACATGGACCCCTGCAAACTGAGGACTGAGAGCAAGGGAGCCTGCATCAGGTCACTGACCTCTTTGTCTCTAAGTCCCATCTCCCTTCCTCTCTGTCTTTATGTTACCTCCAATCTTTTCATTCTCTTTGTGTTTTCCCTCCTTCTTCCAAACCTCGCCTTTCTAAATTTCTGTCTAAGTTATTATTCATCTACTCATCATTCATTCATTCATTCATTCATCATCTCTTCATTAATTTGTTCATCCATTTAACAATTATTTATTGACAGCCTACTATGTACCAGGAACGATGCAATTTTCCTGGGGATTCAAGAGAAAACAAGATAGGCAAAGAATTTGCCTTCCCAGGATTTAGAGAGATAATCTGTGCCTATCTCCATCTCCATCTGGGTCTGACAGAGACATCAGAAAAGGGAGGCACCATTCTTTTCCCCAAGACCTACATATCCATACCTGTTTATCAGGCCTCCAGGTTCTGGAGGCTCATACTAAGAATGAGAGGAATTTCTGGGACTCCCCTACTCCGTGAGGCCCCAAGGTGTCCACTTACCTCCCAGTGACTGCAGGATTTGATGTCTGAGGCCCCGAAGCTTAGTTTGGAGCTCTTCATCTAGATAAGCTGGAAGCCCTGCAGAGAGAACCCCATCCAAGGGAAGCTGCAAGATCAACAACCACCAACACCACCAGCAATTGCCGAGCGGGTGTTATCTCAGCTGCAGGCCTCACATCCTACCCTGTAATTGTCCACACCCATAGCCCATGCCCCCAAGTTATAAAAGGTCCACAAGACTTGAGTGTGTTTGTACATTCCCTACACACCCATCCTTTAAGGCAGCATAGCACTTGCTGAGCCCCCTCCCTACTCTTCTTTCCTAACATAGATATCTGTGGGTTTTCCTGGTCTCTGGGCAGGGTCCCTCCCCACTGCCCACCTCTCACTCAGAGCAAGTGTGGTTCTCTTTGCATTCTCTTGATGGACCTTGATGACTACGCAGAGTTTCAGAGTTCCACTCTGCGTATAGGGCTCACTGGCACACCATTGGCTTGAATTCCTGAGCCACACCACACTGCACACCTCTTTCAGGAAGCCCCTGGCACCTCAGCCCCAGGTAATGCTTCCCCTGATTCCTGGTGTTGTCCTTCTTATCCACACCTGAATCTCTGCATCTCCCCGTCTGCAGCCATGATGCAGGGAGCAATTGCCAGAGCAGTCAGTCTTGGCATTATGGTCACACTACCCAGACACCTCCGATTTCTCTCCCCACTCACTTTCTCTTACCTGGGTTGAACATACACTCTTTGAGAACTACCCATTCACCCTTGGATGGCCACAATTTTCTCTGAGCCCCTTAATCAGCTCTGGGAGATCACATAACTGACTGCATGAGTGCCATGCCCACATTACTACTGCCTGTTTGTCCTCGCTGCTTACCTGGGAGACCCCTTTCTCCTGGCTCTCCCTTTTCTCCACGCTCACCAGAGATGCCAGGGGCTCCAGTCAGTCCATCACACCCAGGGAAGTCCATCATTGCTCCAGGGGGTCCCATGGGGCCTGCAGGGAGAAGAGGTCATGGATGCATGAGGTCTGTAACCCACAGCCAGGCTGGGGCTGAAGTGAATGGACCCCCACTATCACCAAGGCTGACTCACCTGTTGCTTCATGGGCGATTTGAGGTCAGACCTTTCAGGGTTGCTACAGCCTAAAGGTTCCAGGAAACTCCCACTGTGTCCCATCACCCAGCTGACCCTTGGACACCTATAGAGGAGCCAACCCAGAGCCCCGAGTGCTAGACAGATGGACCTCCTGAAGGTGGGCCAGTGACCCTCAGCTAAGAGTGATCTTTCCAATTCAGTACCTGGAGGTCCAGGTTCTCCTTTAATACCATCCCTCCCATCTCTGCCAGGCAGGCCATGGGATCCAGGAGTGCCAGGGATGCCAGGACTTCCAACACAAACTTCTTTCACGTCACACTCGATGCCTGAGACTGCCAGCAAGATGAGGGTAAGGGCGAGAGAGCCCAGCATCGTGGCTTCTGCTGTAGTTATTTGTCCTACAAAAGGAAAGGGCAGTTGGCCCATGTGAAGTGCTTGCAAAGGTCTCCCCCACTGTTCTTTGTTTGGCCACAGGCTCATGGCAGAGCCTAAGGGCCAGGGCAGGTCCAGGCAGGAGCTCTGGGAAACCCCAGACTATCCATGAAAACTCCCATATCATCTGATATCTAAAATGGTATCGCGCCCCATCCCCCTTTGTCTTGAGGTATTGATGGACAGGGAAAGATCGTGTTCCTGAAGAAGAGTGGAGATAACCAGGGCCCACAGTCTGGCACTTGTGGTAGTCAGTGAGGCATGACCCCTACTCCCTGCTGGGTGTCTCCTTCTCCTTTAGGGAACTGTCCTCTTGCTTCCCGGCTCTGCTATGCCCTGGGTGGGAATGGACCCGGTCAAAGAGCATCCCAAAGTTTGAGGATCTGTGCAAGTCCACCTTCCCACATCCATAGTTAAGATCCTGTGGAACAAACTCCAGTGGGGTATGGAGGGACCACCTCTTTCCCAGCCTGGCCTCCAGTTAAGCCTGTGGCTGCTGAGCTTGCCCTCACTGTGGGAAACACAGTGCATTAGGGAAGACCTTGGGGTTGGGGCTGAACTCACCCACACAAACAGCCTACAGCCTGTGGGCCTCTGCCTTCAGCTTGGAGGAACGGGGTAGCAGCAGCATTTATAGGGAGGTGGAGCCCCCAGTTCCCTCCCTGCCCTGAGAGGCCCCTGTCACAAGGGCCTCTACTCCAGGAGGGCCAGGAAGGAAGCTGCCATCTAGTTTACACAGTACATTTCCTTGCTGAGCACTCAGGCTGGAGGGGCACTTAGGACCTGGAGAGGAACACTGAACCTGCTAAGGAGAAACCCCAGGTCTGTAAGAGGAAAGATTTCCCGTAGGCTGGAGACCAATTTCCCTCCTTCTAAGTTTGGACCCTGCTTCTCAAGCAGAGAAAGATCAGAGCCCCATACATGGAACCCCCCAGCACTGGCTGGTGACACAACTATAGTCTCAGAATCACTAGCCTCCAAATGCCCACCAGCAGAAGAGAACAGAACCAGGCTGGTCACTTTTCCCAAGAGAACAAAGTAGCAGAGTGGCTACATACTACAAGGGTGTGTGCTGTCTCCATGTGTCTTTTCCATGAGATTGTTCTAGCTCCAGAGCCTCTTTAGCTTCTGGAAGGGTCCACCTGATTCCAGGTTTGGCTCTAGAATATGCAGAGACCATGGTTCAAGCTGCAGGTGGTCAGACTGAGCTGGAGCAGACTGTCCTGTTCTAGAAACTGGCTCGCACTGAACCTCCACTTTCTACCCCCCACCAAATCTTCCAGTCCCTACCTCTGGAGCCTGCAGCTGAATTGTAGGCACATGGACATATTTATGGGTAACACTTTGCATGTTCCACTTTCCTCTGCTCAGGAAGGTTTAGCTGTTGGGAGGCAGACAGTGCCAGGAAGGCCAAGGAGAGCAGTGGTTTTTGTCATTGGTGATGGGTGATGTCTGGTAACCTGCAACGGTGATTATTTCAAGTGGTGGAATGATATATGATGACCTAATTGATATGTTTGGCTCTTTGAGCCACTAGATTAGAAGAGAGTCTGTAAATGTAGGGGTGGTAGAAACGGGACCCAAGACAAGAAGTCTCCACGTTTACTTGTTAGTGGTTTGAAAAGTCCTTGAGATCTTCAGGGAGAGTGGGAAATATTTTGGGGGAGTGGGAAATGGGTAACGGGACCCCACTCTTAGGGGAGGGAAGACAGTCAGTGTCTGTTTGGTGCCTTGAGCTGCCCTCCTGCTGTCTAACCCCTGGTTTGGGTGTAGGACCAGGCACAGGATGGGGAGCCAGTCAGGCAGAGCTGGGGTGGGCGAGGGAGCAGCTCCACCAAGGAGAACCTCAACTTGACTCTGGGCAGAGGGATCTGTTCTGCAGGGAGTGGGACGGGAACAGAGGTCCACATGCTTGGATTTTGAAAGGTTGGAGAAGACTGCTGGGATGTCCAGGGTCATGTGATGGGTCAGGGAGGACGTGAACTTAAAAGCCAGACACTTCTGAGTTTCAATCTGGGGCAGCCACTTACTACGCACGTGGTGTCAAGCAGGTTCCATATCATCATTATTATTTTAATTTCTTTCTTTTTTTTTTTTGGCATGGGCAGACTCTGGGAATTGAACTAGGGTCTCCAGCATGGCAGGTGAGAATTCTGCCACTGAGCCTCCGTTGCACCGCCCATCATTATTATTTTAAATCAACATAAAACTTATACATAGATACAGGAACAGTGCAAATAAATTTTTGTCACTGAAAATTTGCCAACATGATACCCCATAGTTCCAAAATATATTAGTACAAATATCATGCAAAGACATTTTCTTATATAACCACAATCTAGCAATCAAAATAAAGTAATTAACATCAGATAACATTGAATAACTCCAAATAACCTTCAGATTCAGCAAAATTTGCCAACTGTCCTGTTCATGCCCCTTATTGCAAAAGGATCCAGTTTAAAACTGCATGTTCTATTTCACTGTCATGTCTCTTTAGTCTCTTTCAATCTGAAACAGATCCCAAGTCTTTCCTTAACTTTAATGACCTTAACACTTTTTGGACATTACACGTAGAATTTCTCCCAATTTGGGTTTTGCTAATGTGGATTAGACCCCGATTCTATAAGCTGGCAGGAATACCGTAGAAAGGATGCTGTGTTCTTCCATTCACATCCTATCACGTGGCACATGATTTCAACTTGTCCCACTGCTGACGAGGGTCACATGATCATTTGATTAAGGTGGTGTGTGCCAGGCTTCTGCACATCAAGTTACTTTTCTCTTTCTTTTTGATCTTTTAAATTCATATTGGCAATTTGGATATCATCTTTTCCAGTTGATGCCTACTCAACTCTCTTGCACATTTTTAAATACTTGCCTTCATGTCCATTGTAGTTCTTTATATATACTGGATCTCAGCTCATTGGTGATGTATGTCTATGTAAAAATAATGGTAATATCTTTTAGAGTTCATTTATTTTCTCTTTTTTCCTGGAGAAATGAACCAGGTGGCTGAGTTGTAAGGGTGAGAGATTTTTATCGTAATTGTATATAAAAAGAACCATGTGACTCTGGTGGGATTTTGGGGGGGATGCCTACTTTTTATCAATTCTAAGTTATTCATTATGAAATTTAGGCTTCTCCTTACTTGTTGCATTTTGAGAGAAAGAATAGTGCATTGAAGAATAATGAATATATATATATACTGAGCATCTTGTTTAACTGTGTTTGTAGGTTAAATTCTGAAAAGTGGAATCGCTGGGTAAAGAGAGCCATGTACATAAATTGGCTGAAATTTCTGAATAGTCTTACAGAAAGATTATATTAGTTTTACTTCTCCAAAAGCGGGTGAGAGTGTCCTGTACAACACTGGTTAATTCTGGTTATTACACATATTTAAAAATCATTCATTATAATATATAAGGCACTTCCTTAGTTATCAGATGTGATTTTTATCTCTTCAAGCTGATGCGAAAGAACCACCTGCCTCATTATTTAGGCCTCCAGCAGCTCCCAAGTAGCAGAAAAGTATCTGGCTGGGCCCAAGTGGAACACTTAGCAGCACTGGTTTGTGCCACCTGCAACAGAAAGCATTGGGCTTCCTCCAGAGGCCCCTCTGTGTCAGTGCACAGCCTGAGTGCTGAAATGGGTGGGCACACATCTGCAGCATCCTAGAGAAAAATCTTTTTGCTCCCTGTTATTATTGGGAGAGGCAGATGCAATTCCTAGAGAACTCTTACTAGCTGCATGGCCGTGGGTGAGTTACTGCTGCTTGCTATAATTCATTTAATTCATGCTTAAAATGGCATTTATAAGACCTCATCTTATAAGGTAGTTGTTACATGTTACTTGGCGCTAAGCCTAGAATATAGCAAGTGCTCCAAAATATTAGCTGCTTAATATATTTATTTGAGAACAGTGCCTGGTCCCAAAGTCTCCCTCCTTCCTGACGGGTGTCCGAGACACTGAACAGTTTCAGTCTGTCTCTCCTGCAACATCCTTCCTTTCTCTCCCACCACTGCCCCAGCTTTGCCTGGTGCAGAACTCCTGGCAGAGCTGGACAGGAAACACCCAATATCCCACCAAAGGCACAGTCCTTCTCTGTTGAAGGTCAGTGGTGTAAGTGCCCCTTCTCACCCCAACATTTTCATTAGGCTACACCCATGCTGAGCTGATGGAATACATGATGCTCAAGAGGCTGCGTTGGATGCTGGGTTGGTTTAAAAATATTATGAACCCCTTGTTTTAGTCCTGATTCAATCTTGTGGAGTCAGGCATTTCTTCTAGTCCAGATTCAATATGGCAGGGTGGAAACCTTTGATTAGATTATCTCCATGGGTGTAATCTTTTAATTAGTTGGAGATATGACTCCATCCATTCTAGTGGGTCTTGATTAGATTATTAGAGTCTCTAAAAGGAGAAGCATTTTGGAGAAAAGGCAGAAACGATAGAGCCAACAGAAACTTCAGCACAGAGC